>NC_140296.1:45281131-45936964 GCF_964211825.1 Aythya ferina
ACATCAGCTCTCTGCGTCCTCTACCTCACCTCTTTGTAGAGAGGTGGACCTTTGTTTGTGGACCTTGTGTTGTCTATGCTAGGGCATTTCTTATGAAGTGTATACCAAACAGCATTGTCTCAGTTTGTGGCAGGGGGATAATCAAAGCTGGCAGAAAAATTTCTTCTGAAACAACAAAGAAACAAACAAACAAATAAACAACAACTAATGAAAAAGTTAAGAGGCTCCCTAAAATGTATTTTCCCTAAATATACATAATCCCTAAAATATATTGATGGGAGGTTATAATAATTGGCCTGAAATTAAAACAGAGAAGCTGATTTATGTAGGCCTACATTATCATCCATATCTATAACAAGAAAATATAAATACCTGTCAAATAAAATAAACCCCTACTTTTTTTTTTTTTTTTTTTTTTTTTTTTTTTTTAAGTTAGCTTTCTCATGAAAATACTTTTTTAGAGATCCATCCCTACAGACCTTAAAAAAAAAGTCTTAGTCTTCATTGTTCCAGACATGCAGAAATAATGACAAGATGTGAGGGATGTGGTTTAATTTGTCTGCGACTTTATTAACTGAACTCACCTGGGAATCATTCAGCAATAACATATGCAGTGCAGGTCATCATTTCGTCTTCACTTGTTTCCACATATTTGGGGAGAGCTGTCACTCAGAGCTGGGACCCCACTGCCCTCCCCTGTAAGTAAGGTTTAGAGGCTGCAAAGAGGGTGCTGACTATTTGCTGCAAGAGCCTTTTTTCTTCTGCCTCTTTAGCAGACATCTGCTCTTTAATTTGCTTCTAATTCAAGTTTATCAAGGAAGCAGATATCCTGAGGAATAAATACAGGTATTGCTCACCGGCCACTAGGGAGCATCAGCAGTCAGCTGGGCTGCCCTATCCAGGCTCCCAGATAACTAATCATTCTCCCATCAGCCAGAAATATACACAGGCAGGTGTAGCCCTCTCTCCTGAGTGGCTTATACATCCCATAGATTGCTGTTTGGTTTTTGGAGTCTGCAAGAGTCATTTCCATCCCTGAACACATCTACCTGCTTCATGGCTCATGGGTCTTCAGGTCTTGCTCACCTGTTCAGACTTCTTGGTCTGAATGCACACCTCCCCTACAACTCTTGCAAACATCCTCACTTACTCACAGAACCTGTCAACTTCCTTCTCGCTTTACCATCTCTTACACAAACTGCACTGGAAGCAACTTCTGGCATACAAACCTCCTTTCAGGGGAATCCTATTGAACTGGTTAATGGATTATCCAACATTCAAGACCCACCTCCCATCACTTAATTTGTCTTTAATAATAAATAAGTTCTAGCCAGGAATGAGGAGGCTGCTGTATCCCCAGCTGTCTTAGTCAATGTCTGAAATCCTGCCAGTTTATTAAGAATGAGCAGAAATACCTGCTGTCTCTAAACTACACAACATATTTCAGGGATGGGAGTGAAGGAGGAACATGGGCTTCCTATTTCTTTCATTGTGAGCTCTCCCAGGCAGCAGTTGAGTTGTACACATTGGGCTATACATGTTCTTGAATCTATCTTTCCTGGAAATCAAAATAGGCTGTAGTATCTAACAGAAAGATCGGTGCCTAACAAGAGTAACTCACAGGTCACATTTACTCAATACCTCCTAGGAAAAGGAAAAATAAGCCCCAGAGATCTGATTGAACCTTCAGCTGCACTGGCATGCCACTCCATTCAATTTTCATTCTCAGCTTTGACAGAGAGCTTAGCTGGGCTACTTTCTTCTCTTAGGTTTCAATTTCCATGTCTAACCATAGATGTCTATTACCATTTGAGATGTTCTGTGGCATTATTCCTGCTGTTCCAGAAGGGCAAAGGATTTCTTGTGACATATCTTCAAACTAAAATAGGTATTTACCAAATACCCTGGGGTGTATCGAATGTACTATGCAGTTGAATCAAGGCTTTGCTGTGAGCAAGCCCCTAAACTTTAATAACAGTTTCAATATCATCCACTCTTTTGCCTGAATCTTCATCGTTGCTTTGTGCAACTGTGGCTTGCTTTCTTGAAGGTTGGATTTCCTTCCAATGATATTGGGGTGAGTTTCTTTGTGCTTCTCCAGTAAAATTGCTTGCAAAAAACATCTCTTGCCTGGTCCCCAGCTCACACAAATACAGGCTGTCACCTATGGGGAAGTTCATGTTGCCACATAATCATTCCATGTAAGAAAGTCTCTCAGTGCTGTCTGTCCCCTGTCTATATCTACTTTCTTCAAGTTGGTTCCTAGATTCTGAAGCTAAAGCATTTTACTCTCTGGGGTGACTGTTACTACTTTCATCCCAGTTTCTTTTTCCATCACCTTCTCAGCTGCTGTGGGGTTACTCCCCAGAAGCTAGCCAGTTCCAGCGTGGAGACCCCAAGATTTCTTTCGTCCCAGCCTGTATGAACAAGGAGACAATGAACCCTGTTAGTTTCTGCATTTAATATTCTTTTTGTGCATGGAAGGTATTTTCTTCATTTTGTTATAGAACTATTTTTGTTCCTGGCTTTCCCACAACCATACAACTTCCTGCATACATACTTTCTGGCTTTGGTCAGAGTGAACAAGAAAAAATGCTGAGAAGGTACCAGCCCTGCTGCTTCAGTTCCTACTTGCCCAACACCAAGAAATTTTTTCACTTAATTTGTTCTCTGAGTCCTACTGCTGTTGGGCCTCAATTGCCAATACCCTCACTGTAAACTCATAAGACCTTTCAACCAGCTCCCCAGGTTATATTTTAGGGCACCCTGACACCTAATGGAAGAATTTATCGCATCCATATGCAAGTCAGTAGGTTCCTCTGCTGCCTCCTTGTTGGTAGTTGCTAGATTTGCTTTCTCCTTCATGCACAGAACACCTTTTGTTTACCCTCTTATTCTTCTCCCTTCCCCTGTTCCCCCAGCCAGAACCCCCCCAGCTCAGGCACTATATCTCTTTCTTCCCATTTTTGCAGACAAATCCTCTCCCTCCACACGACTTCTGTTCCCACTGAATCTAACTATAGACTGGCCATTTACCCAAGCCAACAGGGAATGTGAAAGCCAAAAGCAAAGCCTAATGAAGCTTGGAGAGTACAACCATGTTGTGCCTAATTGCATTCAGGATTTTTCAAGCATTTTTCCTCCATAACTCACACTGCAGCAGCAAATTCATTGGAGGTATGCTCTGCTGACTGATGTACCAGTTATGGCTTACACGTAGGTTTCCATCTAGTGCTGACCTTTGACCTGGACGTTTGTGATAGAGAGGAGAGGGATGCATGTTGGCTTAACAACAACTAGTTTCAAAGCTCATTGAAATGGGAAACTTTCTACAGATGTCTGTGGGTCTGGATGAAGCCCCAGAGCAGACATATACAATTGACATAGCTTTGCTCACAATTTACTCTACTCCTTAGTAGGGGTTTGAGATCGCTTTTTCCCTGAACAACTTGGGGGGTTGAGTGGTTTACTTCCTCCTCTGAGATCTTTAGGTCTGTTTAACTTAGAGATTGGCTAGCAATCTGCCAGCACAGATATATGACTAAAATGCTACACTCGTCTATCAAAAATACCAGAGAGCTGTGAAGAAATGCTTGGGGGCTGCCAATATCTATTTATGTTGGAGATGCCCATGGCATTCATAATGTACAATAAATAAGAGCAGTCATTCCAAAACACTATGTTCACAACTTAAAAGTAAATACTATGTAAAATGATCTGCTGCATTATTACTCCCATGCAAAGATCTTCATAATTGCTACCATGATGAAAAGGTCTTTATTAAATATATAATGACTTTTAATAAGCTGACCCTCCAAATACAAAATGTTTGTGTTGATCTACTTGAATTGTTTTGCTGGAAAATAAAAGTGTTGAGAACTCTTTTACAAAGGGTGACAAATAGGAGGCAGTCACTTTTTTTTTTTTTTAATAAATAAATAAATAATTAAATGCTTAATTCCTGCTACATGAGTTAAGCAGATAAGGCTGGCAGCAGCTGCTCCCTACAAAAATGCTTCATAGTAACAAGATAAAATGTGGGTGATAACATTGCAATGCTGTAAAACAAGGTTGTAGAAATGTGGACATGTACTGATGACAAATTTGCCTTTAAATCTTCTCTGCTAATATTTATAGGCATGAAATCTTAAAGCACCTTTAATGTGCCTATAATCCTGCCCATTTGACAGCTTTTACATAATTTTCTAGGGAAAGGTGACCCGATCATCCCAGGCTGTTGACAGTACAGCTGAAATGGCCCTCCAATAAATGAAGCAGGATTATCCAGACACTATGGCAAACAACAGCTCATAATATGCATCAAGAAATTTCCATAGCACATCAGATCTTTGTCTTCAATGACACATGGATCATGACGGGATTTCAAGAACACATTTCCCTAGATACCTGATAAGTTTTAACGCAAAACTATAGCATAAAAGGGTCTCTTTAGATAGGTTCTGTTTTCCATATTAGAAAAAAAAAATGTTTTCAATCTTGAAAACTAGAGGCATAGTTTTAAGCTGAATTATCATGTAAACTTATACTGCTTAGTGTAGCTGTGTTCCCCGATGCTTTGAATGCATTTATGAGTTTACTCAGTTAAAATTATAAAACATTACAAGATATTTTTTTTGCCACAGTAAAAGTCACTATTGACAATAAACAAGTCTTGATGAAGGGTATGATAAAACTATGCAGAAGTTTTGCTGAATCTCTTATGCTTCTCTATAAAAACACCTTACACAAAATGGTATCTGTATGCCTCCCAGGTTTACGTGATAATGTCAAGAAAAGGTTTTGATGCCTGCTGCCAATTCATATCAAAGGTGTCATATGCTATAAATTTAGTTTATATTGGTGTAATTATCAGTGACATGGCCAGATTGTATTAATACTTCTGCTCCTGTTGCTTAGCCTAGGTACTTAACAATTTGAATGCCACAAAATATCAATACTGATGCTTTATGGCATCATGCCAGAGCAGCCTGGGGACAAGTAGGGTAGAAGTGGATGACAGTTTTTGCTCAAGTGTGGAGTTTGTTTGGTCTCATAAGACATTTATGAGGTCAATTGGATGTCATTTAAAATATCAGGAGAGAAACAAATTTAAACTACACACCATGTCCCACTAGGAACACTGAACTCTGTGAAAAAAATACTAAATAAGCACTGTGACAGCTGCATAGATAGGAAAGAAAAAAAGAGACTGGGCTGAATGTGGCAAGAAAGGGATCTTCCCTAGAGTAATAACTAACTGTTCCTCTGCTACTTTCTTAAAAACAAGCAAACAAAAAAACAACAACAAAAAAAAAACAAACACCACAAACACACACACACACCAGATTTAAAGCCAGCAAACATTAATATTCATTTAAGGCAAGGTTTGCACTGATGATTTAGATCCTTACTCAAGACATAACAGGAGACTTGGACAATGAAGCACTGAGGAAAAAGCCTCAGGATCTGTTTTCCAGGATGTTCATTGATATGGGAATAGCAATGATCAATGATTAAACAGAAAAAATAAAGTAACAGAATATTCCTGTACTGAATGATGGGGCCATTAGACTGCCAGTTAGCAGATGAGGCATCTGGCTTTGTTCAGTCATTAACATCACATTTGTCCTCATGGAAAAGTATTTTCTATTTCTGTACCTCAGTTTCTTTATCTATTAAAAACTGAGGTGAGTTCTTTGAGAGTGCTCTGACAATTTAGGGTTTATAAGAAATTGGAAGAGCCAAATAATATCATAACTTGTAATAAATGATTAGCATTCAGTGTTATAATACATATATACATTTTATACATAATATGATGCGTGAACAATTGGCTGACAGATTGGGCTTAAGGTTTTATAGTACATGGGGTTATTTCAGGCTGGTGGCCAGTCACTAGTGGGGTTCCACAGGGCTCCATTTTAGGGCAAGTTCTCTTCAATGTTTTCATAAATGACTTGGATGCAGGACTCAAATGTATACTAAGCAAGTTTGTGGATGACATTAAATTGGGAGGAGCTGTTGGAAAGGCCTTTCACAGGAGTGGTGGAGAGGTCTTGCACAGAGATTTCGACAAATTAGAGGGCTAGGCAATCACCAACACTGTGAAGTTTAACAATAGAAAGTGTTAGGTTCTGCACCAGGGATGAGGCAACCCTAGCTATATGTACATACTGGGGGATGAGTGCCTGGAGAGGAGACACATGGAAAGGGATCAGGGGATTCTGGTCAACAGCAAGCTGAACATGAGCCGGCAGTGTGCCCTGGTAGCCAAAAGGACCAACTGCGTCCTGAGGTACATCAAACACAGCACTGCTAGCTGGTAAAAGGAAGTCATTGTCCTGCTCAGCTCTGTGCTGGTGTGGCCTCACCTCAAGCACTGTCTGCAGTTTTGGGCACCACGATATAAGAAGGCCATAAAAGTATTAGAGAGTGTCCAAAGGAGGGCTGCAAAGATGGAGAAGGGTCTAGAAGTCAAGATGTATGAGGAGTGGCTGAGATCACTGGGTAGCCTAGAGAACTTAGGTAGGTGTTCAACCTAGAGCAGAGGAGACTGAGGGAAGGCCTCATGGCAACCTACAGCTTCCTCACGAGGGGAGTGGAGGGGCAGGCGCTGAGCTCTGCTCTCTGGGGACAGTGACAGGATCCAAGGGAATGGCATGGAGCTGGGACAGGGGAGGGTCAGGCCTGGTGTCAGGGAAAGGTTCTGCACCGAGAAGGTGGTCAGGCACTGGGACTGGTTCCCCAGGGCAGTGGTCATAGCACCGAGTCTGCTGGAGTTCAAGAAACATTTGGACAATGCTCTCAGCCATCTGGTTTGATTTTTGTGTGGTCCTGTGCAGAGCCAAGAGTTGGATTCAATGATCTTTGTGGGTCCCTTCCAACTGAGGATATTCTGATTCTACTCTATGATTCTACAAAAAGACAGCAGTCGAATTCTATTGCTGTTTTTAAACATATATTCAAGGATTTACTTATTTATTTATTTTAAAGTTAAACATACCAAAGAACTGACCATATCACATGCATGAATAGAAAATGAAATCAGTACACATAAGCTTCACATTTGCCCAAATGACTTATAGATTTTTACCTTTCCTCGTTTGTCACCTTATTTGGCTACTTTCTTTACTGCAATGCCTACTGGTGAATCTCAACAAATATATATTTGATAATTCTTCAAACATGGATATTGTTGGTCTTTTTTTTTTTTTTTTTTTTTTTTTCAGTACTTTATATAGCACATATAAACTATTGATCAAATTTCAACAGAAAACCTGTAAATTTACTACCTTTGGGTGATATGCATTCCACTTTTGCCAAAGTTCAGTGCCTGATCACTGTCAGTCTCCAGTCTCCCTCTATAATCAAGAAAAAAAAAAAAAAAAAAAAAAAAAGACAAGACAAGTGCTTCCAGATTGTGACTTTTCTGAGTCACATAAGGCAGGTGCTTTAGGATGGGAAGAATTGTCCTCTACAAGTGCCAGTCTTTCTCCATTGGCTGTAAGTAACTCTCTAAACAGTGCACAACCAGATTGTGGCAATGACTACAGCAAATCTGCTTATAGCACTGCAGTGAACCAAGAACCATTCTTGGTTCTGACATTTACTTGGGATGCAGTGAATTTTCTCAGAGATCTCCACCAGGACAGATGACCCACTGAATAAAATGCTTTTATGGGATACAGGTTCATACCTCTATTCTTCAAATAAACCCAGGTCTTCCTCTTCTCAGATGACTGTAAAAAGCAGCAGGTTGTAGAATCTCTACAGTTAACACTAAATAGCAATATGATTTTAGAAAATCAGAATTGTACTGTTAATGTTAGAGGGAAAAAAAATAACGATATTTTCAAAAATGTGATGAAAAAAAAGTTCCCTTAAAATTCTGCTCAGTACTTCGATAGCAATGTATAAGATTTCAGCACTCAGGTGTCAGCTTAGCTGACCCAGTTGCTAGTGATTTTGGTACTAAGTAAATGAGCTACACTGACTCAGCAATGCAATGACAGTTTTCTATGATATGCAAGACAATGTCAGTAGTCTCATTTTTTTCACTGAGGTCAAGGAGTGTAGCCAGTTAGAGAAATCTTTGTTAGTGTATCTTAGGTACTTCACTCCCACAGTAGAGAAAATAGTTTGAACACTGCTTGAAAATTGTTTGAATGCTGTTTCAGGAGTTCTGAAACTCAGATGCAAGAGACCCAGAATGATTTGAGTGTTGCAATTATGGGTGAAGACTCTAGTGTTGACAGAAGAAAGGGATTTGGAGTTTGGAGCACAGGACTATCCTTCTATCCTGTGTTTGTACAGTTCTTACAGAATACAGATATTGTTTGTGTTTATCTGTCCTAAATTAGACCAGCCATATAAACTCACCCCTCCAGACTTCTTTTCCAGTCAACAAAAGAAAACATGCTTCTCTGGAGAATACTTCATAAAATCAATTTTTTATGCTTATATGGTGAGATGAATTCTACTCTGAACATCAAGTACTGGCTGTAACTGTGCTAAGGTACAGGCTGCTTCTATCATGACTGTGCACAATGCCTACCACAGGAGACCTCTGATTCTTGACTATCCCCATCATGCACAGATGCTGCTGTAATGGAAAATAGAAATACTGCCATTCTGAAAGTGCTAAGATCAAACTTCAGAGTGTTGGTATAATATGTAGTAGTTGTCAAATAATTCTTTGTAGTAGTATCAAATAATTATTGAATTTATTAATAAAGGCATGTTATTTTGAAGTTGCATATGAAATTTTAGAATGGCAGAATGGAATTTATGGAGACTCCAAGGTTAACATCCCTCATCTTGAAATAAACAGATGATATTGCATATTTATTTAATAGCCCTTTCATCACTTTAGTGGTGACACTGTAAAACAAAAAAGCTGGAGGAGACGTCACAGTGCAAAAATAATTATAATTAGGAATTGAGGGATAGTAAATAAATCATCTTCAATATTGTTTTCTTCTTTTTTTCTTTCATTTTGGGTATATTTTCACACACTGGTTCCAAGATTCATTTGCATTCCAACTGTTCTTATTAAAGCAGCACCATTTATTCTACAATATATACAAAAGTTTCTATTTTTAAAATTCTATTTCAAACCATGAGCTTGGCATACAAAGTCAAATCCCAGGAGTGAGTCTTTTCTTTTTCCTTTAAAAAATAATATATATATATATATATATGAACAGTTTTAGGTTACATGAGGGGAAAAACAGAAGTTGGTACTTTCATCCACTTCCTCCCTTTTTCTTTCCAACTGTAAAACTGCATCTGCATAAATGAAAATGAAAATGAAAATGAAAATGAAAATGAAAATGAAAATAATGAAAAAAGAAGATGAAAATGAATGCTTCCTTTTTTTTTTTTTTTTTCCCTATAATTTTAGACATCTTAAATATTTTTAAATATATCTATGAACATAGAGAATATTCAGTCCATCCACCATAAACATTTCACTGGGTAGACTTCATGCACATATGCAACATGACACTGACCTGATGCATCACAATGGTGCCAGTTATACCACGATAGTCTATCTTGTGAAAGATCATCACACTAAAAAGAAGTTTTACCTTCCAACAGATTGCTTTTTTTTTTTTTTTTTTTTTCTTTTTTCAGCAGTAAGGTATGTAGCAACATAAATACAGTTCTACTGAATGTAAACTTCATTTTAAGAAACTAACCAGCCAACCACCACCACCAAAACCCCACACAGGTTTAGTTGTTAAAATATGACTTCATTGCAAGTGGAGTTCCACTCACAGTTAAAAACTTGTATTATTTTCAAGTATTTAAGTAAATGTTAACCCTTTTTACAGTATGAAATAATTTCACTACAAAATTATTACTACATTCATTTTCTTGGAAGATAGCAATTTAATCAGGCATATAATCTTCCACACAATCATCAAAGGAGGAACAGATGAGCAGAAGTTGCCATTGTTTGTGCTATGAGAAGTAAGAGAGATTCCCTGAGTGCTCATACAGATTCATCTATCTCTGATAGTTGCTACAATTATTCCACCTTTGTAGACAGATAAATCCACATGCAACAGCTAAGTTCATTAGCAACTGCAGAACAAAAATATATTTAGGTGTTCATTACTGCAATATGCAAGTACTTCAGAAATAAGAATGAACACATTTTCCAGAAAACTGTAAATCTGGGAAGTATAAATTTCTCTTAAAAATAAAAATAATAAAAATAAAGTAAAAAAAGAAAAAAAGAAAAAAGAAATGGGCAACTGGAGTTCAAATAGTTTAACTGCTTGCATTTCTGAGATGCTAAGTATCTTCTATTAACATCATCTTCATCCTGAAGTTTTGGTTCTTGACAGCTCTTCAGGTTAGATCCCATCAAATGAGTTGTCCCAGATTGTTGTGAAAGCCTGTAGCAAAGTTTGAACTATAAGCTTGATTTTACACAGTTCTAATTGAATCACTTAGTAGAAGTGCATTTGTCACTATGAAGAGGATGAAAAGAGGCATTGTTTTCGGAAAGAATCTCATAAAATTGTATTTCAACATGGATAACTGTTTTGCATAGTTTTGTCATACAGGTTCCTGAAAACAAAACAAAAAAAACTAATTTACACTTCTTATATTTTGTTTTTATACTTTAAAGAGAAGGAAAAAGACTGAGTTCCGCTCTCAAAAATTTAATTGTAGAAAGTATGTACCAAGGCTGGAGTTTGACTGTATGACAATTTTCCACCATCAACGTGAATGTATTTACATCTATGAAATATTGTTTTCATATTTTAAAGATTTTCTTCATGAAAAAAATGGAAATCTCCTGTTTTAGTTCATATTCAGGTGATAATCTGCCTCTAATTTTATTACACTTAAAATAAACCTGAGAAATTGTCCTTGAAAGCATAAGCGTGGATGAAAATTAAATGCAAATAACAGTCTATATTGATTTATGATGTGAACAATTTTCCTGGGGTTTTAGTAATATTTTTATTCATTCATAATTAAGCATAAATTATTTTATTTTAAAAGGCTATGTGTTCCAAATCAGTTTGTCACATTTAGAAGGCAACTAAAATTTTTCTGTCTTTGGCATTATATTTTTCTTAAAAAAATATTTATTTTGCACAAGAAAGATGTAACTACAGGAAAAACCTATCTAGCAATTAATGATTACATTTATATTCACTTTGAGTTCTGTGTAGGTCACCTACTGTATGTGTTTAACAGAGGTGTCATAATTACTGTGACTTTTAAATCCAAGAGAGCAGTGCCTGGTTCAGATCGCAGACAGTCCAGGATGGCTGGGTTTTGTATGTACAATCAAAAGAAAGAAGTGATACATAATGCATCTTTTTTTTTTTTTTTTTTTTTTTGATAGAACACAACTGAAGGATTGGTCTGACCTACCTACAGAGTTGGTATATGCCACTATGCTGGTCACCACAGGCTACCTTCAGAATTAATGACAGAAATAGGCATTTTGTGAGAGGAACTCATCCAATTGGATATAAGCATGTACATCAGAATGGCCATATCATGACCCATATCTACTGAGTGTGTTGAGTAGATCTCTGACAACTTTCAGTCAGAGAAATATTCCTTTGTAGGAGCATATGTCATATGTTATGATGAAGATCACAAGAAGGTCTGGTAATCCTGGTCAGAAAGGCTCCCTCAAAATTGGCATGAACCTGAAAGTGAAAATTACAGCATTTTCTTTAACCTTGTTTACCAGGCAGTAGTTGTGACCAGTATCCACAATGCTAGGTATGCTCCTGGGGGTGGTCCTCCAGCTGCCTGGAGCAGGCACTTCTGGAGTACATAGGGCCATGCAACCTGGCTGGTTCCCTCTTGGGACAACTGGAGGAGCACCAAGAGACACGGACAGGGCAACCTTATATAGCATGATCTGGCCTCGTGATGCAGGCAACTGCAAATGTAGTCCCCTGATGTAGCTGTCCAAGTTTGTAAGTTATGGAGGACTCTGGGTACTTTTAGCACAACTCAGGCTCAAACAAAATGAACAGACAAGATTTTTGCTAATACTACTTCTTCCATCTGTGAACTTATGAGCAATTAGATGACCTTATTGTTCTGTAATTGATTGAATCCCAAGTATTGAAAAGACTGAATGCTCACTATTTCCCCTTGTTTTTCCTTGCTTTCCAATAAACATGGATAAAAACCGAATACTGAATGTTACGTTTGTAGGTCTGTCAATTTGAGTGGCTTAGGTTTTTGTTTGTTTATTTGTTTGTTTTGCTTTGTTTTTGTTGGTGTGCCCAACAACAAAGTTCTGCTGAGCAGTTAGTCTGTTAAATTGGATTGAAGGATATTGCTAATTTTAATTTTAACTATGTGTCATGGGCTAGTTATAAGATAGCATTGCAGTAGTCACTTTAGATATAAAAAATACAAAAAGCTGTTTCAACAAACCACTTCAGAACTGTGGTACAAGGTTGAATGGCAGTAGAAATAAAAGTGATAAGCTTCTTGCACTCCACACCATGTTCATACCCCTGAATTCAGACAGCTTCTCTTACAGTGGATATAGTAACCTGCTCTTTCAGGAGCTATTTGAAAGTAAGTGTGTAGTTCTAAGCCATAAGTGAGTTCTATACATCCTATGCAGTCAGTAGAGATGGAAAACATAAGTGTATCTATATTTAAGGGAAGGGAAGGGAAGGGAAGGGAAGGGAAGGGAAGGGAAGGGAAGGGAAGGGAAGGGAAGGGAAGGGAAGGGAAGGGAAGGGAAGGGAAGGGAAGGGAAGGGAAGGGAAGGGAAGGGAAGGGAAGGGAAGGGAAGGGAAGGGAAGGGAAGGGAAGGGAAGGGAAGGGAAGGGAAGGGAAGGGAAGGGAAGGGAAGGGAAGGGAAGGGAAGGCAAGGGAAGGCAAGGGAAGGCAAGGGAAGGCAAGGGAAGGCAAGGGAGAAGGGAAGGGAAGGGAGAAGAGAAGAGAAGAGAAGAGAAGAGAAGAGAAGAGAAGAGAAGAGAAGAGAAGAGAAGAGAAGAGAAGAGAAGAGAAGAGAAGAGAAGAGAAGAGAAGAGAAGAGAAGAGAAGAGAAGAGAAGAGAAGAGAAGAGAAGAGAAGAGAAGAGAAGAGAAGAGAAGAGAAGAGAAGAGAAGAGAAGAGAAGAGAAGAGAAGAGAAGAGAAGAGAAGAGAAGAGAAGAGAAGAGAAAAGAGAAGAGAGAAGAGAAGAGAAGAGAAGAGAAGAGAAGAGAAGAGAAGAGAAGAGAAGAGAAGAGAAGAGAAAAGAGAAGAGAAGAGAAGAGAAGAGAAGAGAAGAGAAGAGAAGAGAAGAGAAGAGAAGAGAAGAGAAGAGAAGAGAAGAGAAGAGAAGAGAAGAGAAGAGAAGAGAAGAGAAAGAGAAGAGAAGAGAAGAGAAGAGAAGAGAAGAGAAGAGAAGAGAAGAGAAGAGAAGAGAAGAGAAGAGAAGAGAAGAGAAGAGAAGAGAAGAGAAGAGAAGAGAAGAGAAGAGAAGAGAAGAGAAGAGAAGAGAAGAGAAGAGAAGAGAAGAGAAAGAGAAGAGAAGAGAAGAGAAGAGAAGAGAAGAGAAGAGAAGAGAAGAGAAGAGAAGAGAAGAGAAGAGAAGAGAAGAGAAGAGAAGAGAAGAGAAGAGAAGAGAAGAGAAGAGAAGAGAAGAGAAGAGAAGAGAAGAGAAGAGAAGAGAAGAGAAGAGAAGAGAAGAGAAGAGAATGGCAGCTGTAATGTAGGCAGGATCAAGTCTACATCCTATGAAATTAATATTCAGGTGCAGCTAGGATAGAAAATATTTTTGGAGCACTTCAGATGATTTTTATTAATTCTGTACTTATTACTGGAAGTCTGAATCAGCTTTACATTACATGCAAAGCTGATTGTAATAGCCATGAAGCTGAGAGCCACGGAATCATTTTTCTCTCAAGGCACCCAACAATTTTTTGTTACTTTAACTCCATTCACTTTGCTAACATCAAAATATCCAAGCCAATCTGTTTTTCACCAGCTTCAGAGTGAAGGCTAAAAAAATGGGAACATCATTCTCAAAAAAAACAGCCATAAATCATGAAGTGCAAGAATTATGGATGCTAACTTTAGGGAGACCACTTTGTTTCTTTCTTTTGCCTTCTAATACATATTTTTTTCCTATAGCTTGCAATAATGTTTTTTTCCCTACCTTACTAAGCTACATATCCTCCATTTCCTTTAGATCCTTTCATAAAGACCACAAGTCCACTGTAAAGCTGAGAATGAGTTTGCTCTCTGGTGTTCTCCTCCCCTTTGCCTTTCCCTCCTCTTTTCTTCCTATTGTATTTGCCTGACTTAAACTGTAACCTTTTGGGAGCAGTAAGTGTCTTGTTATGCCTTTGCAAAGCATGTGTGGATTATACAAACACCACAACCCTGCATTCTGAGCTTAAGAATATGTTGTCGAGAGCATGTTTTTTTAATGAAGCATAAAGCATTAGATTTTAGAAATGTCATTCAGGAAATAAAGACAAAATTGCCATTGAATTTATCTGGGACTAGAACTGAAGTCTTCATGAAAAAATATTACCTTTGATTACCTATAAGAAGTGGAAATAGTTGGGGTCATAGGAGCAAAACAGGACCCAAACACTCTCTTGCCCCCTTCTCAGTCTCCTGGGATTTTGGCAGTAAGACTTGAAAGGGGAATAAGTGGCTTGTATAATCAAAGATAGCACTAAAGAAGGATTATGAAATATCCAGTCTTCTCTTTAAGAATGCACTATGATAAAGTGAAATTGAAGAAGAAAATTAGAAGGAATAAATAGAGTGGACAAAAAAACTTAGATAAATAATAATAATGCAGTTAGAAGAAAAGAATTAGACATAATTGCTGTACTACTGCATTGCTAATGAAGCTGGAATGAAACCAGGTGGAAGAGATCTATTTGTTGCCCATTGGCTCCTGCAGGCTGGAGATGGTAATTTGGAAAAACACTGAAGGCAGAAGAAAATTTAATGAAAGTGGACTGTCCTGACAAATCAGAAGTAATATTATATTATTTTTCATATAAGGAAATATAAATAATGTGGTTAACTATCATTAATGTGAGTTTTACAGTGGTCATCTTATAAGAGCACGCTTCTGCATATTTAAGTACCAGTTTTTGTTGTTGTTTTGTTTTGTGTGTACGTTTTTTTTTTTTGTTTTGTTTTGTTATTTTGTTTTTTGTTTGTTTGTTTATTTGTTTTGGGAGGGAATACGGGGTTTTGTGTTTTTTGGGGGGAGGAGGAGGGGGGTAAGACTGTTTTCCTGGATAACAGCTATGATCAAAAATAATGATCATCAATATTCTGATAAATGTCAAAATTTTCTGGTAATGTCAAAATTATGATTTTGCTGCTTCAACATATAAACCCCACGATCATTCTGTTCATAGATCCATACGTAAAGCTTCATTAATAGCTAAGAATGTACTAAGGAATTTGACATAAAATCCTGTAGGGTAGGCTGTTTTATTTTTAGGCTGTTTTATTTTTTTGTTATCATTCAAACTAGCTTTTTTCCGCTCTCTCCCTCTTTTTTTCCCAACTGATCCTTCCTTTTCTTCCCCCTGCCTCTTCTTCTTCTTTCTTTCTTTTTTTTTTAAAAAAAAAAAAGAAAGAAAGAAGAAAGAAAAAAAGGCTTTTTCTCATGACTGCTAAGCATTCAGGTTAAAGGGGAGAAATATCATATTCACTAACTGATTTTCATTTAGTGCATCAGAAGCCTTAAGCCACTTTGTGTGCAGATTTCCAGTTTCAATTAGAATGGATTTTCAGACATCAGATGATATGAAGAATTATCTCATTTGAATCACAGGAAACCTAACCACTAAGACATTGCTGATCAGGGAAACAGTGGTCTCATCTTTCCTGTGGTGTGCCATCTCTATTAGACTTTGTAAACTGCGGCAGTTTGAAATCTTTAACCAGCCATTACTAATAAGCATATGTTAATTGTAGCAGAGATCATAAGCAGGTCAATTAGGAGGCAAAGACTGGAACAGAATGAAACATTCAGCTGGAGGGAGAATTCGGGGCAGGTGTCGGCCAGCATGCGCTGCCCTGGCAGGAGCTCTAAGCATCTTGGGTAGAGCTCATTTAACGTTTTGATTTGCTGAATTTGCATTTCAGATTTCCATTCCTAATAGACAATATAGTCAGTCTTTGTTAATGAGGACTCTGATTACATGTGCCATTATAATTGGGAATTAGCAGGCCAGCCTTGTTTTGGAGATTAAATCCAAAGTAAATTGGATTAAAGACAATGCTGCTGAAATCCCTTCCTTTTTGTTTTCTCAAGCCAAAGGTGAGGAAGACTCCATTTGTTTTGTACATATGGCTCTTACCTTGATTAGTGTGTCTTGTGGTTTGTTTATACTTTTTGAACATAGCATCTATTAGCAGTTCCAATATTAAAAGCAAGTAAGAGATTGCTGTGTTTGCTTAAATGATCCTGACAAGGTGCCTACCTTTGTTGTTGTGCACTGAAGAACAGAGTGCCAGCAGAGAATTAAGAGCACTCTGAAACATTATTTCTTATTATAAAGTAGATGCCTTTAAGTGTTCATCTGACCAGGGTATATTCTTGTGCTAAACATTGTCTTTAACTCTTAGTATATAAGATTATCCTACTTTCATTTACAGTTGACTACATTGACTTCAGAGGAGTTACTGTGGTCTTAAAGACACTAGATTACTTTGTTATGTAGTTCTGCAGAATAGTATTTAGATACATTTTCAGTGAATTCAGAAACAGAAAAAATGGGGATTTCTCTCTTTTCTCTCAATTTCTGTCATTGACTAGATTGTCTGGAGAATACATGTAGCTTTTTGTTGCTCTCGTAGTATCCAGTTGCAGCTCTCCTTCCATTCTTGTTCACTTTAGTCAAATATAGTTCAGACTCCTTTAAAATCCCATGGCTAATTTAGTTGTATAAACCAGTTATACTCAACACATTTTTCATTAATAAATTTGAAGAGCAAACTAGTTTTCCTGCAATTGAAAATTGACAGTAAATTTGTTCTGCAACTGTAGGAAAAACATTCCAGCAAATAAATGTCCATGTCATTATGTCTTACATCTTACAAGAAGAACTAGCACCTTATGTACAGGTCATCGAAAGCAGAAAGCAGAGAAACAGAAAAAGATCTACTAAAGTAAATCAAGTGAATCAACAATGTTCTTGGTGTTTCAGGAAACTTATGAATATTAACTCAAAGATTTAGGGTTTTGTAGTAGAAGACTATATTTATTTGCTGATTTCATGAATCTCTTAAAATATCCCCCTTTCTGGCTGTTACTTCCAAGCTCCTAATTGGAGTGGGTCAGGTGTGCTCCTTACCCTAGTAACATAATTATTTGGACATATATACTATAGGTATCAAAGTTGCATTAGTCCATGAGGAATCTTTCAGCATTATTGTTGCCTTCCTGCTACTTCTCAGTAATCAGACTGAAAAAAAAAAAAAAAAAAAAAAAAAAAGTATGATAAAACAAAATATGAAGAACCATCTTATGTTTTTTGATAACTTTCAGCCTTACAGATGAGTGTGTCACATTAGTTATGCAAGAAAACAGATATGCTAAAGTCTGAGTACAGAAGGCATTCCTAGGCAGCTGCTTGTGAAAGAAGTTGCTTGTTGGCAAATCAAGTTTTAAGGCAAAGTGAAATAATGCAGTTTATATAGCTCCTATCTTCATGATTTGAGTTGTTTGGATTAAAAAAAGATATAAAAATGTTGTTTATCCCAGGAATAGGTGTAGTGAAACACAGAGACATGCAAATAATCAGTGGCAGACACTCTGAACATATTAATTTAGCACTTACTTCATCTTGTACATCAGGTAAGTATTCTTCTTACAATCTTGTCTGATTTTTATGCTGAATATTACAGGTTATAAAAACAGGTTTCTTTCTCCATCATGTCTGTTTATTTGAAGGTGAAGCTGCACAAGAAAATTAATCCAAGGAAATATCACTGATCACTATGCTGTGATGGTTATGTTCAGTGCTACCATCACAGTCTTACTACCCCTGCATTGTCAGTGCCAGTCTCCCACCATGTGTTTCGAATACTAAGTTCTACTCTCTTGGTATTACCATGAAAATAGATTTAGCTATTACATTGATGACAGGTAAAAGATTGGAGAAATTAAAGCCATTTGTTTATGTTTGGCCATGCATATCATATGCACAAGTTCATGTTTGAATATGACTGTGTGTGCACATGTTTCCATGTCTAGAAACAAACATACAGTGAAAAGAGTCAGGATTTTTAAAGAAAGATTTGAAATACGAGGTGAAGAGATGTGTAATATTCACAACAGCTTCCCTGGCATTTGTAACACATCACTTCTTGGAAATAAAAATGTTAGCATTGTGGCAAAAGGAGCCTATGAAGCAGTTCTTGAAAATGAGTGAGTATATAGGACAAGTATGTGAAAAACAAAGGAATTTTGATTGTGACAGGACAAAAAAAAAAAAAAAAAAAAAAAGCTTTGCATATAGTAGAAAGCTAAGACTGCAGCAAAACCTACGGCAAGAGCTAAGTATGTATTAATTATTATTGCACAGCAACTTAAAAAAGGCTTGTGTAATTAACCTCAAAGTCTCCCTCAACTGATTTTCTTCCTCCAGGCAGGAGCTTTGTCAGGAAGTTCAGCAAATGGTAGATGATTCAACATCATTTTTACAATGGAAGAGCCTTTGAACCTTAACCATAAGAGGCCTACTGTCACAAGATTGTTATTATTTAAGATCCCTGTTATCTTCTGTCTTTTGTTTCCAAGGGCCTTTTTAGCTAAATAGTACTCAAAAATGTCGGGTAACACGGGTCTTACCCCAAATTATTTGCAAGTTAAGGTAGAAATGTTCCTCAAAGCATGACATTAATCATTCTGCTGTGAAAAGGACCTTCATTATTATCCATGCAAGTCCTAATGTGTTTTAATGTGAGCACTTTCTAACATTTATGTGAGATACAGCTCTTTGACAAAGATCTCAACATTTAAATGTTACATTTAATTAATTATGGACAAATCTTAAAACAGACAGATACTTGGAAAGCTAGACGTTAGAACATAAGGCTTGCTTTTGTGCTGTTCCAGCTTCCGAGACACACTCTGCTGTACCAGCAGATTCTTCTTCAGAGCTTCTTATATTTTTTATTGCTTGGGTTAGATGTGCATGGATGTGATAAGAATATATGACCTGGTGCTAGGCTCTAAGGTCTACAAGCAAATAGGAAAAATAAATAAGGAAAGGTGAACTAAGGGAAACAGACCAAATAAACAAGGGAGACTAGGAGAAAGTAACAAGAAGGTTGATATAACAGATGGCTTGGAATGCCAGTGTGTACAAGGAAACTTACTAGAGCACTTTTCCTTTTTGGTGTTACGACCTGTCCTGGTTTTGGCTGGGACAGAGTTAATCCTGCCATAAGACAAGAGGGCAGGGTAGCAGAGAAAGAAATCTGGAGATGCTGTTATACTTCACAGTTCTCCTGGGTTCTGCATTGACATTAGAGACTTCCAGGGGTGAATGTGATCCAGTTCCTTTTAAAAAATCTGAAATGTCAATACTGGTAAGACAATGTCCCACAGTGATTTTGTTTCTGCTTGGAGAGTGAGAGAGCTGCACTCAGGATTTCCTCCTCTCAGGGCATTGCATTGACCCATGAAATCTGATTAGTAGGACAAGTGGCCTTGCTGGGATGACTGGTAGAAAGCTGAATGTCTGGTCACGATTGAGATGCTTGGAAGTCCTAAAAATGGGAACATCTGCCTGTTTTCCTGTCTCATAGTACTAAAACTAATAAGAAGGATCTTGGAATTCATAATTAGAAGAATAAAGCATCTTCCTTTCTGGGCACTCTACTGTGCACTGTATATTGCTGTAGTATTTAAAGAAGACACATTTGTTTTTAATGTGTTTGTTATTTATTTCACCAAGAGAGAGTTTGGTCATGGTGACCAAGCCCTTTCTGAGCAAACTGCCAAAAGGCTCTTGATATTCTGGAATCAGTGGGACCAGTTGAGGCCTGAAGCATGCAGTACACTGCTGGTGTTACTGCTGCTGCTGCCATCCTTATCAGGGATGAAGTCAAGCTGACAAAAGCATGAATATTACTGGGTAAGATCTCTTTTTTTTTTTTTTTTCAGAGTACCCGAGGCTGTAGATAATTTGGAGAGAGGAGGAACAAAAGAATTAAAAAGGAGGTTATCAGTACAGAAAATTGAACCTCAGTCAGATTCAATCAACCAAGCAATAGGTTTCCTTACCTCTTTTGATACAGATTGGCTACCCTAGTCCATGAGTCTCTTGAGGCCCCATAATTTAAATTTGTAGCTTAGTCTGGAAGGAAATATGCGTCCAATGACCAAGATTTTCAGAAGGGAATTTGGATTTGCAGTCCCATCACTTTGGATAAACTCTGTTGGGTTTCCAGGTTGCTCTTTGACACCATTAGTCCCATCAATATGTCACTTCACTGGAAGTTGGCTCAACAGGTTTGACAGCTTCTTCAGTTCCGGAGTGGTGGATTGACATAACTCTATATTATGATGCTGGGAGATGTGAGTAATATGAGATATTTGTTGGTACGTGGATAATTGTTCGTATACTGTTTCACACAGGGAAAACATATGCTTCTGATCTCAGGGGATTGTCTTGCATTTGTACAATGCCCCGACCTCTACTTTTTCCCTTAGACCAATTCATCTAAACATAAAAATCACTGTAAGGACAGTTAATTAGATATTCATACAGACTATGTGATTTTTTATTTTTTATTTTTTTTTATTTTTTGTGTGTAAACTAAGTCAATTTTCCACAGATTGCAATGCTAGACTGATATGGTTGTTATTATGCCTTTATACATACACTTGCGTTTTTGCCTTATAAGTCTCTTTAGCAATAGTTTATCACTTTGCTCTGGTGGGTAAATGTATTTCTTTCCCATACGATTGTATTTAATTCCTTTCACCCCCTTAAACTATATGGTCCTTGGTCCATGATAGGTATTTGTACAGAGCAAATGATGCATCCAAATACACATCACATATAAACCTATATATTCATGTTGATATTCATATACCTCAAAGAATGATCTTGGTATTTATGTTTACACTCAGAATATTGAAATAAACGTTTTAATGTTTCAATATTCCCTTTTATCCCACTGTCACTCCCCTCAACAATAAAATAAGATTTCTCAGCAAACACCTGCAGGCGGGGACTGACAAGCTGCAGCACCAAAGGGCTTTCCAGAGCTGCCTCCTGTTACTGAAACTCACTCACAGAGTTAGAGGCTGAGTGCTGCTAGCACTTACTTTGGGTCTCTGCTGTTACTATCCTGCAGGAGAGCCCAGAAATCCCAGGCTGAAACACTGGGCAGAGGTAACAACTGAGGTTGCTGGATCAGGATCCAAATCTTCCCATACAGAGCAGATTTCATGTGTTACCTGTCTAGATAACTCAGCTTGCCAGATCATTTGCAAAGAAATTTAGACACAACAATGATGTTTTGGACCTGCTGGACAAAAAAGTAAAACAAGGAAAAGCTTGGAGAACATCAGCATAGTAAGAACTAGGCACATTGCCCCACACTTTCTGCTAAGTCTCATGTGAAAAGAGCAGACACATTTCTGCATGGACACACAATATATTGCACTCTATTCGAAGCTGATGTCAGGTTTCTTATTTAAGTGTTTTCATCAAAAAACATGGAGCTGGCACTAGCATCTGAGGGATAAATGCTGTTTTTTTCCACATGAAAATGAAAGAATAGCTTTAACTGAGAAAAATAGTTTCAGAACGTGTGTGTGTGTGCGTGTGTAGGGGGTAGCAGAGGCTATGACATAGCATATGAAGTCAATAGTGTAGTTGTTATTATTTATACATGAGTAAAGATTACAAATGCAGGCAATAGCTCAGATCTCTCACCCCCTGGATCTGTGAAACCTGTCACTCAGTCTCCTGCGGTGTGTCTTCCTGTCTCCGAGCCATTGGACCACCTGCTGCCATGACTCTCATCTATTGCATCGCCCGAAGGCCTCGATGATAACAGCATTGATTCCAATGTACATCTAATTACTTCTCATAATCTATTCATTTCACAATAGTGTAGTGAAACATCTGTCACATCATAAACTCTTTAGTATCCTTATCAAACCACCAAAACATACTCTGCTGCCAATTGGCAGCTACCTTGCTTTCTCCTCTTATTAATACGATGCAAACATATCTATGTTTTTTTGGTTGCTTTAGATGAATTTCCCAGATGACCAGTGAAAAAGAATTGGGCAAACTGCAATTGTAATGTCTATTCACTACTTAGTGAGGTACCGTTATTGATGTCATACAAATATCAGTGAAAATTGCTTTGTTTCTTCTAGAGATAAAGGCTCTAAATAGGGTCTTTAACATTTATAGCACGGTAATAGATGTCTCCCTTCCTTGGCTCAGTGTGACTGATTCATTTGCTAAAATAAGCATCTCAGGGATTATTACATTTGAGTGGTATATTGCATGGGAAAGGCTTTTACCTTTATAGTTTTTACTTTACCTGTGGGTAAATAATGCCCACTCTTTCTCTTTTTTTGTGTAAGAAATCAAGAGCAAGGAGACCCATTAGCACATATTTTTATTATCAAACTATAGAGAATCTATCTATCCCAATAGGATCATGAATATACAGTCATATCTAATACACAGGGCTGATTAGTCCACTGGAAGAACTTCAGATATTCAGGCAACAACATGGAAAATAAACTCTGAATAGTTAGGTGTTGGTTTACCATTACATACTAATTTATGGTGAGCAACACTTCCTGAATGAAAGGAGTGATATATTAATTGCACACTCACTTTCAGTGTTTGCACAAACTGAGTTTTGTTCTTGTTGTTTTAAATCTGCAATGGAAATGAGTTTAGTGTTGATTTGATAGCTTTAGAAATGGGAGCCATTTGTTCATCTGCAGAACAGATACATGATGAGCAGCCGTTTTGGGATCTTCTTCACAACATGCTTCAGCCTGGCTTTTGGAGGACCCACTTTTCCGTGGCCTTGGAGTAGCCAGTGAGGAAGCTAATTTGGATTCTCTGATGAGGCTGTAGTATGATGCCAGTCACTGTAGTTATTTTTATTATCTAAACATCTGGCAGTAAAAAACTGGATTGCAATCACCAATTCAGGCCACATTTTGTTCCTGACCTTGCTGAGAATCACATGGGTGACCTAATGGTAAAAGAGTCCATATCTCATTACCAACCCCCAAGACAGCCAGTCCTCTTTTATCCATTTGTCAATATATAATGCAGCCCAATATATAATGCAACCTGAATATTTATTAGCTTCTATTTTCATCTCTTTTGTATTTTCTGGTTTGGAATAGGTATCATTTCTACCTTTTTCCTTAAATATATGTTTTTACATTTAAAATACAGTGACTACTCCACAGTGGGACACATACAGAGATTTTTGTGTTATTGGAATATCTTTCAGTATGAATACAGCCAATACGTAAGTTACTTAAAAGTTAATTTTTGACCTGTTCAGTCCTTTGTGCTACTTTGTAGCATTTGTGAGCATTCTTCTTCATTTGTAGAGAATGAAGGAAAGGAAAGGAAAGTTTTGATCTAAACAAAAAACTTCCATAAAATCTCAGAGCTCACAGAACAGCTCAATACTGTGTGAAGACTGATCTCCTGACACTTCATTCTTGGAACTTCATTCCAAATACCAAAACTTGCTCTATTTTTTTTTTAATTTTATTTTATGAATTATCATAAATCATGAATCATGAGTTATCATAATTCAATTCCTTTCCATTTCACTTACATGAAGCTACTATACATTTTGCTACTTTGCTTTTAGCAAAGTGAAGTCTTACCTGGCCAAAAGAGGGAGTTATGTATCCAGCGTTGTAGAGTTCATCCACTGAGACTGATGATATCTTTGGATTAACTTGTCCTATGTGTCTCCTTCATGGGTCATATATGGCCTTGATGTTTATGCTTCTCCCACTGTACCATGGGCCAAGCCTGCCATGTGGACTGATCATAGGTCAGCCCAAGAAGGCTGTATCACCACTTTCTCAGTTATATTACAACCATGTCAGGGAACTTCCCTGGCTGATTTGTTACCTAGGCATTTACATGACAGAGCATCAATACCATGATATAAAAAAAAACAAACAAACAAAAACAGAAAGCAATGATAGATCATATTTTTCCATAAGCATATTATTCTCCTGGAATTTTCATAGATCCATGGCAAGATAATACTAGTTATACCAACAACAGAAAGAATAAAATGTGATTGATTTAAGGTTTTGAAATTTTAAAGAATAATTTGAAGAATGTAGAGTTTGTTTTTGTTTTTGTTTTTGTTTTTTGAGATTTTCTTCATAGGATTGATAGCTAAATCTGATTTTTTTTTCTTTTGAAATGAAAACTGACTTTCTTATGTAGTCACATGGTTCTAGGACTTAAGGAATTTTAAAAGTATCATAGAATAGCAGTCAAATCTGAAAGACATAATGTCAGGTTTATCACAAATATTTTTCCTGTGACGTCACCTAAGATATGGATTACAGTTAACATTCAAAGACTGTAGTGCCAAAGCAGTACATATTATCACTAACAATTACTGGAAATTTGAAATTGGAAGTCTAAAAATGATCTATTTATTCAAAAATTTAAAAATTTGAAATGCACAAGGAGATAAGAATAACATCTATAGGCAAGAGTCTAAAACCAGTGTTGCACTTAAGAAACAGACCAAAACTAAGTGGATAAAAGATATTTTCTTTGATGGTTGTATTGAAAGGATTTTTGGTGAGAAAACAAACAAATGAACAACAAGCCAATACTCTGGACTGAAACAATGTAAAATTTTCTAGTTTTAATTAAGAAAAAAAATTGTAAATTATTTGGGAGTAAACTAAAATGACTTTTCTCAGCATAAAACAAACAAACAAAAACAGATTTTTTTTTGGATATTCAGTAGTACTGGAGAGAAAATACATATTTATATATGTTTGTTTGTCTTAAACTGAAGGTCAGTTCTTAGGCAAAGTGAAAATTTTCAAGAGCAAGCATTTGTTTCCAAAGTCTCAAAACAGTATTTTCAGACATTATCCAAACGTGATCCCTATTTCTTTTCTGAAACCATAAACTTGACCCAGATTTTTTAAGACTTCAATTTCTTCCCTAAGGGACTTTTTCAATAATTTGTCTATCAAACGTAAGTAGATAAATACATGAATAGAATTGTCTCTGTGTTATTTCAGTATAAATCTTTGGATTAAGGAAATATAGAGACAAGATATCAGAACAGTAGTAAGTCAGAAACTCCATCTTAGAGCAGAATCTACCATCTTAGAGTCAGAGGTTGGACTCGATGATCTTGAGGTCTCTTCCAACCTAGAAATTCTGTGATTCTGTAATACCATGGCAGGTTGACTTTGGCCACTGTCACACACCCAGCCAGTTGTTCTCTTGCTCCACCTCCTCAACAAGATGGGTCAAGATAAAGACACTAATGAGTCATCCCCATATGCAACACAGGCTTGACTTGGGGAAAACTGATCATGGTTCAAATTGGTGTGGGTCGTCCCCATGGACTGCAGTCATTCAAGAACTGCTCCAGAGGGGGCTTTTCACAGGCTGCCATCCTTCCAGATAAACCTGCTCCAGTGTGGGCTTTTCTACAGGTTGCATTTCCTTGAAGAAATATACATCTGCTCTGCCATGGGGTCCTCTAGGTACTGCAGTGTTGATGTCTGCTCCAGCACGGTCTCCATGGGTTTGCAGGGAAATTTCTGCTTTGGCAGCTCGACCACCTCCACCCCCTCCTTCTTCGCTGACTTTGATGTTGCACTACTTCTCACTTTTATTCTCTCCTCCTCTGCCTGTTTGGCTTTTTCTGCCTATTAAATCCACTTTTACTGAGGTGCTGTCATCTTGGCTGCTGGGCCCGTCTGGGCCCTGTGGTGGGGTCATTGGAGCTGTCGGGAACTGGCTGTGTCCAGCATGGGGCAGCCCCGGCCTCTCCTCACAGAGGAGTCCCCGCTGTCAGCAGCTGGGCACCTGCACCTAGTACAAAAAGGATGCTGCTTCTGAGTGCTAAGTATTTTATATCCTTTTATTTTGGATAAAAGTTTCACAGAATTTAACATTGTTTATATGACTACAGACTTACTATAGTAAGAGCACTTACAACTATTAAAAAAAAATAAAATTCACTACAGGTTGAATCTTTTTCTAAATCAGTGAAGATGGACAGAAAAAAGGGATAGTTTTTATAGTTTTTGTTTGTTTGTTTGTTTGTTTTCCAAATATTTCCAGCACACACTAAGTGCATACAGAATGGGATTTTATGCAGCCAGATTATTTGCTGATTTAAAGCAATAGAGCTAAGAGTCCTCTGTTAAAGCCATATAAGCTATGTTGATCTACCACAGCTAAGGAGCTGAGTCACTCAGTGAACAAAAATACCTACGTCTCTTTGAGAAACCTTATTGGTATGACACCATTGACAATAAAGTTTGTAAATGAAATCTCTGGAAATTACAAGGGATGAAGGCTGGGAGACAACAAACTGAAATAAGCATTCAATGATTTTCAGTTGTTTGGGATATAAGTACTCAGAATCAACTCCTTAATACCAATAGTCATAATTCATCACAAGTCAATAGGTATCTTGTATCTGTCTATGCTCTTATTAATTAGCTGCCACACCTGTGTTCCTGGTCATGTATTGTCACAGCTGTCCTACCGCTTGAACTATACAAATTTGGTCCATGGGGGAACCCCAGACATCAAGGAAAAAAGAGCCTGTCTGCAGCAGAATGCCTTCATATCCTCTGCTGCAGGGAATTTTTGTGTGGGAAGTGTTGTCCTGGTTATTTGTGATCACCTCTATTTGGTGATTTCAAGGGAATGATACAATAATTCCCCTCTCCAGACTACTGGTCTCAGTCTAGCTCTTCTCCTGCCTCTCCTTGTCTGCTCCACTAGTTAATTTTTTTCCTGACACAAAAGGCATGTATAAGTGGCTTACACTTTTATGCCCTTTTAACACAACTTCATTAGTGGTGCTCTTTATACCTGTCATGTTTCTTTGGTGTTAAGGAGGAAAGAAACTTTATTCAAAGATAGAAGAAAGGAAGGAAGATCTTGGCAGATGTAGTAAAAAGGGATCTCAGACTCCATATTCTGGATCTAGTAGATCCAGATCTAGTATGGATGTAGTAGATCTAGTATGGATCTAGTAGAAATAACCATTTTATTTTATTTTTTATTTTATTTTTTATTTTATTTTTTATTTTATTTTTTATTTTATTTTATTTTTTTCTAATGCACCCCCCCCAAAAAAAAACAAAACAAAACAAAACAAAAAAAACTTAGGTTCAAACTAGAGTGAATCATAAAATCATAGAATGGTTTGTGTTGGAAAGGACCTTCAAAATCACCTATTTCCAACCTCCCTGCCATGGGCAGGGACACCACCCACTAAATCAGGTTGCTCAAAGCCCCATCCAGCCTGGCCTTGAACAGGGATGGGGCATCCACAGCTTCTCTGGGCAGCCTGTTCCAGTGCCTCACCACCTTCTGAGTGAAGAATTTCTTCCTCATATCTAATCTAAACCCACCCGCTTGTTTTCTAAAACCATTACCCCTTGTGCTATCACTGCACTCTCTGACAAAGAGTCTCCCTAGCTTTCCTGTAGGCCCCCTTTAGGTCCTGGAAGGCCACTATAAGGTGGCCTGCAGCCTTCTCTGGGACAAACAACCGCAAGTCCCTCAGCCTGTCTTCACAGGAGAGGTGCTCCAGACCTTTGATCATTTTTGTGGCCCTCCTCTGGACTCATTCTAATACTTCCATGTCCTTCTTCTTCTGAGGGCCCCAGAGCTGAATGCAGTGCTCCAGGTAGGGTCTCATGAGAGCAGAGCAGAGGGGGAATCACCTCCCTCGCCCTGCTGGCCATGGCTGCAGGGCTCTGCTGGCTCATGTTGAGTTTCATGGATGGAAATAAGCCCCTTCAGAGATCAGTCCAACTTGTTGCACCAAATTACCCTCTGAACTGTGTTAGCATTATTTTCTATGTGCCTATGGTCACTTAAATCAGGCTTATCAGGTAAGTGCAGAACTTTAAGTTGGAAGAATCTGTTCCCGTGTAGATTTAATTCAAGTGGTTTGTTAAGTTTCCTCACTTTCTCTCTCTCCCTTCCTTCCTTCCTTCCTTCCTTCCTTCCTTCCTTCCTTCCTTCCTTCCTTCCTTCCTTCCTTCCTTCCTTCCTTCCTTCCTTCCTTCCTTCCTTCCTTCCTTCCTTCCTTCCTTCCTTCCTTTCTTCCTTTCTTTCTTTCTTTCTTTCTTTCTTTCTTTCTTTCTTTCTTTCTTTCTTTCTTTCTTTCTTTCTTTCTTTCTTTCTTTCTTTCTTTCTTTCTTTCTTCTTTTTTCTTTCTTTCTTTTCTTGTTCATTCATTTGTTCATTTGTTTGTTTTTATTTTTTCATTTGTTTGTTTTTATTTTTTCATTTGTTTGTCACATTTTTGGCCCAGTTGTCTTTTTAGTTGCAGTGTTTTTTAGCCTGAATCACACTAACTAAAATGAAATAGTTTCAAATTAGACTGCAGTCTTGGCAGGGCTTTACTGCTGCTATATGTTTCTGTGGTGATTAGGGAAATGGAATATGAATATGGAAAAATCCTTTACAATCACAAAAACTTGACACTACTAAAGTTTTCTTATGAAGTTGAATTCAAGAAGGCAAGAGACATATGCTGGTATGACACTGAAATTATTATCAATTCGGTTTACTTAAAATGTCAGAAGATTTTGTCAAAACCTGTGGTTTCCTTGCCTTCTGACACAGTACAAAGAAAGGATAACAATCGAGAAAATATTCTGATGCCAGTAACTATGTGTATAGTTTTATGTTGATTCTTAGACAAGTTTTTTTTTATGGTCACATTTAAAATACCAGATGGTGTGTTAATGCTGCCTTTAGGTGTTTAGCTTGAGGCTTCAGTGACCTATATAGTCAGAATTAGTTGCTCTGAGGCATCTCCTGGAAGAATTTAGTTCTTTTCCAAGCAAGAAACCTAGGTTGCTAATTTAGCACCCTAAACATGATGTGGTTTGTTGTGAATATCCCTCAAGCCCTTCTTTTCTTAATACTGTATAGATTCAATCTTTGACAGAAGCATCTCTATGATACTTTAAGATATTTAGACCTTTCCAGCCTGCATAAAACCCTGCAGAAGTATTAGTCCTGCATAATCCAGGAGGATTATGTGTTCCATCTGAGGTTTATGCTCCTTGTGTATTGGAGTCATTAATAAATTGTATATGCTGCACAGTAGTAGAGCAGCCTTGACAGGACTGGGGACTTGTTCAGCTGAGTGCAGTTGGAGACTACAAGTTGAATGCCCAAGCATTTAAATCTATTTGCATGAAGAAAACAATCTCCAAAATTCAGCAAAAGCCCCTCAACCTTCAATACTCTTCATAAATATTCACTGCTGCTGTGTCTCACAAGGACCCATTCTTGGGTCCTGTGTAGGGTATGCCTTTACAGTTTTTGCAAGCAGGTTTGAACTCACTTTCTTCCAAACTTATACTCCAGGCCTAGGACAGTTAGGAACCAGCAGAAATACACTTTAGCGTACCTGTGCAACCAAATGAATAACCTTGGACTTTCAGTTAGTGGTGGGAGTGCTGCTTTTACTAAGAATTAAGCTTTCCAAAAAATAAATAAATAAAAATAAAAATCTAGTACAAATCTCTTCATTTCTAGCAGCTTAGTTCAAATGACAGCTGATATATGAAAATTAGATAAATAGATTAGCATAATGCCTTTTAAGAAATATATTCAGCACTTTTCATTGACTTGTGCCAAAGCTCTTTCCTTGGATGTTTTGAAGCAGTCACTAAGTAGTACACTTAGTAGTGAGATTTTCCGTGAGGGTATCTTATATTATATGGTTTCCAGCACAAGTGTTAAATTGTAATGATAGTGGAAGGCTAGAAAATAGTGAAAATCAGATTTTGTCAAGGTTTATGGACTTTTCAAAGACATAACCTGATATAACCTCTTGTAATTCCCCTTTAGCTTTTCTGATTAATGCTTTTAGTTGCTTTTTTTTTTTTTTTTTTTTTTCCTGTGGGAGAATCTAAGCTAATGCCATGAAGCATTTATGTGTTCAGGGATAGAATCCTCTATTACAGTTGAGTCCAGAAAAGATCACAAAACCACAAAATTACACAATTACTGAGGTCAGAAGGAACTTCTGGAGACCTTCTAGTCCAAACCACCTTGTCAAGATAGAATTGCTAGAGCAGATTCTCCAGGAGCATGTTTTGGTTTTCAATATCTCAAAGGAAGGAGACTCCACAACCTTGCTCAAGCTGTCCCAGTGTTTGACCTCCCTCACAGTAAGAAAGTCTTAAGTCTAAATAAAAGTTTATGATTTTTTTTTTTGTGCCTATTGCCTCTTGTCCTGTCACTGCACACTGCTGAAACAATTCTGGCTCCATCTTTATCCCTCCTCACCGCATCCCTCCAAGCCTTCCGTTGTCCAGGCTGAACAGTCCCAGCTCTCTCAGCCTCACTCACCATGTCAGAAACTTTGGTCCTTTGGTCACCTTCCTGGAACATAACTGGATTCAGTATGTCTGGGGGAGCCCAGAACTAGACCCAACACTCCAGATGTGTCTCACCAGTACTGTGTAAAGGTGAAGAAACATCTCCCTCACCCTGTTGGCTACATCCTACCTAATACAGCCAGCGAGGCTGTTGGTCCTCTTTCCTGCAAGATCACATTGCTGGCTCATAGTCAATGTACTGTCTACCTGAACACCTTTTTACAGTCCTTCTCTGCAAAGCTGCTTTCCAGCCAATTACCTCCTTGACTGTACTGGAGCACATGCAGACTCTCGAAGACTGCTCCCAAAAGCATGCAATGTTCTTCACCTGCTCACTGTCTGCATGCTGAGATGCACTTTCTCACACACTCCCTGAACTCTCCAGCTTGTCAGCACTCATGGTCAGCAAACTATGGATCTGATGACTGGTAGGCTGTCCCTGTGGAGATATTTGTGCAGTATGTTAATTTAGGTAGTAAAAGGTTTTAGTGTTTCATGCACACATTCAATAATGCTTATACTTTATCCAAATAAAGGTCTTACATTAGCATACACTTCTGAAACTATCAAAGCTTCACAGAGTTTTAGACTAAACTTTTGTGACCTATTATTTTCAAAGATGCTTAGCAGCACTGAGTTAACAGGAAAATATCATCCTGATGTTTAAAATCATTTTTCTCTTCAGTTATATTTTTTCTGCAATAGATTATATTCACTGTGCAATACAAATCAGATTTTCAAAGGGATAAGCAGCTATGCATCCTAACAAATTTGTTAGAGTAGAATTTCACTTCCAAAGGGTAACAAAGAAATGAGTTCAAAATATATACATGTGCATGTGCTTCTGACCTAGCATTCTTATTTTAATAAGCATATTTGAATTAATTCAAGGTTATATGTGCTTTAGTGTTGGAAACATACATAGTACTTTGCAGGCTACTTCCCTCCCTTTGTAATGCACACACTTTGTAATACCACAGAGGGGAATTACTAGCTTGGTGCTAACAATTCCTTTCAGAGAATTGCACTGTCTTGTGTGCCACAGTGGAAAATACATCAAGATAATTCCCTCATCACTGCCTACCCACCCACCCGCTCCCTGTAGTCTGAGATGAACTGTCTAGTCACATATTCTAATGCTGCTTCTGGAAAAATGTTTGATTCTTTTTTTTCTTCTCAGAGCAGAGCTCTTCTGGAGCCTGTATTTATTCTGACATTTCTTTTTTTGGTGCATACACATCACCTGTAAGAGGTTCTTTGTATATTGTCATTACTGATATCATAAGAAATTCTAGAAGTAAAGAGTATTTAAAGTGGATTCATGTGTGAGAGATTTTGTAGTTTTTTTTTTAGAAGTTCCTTGCTACTTTCTACTTAACTCAGCATTGTAATGATTTAAGAAAAACATACTCACATGTAGGGTGTGTGCTGTGGGATAGGAACCAAGAAAAAAAAATAACCAACAAATGAAAATCTTTTGTTCTTAATGACAGAATATAATGGAAATCTAATCTCCTACTGTATATTATCATCAGGCAAATTAGTTACACATATAATAAGGTTTTGCTGTATAAATTATAAATGAAATAAACAATTCTGTCACCATGGAGTGCAATGAATACACTACATGTTATATGTAAATATATTAGTCATTTGCCTTTTGTTTATGTGTCACAGGAATCCATTTCCTTCCTGGTGTATTTCCTATTCCCTATGGGTTCTTACTAAAGTCATCTCAGCCCTTCATGTACAAGCCTTTTAAAGCAGAATTACTTTTTTTTTTTTTTTCGTTTTTCAGTCCAGTTTTAATAATGGCTGCTTTTGTGCCAGTTTCATTTAGTGCTTCAAACTGTAATTTTATTTGAGAGAGGGAGAAAGAAATAATAAGGAAAGCAGAAAGGGTCTACATGATATATCAGTACAATACAAAAAACATATTGAAACCATTTTTTTATTTTCGTTTTTTTCTTCAAAAATTAAAATATGTCCCATAAAGCAGTTATGCATATTTTTTCTCTCACCAAACCTTTCCTTCTATAATGAGATAATTTGTTTTTAAGGAATGCATTGTTCAGTCTTTCTTTCCATTGGGTGACATTTTTATTTTCCATGCAGTACAGTATATGCAAGAATTATATAAATTTGGCTTTTTTCACAGGGTACCTACCATACAAGAGCCTGGAAGCCCTTTGAAACCAACATGAGAGAAGCAGTTAGTTTCAGTGAATTATGGCTTTAACATACAGATTCCAATCAATAATCCAGAATTTTATATTCAATCACATTCAGTTCATACTCATCAAGGATTATCTTTTGTGCTCCCATAGGCTTTTCCTGCCCTCCACAGGGATACAGAGTTGAATTGAATATACCTCATTATTTTTGGGATGGCTGTGGACCTAATGGAAAAGGCAACACTTAGCACATAAGCAGACTAAAGTTTCATGCTCAAGACCAGCTAAAAAGGGTATTTGTCACTGCTATTTTCATTTCTCCCAGTGTCAGCCAACCCTTTCTGCAGGGTGAATGATTGTACCTTGACATTGTTTACAAGACCAATTATATCTTTATTTTGAGAGCTATTCCAAAGGCTGTTAGAAGAGGTTTTTTTCCCCTCCTGTTGTATTTTTATAGGGAGCAGAGGCAAGCAAAGATGTTTCTTTTACAGTTTACTTGCAGCTCTATCTCCATGGAGGCCGTTTTCTCTCTCACTCTTTTTTTTTTTTTTTTTTTTTTTTTTTTTTTTTTAACTGGAGCAGACAGTGGTTAGCAATGGAATACAAAAAGGCAATTCTACTGCCTCATAAGCCACAAAGTGGACTATGGAATTAACGTCTGAGATGTTATTTCTAATTTATTTATCTGCTCTCTCTCTGTACTACAAGTACTCTCAAAAGCACTTATGTATTTGAAGATTGGTAGAGATACCAGTTAATGGGAAATGGTTTGCTGTGAGAAGTGATCTACTTGAGTGCATAGAAGAGGCCTCTTTCTATCAAATATTTCACGGGTAATGTTTTACTGTTTCTTAGATGGCATGCCATAGAGTGTAATAAATTTTAGTTTGTTTATATTCTTTGTCTGTATTTGCACTTTGGTGATTATATTTGAATTCATGCAAGATCCTTGTTTTCAAAAAAGAACTTTAGCATAATCTTCTCATTAATCCTGTCCTGTTTGTCTGTTATTAATAGGCCACTGTACAATGTATTCTGCTGCAAAACTCCACCAGGCATGACTAATTCAGATAATTAATTTGCTAGAACATTAACACCATCAAATGAGCCTGCTAAACCGGTAAATTTAAAGTAAATTAAACTTAATTTGCAGGTTATTGCAATTAAGTCTGCCTTGTCTTTCTGAGGGATTTCAACATCCTCAGTATTTAAGAGGCAATCATAATGCATGCAAGTGGGCGGGCTTTTTGGCTAATTAACACGAGTCTAATCTGCTTTTCAATTAGGGTGGATGTTTATAATGTGCTGGTGACAGTGTTGCAATTCAGTACAGCATAACAGGAGTGCATGGCATAATTATAGCTGAAAAGAAAAGCTCATGCAGGGCCTGTTTAGGGGTTAATGAGACATTGGCAGCTTCCAGCTGAGGAGATTGAGCCAGTTTAGTGCAGCTTCAAGAGGAAACCACCCATAGGGGTTTCCTTTGAAGTGTCAAAAGGTCCCCTTGTTCTGGGTGGCTTATGTTTCATTTGTCTGAGTGGCATATCAAAAATTGATGAGCTGCCAGCAGCAGTCCTCATGACATTAATTCACCAATTGTGTTTCTAATAGTTTCATCCTTAAATACATTTGGATGATGATAATGCTAAGAAAAATCAAGGTTCTGAAAACAATGAGAAGGTCTGTGCAGTTCCAAGAAGTGTATACAGACTACGCAAATGCATCAGCTGCAAATGTTAATGATGCAGATGACCTACACTGCTCGTTATGAGCAGGAAGAAGACAAAGATATACTGTGCATCCCTTTGTTGAACAGCATTCGAGCTGTGGCAGAGTTGTGGTATTTGTTGTTACTTAGGTTCTTGAAAAGCTTAAAATGGGTCAAATTCATCCCTGAAGTAACTTCACTGGCTTCAGAGTAGCTGTACCAGAAATGGATTGGGTATGTTGTCCTAACAGTAACAGAAAGAAACACCAGAGCTATAAAGAGTACTGGGCATCTCAAATACCAATAGGTGATTTCTTCAGTCCACTAAAGTGTATGTGCATTACAGTCCCATACACAGGTAACAGGGGTTCTCAAACTTTTGTGAAAAATTGAATGTTCATGGACAGAGTGTACTGTGTGCCCACAGCAATGATAATGTGAATTTCAGGGAATACTAATTACATGGAAAAATAAAGTTATTAATATACTGAAAGACACTTAAAACCCTAAAGAAAAGAGAAGGGGCCAGCAGCATAAAACTGGCTACGTAGATCAGTCAGAGAATTCCTGATTTATAGGATTTTCTATGGCATTAACAACCACAACATGTGAGCGTAGGGTACTGGAGGATAATGCTTTAGTTGCTGTTTGAGATGCAATGTTCAGTACACCGTGAATCAAGTGCCATGCTCCTTTTCTTTTTAAACCTGGGAGTGGTAAAATATAGAACTTCATTTTTTTCATGTATTGAACACACACACACACACACACCCACCCACCCACCCACACACCCACACACCCACACACACCCAAACCCACACACACCCACACACCCACACACACCCACACCTACACCAAAAAACAACACTGTTTTAGCACTCCAAAACTTTTACTTGAACCTTTTGCAACTTTTAAAAATTTTTGCATGGAGATCGATGCTCACAAGGCAAATTCAGCCCACGTCACCTGAGGAAATTAGATCTGCATCTACCCTGTTTAATTTTAGGCAATATGAGATAGCTAAGGTGGAAGCACAGTTGCCATAAACTCCCACAGGACTATTGTAGAGGCTATTCAACTCACCAAAGATGATATCATGAGCTGGAAATGCCCTCTCTCCCTTGACCATAAAAAAGAAGTTTAAGTTGATTAGGTATCTAAATTAAAGTACCTGCATTTAGGCAGGCAGCATATTAAAGCTGTGTGATCTCTTTTTGGGTGTCCTCTGTGGAAGGTCAAGATTCATTGGTATCTCTTCGGACTAAATGGGATGCATGAGTACTTGTGTTAGTGTATGAGAGATTTTTGATTAATGCTGAGAGGAAAGATCTTCCTTTTTTTAACCTTTGATAATTCAAAATGTTGAACAAGCTGAGGAGTAAATGAATAGTGCCTCCACAGGCAGGTGATGTTGTATATTAATTAGGCACCATACCATATACCTATGGATTTTGCGTAGGTCAGTAAGACTAAATTCTTGTTGATTTTTGTTGTTTTGCTTCTCTGCCTGGACTTCTGACCATGACTTATGCTGTCATCAGTAAATGAGGCTTGGCTTACTAAGATAAAAATACTACTACTGGTGGCAGAAGTGGCCTCTAAATGACTAAAACACTCTTATCTGAGAAGCACTTTAACAACTCAGCACATGAACATACAGTTCAAGAGTACCTGACAGATTTTTGTGCTTAAGTTCTGTGATTGATGGATCAAATGAGAAAGCAGGAAGTACGTTTGTTGGGAAGGCAAACTGTCTTGTTTTAGAGAAACTTTCTGTCAATCTTCCCTGACCACCAAATGCAAGATGACACAGGTATAGTTGATCCTGCTGTTGTTATTCACCAGCAGAGAAAGGAGTGCAGGTCCATCAAGGAGTATGGAAGGATTCCTGTACAAACATTAACACAAAAAAAGATTTAAATGTCTTACACTGCAATATTTTAACTTTTATTGCTGAAGGAAAATAGCTGAATAAATGTGTGGATTAAATTATGTAGACGTTATTGGCAACAAAAGCATAGAATGGTATTGACTTTAATATGTCATTTACTAACTCCTTTTTCCCAGACTGATTTCACATTACCAGCTGTAACAATAGAATGAAAGACTAATAAGCAAGTAGCTAAAGTACATAAATGGGTATATCTTTCTATACCTGCATGCAGGTGTAAGATCGATGTTTATTCGTTTGTCCAGACATCAGAGTACTTTCAACCATTTACAAACAAACATCATGAGAAATATGAGTGTAAAACCAAAAAGGAAGAACAGGAGCTAAACTGGATGTTGATGACAGAGGGACAATCCCTTTCAGATCAATTAATAAAGACCATATAAAAAGTGGATTGTCACCTGTTCTTCACTTACAAGAGATACAAAAAAAAAAGAAAGGGAACATCACACTTGGGTACAATATGAAGTCTGTAATACCTGCAGTCTGCAGATCACTCAGGTCTGAAGGAGAAGGGACATTTCTAATAGAAACTTTCATTAGGAATTCTTAACCAACTACCCTTAGAAACATCACAGTATTTGCAACTGCTGCTGAACTCAGGACATTTCTAAACACAGAATTTTGAAAGGCCATGGCATCTGGGTGCAAATTTGACGCAAGCACACTGGCAAGTAATGATTAATGCAGTATCTGCCAATTAATTAAGTAACAGTGGTAACATTTTCATCCTTTTTTTTTTTTTTAACAGCATAACAATAGCATTTAAGGGACTATGAAGCAGCCAAAGTTTTAAATAGCGTGTGGGATACAACATAGCATGTTCACAGAAGGAAAGATGCATTAGAAAGATTAAAGCACATTATTTCTCTTCCAGTTCTCTACCTGCCTCTCCTCTGGGATCAGAGCACTGATGGTGCTGGGTCTTGTGTTGATTCTCAGTTTGTTCTCAGTGGGAGTCTTCCAGCACTCTTATTTTATAATCTAGGCAAAGGAGTAGAAACTCTGAAAAGCTTCAAAACCCTAATACCAGTCAAAGACATTATGTTTTTTTGTTTGTTTGTTTGGTGTTCTGTTTTTAGCTGTCTGAGTTTTTCAGAGATTTTGGCTCTTGGAAAATATCAATTATACAATAATTAACATTTTAAGATTATGTCTTTCAAAGAGAGGATGATACCTGTCTTGCTAAACTTGATGTAATGATCCATTTATAAAGTAACCAGTGTACTTCATACCACCTAGGTTCAAAAGTTTATTAGTTCTTTTTCTTTCTTTTGGGGTACAGAGACATTTGGTCAAAACTTTGACAAGAGCATAGAATTGCTAAGAAGCAATATATAAACATCAGATGATATTATTTGTTAAGCATAGTAAACATGCTTGAAAGTAACAGTATACATAAAACTTTATTAGTGACATGACAGTAGGGCAAGATCTTTAGAGAAAGACCTTTAGAGAAAATATTGTTGCACATGAAATCCTTTTCATGGTGTCTCAGGATAGCATATACCTGCAGTAAGATTAACTTAAGTTAGAGGTGATAAAAAGATGAAATGGTCCTGAAGGATAGTTTGCAGGAGTGTCCAGGATAAAACTAGTTAGTAAAACAATGTAGGATGATAAACTAGTCGGTAATCAAAAGACCAGGACTATCCCCATGACTAGATACTTTTTAAAGAAGTTTGGATCCAAAGGCTCAATAGATACCTTTACAGTGGACGATATGTAAATATTTAAATCAGTTAGAGGGACAACAAAATTAGTAAGAATGTCTCTGCACAGTGCCATAATATTCACAAGTCATAACAAAGATCTGGTTAAGTGTTGGAGTATATTTTTGTGAAATCAGGGAGTATCATAGTAAAATAACTGCCATATCAGAATATCAGCTGTAGCTGGGCAGGAAAACAGATGATTAAGCCTTTGAAAATGCCAGATGGAACCTCACAGAGCTCTGTAGTTATGTGCTGATTAGAGAAAACAAGCTCTGTAAGGGAAAACCATGGTTGTTACTCTCTTATGTAACTTGCATTTTATGCAATATTATAAGGGTAATATCAAATGATTTAAGGGGTAGATATCTTTGCAAAGAAGAGGTAAAAGAAGCTCTACCAAAATGTTTCTGATGCGCTATGTATTCAGTAACTGATTTTTTAAAAAAACTCACTACTTTTTTCAGATCCTCTTTCTCCAAGCCATTCTATAAAATCTCTCATGCTGGTTCCACATTTTACGCTTGGGAGAATTCAGAAACTGAGTGGTCTTCCGTCTGTATTTCTTAAGACGTCCCATCTAGGAAGTGTTTCAAGAGTGTGCCAGTTAGATTGTTTTTGACAGGAATTGTAAGTGGAAATAGAAAAAGCTGGTGTTTTCTATTATCCACAAGAAGAATTGCTGTTCTTAGGGTAAAGATTCAGCATATTTGCCTTAAAAGTTAAACTTCACTGTGCTTAGGATATCTGTTCCTGTGTCCATCAACAAGCTCAAATCTGGCTGTTTTATTCTTCTAAAAATATACAAACTCAATCATTCTATTAGTTCAGGAGTCATTAGTTTATGTAATTGTTAGATGTGAAGGAGAGGTAGATAGTGACCATAAGAACTAGGCAGGTGAGAGAGTTCCTTGTTACCTCAGATATTATCAAAGCATTGGATGGTAACAAATGAGGAAGACCCTGCAGACCCAAAATCAGCTCAGTGTATTTTTTAGAACAAATTATTCCTCAAGTAGTTCATGTAATTTAAAAGAGATTAACCATGTCTTTTCTGAAACTGAAGAAGGTTGAGTTGATAATACTGGTAATACTAAGTACTCCCAGTGAAACCTTCCCCTGAGGTTATACAGCATTTCTAGAGCTTTGTAATTTCAGAAATCATCCCCTGGTGTTACAGTAAGACTAAGTAGTATGTAACTGATTGATCCATATACCCTGAATTTACAAGTACAATGCAAAGCATTACAAATGTAAAAGCTGATACTATGGCTAATTTCTTTGATGATTCTCACTTCTCTATTATTGTTACTTGTATTCCAGTCCTTCTTAGAGGTACCAGTCAGTATAAAAAAATAGTTGAGCCAGGTAGCATACATAACTGTAAAATGCAAAGCCTCTTCCTTTCACTCATCTGCATTTGAAGGGTGCTGTTCTAGCCCAGTTTAAGTCAGTTAATGAACTGCCAGTAATTTCAATAGGTGCCAGATTTCCTTCTAATATTGAGTTTATAAAACATCTATACCTAAACATGGATATAGGCTCCCTTCCTGCATACGTAGCTGCTACTTAGGCTTGAAGTACTCTAAATGCACTGAGATCTGCATGTGCTCAATCTGTTACATGAAATCATATCCCCCAACTATAAACATCTAAAACAGGGTCATTGCTCCTGGAAAATATATGACAAATGCAGGAGGAATGCTTCCTCTTTCTAATTGAGAGTGGTACCATGCTTTTAAAGAATGCTCAGACTCTCCTGTCTTTGTGATTCCTATTGCTATTATTCTGCTATTATTCTGACAGAGAAGTGTTGGACTAGATGACCTTAGACGACTTTTTCAACCTAAATGATTCTATGATTCTGTAAGTGGACTTGACTTCCACATGTGAGGGGGAACCTCACAGCTCCCAGTATTTGTAAACTATAAATAAAAGGAAGATTGTCAATTCATTTCCATTTATTCAAGTGGATATAATTTTCATATAGCTTAAACTGTCCCAGACCTGTGACTATATTGATACAAGGGTATCAATATATCAGAGGAACTTCCAAATAATCTGTTTTCTTATTCAATTTCAAATATCAACTTTCATATTAAATCCTTTTCACCTTTTTTTATTTTTTAAATTATTTAAAAATAGGTATTTCTTTTTTTTCAAAAAGGAGATAAAATATTACAGGAAGGAGAAAACTTGGACCTTGGAGACACTGCAGGGTAGGTGTTTGTGTGCAAATTGCTTTCGAGGAGGTTTTTTTTTTTCCTAGCAGTAAATTGATGGGGACTGATATTCTTGTTGAAGAATGTGCACAGATTCAAGCCCTCAGTTACATGATTAATCTAATTGTAGGCTGAAGAGGGGCATTTTGTAATGCTCCCATTGGAGTTCTGTACAAAATAATTTTCTTAAAAAGCAATTGATGTCTTCTGGAAAACTTTGAAAAATGTTCTAGTTAAAAACATTTTGTCTGTGTGTCAAGTAGGTTCTGTTTTTTCTTCTATCATTTTTATCATTAGGGACATGACAATATTACAGCTGCATGAGAATATACTTGCTTGTTAAGAATTTATCTATCTTTCACCCTAAATCATTTCATGGCATCATAGTAATTCCCATAGCAACCAGTTATGATGTCACAAGTGGAAAATTTGATTTTTTTAGGAAAGTTAGTCTGACAGCATACACTAATGCATAAAATTAATAAATAAGTAAATAAAAAAAAAAAATCTTTCTATTATCATGCACAGAAGGTGGTGTAAAGAAACAGTCACTTAGGTAACAAACACAAGTTTGGTGCTCTCTGCTATTTCCTGCAAGTCAGGTAGCAATGCATTTGTTATTTGTACAATAGGTAAAACAACATTTTTTCCTCATCCAATTGTTGTGGGAATGTATGATGTTAAATACTGAGGCAAATTACATTAGTACATTTGATGGTGCTGGTATAATTAGAATTATAAGATATAATTAGAAATATTCGAAAATTAAAAATTGCCTTGTGCAAGTCATCAGTTGGTCTGTCAATACAGTTTACTTAAAAATGTACAAGAATTTGTAATCTAGAAGTATACTTTAGTCTGGTTAACCTCAACTGTATTATGAGTAGAAAACACTTGCACAGATTATGTACATTTATGCAATTTTAAAAAGACCATTTACTGATACCTGCTAAAATTAGAAACATAATCATACTTTACTCCCTGTAGTTGACAGCCCCCTCTGGCAGTGAAGAGGCAATCCACAGGTACCATTTCTTCACCATAGACATAGCAATGAACTCATCTTAGACACCTCAGGTATCTGCATTTCAACAGAATGAATTTATGTCTGAGTATTTTTGCATAAGGATGCTCACGTGCTGCATGAGAATAGACCCAAATTTGATTAGAACAGTAGGCTTCAAGTTTGGTCCTATATTCTGTGAAATATTTCATGCTTTATTTGAGCTAGTTATACTTTTTATTAGTAGTAGTACTAGTAGTAGAAGTAGTAATAGTAACATATGTCCTTATCAAGGTACAAATAGATTCAGTTACCCTTAAATTGAATTACAAGTCCTTTAGTTGCAGTGGGAACTGGAATACACATATATTAATATACTTAATGTATGTAGGTACAGAAAAGTACATAGATAAATGAAAAATACAGAGATGTTTGTACCCCCATGTGTGCTAGCATATATAGGCTATAATATTTAAAATTATCTCTTAGAATTTGTAATGATTATTAACTTAAGAACTAATTCATTTTGTTGATACTAGTTATGTCTTTGAAATCACATACGAATATATCCCAGAGCATGCTTTTAAATGAAAACCTATACTGTGAAATACAGTCTAAAGATGCACTTATCTTAATATCTCTTAATAAAATACACAACATTATGGATTTTAATTTTGAGCACATTTTCTCCATGTAAGTATTTTTTAAAGATGTATAAGGAGTCAGTTAACCTTTCCTAGCCCCAAAAGCCAGGAGTCACATAGACCTAAAAGTAACAGGTCTCTTTCACATGATGAGATGTCAGTTTTCTTTCACAAGTGTTGTCACTTCTTGACCTGCTCATTCTTTTACAGTTAAAAAAGAGTGAAATATGTAGATCAACTCATAGAATCAAAGAAAAGCTTTGGAAGGGAAGAGGTATCTAGTTTGATCTACCACTCAAAAAAATAAAAATAAAAATAAAGATCAGTAGGGGTGGTACCACAACAAGCTTAAAGAAAGTTTATCAGAGTCTTTCTTCAAAAAAAAAAAAAAAAAAAAAAAAGGAAGAAAAAAAGGGGGAAAAAAAAGCTATATATATAGAAGTCTCTTAATTGATAAATATCAATCAAGCTGTCTTATTCGTATCAGTCTTCATCAACAGACAGAAGTCTGCTGTTCAGAAGTCTCTGCTGTTCAGTTTTGAGTCAACAGTTACAGTAATTTTGTTTGCTTCTGATGAGAAAGATGTATAAAGGGTAAAAAAATCAGATGCATTGCATTAGGAATTAGAGCTTTTGGTTTATATTTTAAGGCTACAAGACAACTGATTACCTGTATAGATGAATGGTGCTGGAGACTGTCCATAGCCACTCTTGTTCTGGAGTCTGGCATTCATTCCTTAGTTGGCGTTTTTTCTGAACTTCTTCCGACATGATGCTGTCCACTTCTCAGGCTGGATATCTGACACATGGTATTTGATTCAGCCATTTCGAGCCCTGTTAGCAGAAACAATCCTTAGGTGGTAGCAGCAGAATTTCTCATATACACTAACACTTATGAAAATGCTCTTTACTCATAAATATTCATTGCTAGAGATGGGAATAGCCAAGCTCTCCATCCTCAAGATTTCTAGTTCTGTTAACTTCAAATGTTCATGTGATCACTACTCTCACCTTTCTTTCTTCCCTTTCCACCTCCTACTGTCCTCAAACCATGACCCCAACAGCATGTTCCAAATTTCCTCTTACCTTGTGCTTCCTTAACACTACAATGCCTTCATTACAAGTTTATGCCTTTCTCAAATCCCTCAGAAGTGGGTTACACCTACTTCCAAGATGCCAGGTTCTCTGTAACTGACCCCTGTGTGCTTTTCCATCTGTGCCTTCCTGACTACTCTGAACACCATTGTAACCTCTAGCTCTGAGCTCCTCTGAGCTCCTGTCCTCCTGCTGGCTTGCAGACCTGTGAGATCTCCCTGTCTTCATTGGTGGACAAAAGCAGGTTAGGCGCTGACTCTAGGCTTTCGGACAAACTGGCATCAGATTGGCTTATTGTCTGAATACTTAAGACTAGTGTCTCCTTGGAGAATATCTGTCTTGAAGAAAGCTGCTGGGGTAATCTAAAACAGACAGGAAGGAAACTAAAACTAAGTAGTGGCAGAGGTCCTGTCCTTAAACTTGCTCCCCAGTCCTCTTCTGCACAGACATAATCCCTGTATCCTATTGTCTGCATTTGACACCCAGCTCCAGTTTAACACAGGTTGCCAAGCCCCCACCCTCCATCTAGTAAGGTGTGCTGGAGGACAAGTTGGCCCCCTCCTGCAGAAACCAAGGCATGGAGGGGCAGGAGAAGGAGAAAAGAGAGTGCATGCCATGATATTATCCTGACATATGGTCAGGGCACAGCAGGAACGAACACCAGCTGGGAGCTGGAGAGCACTCACAGCATGGCGGTGTTGGATCTGCACGCCAGTCTGAATCAGTGATATGTCTTATTCTACATACCCATAAACACATGCATGTATTTGAGTGTGTGTACAAATATGTATATATAATGTGTACTGCATACATATATATCTGTACTACATATATATTATATATACTGTGTATATACAGATATATATACACACATATATATATACCATATGCATATCTCAGTTGTCCACAAGCTACCAGAGAGATAAATAGCAAAACGTTAACAGAGTAGATTCAAGTTGCCTCTACCTAAAAGTGATTATTTTTGCAAAAACTGTGAATATGGCCGGTGATATTTAAGTAGTGTATATATTCCCAAAGATGACATAGATGCATTCAGGTCCCCCTCAGACAGGCTATCCTTTGTGCATGCTAAATGTTTTAGGTCCTTTAATAAAAAGATGGTATTGTTCTAAACTTTTGTATATATCTAATTTAATCTAATTGCAACAATCTACTAAGTTATGATGCAGGGAAAGCTTCTAAAAAGCTAGTTTTCAGTACAGTTTTATATTTGCCCTTTTATACTTTCTTTCCTCTCTCTCTCTCTCTGCAATAAATAAATAAAATAATATATTAACATTTCCTTTGGAAACTAAGGATAAGCTTGGAAACAAGAACAAGAAAGAGGCTGGATAAAAATTACATTTCTGCTATAGTGAAAACTCCCAGAATCAGGGAAATTGTAAATCCAATTAAGAAACAGATGAATGTTTTATCACTGAAACTTTACAACAAAAATACATTTCAGCTGGGATCAGTAAATTGGTACAACTGTACAGAAAAGAAGTGGTATGATTTAAAACTGAAATTCGGCAAATTAGAGATTCTGAATGTCTTACATAACTCTATTATGAAGAAGTCTTCATTTCTGCTAAAAACCTTTGAGTAGTAATACCTTGTTAACACTGTTCACTGTTAGCAGATCCTCTTTTAATGGTTTAAATAAATATTACATAAATTACAAAGGCATTCTTCTGCTTTTGATAATCAGAATTTGAAATTAATGTTGGCTGTAAAGAGTGGCTTTATACATGACTGTTTGCAAGGAGAAAAATATGGATTCAGAAAGCTGTAGAATTTATAGCACTCATCTGATAACTGTGGGCATAATTCCATAATGAATTAAAGCATGTGCCTAGCTTTATGTCCATGGCCAGCCCCACTGTTCCCAGCTGGTGTGGCCACATGTTTAAACTCATCAATTTATGGGTGAACCAGAGCCCAAGAAGCATGTCAGACATGAGCCCCATTATCTAATGGGATAAACTGAGTATCAAAAGCTTTATAAGCATTTTCATAAATCTGTACAACACGTCCTCTTTCTGAACACTTATGTTTAGAGCAATAATCATCAAAATGCAAGCTAGAAAGAAAGTGTGGGGAAAAAATAACATGTACCTTTATATTAGCCAGAACTCATTTACTACAACACAATGCACAGATTTATTTTTTTTTCTAGGCCAAATAAATATGTCCTCAGGCATATAATCTGTCCACTTAATAATTCAGTTACTGTACATATGGAGTCCCATTTTCTGTGACCAAATGGAACAGGTTCCTGTTAAAATTAATATTCTTTTCTATCTCTTTGAATTAGCAGACTGACTCTGCATTCTCTATCTGGCAATATTTCCACTGTCAAAACTAGGAGCTAGGCTTAAGAACTACCAGCTACATACAACTTATGAGACTGTAGTCAGGTGGCTGGGGAGGACTGGTATTTTAAGGTAACTAAATGTCTCAGATTAGCAAGACCTCACTCAAAGAAAAACTTGAGGTCAAAATTTCAGCCCAAAAATCCCACTGCCACCTAAACTTTCAGATTTCTTACTTTTTTACTGATCATTTTCCCTGTCTTCTTGGAGACTCTTTATCCTGTGACAGCTACCATGTTCAAACAAATGTTCACATGTTCAGCCAAATTCAAAATAAATAAAAATTCAAAGTGAATTAAAAATTGAAACAGTTCCTATCAGTTATGACCCAAGCAGGGAGCCAGATATCTAAATCCAGTGGACACGCTCAGAATATATTGTCAGTAGACCTAAACAATTATTCTCTCATTCTTCTTCTTTTTTTGTTTTTTAAAAACTGAAGCTTGTTGAGGAAGCTAACAGAGAAGTTGGCAGTTCCCACACAGCTTTCCTTTCTCTGATATGTCCCCTCCCAATTATTCTGGAAATACATTTCTGTCTTAGAATCACGGAATCATCTCTGTTGGAAAAGGCCTTCAAGATCATCGAGTCCAACCATCAACCTGACCTATCAAGTCCCATCACTAAACCATGTTCCTTAGTGCCACGTCCATATGTATCTGAAATACATCCGGGGATGGTGACTCCACTGCTTCCCTGGGCAGTCTGTTCCAGTGCTTGAGCACATTCTCCATAAAATAAAATCAAGCTAATGTCCAATTTAAAGCTCCCCCGGTGCAGCTTGTGACTTGAGATTCGACTTCTAATTCTAGTATGCAGTCATTTATCTGAAATTTCCAAATCTCAAGGAAAGACATTTGGAAGAAGAAGAGGAAATGATGCCCATCTAACTAGAGAGACTGCAGGTTTGAGCAGTCCTGATGCTGCAGTCCAGAGAAGCAGAGGGAACAGTTTCCTGTGAGTTCTGTTAGCCTGATGTGAGTGGTTTTCTAGGCACTAGCACCTACGAATGCAAATGCTATTAAAGTGAGGAATAGCTCAACGTCAGGGCTTTCCTTCCTCAGTAACTGCTCTAGTAGCTGAGCTGTCATTTGGAGGGCATGGCTGCTACTGCTCACTTGTCTTCTGGCTGAGCTTTCAATTAAATGATTCTTGAAGTGTGCTTGGAGCTGAATTAAGTGTGATCAGTACATGTTCTGAGTCCTCTGAGATCACCTTAAGGGTTTATATCTGTAGGAAGTGGCAGGGTTCCTAAGCTGCAAAGCAGGGCAAAAGGATCAGGACATGTATTTCAATTGATGTGTTGATATGTTTGGGAGCTAAGCAGCAGAAATTGAGGTTCTTATGTAAATCGGATGTATCAGTTTATCTGTGTAGATAAGTTAGGCACAGTCTTTTGGATATTTTTTTTGCATTGAGGCACTTCAAACTCACTTTTGGAATGTAAGCAACATTGTTGACCCAGTTTTAAATCCTGGCAATTGCTGGATAGTTTTGCCTGAGCTCTCACAAACCAGCACATAGGAGAACACCCAGGAGGTGTTTTAAACCAGCAGGAATCAAAGCTCTGCACCAGCACCAGCAGTCTCAAACAAAAGGAACTGGTCGTACAAAACCTTGCCAGCATTCGAACTAGTCATTCCTTGCTCATATAGTTTTCATGCAATTACATTGTTATTGTGACTACACATTCACATACGAGAAATGAAAGCAGTTGGTATTAAGGTTTTCACATTTTTCTCAGTCACCAGAATTACAGTAACAGCATTTTAAAAAGCCTAAAAAATTAGCAAAACCTAAGGGTCAAACCTTTGATCTTATTTCTGCAGGCATGTTAGTTTCTATTGGAAGTGCAACCCCTCAACCAATTTATTGTAGTCTGTACTACAGATCTGTAAAAGGCATCCTTGTGTGGGAAAACTTACTATTTTGATGTTTGAGATGTGTGGGACTGGACATGGCAGGTGTCCAGATTATGTCAAATCTCCTGATATCAGCTGGCTCTGTGGGGCTTTTAGATTTTCTTCTGTTCCGGTTGTATGATGCTTTCTTGCCCCCTCTGCAATTGCATATGGGCAAGAGCTTCTACTAAAAGACTGTTCCCTTATTCAAAATTGGGACAATTCTGTATTTCCTGCCCTTTTATCCATGTATATTTTATGAAAATTCACAAAATATTCAATAGCTCTTACAATCATTCTTTGTTATCTCTGCTGGGTTGGGAAAGTGATTGAACATTGGGGTACATTATAAACATGTAGGGAAAAGGGTTTGAGACCCCATTAGAGGGCACTTTGCTTTTTATTCTGCCTGCAAGGTACACCTATGCATCTTTGGTTAGAAATGTTAAAAAGAAAAAGCAGATGAAAGCAACAGACTTTTTTGTCAAGCTGTGACAGAAATCAAATGCAAATACAGCTCAGTTCAAGACTGTTTGTTAAGTGTCACGTCAGTGAGTATTAAATGCAGCACATGTCGTTTTACAATGAGCATACTGTATATGAATTTTATTGATTTTTTTTCAAAGAGGATACATCGAATAATGTACTCTTCCTTCCCAGTGCCAGCTTACAAGTGTGTCTTCATACTTGTGTATGCACATTCATTAGACTCCTAAATGCTGCCTTACTTAGCACATCTTGTTTTGTGGAGGCTGGGATTCAAGCTGCAGAAAGACCTACAGGAATGACTCTCTCCCTCTGAGGAAAGTAGGACAGAGTCATTTAGACTTCCCGGCATGAAAGTTGTCAATGAACAGCCTCTCAAAATGATTCACAATTAATGTGAATTAATTCACATTAATTACACTAGAATCTCAACTGATTTCCATTCCACCAAGAAGTGAGTTTGGGGCTTCATTTTGCTGTTAAGAATGCTGTTAAGAATGTACACAAAATGTTAAGAATATTGACAAAGCCTTGTCCTGGGATAAAAATGCATATAAAAACAATTAGAAGGGAGTCCCATGCTCATCTACATGCAGTAGAAGACAGACATTAACAATTCAGCCATGGGTTTGCTACTTCATGGGAGATGCTATATATATGTCTGTCCACCCACATACAGTTGCATCAGTATTTGCAATGTCTTTGCTTTTGTGTGTTTTGTGTGTTTTTTGTATCTTTTCGTTCTTGGTGTAGGATCTCTGACTCTGCAGCCATCTTCTTACAACAATGATCATCAGTATGCTTAGAGAAACACATTAAAACCTGTGGCAGCTAGACAACTGGATGGTCTTATAAGTTCTATATTGTAATGGTTAATCGTAGACATTTAAATGCCAGGCTAGGGCATGTTAAAATTGGCCATATACCTAAGGTATTTAATCCATTTAGTATTATTGGTTTCTTACTGCAGGTTATAATAACAGGACACGGAGTCCTTTGGAAGCTGCAAAGCAGACAGTGCATTTGGAGTCCAGGCTCTTGTCTCCTGACATGTCTTACTTCTGGAAACACATGAAACAAAATAGACACCAGAAATTTGGACAATGCCCTGAAATGCTGGGCAACAAAAGACTCATGCTGAGAAAACTCTTCCTCACACATTGAGTACTCTAGATTTCTTCTGGTAATTTGACATTTTTCTACCTTTGTCCCCCACACAGATGTTACACCTTCTTATTAATACATTTAATCACTGTTTATTATCTTAAAGAAAGGAACTGGAAATAGCTTTGTTTTTATTTATAGTCTCAAGGTTTGTATATTTTTTGTTTATGAAAAAAGTGGGTTACTGAAGCATCATCTGAGTGATACCCAAAAAAAAAAAAAAAAAGTTTCTGTGCTATCCTCTTGAAACCACAACTAGTGTTAGGTTACCCCAGCTGAGGTCTGATAAGGGTGCAGAAGTTAAGGATTCAGCTCCTGGAGTCATATGATGGTTCCAAGTCTGATTATTTATCCATTAATTATCCATCTATCCAATCTATATCTTAGAGGAAACTGATAGTCCATTATACAGGAGCTCCTTCCACTTTGTAGATATTTCCTCCCTTCCATGAATGAAGGTCAATGGCAGTTTTGTCTCTAATGTAATAGAAAACATGGGATGGTAGCTATTTAAGGGCCACTATTTCTGGGAGCTGGCAAGGGAATACTAGATAGGCTATACAATGCATACATGTACATTTTGGAAAGAAAAGAGTCCCCCCCCCAAAAAAAAAAAGAGAGAGAGAGAGAGAAAGAGAAAATAACTGTCATGTTCAAATATTTATTTCATTTTATCATAAAATTAAAGTGGAAATCAGTTTTGGAAACTAAATTTTAAGTCAGTCAGATACATTTTTAATGCCAGATGACGTGATTTGAAACACATGCCTATGTCATTTAAACACAGCTTTCATTCACGTTTCATGTTTTGAGGAAACAAAACTAAAAATCATGCCTAGAATGCTGAAAAAAAGTTTTTGTGTGTGAAATGCAACAACCATCTCTACTCAAATAACGAGCAGTATTTCATATAAATGCATTTTTCTTCTTCCTCCTACTGAAACTCCCCTCAGAGGATTTTTTTTATCCCCTCTGCATCTTCTCAGTCTTTTGCAGTCTTGTCTCTTCAGTGTTTCTCTTTACATTTCTTCCAAAACATTTTCCCCATATTTGCCTTCTTTAGGGAATGCTGTTATATTTCTGTTCTTTTGCTTTTTTACCTCTTTTATGATTTTCTTCTAGCTCCTTTCTTACCTATCCCAAAGCTTAATTCTTGCAATCTGACATGCTCACTCTCTGAAATCTTTCTTGGATTGTTTGCCTTACCCTTTCTTGTAGTTCTTCCCCATAGACCAAGCTCATTCTTATGTGTTCTCAGTAATGTGCTCTGACTGTAATGAATGAAAAGGAGTGCTTGGGAATCTACGTAAAGAAAATGCATGTACTGTATAATAACTAGATTTTTTTTTTTAATTGCAGGTCAAAAGCAACATTTAGGATAATGGTAGAAGGCAGAAGCCCCATGTCACAGCTCAGTAGAACCTGTAACTTATTTAATGATATTGAACTGAAGCACTTTAAAGTTTATGAGTAAGGGCAAGGAGTCTACATGTGTGTTCTTGTTGTGTCCAGATATTTTGGGGACTTCATACAGATACTTGTTCTCAAATGCTAAATAGAGAGCCCAAGACAAAAAGATAACAGTTTATTTTATCCACAAACTTCCACCAGGAATAGAAGTACTCTTACTGATTTTTTAAGTTAATATAGTTCAAGTAATAATCATTTAATCTGCAAGGAAAATTATTTTTTTTTACCAGTGTTTTTGTGTTCACTTCTTGATAAGAACTATATTAAGCCAGTCAATTGTTTATCCTGACTTATACTAGTATATATCGAAAAGACATTTTACCCTGCAAATATTTTACAGTAAAAAATATTTTTTTACATTTAAAAGAGAGAATTACTCTAATAGACACTGTAGTCTTCCTTAGAGAGTGATTAGACAATATTTCCATTGTTCATATAGGGCTGCATCAATTGTTAAACATACAGCAACAAAAAAATGACAATGAATCTTGTCTAACAAGTGTTAGAGCACTTGGGGAAATGAACCTGCCAACCAAAGCTGACATTTCAAGTCCAGGGAATAAAATAATAATAATAATAATAATAATAATAATAATAATAATAATAATAATAATAATAATAAATCAGTTTCCCACACTTAATTATTGTATGGCTTTTGCTATGGTATGATGATGTCCAAGACTTCTGCATGAAACTGGCAGATCTTCCACAGAGCAATATCAATCCCAAACTGTTGAGGTCCAGATTCAAGCATATAAATTTGGACATCTGTATGTAGTTCTCAGTGTGCAAGCCAGGTTTTCACTCCATCATGGTCAGCTGATCTACAGCTGCTATTCAAGAAAGGTAAAGATCTCTTATACGTCTTATCTGATAGCTGTCAGACCAACAGGGCATCTAGAACTCCTTCAGGTGTCTCCAGTGACACTAGACAGAATCAGTGTAGTCTGGGAAGTTTTTTTGTTAAGACACCTACCTCCAGTCTCTCTAGAAACTACTGTATCTAACTTTGATCTCAGAACATATAAAGCAATATAAATAATAAATATAAAGCAATTTTTTTTTTTTCTCTAAAGAATAGCTATCTAAGCAAACCTAGCAAGCAAAAGTGGGAGACAGGAATAGCTACTCTGTCCTCGGCAGAGGAGGAGTAGAGGGGAAATTGTAGAGATCCAAGTGATGTAACTTGTTGAGTTTCACAGTGGCAGTGCTTGGCAGAAGGAACTTACTGCAGAGACTTTTCTGCCAGACCTTATCTATTTCTCCTGTGGTGGCTGACAACATTACACAAGATTGATAGGAATTTGCAGCCAGAAGGTCACTTTTTTTTTTTTTTCCAAGTCTAGTGCTACTTCTGTTGAAAACCATAGGAGTCTTGCCATTACTCTCCACAGCTTTGAACAGGTTCTGGGAGATTACCCAAAAATTTCTGTGTCTAGTAAAATGTCTTTGCTCAGATAAAACAAATAATGGTCTGATCCCTTTCCTGCAGACAAGTTTAGAGGCAGAGGAGAACCAATCAAAGTACATGACTCATGCAACACACCATGTGTCCTGCTCAATTTGTGGACTTCCTATGTCTGCAGTCCTTACTCATAATGTCCTTACTCATACACAAACTCAAAAACTTACTCATACTCAAAGTCCTTACTCATACACAATATGCTGCTCAGTCCAAGTGTCCCCTCTAATCACTTCAGGTTAGAAGAGATTAGAGATACTTTTGGTCACACATGGGGAGGATTTCCCTGTCTTGCCTGAATGTCAAAAACTAATGGCTGCTTTCATTGTGGCAGGATAGAAAGATGGTATTGGTAAATCTGGTGTAATCCTCTTGAATGTTCTCCTAAAAATGCCAGAGGACCACAAATATATACAGCTGATTTATTTTATTTTATTTTATTTTATTTTATTTTATTTTATTTTATTTTATTTTATTTTATTTTATTTTATTTTATTTTATTTTATTTATTTTATTTTATTTTATTTTATTTTATTTTATTTTATTTTATTTTATTTTATTTTATTTTATTTTATTTTAATGACTACATGAAGTCTCCTTTCTATTTCTGCCTCTAGAGACTCCCTGTCATGAATATCTTTTAAAATGATTTTGTTGAGCAGTACAGGTATGGCTTTTCACTTTGAGCTTGACTAAAAGCATTATGACTACTTGTATAGTCATTAGAGAAAGCAAGGACTCGGACTAAAAGCTAGGGTGGGGCTTTCTTGGGATTAGAGAGAGAATTCAAGTATCATGATTTTTCATGATCTTTCAGTTGCTAAAATTGAAGTCAATCCCTTAACAATGCATAATGGTAAGGGAATGATTAAATTTACATTGGCCATCTGAATGGGCACTAAATAAAGACTTTTCCAATAACCTTTGAGGTAAGCTGAAGCAATACATGAGCTGCATGAGCTACCTAGAGCTACGTGGTGTCACCACAGCTCTAACCCATCCCTTCCTGGATGATTCAGCAACATAACATGTTGTGTGAGCATTTTTTCAAGTTTTAAACATCTGAATGTTGTAAGTTTAACAATCCAAATTCCCATCAACATTGATCATGTTAGGTACTCAGAGGTTCTGAACTTTCTAAAAATGTGGTCAGTGAAGACATGGGACATTCTAACACCTCAAAGAGTAAGCTAGGATGGAGCAGCGGAACTGCTTTATATTACTGAAACTGTGTATGTGCAGCAATCTTCTGCTGAATACAGCCTTAATTGAAGTAAAGCCTGCCGTAATCAAGTCTACGTGTTACAGAATCACAGCTCAAGGTCACCACAGTGTGTATGCTATATATTTATATAGATTTGTATTCATACAACATACCTTGCTTGCAGAAAAAGAATATACATAATACAGCAACACAATTGCAACACTAAGGGAAGAAAGAACTTGCTAGGAAACATGACGTTTATACAGCATGGGCCTAGGCCTAGTGGGAAAAAAAAAAAATAAAAATAAAAAATAAATAAATAAATAAAAATTGCACTTTCTTATACTAATGGAAAAAGTCAAAAGTCTTAGATACAGCTGTTGTTCAATATGCAGTTACAGATGCAATCAGCAATTTTAACAAGCTAATATTGAGTCACTTTGTGTTATCTTACAATCAGTCAAAGCCTTGCTCACAAAATCATACATTCATAGAATGGCCTGGGTTGAAAAGGACCTTAAAGATCACCTAGTTTCAACCTCCCTGCTCTGGGCAGGGTTTGCCAACTACTAGAGCAGGCTGCCCAGAGCCGCATCCAGACTGGTCTTCAGAGCCTCCAGGGATGGGGCATCCACAACCTCACTTGGCAACCTGTTCCAGTGCCTCACCGCTCTCTGAGTGAAATACTTTCTCCTAATTTCTACCTTAAACCTCCCCTGTCTTAGTTTAAAACAATTCCCCCTTGTCCTATCACTATCAACACATATAAACGGGTGTTCCCCCTCCACTGTTTATATGCTCTCTTCAAGTACTGGGAGGTTGCATCAAACAACCTTATCAATTGTCTTCAAATAAAGAGCTACCAGTTGTGAATGAAGTTTGGTTTATTCAGGCCTAGTGCTCTTGTTTCACTTTTTAAAATGTTTTATCATTACACCAGTATTTTATGATTTCAAAGGAAAAAATTAACTAGTGTATTTAGAGCAGAAATCGTCTTCAAGATATGTAGGCAGCTCTTGCTCTTAGCTTAAGCCTGCAGCCAAAAATCAGTTTCAACAGAACTTACATTGTATATATGCTGTCAAGGAAACTGGTAGTCTAAAGAGTAAAAATCATTATGGCTTCTTAAAACAACTATATAGCATTTAAATTAGTTTATTATCTAAAGATCTACTTTCCTTCTGTTCTGTAGAGAGTAGCACTTCCATTTGATGAGGTTCTGAAAAATCCCATGTTTTCAATGGGATCAGACTCTAAGAGCTCTATGGGCAGCTTGTATTTGGACATTTTCTGGGTGTAAAACCTTAATCTCAACAGTAAGATGGGTAAGGTTTATCTTTTAAGGGGATGATTTACTGACATGTCATCAGTGGAAGCCAGCAGAAACAATGTGATTTCAGGATGCTCTTTTCTAGGGTGAAAAAACTTTCCTAGATATTTTTGGCAAAGCCATACAGTATTTCACTTTTACAAAGGACATAATTTTCATTGTTGATATAAAATGTCCTTCCCTTAATTTTATGATCTTAAAACAAAACAATATATATATATATATATATATATATATATATATATAACTGCACATATATTTAGGGCTGGGTTTTCAAGAGATTCCCCAAACTTCTCTTTGGGGACAATATAAATAATAGGAATTTTTGACTATTGAATACATATAATTTCTTCACCATCCAGTCTGCCTAGAAAACAATTACTGTTACTATAATTTTGATTTTGGTATAGAAATAATGTAGTCCCCAGACAGGAAAAACTAACTTTTAAGCTGGACCAGATTCCACCATCCTGATTCATTTTTATTAGTTCCTCTGTAAATTGTTTTATTCACATGACTGTTGCTATGCAGTATGAAGAAGTCACCAGAAAGCCCATTAAAAGGATTTACTCAGATTTAAAATGTGTGGTTAATTTCCATTCACAGTTTTATTTTAATTTTATTTGCATATTAGCAAGTCATTTTTAAATGATGGCATTCTACCCATCAAATAATTTCCAAAAACCACAGTCAGATTCACATGCCCACAATACTTCATACTTCAGCATAATAATGTCTGAAACATTCCGCTTTTTAAGCTTCTTACCCAAGAAATGAGAATCTGAAGAAAAGCTATTCTTCTGAACATTGCTATCACCTGGATATGATGCAGTCATCTACAAGGAAAAATATTTTCTGAGAAATCAAATAACATTAAGACTAAAAGGAATAAAGCCATTAAAATTAGGACCAATTAAGATTTACGTGAGTGACATAAGGATTCAAGGAAAATAGCCTATTAGGGTGTTTTTTGTTGTTGTTGTTTTGTTTTGTTGTTTTGTTGTTTGTTTGTTTGTTTGTTTGTTTTTTCCAAATACATTCTATTTGAAACACTATATTGTCAAAATCAAACAGGGTAATGGCAGTATGATGTACTATTCCATTTCAAATGCTTTTGGGCTGTTGCCTGAAAATCATGACCACACTGTTAAATTCCTGGGAATTGCCTGGGACATAGCAATTTATATTATGGCATTTTTATATTTGTATAAAATTTCCTAAGTATTCTAAATTTCCTAAATTATCCTGATGCATTCTAATAAATAATAACAAAGCAAAATAGAAAAATACTGCAAATACAATTCTGCTTTTAAAAACATTAATCTGCATTTATATATAAAAAAAAGAAATCACTGTGATCTGGAAAAAAAAAAAACACAAATATGGACTATTAGTCACTACAGTCACAAAATCCTTTCCTTTTAAACCAAAACTGCTTGAAACTATACCTTTTGTTTCTAAGCCATCTCTGTTCTATGTATTAAATTACCCATATATGAAAAAGTCATTTTGTAAATGTGTGTTCTTATAAATAACCAGTGGAACTAAAAATGTTATGATTGATTTGAAATAATTGATTACAGTGTGACAGTGTCTTTCCCTTAATTATAAAATACAATTACATTTTTGTGCTTTCATACCTGAACATTACAAAAGCTGAGAGAACTATTTCTGTTCTACTTCTGATTAGATCAGCAATGCCACTTCTTCAGGTCTTATCAGATTGATTTTGATAATAATTACTTGGGAAGTGTTTGATCTCAATGATGAATACTTGATTAGTTTTTCATGAAATCAGTCAACCACACCACTCAACACTACTCATGTGAGACCTTGTTGATTTAGCTGTTCGAAAGAATGCATTCTTTTTCACTGCAGTTATGGGATGTCAGTCTTTGGGGAAAAGAGGGTGGAAAAAGGGCAAGTTTATGGGTAATGATATTGCAGCAGCAGATATTTAAGGTTTGCTAATTCTCTTCTCAATTATGTTCATTCCCTGTCTTGTCACACTGCCTGCTACATGGCTACAGAATCAATCTTAGCAGTGGAATACATTTTTCCTGTTTCAAAAAAAGGTTTCATGACACCATTGTCATCTTTGAAACCCTTGGAGGGTTTTGCCCTGATGAATAATATTTCATATGTGGAATGTTTATGTGATTTTCACGGAGTGATAACCCCGCTACCACCTAACTTTGATGCATTGAGATTGCTGCTTTTCCTTACTAAAAGTGCTTTTACACACCACCTCCTACAAATTGACTTAAGAGTTAGAAATAGAAGATTCAACAAAACTTCAACTCTCCATGGAAAAAAAAAAAAAAAAAAAAAAGGTCTTAGGGAGAAATTTATACATTGGGCACAATCTGCTTTAATTATTTAAAAAGGAGCTTTTGCTGAATAAGACTTCTAGGCATTTTTTTCCTTCATCTTTTTTTCTTTTGCTTTATGCAGTTAGAATCAGTTATTCTAAACTGAACATATATCCATATTTTAAAATGACTGCATTTTTTAACCAAGCTTTGTTTTAAGGATTGGTCTGCAGACCTGTACTCAGTGAAGTCAATAGCATTGTCTGCATAAGTAAAATCTGCTCACATAACGAGACACTCAATGGATTAGTCTCCAAGCTATGGGGAGAAAAATCCTATAGCTCAAGTACTTATGATTAAGTATCTGTGCAAGAAGAGATTTTCAGGACAATATCCTTGCTTGTCAGTCATAAAATAGCAAGGCAGAGCCTTTTATCAAAAGAGGAGTTAATGCTGTGCTAATTAAGGGAGAAGAAGAAAATTTCCAGGGAGGAGATATTTTACCTAATGCTTTTCTTTTTAAAGTTACTAATAGAATTATGACAGTTTTAACAGTCAGAAAATACAATGCATTCCAAATATTTCCTTTGTTAATTATAAGATCTCTGGAAATCATCTAGATCTTTAAAACATAATGTTTCACTAATAAGCTTAGATCTCCTTTTTTTTGTTTGTTTATTTGTTTGTTTATATTCTATATATCAACTGTGTTTTTTTTCTTTTTTTTTTGAGGGTGGCAATACAATTCTCTTTGAAGACCCAATTTAAGCAGGCTCTTCTCTTGGATAATCATACTGTTTAAAAAGAAAATAAGGTTCCAGGACTGTAATTATTTTGGTTCTTTTGTCATCATATTAATGTTGTGTTGTAAGAAACACTCAGCTGATCATTTTATAGTTCTGATACAAGTCTAAAAAGAAAGGGCGAGTGATCGGGCTGCTGAGTGGAAAAATGGAACACCTCTTTAAATGCTGAGAAGCAGTTTGAATGCAGTTACCTCCAAATATTACATGAATTCAGCAATTTTTACTTAACTGTTGTGCACTGTCGAAGTACCTGTCATCCTAAGACATTATCTTTATGTAATAGTTGGCCAGCATTTCTGAAAAACTCAGTTCACTGTTAGAAGCTGAAATGAGTGGAAAGGTTTACAGGCTTACAATTTGCATCCCCCATTGAAAACAAAGGAAACTACTAGGTGCCAGCTCCTTTGAAAATTCGTCTTCTTTGTTATGAGTCTAAGGAAAAACCACATCTGAGGTTTTCAAAGTAACCTAGAGGATTAAGGTGCCCAATTCCCATTGAATGGCTACAGGAGGGGGAACATCATTGAGAAGCCTGTCTCAGAACTTTCAAAATTCATAACACATAAAAACTGATCAAATATCCACAATTGAGAAAATGCCTACACCTGGAAGACATCAGAACTAAAAAGTATCTATCTCACGGACCTTGAACTCCAGATAAAACAGAACATCCATGAGCAAAAGAAGGAATACAGAAAAGCAGATAGTCATCGTATTTTCACTGATGTCAACTAATTTCAAATTTTGATCTGCAGGCTATTGTTAAAAGCATATGCACCAATTACCCATAGATGCTACTAATACTCCTGTTGCCTTTAAATCATCATAAATATCAAAAAAATGGGGAAAATGAGATAAAACCCTGCAACGGCATAGTGATTGCTTCCACACTGATCTCCTTATTGGTAAGATCCTTACTGACTTCTCATTTAATTCTTCTCTCATTATTCCTTTCAAAAGGAAGCATGCATTCTGGACAACAATAAAAAAATCTATAGAGTAGTACCATTTCTGTCATTTGCAGCTAATGAATGCTTTTTAGTATTGACTAGCAACTAGTCTAATAATGACAATGACTCCACTGATTTAGAGCAATAAATCCAAAGACTTGGCAGGCCTCTATTAGTATAATAAGCTCAAACATTCATTCAGGAACATTACGAAAATGGGCAGCAGACACTTGAATATTAGAGATTCACATGTTTCTTTCCTTTCAGTAACACCATCTGGCTGAAAAAAAACATGATTCCACAGTGTTTAATGTGTAAATTTAAGTGACAGCTAAGGTAACTGTGAGGATTTTTTCCTTTGCTGTTGCTAAGAGAGTGGGTCAATTATGATGAATATTATAACTGTAGGGCTATGAGAGCCTACACTAACAGCATCTATTAGGAAAGACTGAGTGTGTGTGGGGGGGAAGGCAACTAAATGCCGGCGTTCAACATCTACTGTGGAAAACTGATATTACTAGTGTTTCCAGATATTATCAGAATCAGATGTTTGATACTTCTCATAACAAACAAACCTCTCAATGTTTTATCACTAGATAACAGGCTTAAAAGACTTCAGATAAACAACAGGGATGTGCTTGTCTTCATCAGTGATACAGAAGTAAGGATAATGGCTTTCCTAGTCTGTTTTCTGCACATTTATTTTTTCTCTATTAATGAGGATATAATATATTTTTATTATTTTTTGTCATTATTACATGTAGATGAAATAAAGAAAACAGATGTATTACATTGGTTTCATTAGATCACCATGCATATAGGGTTCCAAAAAATAAATTCTGAATAAAATAAGAAATAATCTTGACAGATAAAGTCAAACAAAAAAAAATAGTCAGGAATATTATGAGAGAAATCTGCCCACTTGGTACCTTAGTCCAAGTTGTAAATCCTTCTCAGAAGCAAAGTTACTAACTAACCTTCAAAGTGGTCCTCTTGTACACATGCGTGTGTTTTTGTTTGTTTGTTTGTTTGCTTGTTTTACTTTTTTTTTTTTTTTTCTGTAGGCTTGTATTAAACTGCAGAAAAATATTTTCAGCTTGAGGGAAGACAAAAGCACTGTCATGCCTTGAAGCTTGTGAGAGCTAAGATGGTCAATGCTGGCAGAGCTGATGAGATCCACCAAACAAGGCAAAGGGCTTGCCTCCCCTATTCCTATGGTCGTGTGCCATAAAATCCAGGGAACATCCAGTACTGAACTGCAACAAACCATGTGGGTGAAATAGCTTCCTGATGAAGCTATTGACCAGGACTTCACTGTTGCATTTATTTTGTACAGCTTGTATTTGTAACTGATTTTCAGCAAATAGAGGCTCATTCAAAGCTGCATGGAAACAACAGAGGCTTGCAGCTCAAGCACTGCAGTGTCTGGGTGGCAGATGCTTCCACAAAGCAGTATTTTCCTTCAGGTATTGTAGATAGCAGCTGTAGACCATAACTGTACAAGGAACAGGAAAATGTGGCTAATGCCAGAGTTCCCATGACAGTTTGCATACAAATTTGTGGCTGGAGGTGGATTCATTAATAAAGTCAATACAGAGTTTATGTCAGCTCTACCAAAGCAGATAGCCATAGGAGAATCTAACTTAGTAATTCATCTAATATATTTAATTTGCTGATTTATTTAGTAATAATGAATAGATTTATTGTGTTTGAAAATAGAAAGTTCTCTGTAGTGTGAAACATTCTGCTGGAAGAGATTTGGAAGCATATTGCAAGGACAATGGCAAGGACAGAGAAGCAGCTGGAAGTTCACAGGTCACTATATCACAACAATAAAAGTAAAGATCTCTTATTGCTATTTATTAGTTTATTATTATTTCTGTTATCTTGCTGCTGTACTTGGTCCTGAAGAGATGCTTATTACACTCAGTGTAATGAATTTCAATCATATTTTCTCCTGAATCTTCTCAGTGGACCTGTGAGGAGGGATGACAGAGCTGGGTGTAAGGAACTAATGGTTTCTCATCCCCTCACTCTCCTCACTTCACTAAAACTCCCTCACTGCTGCTTTAGTTTAGTAAAGTATCAAGGTAAGTGGATGCTTGTGGACTGAGGTAACAGTAAGTAAAGGAATATTCAATGGATAGCATTCAATTCCTCTAAAACTAATTTAAGTGGCAAAACAGTGTAAGAAAAGCCAATTAAGGGTTCAGTCCACCTACAGGGAATGGAATTTTTCTCCACTGGCTGTAGGGAGCTTCAGATATGGATGTCCCCAGTGTCCATTAAGTGAGATACATTTCACTCCAAGCACCCAGTAGAAACTGATGGCATGAAGCAGGAATACTCCTGTGCATCTTATGTGAGGCAACTAGTAAAACAGGCTCTAAGTTCAGCACAGCAGCTGCACCTTCAGCATGTTCAGCATAACAACTTCAGGATTATGGTTTAAGTTCCAGGGTTTGGTTACAGTCTTAATGCTGCATATTAGAAAGTGCCTAAGTGGGGTTTGTATTTCCTTTTTGATGTGAAGCTGGAAATTACTTCAGCCAGCAGTGTTACTGGCACACTGTCAGAGGACTGCAGATGGCACAGTGTTACTGTGTCTTGAGCAGGGAAATCAAAAAGCCTTGAAATAATAAGCCATTGAACAGAAGCTGTTTCTGTGCCACTTGCTATTGCACATACAGATGATTCAAGTGTAAGAGACATCAGGTTCCACACATCTGGTCTTCACAAGAGGACTACAACTCCAGAATGACACTAGCATGCTACAACTAAAAAATGAACCAGAAAAAGAAGCTTTATGATTCATAGCCACATTTCCAGTTCCAAAGCAATTTTTAGCATTTTGATCATAGTCTGCACCCACAAAAAAAAAGGCAGTCTGGTTTTCTGTTATTTGTAAGGATGAAAACAAGAGCACAGTGAAAATGTAAGAAATCTCATTAAAAGAAAAGAAAAAAAAAAAAAGGAATTTTGAGTCTTGACAAGGAATTATGTGGAGTCCAATGCCAAACTGAAAGCTAAACAGGAGATCAGTTTGGATTTAAAGAAAATGCTTGTCCCATTTGGAAAAAATTATGTGTTTATCAAACTGAGTTTTGATTCACAGGATACAAACAAAGACAGTTATGAATTCATTCTGGCATATGCATGCTATATTTCTGGGAGGAAAGGGTGACTTATACACTGTCTGTGACAAGGGAAGTCATCCTAGTTCTGTTGATCAAAGCCCTCCTTAGAAGTGGGGCTGCAAAGGTTTCTTCAACCAAAGAAAAGAGGCTTTTAAGAAAAAGGATGATGCAAAGAAGGAACAAAATCCTGAAGTAAATGAGATAATTACCACCTGGTCGTAGTGTTTTACACTTTGTAGAAAACTTAGTGGAGAGACAGTAAGCAGATTGCATAGGTAGACACCATCACAGACACACAAGCCTGCTGCAGAAAGCAGCTGTACAAAGAGAAGCAAAGCACTGTGGAATTACACATAATAAGCCCTCATGCAAACAAGGTGTTACAAATACAGCTGCAAACAGGGTATTTCAAAACAAAAACTATGGGTCATATCATAAGACAGCAAAATCCTTTGAAGCAGTAACTCTGGAAAAAGGTTTAGATATCAAAGTAAGAGAATCCGTTTTCAATGCCACTCTTTACCAAAAGGGCAACTGTTGTTTGTATAAACAAGCTCTCAAACAGCAGTTGGAGAGCTGAAATGACTTCAGCTTGCACTTACTTGGCAGCATTGTTATTGATATTGAAATCCTTTGTACATCTCAAAAAGAATTTTAGGGGAATTAAAAAGGTTTAGAAAGGAGCAACAAGAGTGCTGTAAAGCACACAATGTAATAAAAGAGTTATGGAGCTAAAGCTATTTAAAAATGCTCCATCTACTGTGATCTCAGCCAGTGAGAACCTGTATGAAGAACAGAATTCTGATAATGAGGGTTCTGCCCATTAACCAAGGACTAATAAAATCCTGGGGAAAAAAAAAATAAATCAGATTCAGAATACAAATTTTCAGTACTGAGGAAACTAACCACTGGAACAACTCATAAAAGTTGGTGGTAGCATTTATGATTTTTTTCATTGCCATCAATTTTTAATTCATATGGGCTTTGGTTTTTGGGAGATTTTTTGTCTAATTTAAACTGGAATATTTTAAAGGAACTCTATAGTGCACATTAAACAGGAGACCAGGTGGGATTATCACAATGGTCTCTCCTTGCATACAAATCCATAAGTTTATGAAATGAACAAAGAGCAACACAAACAATGAGCTCTAACAGTAGTATAAATATCAGTTTGGGGACAATGCAATGCTTTTGAGAATGGGAGTGTTAATGCATTGTGGCTATGGCATTTTCACCCTGTATGTGTGCATTATGAGAAAATGTATTGGGTTCACGTGGCAAGGTTTTGGTTGCAGGGGGCTGCAGGGGTGGCCTCCGTGAGCAGCTGCTCCCATGTCAGATCAGAGCCAGCTCTGGCCAGCTCCAAAAGGGACCCACTGCATATGTGACTTTGCTGTGAGTGACGTTGGTTGGGCCTCCAGGGGAGCAGATTTCAGAAAGAGGAAATAAAAACCTGCTGTGCAACAACAGTGGGGACAGAGAACAGTGAGAACCAGCCCTGCAGACACCACGGTTGGTGCAGAAGGAGGGCAGGAGGCACTCCAGGCATACAGCAGCAGTTCCCCTGCAGCCTGTGCAGAGGCCCCTGGTGGAGCAGGCTGTCCCCCTGCAGCCCATGGGTCCCACATGGAGCAGATCTCAATGCTGCAGCCCATGGACGAGCCCCCAGTGGAGCAGGTGGATGTGGCCTGGAGGAGGCTGTGGCCCATGGAGAGCCCCCACAGGAGCACTCCATTCCTAACAGACGGACCCCATGGTACGGAGCCATGTGGGAACAGTTCTTGAAGAGCTGCTGCCTGTAGGAAGCCCCTGCAGGCTCAGTTTGGAAAGGACAGCATCCTGTGGGAGGGACCCCATGTGGAGCAGGGGCAGAGAGTGACCGTAAAGGACTGGCAGAGACGAAATGTTAGGAGCCATAGCCCCCATTCCCCTGCACCATTTGGGGGAGGACATAGAAGAGGGTGGATGGGGGAAGAAGTTTTTAGTTTGGTCTTAGTTCTCACTGCTCTAGTCTGATACTGATAGGCAATAAATTTTGTTAATGTCCCTATGCTGAGTATGTTTTGCCCATCATGAAAATTTTTGGGTGATCTCCCTATCCTTATCTCACCCCTTGAGCCCTTTCCATCATATTTTTTCCCCTTTTTTCTTTGAGGAAGGGGAGCAAGAGTGGTTGTGATGGAGCTCAGATACTCATTGGGATAAAATCACCACAGAACACTCAATGAAGTCAAAGAAATGCAAGTCCAACATAGAGTCAGGAGATTGCCAAGATCAGTATGTTCAATAAGAGTAGATAAAATGTTGTGTTTGCTGGTAGCCCATACAACAGCATGACAAATCGCGCCATTTTTAGGTTTTAAGTCTTGCACCAAAATTTGAATGTTACAATCTGTCAATATGGAAAGAAGAGGTATTAAAATTATAGCCATTTCTAGAAACCAACCATTTAATGGAATACTATTTGGAAGATGTTTTTTTAAAGGCATTACTTTCATCTATGACTATCAGCCCAGATAAAAGTTAGTTCCTTCGCAAAGAGACTGTGATAGTATTATCCCAAAGAAAGGTATGAAGAAAGTTATGTTACGTGTCACACTGAAAAGGTAAGGAATTGTTTGTGTCCCTCTATTGTTTTGCTGACGTTCATGTGCATCATCAGAAAATCGATTAACATCGTCAGAAAATCGATCAACATTGCTAACTCTGGTGGAACAAGACACATTTGTGTATGTTGATGAGACACCTATTCCCTCCTGAAACTCTGCAGATGCTACTAAGAAATAGTGCAGACAGTCATACATGCACATCCAGAGCTGCAATAGACCGTGTGCTCATCCAACCACTTTGACAGTGATTCCTTTCTTGATTTACAGTGGCACATCTGTCATGGGAATTATGTCATAAACATCCATGTACCCCAAGTTCCCTAACAAACACCCTACGTAATAATTAGATAGCAATCAGCCATCACATTTTTTTTTCCCCTAACCTGTTTATGTTAAGCCATAAAACCAAGAGCAAGTTTAAGTGATTTTTAGTAGATTACCTCAAGGACAATAAATGGCATAGAAGTCATCATAACATTTGATATACTTTCATCCTGATCAGTTGTATTATCTGTGACTGGGCATTAAAGTAATTTTATTCAAGGTTTGGAAAAAAAGGAAGATGTTTAAGTACTCCTTAAGGTGAAAATCTAACACCTATAACACCTACAAGCAAGAGCTCACAGTAAGACTGTATTTATTCTAAGCTTCTGTTAGAGTTCTGCATTTATCCTCCTGTTAAGATTTTTTTTTTTTTAATTATTATTTATCCTCCTGTTCTTATTGCTGTTTCTGGTCTGGGCCTGTCAGATGCTGAGCTCTGATGGCACTTAGACCTCCAGTGTGAGTCAGTCTCTGGCAGGGCCAGCTCCTTGATTCTGTCATACTGTGTGAAGGGACCACCTGCTCTTCCAAACTGTGCGGTTGCCTATGGGGATTAGGCAAGTATGCACCAAAAGTATTTCCACTTGTGACCTGAGTCAAATTTAGATATCAGCGTTAAAAAACAATTGCAAAGAACTGCAGTGCCACTCAGCTCCATTAAATATTAACTATCTTACAGAAGTTCTAGCAAGTGTTTAGAAGAATTGTTTGTCCCTTTTTGGCTAGTGTATTTGAATTAGATTTGTTCTTTCTTTCTCTCTTCCACCCCCCCCCCCTCTTTTTCTCGTTAATAGGTCTAACCATTTAGTTGTGTCTTCCAAGAGCCTGAGGATAGACTTTACCATCTGCTGTATAACTCTGTATATCTGTTTTTCTGTAGCCTATTACCTGATCAGTAGCACAGATTTATTTATTTATTTATTTATTTATTTATTTATTTATTTATTTATACATTCACTCCTCTCATTTCACAAGATGCAGGGAGAAAGTGTTCTTACCAGCTGAGGTTATTTAGGGACAGGTTAAGAAGAGGCAATCATTTTTTCCTGTGCTATAAAGTCTGGTGGTCCTTACTAGTGACACCTATGTAGAATATAAATTTGCATATTAATGTATAGCTGAATTTGATGCTTCTGGAGAATTTCAGACCTGCCTCTCTCAGGTTTTGTTTCATGCTTTGGGTGTGTTTTTCATTTAGTTTTGGAATTCGATTTATTTGGTGCTACCATGAGGCTTCCATTAGCCATTTCACAAGCAGTACCTACATATTTTCTGAATTCTAATGCATGGGGAAAGGAGAACAAGGAAGGCAGAAAGTCAGTTCAAGGACGGAGTGGAAAATTAATGTGATCTAATGCATAGATTAGGCTGAGCCATATAGGATCTTCTGGAAGCTCTCTAGGTCCACACACTCCAACTCCTACACTCCTTCATCCAAGAGCTGGAAATACTGCCAAGGGATGCCCAAAACATACATTTCTATGCCTGGACTGTGAACCTGGATATGTCACTTTGCCTGTTTGTGCCTGCATTCCCTCCCTCTTGTTTTTATAAACTGTAAGTTCTTTAAGGCAGTCTCTTACCCCAGTTTTTCAAAGCACTTTGTAAAGCAGGAGCCTCTGGGATTACTGTAATGCAAATAAATAACACTAAACCTATAACAGGTATTATGTGAAATGAGCAGAGATTTTGTATATGAGCCATTAGATGTGTGAGATAAGCTGAATTCATTAAATTTGAAAATATAAACAAGTAAGGTGTGCATAACCTCTCAGTCTACTATATCATACTGAGTGTGCATAGACATATATATGCTTATCCTATTATATAAAATGGATTTAAAATGCATTATATTAAATAAAGTGTGTCCTCCAGTACCATGCACATTATAGGCACTCAGCAAATAATAACTGCAATTGAAATGACATAAAAATTAAAATGGACTGTATTCATTACTTCTTAACCACAGTCTTTGATGGAGCTAGCAAAAAAAAGGGCAAAAGTATGCCAGCCTAGCCTTCCTGAAGTATGCATAACTGGAGTCCATCTAGACATATCTGAAAAGCTTTGAAGTACCTAACATAGCAGTTGCACCAGCACAGCCTTGAGTTCAGCTGGCAGAAAACTTCCTACAATCCCAGGCCCAGCAACTGAGCCTCATATTGCCTCAACTACAATATTGTTACTATAGCAAACCTTTAAACAAGTTCGTTTAAAGGTAGCATACATACACTGCCTGTTGGCAGTGCAGCTGGGCCTGTTCATTACTGTGCAAACAATGTCCAAATATGATCCTCAATGCTTTTTTTCTCAGAAAAAAAAAAAAAAAAAAAAAGAACATTCAGTCATTCAGTCTTGTGACTTAACAAAAGACGTTTAGATGTAGAGCTTAGGGATATGGTTTAGTGGAGGGCTGTTAGCGTTAGGTTGGAGGTTGGACTCGATGACCTTGAGGTCTCTTCCAACCTAGGAAATTCTGTGATTCTGTGATTATATACTACTGCAGTATTGCAGCTGTGTCTGGTTTTGTTGCCTCTGCTATTTCTACTTCATGGGCAAAATGAACAAAACCAGATTTTGGCCCAGTATGCTACACAGAACCTTTTATTTAGTTCTGCATATTTTGCCTTGGCACCTGTATTGCCCCTGCCCTTGAGTATTTGTCCCCTTTTGCCTCCCTACCAGCCATGACAACAGGATGCACAATGAAAACTTGTGTTTACAAATCTTGCATGCAAATGATTACGGAACAGCCATGATATGCAGTAATTTAAATTTGTTGACAGAGTTGCTAAGGAACAAACCTTTTGATTCTGTGAAACCTTTTTTGATACAGCTCCATGCTCTGACAGTTGAAGTTATTGAACAAGAGTGAGGACTCCTTAAAAGAGGAATTTCTGACATTTGCCTGTTTTCAGCCACTGTAACATAACATTGAATATTCCTTCAGTGTCAGTTTTATTCAGTAGTGGAATGTCTGATTCCATATATATTTAAGCTATCCTATATTTAAAAAAAAAAAAAAAAAAAATTGCTTCAGCACTTCACTACTGCCTTCTCCCACTCACATGCACAATTGTTTTGCAAAAATTGTGATCTTTCGTTCTCCCCTGCCAAATACCTTGTAAGTTTCTATACTTTTTCCAATCTGTTTTTTAAACATCCTTTCTCCAGGGCATTTTCACAAAAGACCTCATAGTGTGCTACTCAGATATCAACTGTAAAATACACCATTATTTTGACACTCCAGTATTTTTGAGACAGCTGATACTTTAAGAACATATATTCACACTGTAGATACTTAACCATTAAATAGTGAAGCAGCCCTGGGAAAAACAAGACTCAGATTAATCCCAAGCCAGATTACCTATATCATTTAGCTGACAAAATTTGAAGCATTGTCATGTAAAGTCTTGTCAGGAAAGGAGAGGATGATTTAGCCCTCAAGTTGTCTCAAACACATTTGGAGACATCTAACCTTCACTTGATTCCTTAGGCAGCCTAGAGCAATTATAGTCCTAATTTAAGCACCTCAGTTAGGTGTTTAAAGTTAGGCAGAATTAAACCTTGCCTAATTGATCGTAACCTTAGTTTTTCTTAGCAGGCTCAGCAGTTGTATTTGCAACCTGCCTACATCAACACTACCTTTTGTGCACATCTGTCACTCTGTAGCATTCAATGTGCAATAGGGAAAAGGCAAATCAGCAATTTTGTGGGGATGTTTGTTTGATGATCAGCAAATTCAATATTCTGTGGTGATGGGGCATAGGCAAAGACAATTATGGGACAGAGGTAGAAATGAGATGCACAAGGGAAAAATATGATGGATTACCTGTTTAAAGGTTTGCTTTCTATTGCAGAATAACAGAACAGTTGAGGTTGGAAGGGACCTCCACAGATCATCAGACGCAAACTCCCTTCTCAAGCAGGGTCACCTAGAGCATGTTGTGCAGGATGGCATCCAGGCAGCTTTTGAGTGTCTCCAGAGAAGGAGACTCCACAACTTCTCTGGGCAACCTGTCCTAGTGCTCTGTCATCTAAAGAAGTTCTTCCTCATGACAATGAACCCTCCTGTTGTTCAATTTATACCCATTACCTCTTGTTTATCACTGGCCACCAATGAGAAGAGTTTGGCCCCATCCTCTTTACACCATCCCCTCAGGTATTTGTATAGGTTGATAAGTTCCCCTCTCAGTCTTCTCTGTTCTCAACTAAACAGGCCCAGCTCACTTAGTCTTTCCTCAAATCCCTTAATTGCCTTTGTGGCTCTACCCTCTCCAGTAGCTCCATGTCCCTCTTGTACTGGGAAGCCTAGAACTGGACACAGCACTCCAGATGTGGCCTCACCGGGGCTGAGTAGAGGGGGAGGATCACCTCCCTTTACCTGCTGTCCACACTGCTCTTGATGCAGGCTTGTGGCCTTCTTGGCCACAAGGGAACAGTGCTGGCTCATGATCAGCCTGCTGTCCACCACAACCCCCAGGTCCCTCTCCACAGAGCTGCTCTACAGCAGGTCAGCCCCAGCCTGTGCTGGTGTCTGGGGTTGTTCCTCCCCAAGTGCACAACACTGCACTTGCCCTTGTTGAACTTCATAAGGTTCCTCTCAGCCCAACTCTCCAGGTCTCTCTGAATGGTCACACAGCCACAGTTCTAGGATCAAGGTATGACTTCATGGACAATTTGCATTTTTCTGGTGTGAAAAGCAGAAGAACGTAATGTCATGTGTCTGCCAAAGTGCTATTTTTAATCAAACACAATGGCTGCAGTCAGAAACTGAGGATGCAAAGGCAGAAGGAAGACTCTGGGAGGAGATGTATCAGTCTACCACAGTCAAAAAGAAAAACAGCAAAAATAAAGTGGTATAAAAAAGAACCAGTCACTTTCAGATTTACTCAGAAGCACTAAAGATTATCTCTGCCTACCATATTCTTTTCACATTTTATTCATAAGGAGCGAACATTTTTTTTTCCTTGTGAAAAAAAACACATCTCCTGAAATTGTGCAAAAGTGTTTTGAAAAGGATTTTTAAAAATGTGAAATAAATGTAAAAATAATGAGTCATACTCTTTAATGGCCATTGTAGAATGTGCATTAGAAGGCAACCAGAGCACTCAGCATGCACTAATAGCTTGCTAATGCACAGTCTTCAGTGCCTTATTGCTATAGTCGACATTTACCACAACGAATACTTTGCAGCAAGAAATATTTTGGGCTCCATTATGCTTTCACAACCTTGAGCTGCACTGGGAAGGGCTGGAAGTAGAGTGCTGTGAGCACTGCAGGCTGAAAGCCTGGAGAAATAGCTCACACCTTTGCCATTTGTTGGAATACAGGTGGAAAACACCTTCATATACTGGAAGGAGGAGAGCCATTTCATCCAACCCCGCTCTGTGCTCACCCACTGGGAGGCAATAGTGCAGATCAGCTTCGAGCAGGGCCTTGATGTGAATGCCTGGCAGGTTTCTCACCCTGGGACCACTGCAAGGTCTTCAAGCTCCTGCCCCTGTGCATTGAACGCCACGAACCACATTGTGACTGCTTGCATTTTAAAGCTCCCTGTTGCCCCAGACTTTCATAACAGCAGTCTGTTTCTTCTCCTCCCCTCGCTCCTCTGTCATGTGTGTGCATTTGTTGGTGAACATATCTGCCAGGGATGGTGCAGCTGTGACTGTAGCTATCAAAAAATGCTCTGTTAGCTGGGAATGCCAGCAATGACTTTTGCAGCTCAGAGCCTGAGCCAGGAGTAACCTCATAACCATTATGGTTTGGATCGACTAATTTTATTTTATTTTTTTTTGCCATTGTTTGGTTTCTGTTCTTTCTTATCACTGACAAGCTTGATAAGGGACTGCTCTGTGCCCTGAACAGCACTGTCACTCCCACACAACACCCGTGTCAATACAATGACACGTTGAAAACCTCAGGCAGTCTGTATGCCAGTGGTAAGGGTGCTCCTTTGAGGGTGAGGATGGTATTATAAAACCCTGTTGGCACAGAAAGGGATGGAGCTCTAATCCCACTCCACTTGGGTGAGACCTCTTGGAGACATGACTCATGCCAGATGAAGAGGAGAGTTTTCATGACAGCATCTGAGAGTCTGAACCTGAGCAACCATTCCCACAGAAAATACTAATTTAATTTATTCTACATGTGGCAGCTCTTTATGAGAGACCAGGACTCCATTTTGTGCCCAGCTCTTCAGATGAGGGTTGTATTTTTATTTACAGGCCACTGCTGGTTTATCTGCTGCATGCTTGGCATTGTGCCACTGGTGGGTAAAGACGCTCCACTTCATCTCTCTGTAAGTGGGTTTGGCTTTGCCTTCTCATAGTGGCACTTGCATGAGGTGCTACAAAAAAGCATCAGTATCAACCCAAGTCATGATAAAAAAAATATTAATTCTTGACTTACCTCTCTCTCCAGAAACACTTTTTTCTTTTTTTTTTTTTTTTTTTTTTTTTTCCTGGATGATATATAGCATGTCTTGTTCCTCAGAAGCAAGACATGTTGTAAATATCATAAACGATAGTTCAAATATAACACATCATTTATGTCAATGTCACTGTAAACACCAATTTCACTAATGCAGTATGCTGTCTAATTGACTCAAAAATATATAGGAATGGTTAATTCAACATTTTGGTCAAGTTTGGAAAGTAAAAACTTTGGTCTTTTTTCGTTCCATTTCCAAAGATCTCTGACATCTCCCGTGCTGTATGAATGGGATCTTGTTACCTCCAGCAAGTCCCAGAGTCCGTCATCACCACACAGCTACTGCTCTGCCCTGGGGTTCAGACCAGGAACTACAGAAGACAAAACAAAGTGTGGAGTTGATTATAATAATGCCCAGAGATATTATTACCAAGATATATCATTTCTGTTGGACTAAACCCTTGGCTTGTAAATTCTTCATGTGAACAGTCCTCAGAAAATAAACCTCTTTTCTCTCTTGAGTTTTTGAGAGAAATCAGCCACTGCTCATGAGGGATGGGACTACATTGGACTAGTAGACTGGCACTGTTCAAAAGGATCTTGCTCATGGCAAGTGAAGGTTCCTCATTACTAAGTTTTTCAGTGGAAGGAAAGCTAAGTTCCAGAAAAAAAAAACAAAATGTATTAAAATGAATCTCTCAATTTTCTCTGCTGCTTTATTGTTGTTTTAAATAGACCATCAGTAAGTTTTGCTTCATACAGGAACTGGATAAACCGTTCCTACCAAATAACGCAATGCAATGAATTGTATTGAGCTGTTTAAGTCCTAGCAGTCAGAAAACCAATACATTTCATGGCTGACTATGTTTTGTTTTCCTTTAATGCAGACAATTTAATGTACAGACTGAATCAGTGAATTTTCCAGTGAAAATGACAAGGCAGTCAACATGAAACATAGCATTATTAGCAGTCGTCTTTTCTGGTTTTGTGTGCATGTTGAGTGATCTGGGATGAAAAACTAACAAGCACTTGTCAAATCTGAGACATCAGGTTTTTTGACAGAGGGCCCACTGGACATTCCTATCAAGAGAGCCTTTATGAGTAAACCGTGGAAATCTCTCTCAGACAAAAAGGAAACAGAGCTCATCAGATTCTGCAGACCCTTGACTTCGAGGGCATGCTGTCTCCAATGAAAGGCTTTTGATCACAATGCTTTTTTATTCAGATTTGACTTCACATTATGGCTAATCAATACCTTGCAACATTCTAAGTCCCCAGTTAGATGCACATCTCACAGTCAGGCAGGGAGACCTACTAATTGAGAAAAAGTCAGAGACCCAGGTACCATCGCCCTCAGGCCATAGTCTTGCCTCAGCTCAATCCTTTTTCCTATCCCTGCCTCTCTTATCATAGTACCCTAGAAATGGTGGAAATAAAATTTAGAGACATGACAGGCACAGAAAAGCAGGATCAATTCCTGTCACTTGCCACCAGTGTTTACTGCCTTCCCAGGTCTTCAGAGGGTGTTTTTCTTTCATAGCTTAGGGGAACTTAACCTTTTATAAATAGGAAGATGGTACCTTCATGAATTTTAAATTGTTTGATTTTTCTAGGCCTAAGATTATCTCGACTTTCCCAAAATGACTCCATCTTCAAAATCTCATTTGTTTATATACAGTCAGAAATAGAAACTGGAAGGTTTTTTGTTTGTTTATATATATATATACATATATATATGTATGTATTTATATATTTTTTCCATGTGCCTATTTCAAAGATTGCCCTTCTCTCCCTTCTGAATCATTTTTTTACCAGCCAGCAAGTGCAAGCAAATGATACAAATTCCCTTTTGTAGAAATAAAAGACAAGTTAACTGCAAAAATATGACATGTGATGTAATCATGCAGGGCAACTGAAAAAGATTTTGGCAGCAGTAGGATTTCAGTGTGGTCTGTCCCCCATAATACCTGACTGAGGAGCTGTGCTCAGTGGAGCATGATGAGTGAAGTGCTCGATCCTGTGACAACAGATATAAAAAATGATGTTCTTGGGTTCTCTTGTCTCCTGCCTCCATTTGATGATTTCCTGCCAGTTCCTACCACAGCCAAAAAAAAATAAAAAATAAAAAGAAGGCACATAAACTGTGGTAAACTCTGGTAAATCTGGTAAATCGACCGCTGGAGGGAGTCACAGATTAGGGAGCTGCTGGAGCTACCAGATGCTGCTGGGTAAACTGGCTTTGCCTTGGGAACCACATTATGTCTGTCCTGCGTGAAATGGGTATTCCAAGATGTCTCTCTGTAAACATTAGTATGTGGACATTGATGTGATAGAGATTGATGTGATAGAAAGACTAGGTGTAGGTTGAGAACAGGTAGCAGGGCTGGTAGAGGGGTGAGAAAAGAAAACACTAACAAAAAAAAAAAAAAAAAAAAGTAAAGAGAAACAGAAAATGAGGTGAAGAAGACAAAGACCAAAGAAAAGAACCAACAAAAAGGAGAAATACTTCATTTTCACTCTGTTTTTCATTTTTCCCTATAACTTCAGTCAGAAGGTCCTGCTCATTGCTTCCTATTCTTCATGACATTCTCCACTTATATCCATAAGCTGTTTTTCCTAGAACAAATGTCTTAGAAGGTCGGCTTGGACAGCTGCTTTGCAAATAAAACAGTGTAAAAAAGTATACACTCCCAGTAACTAACAAGCAATGTGCTGTGTATGTGAATTTAACTGAAAGTTCAATCAAGTATAGGCATTATAAAACATGGCTTAAAACTTGGTTAAATGGAAATATCTCAGTAAATATTCATACATATAGGTACATCCCTGAAATAACCCTCTTTACATAAACCTCTTTCTTGTTTTCTTGAGTTCACATTCTCATTTCTTTTTGGATGTTAAAATATTGCTTCCTTGTTTTTTATATCTTTTGGGGAGAATAGGGAGAAATAAGTTGCCTATGAGGATTAACAATTATTCAAAATCATTAAAAATATCACAAAAAGCACTTAAAAATAAATGAAAGAAAACAACAACAAAAAAGTTTCAGGTTGAAAGAAAAGGTCTGCTGCTTTTAAAAATTAAGATTTTTTTTGTTTGTTTTTGCATACACTGAAGATTTTACATAAAAATGAAAATTTTTACATGTATTTGTCTTTCCAAAAAGCTCAGACTGTAAACATGAGTAACTCAGATTTAAGATGTTCTAAATTTCCAATGGAGCATTCAGGACCTGGAGACATGAATTCAGTAACAATGGTCATACTTAGGGCTCCGTGTCCTAATGAGAGCACAAATCCCAAGGAATTTCCTGGAATCCCTTGAGGATGAAGGTAGCTTTTTGATAAATCTGTTTTCCAAACCACTCTATTCCTAGAAAACAAGGAAAAAGGGCCTAGTGCAAAATGGTAAGAAAATGTGGTAGTGTGAATAGTGGCGGTGGTGAAATGGTTCCTTGTGGCAGATCAGGCAAGTATTTTCAAGCATGTGTGTCTGCTTCTACTTAAAGTTTAAGCGTGCAGCTACTTACCCACAACTGAAAATTTGCCTTTTGTGGTTTCCCAAAGGCCAAGATGTGATGACTTTAAGAGGCAGGATTGTCCTCTAACTTAATTACCTAGATAAGGTTGCCTTTTACATTGTTAAGATAGTTTTGCCTCCTGTTTTTGTCATCAACCTTTAATGCCAGCCCCTAAGCAGAAACACCAGCAGCTAACATAACACAGGCGAAAGTACTGCAAGAGGACTCAGGTATGCTTAGGAGCACTGAATCCAAACACTGCCAACCTGATTTACAGTCCTCTCTCAGAAAAAAAAAAATATATATATATATATAAATACATAAAATAAAATAAAAGCATGTATAGCAATGGTGGGGACCAAAACAGTCTGGGACAGCCAGCAACTTTATGAAAAGCCTCCAAGGAATTCTTCCTGCAAAGGGGTTTATTAAATCTCTGCACCTTCCCAGGCACCTTCACAAAAAGAAGGTTCTAGAAAAGTACTTAAAGTACTTAAAGTATGCTAGTATGCTGAGGTTTTCTTTTATATGGCTTTATTTTTCTGTTTAATCCAGGCTTGTCAGACACTCTGTTAGCAACAGGAATTGAAACAATAAAATATAAAATGCTCACAAAGCCACGTTACTGTAGGACTGGCATACTTTTAGCTACAAGCCACCCATTTTCCCCCAAAGAATGAAAGCACACATAGCCTTTACTCAAAGACAAGCCGCAGAATGCATTTTCTCTAATTCCCTCTATTATTTTGCTGTTAGCTGGGGAGAACTGTTTGGCAGGGTGTTAAGTGTCTGAAAGTACAGGGGAAAGCTTATTGTTTCACAGGCTGAAATCTGGCCAAATAGTACTTCTCTTTTCCTCATTGCTCCCACTTTTTGTTGACTGCCTGATGTGTGCTATTTTATACCTGTATCTTCTCTGTATGATCACATTAATTACATTCCATTCTTTCCACTTTGATATCTCATTAAAATCTTATAAATGATCATGCAGTGACCTTGAAGGACATGCATAATACATGAAAGTAAACCTGCAGTAAAATGTATTCTTTCACTCCTGACTGGCTACATCCCACATTTCTTTTCCTATCCCAAATGACCCCAATATGGGGAGTTATGCTAGCTGAGCCAAGGTATGCAGTAGTGTGCAAATCCACTAACTCCATTAGCTTTCCCTACTGATGACAGCTGCAATATGTTAATGGCTTATGTTTGGATGTGATGGCCCTGCTACTACTTAGGGCACTATGCTAATTACCATAAGATGGTGACAACAGGTGCAAGTGTCACATCATATCAGCATCATGCGAATGAGAAAAATAGCTAGCAGCACCAAAAGCAACTCAAGAAAATGTAAACTTTAGTCAGCAGCCTGTGATTCTCTGAAGAACTATTCTTTAATGCTTATGATTAAAGGATTTACAGACGGATATTGTTGCTTTTTCTGCAAGTGCAGTAATTTTGAATTCATAGGGATGTCTTCATAAGCTATTTAAAGTTATGTTTCAACAACATGCACTTATGTGGCAGTTCAAGTAAAATGCAGAAGGCCTGCCTGTATTTATGAAGATTTCCTTACTGAATAAAAGTTTTACTAAACCACATCTGCTGCAGTGAATACATATTGGAACAGACATGATTTCCAGCTGAATGAAATCACTACATCTCTTTGGCCTTGTGCTCTTAACATAGCTCTGCTCTATTGTCAGATTTGCTTATGCATATATATACTTGTCCTCTTTCCTCTTTGTCAGGGTTTGGTACCTTACTTTTCTCGATAGCAAGCAATTTACTAAAGCCCTGTAGTAGCCCTCCAGCAGGCTGAGCCAGCAAGACTGTTATCATCTTGCCCTTAACATAGTCCTACTATCTTAAGAGAAGTTTAATGCAATGCATACGGACATACCTGAATCCTTTGTTAGAAACAACAACAAAAAATACCTTAGGAGACAGCTTTATGTGAAGTAATGAATAGTTATTTTATTTTGCTGACTATTTGAGGAGTAAAAATGTTTTTCATGATAGTTTTTCTTATTATTATTACAAATGTTTGGTACTACATGAACCTACTGAAAGCTAAGATAAATCCTGAAAACAGAGCTCTGTTTTGATTTTTTTTTTTTTTTTTTTGATGATGGTCTTCAATTCTGAAAAGAAAATAGGGATGACATCACTCAATAACTTGTTTCCTATTGACACTCCATGATCTTAACTGATTTGAAGGCAGGTACAATTATGATGACTGATTTTGATCTCTGGAATAACCACAGCTACAGAGTATGCAAGTGATTTGACTACATTGTGAGTAGTCAGTACAGTCAGTACAGTACAGTAGTCAGGAGCAACTTTTTAATTCACTAATCAAAATACTCTCACAATACTCAGACATAACCCTAATATTGACATTTAATCCAGGTGATCAGCTTGCTGTATTTCCATTGAAATGCTTTCATACTATTATTTTTAACTTATCAGCACTAATTGATAAGTAAAAATTAGAGACAGGTCAATAGAGAACTAGTAGTTACATATGAATTTCCAAAGACAGTCCTTAGAAATGGAGCAGTAAATGAAAAAGCAAAGGATTTATCCTCTACTTTTCCAAACAGAAGCTTCCCACTTGCTGTTTCAGTGATGTGAAAAGGAAGTTGTACCAAATGCAAGTGCGTCTTGACCATAAACAGGGAAGATCAATATTCAGTTCACCTGTCTGCATAAGTCTAGCCTGCATCATACAGAGTTACAAGTGCAGCTTTATCCAACTTGCATTACCTCTTCTCTTGACTGCACCACCATATTTTACGTGATAGCTTTACACTGACTGCACACTGGAGTGCTTTGATTGCATTATTCCTCCTTGTTGTTGAAATCTCTCATTTGGGAATGCAAATGTAAGTTTCTTATCTTACACTACAAAGTCCTATCCTTTGCCTGTATATGCATGACAGAAGAGTTATATATGTTAAGATGTAATGTTCAGAATGTAACAGAATAAAGACCAGAGCTTCAGGCAAACACCCACATACTCTACAGGTAACTGTACTCTAGTACAATAAATTATAGGGAATTTTCAGTGAAAAACTTGCATTTGCAATGCGATTTTACCTACACCTGAATTGCCAGAGACTGTCAAGGGATTCACACCCCTAATAAACATTTCTGCAGCTAAAATAAAACACAGCAGGGACCAAAAAAACATTGAAGCTGAAAAGTGAATATGTAAAGGGTGGCTGCCTCCTGACAAAAAACAGCTTGTCAGATACCCATGCCACCATGTGTGACCTAAAAGTCTGATTGCTGTATGCTGTATGCTGTATTCACTTTCTTATTGATATTTACTGAATTTATTTTTTGCATTTTCTGTTTTTCTTCGCTTTGCAAATAGGTAGCCATGGTGCTGCGTTGCTCCTCAATGGTGACATTGGACATGGTTAGGGAAGCTTCAAACATTAGCCTCTTTGTGCAAGCAATTATTAACTAAGTGGTGCTACTGCAAGCAATGTGACTTCCGGGGCAAGAAAGATTTCCTGGGGCTGTTTTCAAAGTATTATTCTTCATATCTTTTATTTCATACACGTGTTATCAGGAGCCTGATTTGAAAACATAAGATAAATACTGCAAGGCCTTAATTCTTACATGAGTTCATGGACAAATTCTATGTACTCAGAACATTGTAAAAGCATAAACATCTAAACATTTACCACAAATCTAAAGATGCTGAAGACAACACCCCACCCTCCCGCCCACCTCTCCCAAAGCAGTCATGCTGGAACGAAGCTCCTATCCCATATTCCTCCATCTGGCCAGTCATAGTCACTACAGGGACTAAAGGCCAACATTCACTGGACTTAATCACACAAGAAGCAAACCTGAAACCAAAGAGGCAACTTATTACCATTTGTAGATGTTTGTAACAGTAAATGAACATACTATTTCCTGATCAATCACATTCATTCCTTTAAACTGGGTAACTTCAATTATCATTTTTAGTAACTTTCCATTTCATTTGCTGCATGCTGCAAATATGAAATCAGTGAGGAAGTGAAATATTTTGTGTAACCTCATAGCCAATATCTCTTCTTGCTCTTCTGATTATCCTAACTTCTACAATATTTTAAAATTGTAAATAACAATTTCACTACTCCCAAAAACAGACATTTAAAAATGTTGTTATTGCCACTCTGTTTAAGCACATTGTCTCTGTTACATTCCCCCTGTATAGACTTAGCCTGAGTGAATTGTAACTGCAGCATGTCCAACTGTTTCTTAAATAATTCCCATTTTTTTGCACCAGGTTTCCCACATAGTCATGAGATCTTGCATCATTTCCATCAAGATGTTTCCATAAACAGTTGTTTATGTTACCACAAGCTATTTCTTCTAGTTAAAGCAAAGATGTAATTCATATAGTGACATATAATGCAAACATATTAATCTTCCAGAAAAACATCCCTACTTTATATAGTTACCTCCATCAAAACGTAGAATTTATATTTTTTTACAGAACTTCCACTGAGCCAAAACTCATTTTATTGCTTCCTCTTCATTTCCTTTTTGTATCATGAATTTGATACAAATCAGCCATACCTAAATCAGCCCTGCTCTATTTATCAAGATGGGCTAATTTCCTAGCTCTGGGTGCCAAGAGCCTCTGATCATGAGGTTCAGTCAATAAACTGACTTCAGTAAGTAAGCAATTATGCATTGCCTCTGGAAACATGCTTCCCACCTTACAGGTTTTGCATACTTGTTATCCCAGTAAGTATCTGTGAAATTAAAATCCCCCGTGATCAAAGTTTCAGGTTTTTTTATAAGTATCTCTTAGCTGTAAACATGTTGTTTGTTGTAGTTATTCTAAAACACAATTTACAAGGTAAAGTGTCTACAGTCACCACAGTAACTTGTTCCTTTTAATCAAGCAGCTATCTACCAGAAAACTGAAACACTGTTTTGCATATACACAGTTAAAATATACAAGCCATAAACAATAACACTTCCTCTCAGTTCATCTTTTATTAAATATAGCAAAATTAAAATTACAAAATTTTTGCCCTAATCTACAAAAAGTCAAGAAAGACCAAGGAATTCTCCCTCATGTCATTTACTTAAATGCCAAAAAAAATATTATCTCCAAAGACTTTATGTTAGGGATAAAGCAAGTACTGTTTTAAAATAACAATATTAATTTGGTGTAATTTATGAAATATCCAATATAAAAAAAAAAAAAAAATGAGCAGTCACTTAAGTATATATGTATTTCAAGATGATGTTTGAAAAAAGAGGTTTAAACTTTTGCATACCTGCGGTCTAATAGGATATTTAAATCTCCCAAATACCTAACAGTATATATACATATATACATATATATATATATTTATTTTTTTTGCTGAAACATTTCTTTCTCTCTTTCTATTTATTTATTTATTTATTTTGTTACCTTGAACACAAAATTAGGACACTGAAATTGCAGATAGTTATTTATAGTAGAGGAATATATACCAGAATATTTGAAATTTCTACCTGAATAAGTGTTGGCTGGTCCCTCTTTCTGAATGTTTGTCACCTACTCTATGACACACTGAGGCTTCAGGAAGCTACAAAGCAGGCCTAGATGTTAATTGAATAGACAGGTAAAATCATTATTTGCATTTTCCTCTAATCTTTTTTCTTCCACACTGTCCCTGCTACTTTCTTGATTGCTGTGGAAAACACCATCATCCTACTTATTGCTCAAGCCCATAAACAAGTCTTCAGCTTGGATCTCTGCCTAGGTACTGTCATCCAAAATAATATAATTGAGACTTTATTTTTGAACAGCAGATGATAAGGTCTTTTCTGCTCATTTTCACAGTGAAGTCTTTTAACACCTCATATCTCAACTAGTCCTATTTTTTTAATCTCCGATTTCAACAAACATAACCTTTCTCCACTCATATTCTTGGCACAGATAACATACCTAACTGGCATTTTAACCACATTTGACTTATCCCTTAGGATCATTATTCTAGTTACATGAGCTATAGAGCTTCTTTTCACCAAGAATATCCGTCACATGGAGTACCAGATACTGAGGCAAATTCTCAGATTAATTTTACCAGCTTCCCATGTTACTGCTTAGAAGATCCCCCAGTCCTGCAAAACTGACTTTTCCATCTCTTCTAAATCCCTCCCTGAAGTTCTCTCTGGCTACAAACATCCCTTGGGAGCGATGCAATTATTCAATTAGCATGCCACACTTGTGTTCTCTTTTTTCTTTTCTTTTCTTTTCTTTTCTTTTTTTTTTTCATTTTCCTGTACCCTCCACATACCCTGTGTACATCTGTCATTGGGCCTTGTCTTAAGCTGGGACTGTAAGCTGTTTGGAACAGAGATCACGCCTTTGTTTATGTTCAGCCAGCCACAAGGCACAGGGCACTGCGTGCCACTAGCAAGCAACAACTCAGCAATGGACCACCAGGGAAACACTTCAGTTTACCTAAACATATATGCAGATGCCTCCATATGAGATTCATCCACACTCCTTTTATAATCACTGAAACCTAATCCACACCATCAGGGGTCAGTTCAGTTGCTTAAGTAGTTGTCTGGCAACATTATGGATGCTCTATTGTATTTAATGCATTTCAGATTTATGCAGCAGGATGGCAGATATGGCACAGTACCTATGGGAAACTCATGTCCCCTGGACATGGCAGCTAGTGGCTGGGCAGGGTACTCTAGGAAGTCTCATATGGCATTATACACTCATGTTGAAGCAACTCTCTTGAGCCCACAGTGAACACGAGAGTAGCCAAAACATCTAGGTGACAAAAAATGCATTTAAGTGTCTGAATCAGGAGCTAAATCTCACCTTTGTTAAGTACTGCTGTTTAAGTGTATTTTCATCTGGCCTCTTCATTTGCTGTTTTGTTGAAAAAGGAGCTGGAAATAGTAGTTCGTCTTTTCTGGTAATCAAAACCCAGCAGCCTTTCCTCAGGTTCAGTTTTACTGTGAATTCAAACATCTATTTTACTACAAGTATCTCTCCTACATATGCAACAGCCATTCCTTTCATGGTTGGAAGTCCTCAAAAGATAACAGTTTATCAATCCTCTACTCACCTGCTGGAGATAGTTCTGTAATGGTTTACTGATCTGGGGGAAAGACTGCCAGTTGCTGTGCTTCATTTCCTCCACTGCTCATTGTAGAAGATAGCTTTTTCAGACAACATGCCTTGCAGTTCACAAACCTGCATTATCACTACTACTGAAATGATCAAAAAGACTTTGCACTTGTGTCACTGAAGTTATTTTCAGGAAAATTGGAAACAAAGAAAAAGGGAGATGAAAGCTTCTGTGAGAGTATCTTTGAAAAGCATTTAATTTAAATAAACCTGTCCATTTTTCTTGCCAAAGGAAAAAAGTCCAGACACTTTAAAGCCAAAACCTTTGAACCACAGTCTCTGAAGATCATTCAGATAAAGCTGTTGAAGTCGTGATGCAATAACGGGAAGAACTCAAGAAAGGGTTGATTTTGCCATCCTAAAAACCTTCTTTTGTCTCTGTGCCCAACTAGTCTTCCTTGAACCAGTTTCCTTGTTTTGTATCTTATGATATGAAAATTATATCAAGACCTGGCTTGTTAAAGGCTTCTTTGTTGGATTTTTCTTCATTGTAGAACCACTAGAGATAATGATGCCAAAACAGGCAGATTTGCAAATAGAGAGAAGGGAAAATAGTTTAGCCCAATAAGGACAGAAGGGAACTAGAGACATTTTGGTGTTAGTAAGAAGGGGAACAAAGCAGAACTGACAGGGAAGGCCATGTAACCAATTACCAGTAATTATTGCATTAAATTAAATGTCCAGTCTGCCTCTTAGGAAATCAATTACTATAAATGGCAGAAAATAAAAAGTGAGATCAAGATGTGAAGTCAAAATCCCTACTAAAGACTCAGTTTAAGGGCTGGCTTCAGAAAAAGGGAAAACTTTGGGACCTAAATCTGTGAGTAGCCTGGTACCAAGCTAGATTTGTAGGAAGCAGTTCATTTCCTCCATAAAACAAAACTAGGGAGAGGAAACAATTTCACTTTTTTTTTTTTTTTTTTTTTTTTTCCCCAGAATCTGTGGCCCCTGAAGAGGCAAGCAACATGTTTCCAGCATTGGCTGGTCAGTTTTGCACCATGGTAAGTTTGAAATCCCTTTGTCACATTAACAGTACACTAGGTGCCATACTAAAAGAAGAATGCATCTACTGCATTATGTAGCTACGTGCTATCCTGTAGCAACCAGCAGAGATACTATTAAGCAGCAGTGATTAATCTCTTCACAGCAAGATTCCCCACAGTGTGAGCTAAGCTAGAGGCTGAAGAAATATGGAGATTTTTTTTCCACATTACTTTGCTGTGCACCACAATAAGGTTTCTTTTAAGGTCTTTCAGCTCCCATTAAACATGTTTCTTGGGACTTCAAAAAGCTTGAATAAATCAAGTTTGTTCTGTGAATATTTTAACCTTCCATCAACCTTCCAGTTTTTATTTTTTCCTTTCTCTTAACCTCAGTAAATTTTCAAGAGAAAATATTGGAAATATACCATTTGCATTTTCTTCTTCTAATTCACCTTTTTCTTTGATTTAACATAAAGTGATCTTAGCAAAACTAGTTTAGTGTCTTGGCCCTTGGATGCAATATGTATCTCATACACCCTGTGTTATGTGGAAACAGCAATGCAATAACTGTCTGCATGTACTGACAATACTGACTCTTTCAAGAAGATGATCTCACTCAAGGAGCTGTGTATTTCATTTCTGTATTAGTTTCAGTGAAGACACATACTGTATCTTGACTGGTTTCATTTTTTTGCCTCTGATATTGACATTAACAATTTTCCTTCATGTACCAAGGGAGTTTTCTGGCTGTGCTGAAACAGGCATTTTAAAACTCTACTCCATATTCTGTACTCATTGAGATATTGAAAATATGAATTAACGCCACTGAAATCAAAAGATGTTTACAAGTATAAAACTGACATGAATCAGCTCAGGAACAAACTCTTGTCTGTAAGCTCAAGTCATATGTTTAGTTCAGAAGTAATACTTAGCCAGAAGTAATATTTAAACTGAATCAAGATTAAGGAACTGATTTTGACATTTTTATACTCAAGTCTTTTATGTACTGAGCATTCCAGGGTGAATACATAACTGCAGAGAGCCAGTGCACTGAACACACTACCTTTTAAATTCTGTTTTCTTGTGAAACTTGTTTTGCCCCGATGTCACAACCCAAAGCCATTACTATAGAGTCCATATCATAATTCAATTCACTACCTCCAGTGTTAAAATGAAACAAAACTAACGCACGAGCAAAAACAAACAAACAAAACAAACAGTAAGTTCAATAGCTAAAGGCTACATCCTAGCCTGTGCGTTGCTTTGGAGTATCTGAGAAAAGATCTTGGCCTGTAATTTAGTGCCATCCATGGCAATGTGAAATTATTTCATCTTTGACCTTTTCATCACATACATGTGTCAGTTATGCACTTCATAATGATGATTACATCCTCTATAATAAAACAACTTCCAAAACCATATTGATTGGGGATCTTTGAAGTGTAACAAGTGTGTTTGCAGTTATGCAGTAAACACAGATGGGTACCATGGATTTGTGTAACTTGGTTTCTTTCCTGATGGAACCACAGATGAAGCAGTGCATGAAGTAATATAGACCCTTTTGTAATGTGGGCGTAAGGTCCTACAACAGCTCTCCCCTTATGTTTGCATGATGTATGCCTAGGACTTGCAGCCAGTGTAAACTTCATCACCAGGAAACCCCAGATAGTGTAGGTCTGTGATTCAAAAACCGTGACACAGCACAGCAAACTGAGCCCCAGTCCTTCTCTCTGTGCATTGCACTGATCAGTAAGGTAGACACATACTTTCTGTCCTCTTTCATATGGTGATGAAGGGCAGTTGAGGGGCTCTTCTGTGCTGCTGCTCCATATACATCTGAGTCTGGAAATGACAAGAAGAAAAGCTGAACAATGTCTTTGGAAGGAATGAGACAAGTTTGAAGTAAAAAGGTTGATTTGACAAGTACAAATCTAATACCTGAAACTATCATACCACTTTGGCACTGAAAAAGCAGGGAAGAAATGCAGGGAGAAAGATCAACTACTGCATCTCAGCAGTTTATCTGGAGGACTCCCTTTCAATTTGATGTAGTTCACTCAACCTTATTTTGCCAGCAACAGGACAACACCAGATTTCAAATTACACAACATTTTAAAGTATCCATAAATAGATTCTTTAAAAAAGTGTTGCATGAATCAAGCACCACTTCCCCAACCATTGACTGCAACTGAACCATATCCATTCTTTACCTCAACAACATTCTTTTCTGTCTTGATACTTGAAATAATTGCAGGTGTCTTCAGCTCTGTGACCCTCAGCCATATTTTCCTGATAGACTCCACTAACGACCAGACAAACTCTTTCTACCTGTTGGGTTCTACTTATCATATGTCACTGAGTCTAGAAAGAATCTTTAAAAACTTCCTCACTATAAACATATAAAAAATCAAAATACATATACATGTATATCTACATACAAGTGCTCAGCACATTTATGACTGAGACAGTTCCCAAAATGAAGACAGTCTTAAACATATATAAAAGCTATATTTTTAATGATGATTAGCACTTACATTTTCTCCTAAAGTACATTACAGTCTTGGTAAATGCTAAGAAGTGCTACTGTTTGACTGAGGGAGGTGTATACACCTTGAAAAATATTGGAGTATTGTCATTTCTTCCAGAATTGAAAATGCTGGATTTACATTTCATTGTAATCCATTCATTGGTTTATAGACCTCCAGTTCTCCAGGGAGCACCACAGATTCAGATGATCTCCCTGAATGCTAGATTTTGTATTTGAATCTCTGATTTACTGAAATATGTATTAAGAAACTTCATGTAGCCAGACAGTTCCCTATTGACTACACTTCTGAGGAGGCTCAGGAGCACAAGTTATTCCAGCAAGGATATGGAATAAATTATGCTCATTAATTTGCCTCTAGACCAGCCTTTCTCCACACAGTGGTATAATGCATTCATCTGGTCAAGCAGACCCCATTTCAGTGAGTGTTTTATGCAGAGTATATATCTTGCAAGAGAACAGAACAGATCAAATATTTGGTATAGAGACTTACTTTCACAGTCCCTCAAGAAAACAGTACTTATTTCAATTTGTGGAGGCTTGCACTGTAAACTGGAAGATTTGGTTCTTATTTATCTGTGTGACATTCATTGAATTAGCCATCACTTTGAATAAACTTTTCAAGGGAGTTTGAGGATAAACCCCACATTATCCCATATAGGATCGGTATTCAAATCTGAAGAGGTGATCTCTGATGGGTAAACCACAAAGACTTTGACATTTTTATTAAGGTTGACACAAATTGACAGCTATGAGTAAAAGTCAGAATCCTAAAACATGTTCTTCATTTACCAATTTTTTGTGCCTTTTTCACAGTAATATTTTAATCTTTTTATCTCAGTGATTTGCTACCTGAATTTCCCCAGTGCAGTAATGGGCCAATATCAGGGGCAGTAAATGTCCCAGATATCCCACTCTGGAAATTCAAAGTGTTTCTGAAATCTTGTTATGTTTAAGAAACAGAAGGCTCCAACACTACAGATATACATTTTATTGTGCATATTTGAAAATCATGGAGAACTTTTAGATGTAATTCATCTTTCAAGAACAGAAAATAAAATAAGGAGGCTTCCTGGACTTTTCACAAACTTCAACTCTACATCTGGAGATTCACAGTTTATTTTGATAAAAAGTCACTTGCCCCTTTGCTAGTGACCATAGACCTTAACAGAAAGAGACATCCTGATTCCTGTGGATAAGTGAAAAGTCATGTGTTCAAGCAATATGTCACATGATGAGAAAATTAGTTCAGTTCAGTTCACTTTTCTCCTGGCAACGTGCTCAGCCTCCAAAGTTTAACCCTTTAGCAATGCAAAGTTGCTTGCCTGAGTTTCCAGACTGTCTCCCACACAACGTCAAAATACTGCAAACAAAGCTATTACTACAGCATTTCTGGCAGCACCCAATCCACAAAACACTTGAAATGTGGTGCAAAATCTTGTTCATTTGGCATGAGACTAGCTGCCCTCTCTCAGGCCTTCTCTAACCATATGTTCACATCACTCCTGCTGACATTGGTGGGAATTGCTATGAACCCAGAGGAGAAGCCTATTAAAAACAAGTCTTGTTGTATAGGTTATAATATACATGTATGCTTCAGTCAGAAAAAGAAGAACTTAGCTTTATTCTCTACATAAGTCATAGGAAACTACTTGAATAGAACGGGAGTAAGAAAAATCTCTTACCTGGCTTATATCTACCTCTTGGAAACGAATGTTATAGTTGATCTAGCAGTATTTCTGTAAAGTGTTGAATTTAGAAGAAAAATCATCAGAATCACAGAATGGTTAAGGTACCTTTGGAGGCCATCTGGCACAACACCCCTGCTCAAGCAGGGAAATGCCTAGAACAGGTTAGCCAGGACCATGTCTAGATGGCTTTTGAAGATGTCCAAGGAGGAAGACTCCACAACCTCTCTGGGCAACTTATTCCAGTGCTCCATCAGTTGCACAGTAAAGTGCTTCCTGATGTTCAAAGGGAACCTCTTGTGTTCTGCTTTGTGCCCACTACCTCTTGACCTGGCACTGGGTACCACCGCAAAGAACCTGACTCTGTCCTCTATACACCCTCCCTTCAGGTATTTATAAACATTGATAAGATCTCCCCTGAGCCTCTTATCCAGGCTGAACAGTCCCAGCTCTCCCAGCTTCTCCTCACAGGTGCTCCAATCCCTTCATCAGCTTGGTGGCCCTCTGTTGGACTCTTTTCAATATGTCCATGTTAAAACTTTAGAAACATTTTTAAAAACTAAACTAGGTAAAACTTACCTGCTGTTAATTCTATAATACCTTGGCAGAGAGCTAACTCCAGAAAAACTCAGAATATTTAAAATCTGAAAGAAACATGAAGTGCTACCTATTACAATAATTTGAATGGGGAAGTTCACAACATCCAGAGCACTTGACTCATATTTTCTGGAGATTATATTTAAGTCTACATTTGCTGTGTACCTGGAGACATCACCTTCACAGGTGGGAATGTCAAATGTTTTAACGATAAAAACTTCTATTTACTCTATGGGTAGAAATTGCTGTGCAATTTAAATCAGTTTCTCATAGTAAATCAAAAACAGTTAAATGGTCCCTATATATTGACACTGTTTTAACAAAATAGCTGTTTATGCAAGCAAATGGATCTTTAGGTACCTTTAGGATATTCTATAAATTAAATTTAAGTGTATGGAACCCTTTGATTTATCAGACCTGGAATGTAGGTGTCTCTTAGCCACCTACATGTCTGACTAGACTTCAGCCATTATACTTAATATCTTATACTTTATATGTGTACATCAGCCAGGTTAGATAAAATACTTTCTAGTATTTAGATCTGAAAATAATAGGTGAAACATGCCTTTTCATTTTGGTTCCTTCATTGGGAACAATATAAAGTGCAATATAAAAATAACTTCACATTGTTTTGTACTGCAAAGAAAGCAAAATGAAATATAGACGAAGTGCAGATTTTTTCATCAATGTTGTTCATTTCTACTCAGCCTAAACAACTTATTTTTCCATATGTTGTGGAATATAAGTGTGTAATGTACGTCCACATTGCTAACAAAAATCAATTTAGTTTAAAGCACTATGAAGTTAATTAGACAATAACATCATTTTGTGACTAATGAATTAGGAAGTGTGTGTCAGCCTACTATATATATACAATTTTATGAAATTGTAGACTTTTTTTTTCTGACAATTCTTGCATATAATGGTCTCAGGATCAACAGTACAACTGAAAACTTCAGGTAATTGAATAATGATGTAAGAAGTCATTCTTTTCTAAATGGACTAGAGTGGGGGTCTGGACAGGGTAATTACAGATTAAAAGAGAAGGAGGAAACACTACAACCATTACATAGCAGGGGGCATAAAACTTCCTTGAGCTGTTTTCTCTTTACATTTGGAAAATGTTGATATTTCTGTTCTTCCCCAGTGAAAAAAATGCCATATCTCTTTTTAATTTATAATGGTTATTAACTTTCAGGATTAAAAACTGTACCTTGACTATGGTTCTGTACTTTGGATTTGTCTGACCTCAGGTTCTTTCAGCTTTCTTTTTGATCAGCTGGAAAGACAAGGTTCCTTGATCTGTCTGCCACTTGTAAAGTGAATTTATATCTGTCTGTCAATGTACACAGAGCCCATTTTTGTGGATGGTTTTACAGATATGTTCTGGAAGAGAGAAGAAGGATTCAGTTTTCAGTGTTGGAAATGCTTGCATCCCTTAGGACAGGTTATGCCTGCTCCTTTTCTCTCTCTGCCCAGGTATCATGCTGCTTTCTTATGACTTCTCAGCCCTCACCTTGTTGCTCAGTCAGCCATCGCTGTATTATCTTGACTCACAACTGTAATCCAACACTCTTTCAATCTCATTCTCTTTCCAGATGTAATTCCAGCTCCCCAGTCCTAATTATTCAGGCATTACTACACTATGTTTTTATCCAAACCACTCTGGACTGAAACTTTTCCTCCACTGAGCTTCTTTCTCCAGTCCCATTGTCCAGCCAAACTCTATTTTGACAACGCGTCTTTGTCAGGTTTCTGCAGTCTCCTGTTGGCGTTAGCACATTTTTATAATTTCCTGATTTCCTTGTCTTGCAAGCACCACATCTCCCTACTTGAGGGAAGATCACGTCACCCTCTTTCAATATTCGATATTGAAATACTCAATATTCAATACACTGACTATAGATGCAGCCTACATAAGACTATACTCCTAAATTATAAACTAGTAAAGTGTAATGAACCATGCTCTGAGAATATATAACATAATAGTTTTTTGTTTATTATTTACCGAGACTTTTTATAACACTGAACTATCCCTGAGTTGTGATAATTGCTAATAATTTTAAATAATATATTACTTGACAACTTCTATATTCAAAATATATTTTTATTATGCTATAATTTAATAAAGAACTTCCATTTGCAAATGTTTTTTATCAAGGTATACAGTTTCTCCCACTAAGGGATTAGTATCTGCAGTAAATGTTCAACGGCAAAATTGCTGGGACTACAGAAGTGGCATTTAGCTGGAAGAAATGAAATGTTGAGTATGCAAATGGATCATGGATGATGATTTGTTCTGAGCCTTGCATGAAACATGTCTATAAGGAATACTGTACAGAATCGTGGATGACCCAGAATGTAAAATTTTTTCATTTGTAAGTTAAAATGTCACGAAGGCATAACAGTAGTTAAACTAGACGGTCAAACTAGCATATTAAGGAAATCACAAAACTGATCAAAAATGCTTTTTCTTTACTTTTTTTTTTTTTTTTTTTTTTTGGGGGGGGGGGGAGGAATAGCAATCTGTAGCTATGAAAATAAACACTTTTTTTTTTTTTTTTTTTTTTTTTTTTTTTTTTTTTAACAGTAAGCCAAAAGTCTTGTAAAGCTTGTAAAGTGCTTAAAAGCATGGAAGGAACTGGAGTGGTAGAAGTGGAGGTGTGACCTTCCCTCTTTTTAAAGTTTTGTAGATTTACAGTCTGATTCCTTCAGAACAAGTATCAGGGAAAGAAAAAGCACTGTTAACTCCTACACCAACATTAATTTAAAAATAGTTGTACAGCATTTCCTGGTGCTAGATACTTATCTAACTCCTGATTATTTGAATTGTTCATTATCTAATATATACTAATGAACACTGATATAAACACAAACACAAAACACTGTTCTGAAATTTTCAGTACCAAATATTTCTGTTTACAGATAGACATAATTCATGTTTGATTTGCTCTTGAAAGTGCTTATATAACATCATATGCAGAGTTCTGTAATCACAACAAAGACTATTTGGTTTTTTAATGTTACAGCTCAGATCAGTAGATACAGCCAAGAATGGGGTCCTGTGAAACAAGACAGTTGAATTTATCTGAATATTTTTGAAGTTACTGATAGTTTTCTGGGCCCTGTTCTCTTGCCTGTCTCCCTTGTATTTTGATGGGCACAGACCAATCTGAAAATCAAGAGAAATATTCAGCTGATGCTAAACATTTTAGGGAAGGAAACTGGATGTCAGTAGGAGAATGAAAAGGGCAGTTGATGTGGAATCACTATGGCTGCTAAAGGACCACCATAGTCAGAGGTAACAACTGAAAATCACATGAATGGGCCCCAGTATGCCTTACTGTCTGGAATGAATCAAAATTATTAAAATCAATTCCATCCACAATCCTCTTGATAGCCATAACAAATTCACCTTTTAATACGTAACTCTTTGTGATAAAATAAAAATCTTCTTTTCAAAGAGAAAATCACTTCAAACTTCAGAAAGATTATGTAAATCAACTGTTTATTCTGCTATCTTATTTTGAACAGGTGATTCTATATCAGACAGGCAATCATTTGTCTGTTCTACCTGTATAGATATCAACATACAATGCAATGCTCAGTAAATATCACAGTTCTCAAAATGAAGACTACAAAGCTACTGATCAAATATTATTGACAGTAAGAGTAATCCTGGTTTTCTGTCTCTACACAATAGTAGAGTGGTGAACACTGGCATCACTGTGTAGGCTAAGGACAGGCATGCCACAAAGACAACCAATCTCTCATCTGAAGAAACATGTAGTTTCCTCAGGTTCTAGATGAAAAACTTTGCTAGGCTGATTAACATCCTGGATATCTATGCATAAAGAATGCTTTCATTCTCTACTGTGATCACACCAGCACCTACTTTCACCTAGATTAAAGACATAAATAAAAAAGCCAATTTTGTTAAAATAAATAATTTGACATTGTGAGTTTCAGAAACAACTCTACAGAAGTGGTATATTCCAGTACAAACTGCTGTAAAAGCTTTAAAGGTATATTGGAATACATATTTTCATATTTTAACCTGTTGTTTCTTTTGAAACAGAAGGCAGGATAGAATTAGATGGAGGGTCCTGATCATTCCATCCCCTCAGGTGAATTTCATATGTTGAGGACAAACACTGAGGTCTGCTGGGAAAGATGCAGTTTGTCTTTTCTTGGGAATAAACAGGGCAATGGATTCAGGGCTATTACTGATACTTCAGATTGGATAGATATTTCCATCAATCAGAAACTTGCAGTATCATCCTACAAATAAATTTGTACTTGACTAAAAACTGTTATTTTCTGTAAATACGATACTGTCGGAAGTGCACCTTTGAAACAGCTAACATCAAGATTTTGTCTCAATAATTACCAGCAAATGGTGTTAAATCATTTTGGAGTAACCACATTTTTATAATTTCCTTATGAAAATGTTTTCTTTACCACTGTAAGGAAATTGAAGTGAATTTTTGAATGTTTGTGGGTGGATTACATGACAATTTCTCTGCAGGCACAAGCACACTGAAATGAAAGTGTTGCTGCATGGCATGGACCACGGTGCTGCCAAACTTTCTCCTCTTTTCCCCATTCCACTGTTTTGGTTTCTTATGTTCTTATTTACATATGTGCTGTCCACAAATTTGCTTAACCCATCTTGTTCTGTCCCATTAGTACCCCAGATAACTGAGGGGACTATAGAATCTATTCACATGAGTCTATGTTGCTGTAAACATGCCAAATGATGAATCAGAAGCAAACTTAACCATGCTTCCCTACTTACTATCCGTGAAGTTTGATGACAAGTATCATATGTATCAGATCTGCATTTCTGATGGTTTCTTTCATTTCATGAAAGGACTTTCTCCCTTGCCAAGTGTAAGAGCCAGCCTATTAGAAACCTTCCTGGAAAGGAGTCATGATAACTTTGTGTGAGGGGAGGATTCATGTGGATTAATCTGCTTATATGAGAAAACACAGGTCAGTACACTGTGTGCTCCAGCAGTTTGTGTTAACCATAGTAATATATGCTAGTTAAATTGTGCAAGTATTTAATGAAAACAATAAGAATTAACAATGTACTTGCAAAAAGTTACTGGCCTGTAATTCTAAAATGTATTTATTTATATATTTGCATTCTTACTAACCTTGCCAGAATACTTTAAGATCCAGAACTCTTTCAGTCTTTGTATTTATCTTAAGCCTAATAGAGTTAACAGTCTGTTGAAATAACCCCAAATACCCAGGAGGAGAAACTGCAGAAAGGGTGGGCAGGTCACAAACATCCTATGCAGTATGCCAAAGCTATCTTAATTATTATTATTATTATGCACTGTTTCTATTAGTAACACACAATGCCTGTATCACAGTGTGATCCCAATGGTAGCTTCTGCGTAAGCAGCTAGAATCTCATATCCTGCTACCTATGGCTACCTTGCACTTTTCTTGGTTCAGAGTCGTGAAGCCCTTCACATAACTCAGCCTCTAAATCAGCAGAGTGTATACGCATAGGCTTAACATTAAACATACCTTGAGACCTGTTTAGATCCTCTGGTCAATTAAGAAATGCATATAACTCATTTTTTAAGTCAATCACATGCTCAAGTGCTTCACCACACTGTGATCTAGGAATCTAGAGTTGAAGAGGATGTGTTTAAATAAGTTCTTCAAAGGAAGAGGATGGAAATAATATGGCAGACTGTTCCATGTGCAATGCAGCTATTCTGCCCTTCTGGTGACAATCCTTACTTCTTTCCCATAACCCTTGTGGACCATTTCACTCTTTCAGTTCCTTAGAGAACTTCAGTTCCCTTTCCCTGCTTGCAGTCTGCACCCTCACCACATCCCTCTCTCCCAGACATCTAACACTATCTCCAGCTGTTCCCTGTGCTCTCGTCCAGGAGGGAGGCACTGCAGGGCTGGACAAGCTGGCTGGGGTGATGGCTTTGCTGACTGGCTGGCCTGTGTGTGCACTGACTGGCCAAACAGCAGCCTAGCTGAACACATCACCCCTGAATTCAGATTGATGCTTTTCTTTCAGAGGGCTTTAATTTGATTCTTCCTCCTGCATAGATCACATTCCTTCTTATAGTTACCTATGAACATGTCACTACTGCTTATTAAATGTCTATCGCTGAACCAATAAATAACACAGAAGCAGTAGGAAAAAGGTAAAAGACTTACTAGGACTGGAAGACTACTAGGGTATAAGACTGTTAGAATGCCATATATACTGAAACACATCAGTTTAAAAGATCACTTATAGAAACTATATATTTCTTAGGTACTTCAATGAAAAATACAGGTTTATTGTTCATTTGATGTCACAACAGTGATCTTGAATAAAACACAGTAGTTATACAGCAGATAAACACCGTTCCACTGAAAACCATCTAGAAAAGTTGCCTAGGAAACTTAGTGAGATGAACTCACCCTGATTCTCTATAGGACTCCTGACTCAGTTTTAGTACACTGAAATTAATCACTGAAATTAACCACTGACACCTGCCTACTACATCCGTAGGTGCATCAATCTTGATTGTTTGCCCCTCACTTGGTATTATGTGAAGACTGACTCCTAGAACATTGTTATATCATTTGCATTGGCAATGACTTAGCTCTTGTTACAAAAATCAGGTGTAAAACATACCCCAAATATTCTGAAACATACTTTTAACTATAAATAAATAATATATGTATATATAAATATCCTGTCTCAAGTAATAATGTATCTTCAGGAGTTTTCTGGAGGATATGTTAACACTGAAATAGGTGTAACAGGAAAGGATTACTATGAAGAAAAAATAAAAAATAATAAAAAAAATAATAAAAAAACCACCTGTGTAAATAGTTGCTAAGACTGAATCTATTATGCTTGTTCAGAAAGAGATGAACAAGTCTAAAACTTTTATCTTGATAGATCTTATATATTATGTTTTATAACCATCTATAGAAGTTTTAATAATTCCAGAGAAAGGAAAGAAAAATTTGCTGTGAAATCTGTCATACAGACTATCCAAAGTAATAAAGCAGTGCACTTTATATTGTACTTTGGGGCTGATACTGTCAACAGTGCAGCAATTGAATTGACCAGGAATTTGTTTGTGCTGGTACTGAGGTAGCATGTGTGCTACAGTAGGTAAGTTCATAACAACTGAGAAAGAAATGGGCAAGATCTGTCTGTCCCACAGGATATAGCAAATGAATTTTGAAATTTAAGGAATCAAAATCCACCTCTTCTCAGTTCAGTATCATCATCAGTCAACACCAGGTAAGATGGCTACTTTTGCTCTGTAAAACTGAATAATTACCAAAGGCTTAGCAGCATGCCTTCTTCTTTACTTGTTTTGTGTTACTTTCCTCCACCATGGAGCTTTTGGCTTCTCTCTTCCAGTTCAAGCCCCATTACACCATTCTCTTTTCCTGGCTCACCATGAACATGCATATTATCCATTATTTTCCATGAACTATATAGAATCTCTCACATCTCTTCACTGAAAATTCATCCTTTCATTTTTGATGTCTTCCCAGGCACCTAGCTCTAGCTTAACTGAATCCCAGACCAACAAACCCAGATGATTTTTTACAACTTTTAATTAATATCTCAAATCTTCCCCCTTTCCTGCCTTTACTTCTGTTTCTGCCAAATTTTTGCTATTCTTCCAAAAAAGAACAGCAACACAAGTCATGACCTTCCTTCCTCACCTCGGCAAGCATCTCTATTTTCCCTCTCCTTTTACAAATCCTGCACTATTTTCTGTCACAGATATTGACATTTCTCCTTTGCTCTCTCCTCCAAACCTTGTCCATGTGCCCCAGTGAACCTGTTCTATTCCATCTCCACACATCCTTTGTTGCTTCACACAGCCTCTCTCTTACTCTTAACCTCACACTCTATTTTGACTTTCCTCTCACAGTACAATATGCTTTAGATGCTTCAGTCAGAAAATTTCACTTTTGACCTTTATTTCTTCTTCAAGTACAGCCTTAACTCTTATCCATTTCATTTTAAATTCATCAAATGGCTTGTTTACAATAAAGAATCTGTAATTCTCCCCCTCCATTTCCAGCCTATATAGCCTCCAGGACAGCCTTGTGCCCCCTGCTCTCTGCTGAAACTGTTCTTTGCCAGAAAATCTAAAACCCGCTAGCAATTCTTGATCCCATCCTCTTTGACACATCCACCATCTTTTATGTAGATACCTTTCCTTTTCTTTACACAAGATTGTGTGCTCCCTTTTCATCACATTGTCTTCTACCAGCCTTCCTTTCTATTCATACTTTTGTCCAATCCTTCAGTAATCCATCACAAATTTCTTCCCCATGCAGGAAGGAGTTACAAAATGGCTCTTCTCTTCCTTTTTATTTATATTACTCATAAAAGAAAATGAACAGCGGATTCTCAAAGACCTACCTTCTCTAAACCGAACCATCTTTTTCATTGCACAAGAAAGTCTGCTTTGTGAATTTCTACTTGCTTGTGGATTTGTAACTTCTCAAGTTAAAGAGGGCTAAGCAAGTCCTTTATCTTCTGACAAAAATACTCTACTAACCTTTTCTGGATCACTGGTTAACATTTTCATCTTCCTTCCTGTATCTCAGGCATATTATAAAATATAAGACCATTTAAAAAAAAAAAAAAAAAAGATATATATTGTACACCCATCCCATCCAGACTGTACTAGACTGTATAAGATTTCTAAGACTTTTGGCAAAGATGATTTCAAGATAACTGTTTCTGTGTCCTCTTACTCACACGTACATGCACAGAGCAAGTCCTACATCACATTCTATCTAGGTTATTGCAACTCTGTTTTCTCCACCATTAATAAATACTGTTTGTGTTATACTTGAATTGCTATTGCAAAGATTACCTCCTATCTCATTGCTTACATATTTCCTATCAGTATTCCTCCATCTATGCCCATCTACTTGTAAGTATACATGGTTTCTTGTTTTATGGTTAAATTGTATGCTCTTTAGGGCATGGTCTACCTGTCTCTTCTGTGTTTGCACATTGCTTAATACAATGATGTCCTGGTTCGTGACTCCTAGGTGGACAAGTAAATAATAATGATAATATCTCCACTCTTCCTTCTACAGAGCTCACCCACTGAGCTGACGGCCTAAATGAAACCCAGGGTGATTAATAATGCATCCTTTTACTGACTCTTACATGTTATTATTCCTGTCACCTGTCAGGATCCACTTTGAAGGAAATCTGTTGTTTTCTCATGAAAAAGAGAGTGAAAAAGAGGCAATTTCTTTTGCCCACATTTTCAGAAAAAAAAAAAAAAAAGATAATAATAATAATTAAAAATAGATGAATAATAGTGGCAATCATGAAAGAATTAAACCTTCCTTCTGGAAGATAGTCCCAGAAGGTGCCAGAGTTTTGAGGGGTTGTCACAACAATCCCTGGACATTGTATTTGTAATACAACTTTCAGCCCTATTCCAGTGCTAATTAGTGTTTTTTATTGTATGGACATTTGTCCACTGAAAACTAGACTGCAAGACCATCAACCCATTTCACATAGGCCAGTGAACCGTAAGTAGATGATAATGAATTTTGGTTCCTACCAACCTGGACCAGATTTGAAGCAATGACCTAGAGGTGAGAAACTCTACATCTCATTACTATTCCCTGGAGTAAAACAGTTCTCAAATCATGGGATGAAAAGAAGGAGGGAAAAACCATGCCTTCCTGGTGTGAGTTAAAGGTCTCCATGAACTTTGAATTTCAAAGCTTTGTTTCAATCATTAATTTAATTCAACTTAAGTACACTCTGAAGTCTTTAATTTATACAACCAAGATACTCAATAGTCAAAATAAATAGATATTAAAACAATTTCAAAAAGAACTGAAAGGTAGTTCCTTCTTGTTCCCATTCACCCATCCCCCTACTATTCTCTTTTGTCACAACAAGCCCAATAAGGGTGATAAGATTAAATATGATTGCCTACTATTCTGTCTAGCTGACAGCTCACCTACAGTGCTCTCAAAAATAAATGTTATGGCTGTTTTTGTATAAGCTTCAAACATGTATTTGGCCTTTTAATATTTTATTTGGTTTTATTGATTTTTGCTTTAATACTTTAAAGTTTTGTAGCTGAAAAAATTGTCAGCATAGTGAACTACACAAATAGACCAGTTTACATATGGATGCTTGTAAGATCCTGAGCCTGATCTTCTTGAGCAGTAGGCTGATGGAAAAGTTATGGATAGATTGTAAAGAAAAAATGCATATTTCAGCTTTTGCTAAATGGGTCTTGTGAAAATCAGATGTCAAAAGATTGCAAACGGGTACCATAGAAATAAAAGCTAAAGAATAAACATAATGCAATCAAATTCATTCTCACTAAACTTTAGACCTTCTGTTGTAATTCTTTATATAAAAAATTCTTTTTTATTTTTTCTTGACCGTTAATACTGATAATTATATCTGTATTTCTTAAGAATATTATGAGTTGTCATTTCTGCATAGTAGCAGATTGAATTTATTCACCTTACGGATATATTATTATCACAGATAATAACTGCAGCATGATAATTATCATTAATTATTCATTTGGATTAAGAGGCAAATAGGCTTGCATTCAAGGGTCTTCCAGAGCAGTGTTCATTGTTCCAGGGCCCTGTGTGCCAGTGTGACTAATTCATACTCTTTTCAGTGCCACTGTTGACATCTGACCGGTCCCATATGTATTTATTTCAAAATATTATAAAAGGAATAAGTGCATCATTTCAGGACATAACCACTAAAATAGACATATGGTTCTTTTCTGCCCTCTCAGTGAGAATATGCAATTTTCTATTAGAAGATGTGCTCACAGAGTATCATTTCAGTAGATCTGTGTGTATGCCCTATCTTTGCATTCCTGTGTCATCCTGTTTAAGCTTATATAAGCCAATATATTTACATAATAGCTTTTAGCACAAATAATAATGTGTGAAGCTGTACACTTTTCTGTTCACTGAACATAGTATTTAGTCAAACTGATTTTAATCCATTCTGAAGCAGAACTAGGTTTAATGTACAAACATCTTCTCAGTGCAAGGTTAGAAAAAGCCAAGAGAAAGGAAAAGAAATAGATAGAAAGAGAGTACAGCTGATGAAAAAGGGACAATAAATAATATAAATGCTAATTCCTTTATGCAGCTTTCAGCCCATGCTTATTAGCAAGCCTCTCTCTCTCTTTCATTCCCTCTCTAATCTTTGCTTCATATCTAAAAAAATGTCTTGAAGGTAGTAACACGATCATCTGAGGACCAACATGACAGCTCCAATATGCACAGAGTGATAAATGTCAGTCTGGCTTTTATAGCTCTGAGGCTGCACTTATATATGCCCTCTGTGACTTACCATCTTTGCTTCCACAGATGATTCCTTTTTATTGTTAATATGTCAGCATGGGTCCAGTGCTATTGAATATGAATTGTTCTGTAATAGTCTGGAACACTTCTTCTCTAACTTTAGTTTTACCTTGTTTCACTATTTCTATGCTTAATTTTAAGGTCACATCTCTAATGTTCTGGAACAAAGGCAGCGGATTCCATTTGGGGCATCATACATTTTATAGGATATAAAGACAGGACAAGGAAAGAAAAAAACACATAGAGACAACAAAATGAAATATTTGTTATCAAAGCCGTTAAAATACATTATGGGAATAGCAGGGGCTGCAGATTTCAAGATAAAGACAGTTAAAAAGGATATTATTGTAGTAATTTTCATAATCCCTTCTTGCACACAAATGCACCGACAATCCTGCATTGTTGGCAGGGAGGCATGGGTACTTGGGTCAAAAGAGATGGTGGGACATGACAGAAACAAACAACATATTTGCAGTTGTTCCCATCAAAATATGCACCTAGGAAGAAAGAGGAAAGACAACAGAGCTTCACAGCCTGCCTGTATTATGTCCTCTTAATACTGAAACATTCACTCTAAAGCTGGCTGCAAACACGGGCAAAGTCATCAACTGATACTTAAAAAAAAAAAAAAAAAAAAAAAAAAGAGGGGGGAGCTTGAAATGGAAGCAGAGTTAGAGCAGGATTAAGTGAGAATTGAGATAGGATGGTTGGAGTGAAAGACTCTCTACTAACCAGAGACAGGGAAAGTAGTGCTTGTTCGGACTGGAAAGAGCAATGCAAGCTGGCAACATAGAATGAATGGCAACATGAATGGTCTACAGAAATTCAGTATTTACCCTTTGCATTGTGGAAGCATTAGGGACCAGCAACTGACCACACCGGAAATAGTACAAAGGAAAGGAGACATTTCTTGAACCTTTCACAAGATAAATAATTTGACACTGTCCCACACAAGATCCTCTAAATCTCCTTGTCTCTAAATTGGAGAGACATGGATTCACTGGATGGACCATGGAGTTAGATAAGAAATTGGCTGGATGGTTACACTCAAAGAGTTGTGGTCAGTGCTCAGTGCACAGGCAGAGACCAGTGATGAGTGGTGTTCCTCAGGGGTCTGTATTGGGACCACTATTATTTAACATCATTGTCGGATTCATGGACACTGGGATTGAATGCATCTTCAAGAATTTTGTGAACAACACCAAGCTGAGTGGTGTGGTCAACACACTAGAAGGAAGGGATGCCATCTAGATGGACTTTGACAAACTTGAGGAGTGAGCCTGTGAAAACCTCTTGAAGTTCAACAAGACAAAGTGCAGGATCCTGCATCTGTGTTGGGGTAATCACAAGCATGAATACAGACTGGGTGGAGAATGGATTGAGAGCAGCCCTGATGCAAAAGAGTCAGGGTGTTGATGGATGAAAAGTATGAGGTGATCAAGGAACTGGAGCATCCTGCCTATGAGGAGAGGCTGAGAGAGATGGGGCTTTTAAGCTTGGAGAAGAGGTGGCTTGGGTGATCTTACCAATGTGCATGAATATCTGAAGGGAGGGTGCAGGATGTAGATGTAGATGTATACACGTAAGTGCCAGGCTCTTTGCAATAGTGCCCTGTGCCAGGACAGGAGGCAGTGGGCACAAAGCAGAAAACAAGAGGTTCCCTCTGAACATCAGGAAGTACTTTATTGTGTAGATGATGGAGCACTAAAATAGGTTGCCCAGAGAGGCTGTGAATTTTCCCTCCTTGGAGGTCTTCAAAACCCACCTGGACATGGTCCTGGACAATCTGTTCTAGGTGTTTCCCTGCTTGAGCAGAGCGTTGGGCCATATGGCCTCCAGAGGTCCCTTCCAACATAAACCGTTCTGGGATTCCATGAAAAGAATGCTGAGACAGGGGAAGGTCCAGCTGGGTGTTAGGAAAAGGTTCTTCACCCAGAGAGTGGTTGGACACTGGGACAGTCTCCCTAGGGAACTGGTCATGGCACCAAGCTGCTGGAGTTCAAGTGTTTGGATGATGCTCTCAGACATATGGTTTTGGTCAGACATTTAGGTAGTACTGTGTGGAGCCAAGAATTGGACTCAAAAATCCTCGTGGGTTCTTCCAACTCAGGATATTCTACATTTTACTTCAGGAATATTGCATAATGTGACATAACATTAGTACCTCAGGGCATAACTGGTATGTGGCACGGGCAGACAAAATTGCATTCATCAAGCCAAGGGAAGCGAAGGTCCATGCATTTAGCATAGCTGTGTTATTCATATTTTGTTTCCAAACATTTCTTCATTCAGATGGTAGAGAAACGAGGAAGAGCTTTTTATTTGGTGATAAGTGTTTGGTGGTGTTTGTTTGGTTTTTGTGTGTGTGTGTGTGTCTGGTAGGGGGAGGAGCAACAGTAAGGCTCCTAGGTTGGACAACAAAAACAGCATGAAAGTATTTAAAATTAATTATACAGTGCAGTACTATACAGAAAGAAATAATAATAATAATTAATAAAAAAATAAAAACAGCAGCACAATGTTGGCAAAAAGAAAAAAAAATATGGTGATGAAGCCTCCAGGAATCTTTTAAAAGATAGAAATAACATCAGACCCAATTTTAGCTTTGTTCAGTATCAATTGTGAAATTTGATATTGAATCCCAACTAGAGAATGTTTATCTTGGAGCTTCCTGCTCTGTACAGACCTTTTAAGTCACAATCTTATGAACTCTTAAGAGGAATAATAATACTTTGTTAAGCAACTTTATTCTTATTTTTAGAGTATATCAATGGATGTGAAATCTTCACTCCCATCCTGTTACATTATGTTTTCTGTTATGGTCCACTGTTAACAAAACAGCTGAATCCCTGTAGTTCTGCACTTTTCAATATTCATGCAAATTTATGCATATTTGCTTCAGAAGGGTCTATTTAGTCAGAAAGGTGGCTTGCTATTTATCTTTGTGTTAACATCAGTGGCTATCCAAGATGAAGGCAAACCAGCAGTGATTGCAATGGAAGGTGCAAAACTCATTGTCAGCATGAGTTCATGATATAGATATGGGAACAGAAATTTTTCAGTTGTTAAATCTAATGTCATTCAGATGCTAGATCTAATGTATACTAAGAAAAAAAAAGCAGTCTGAAATATCTTCCAAATGTGTCAGAATCTGTTTTCAAATGCCCACCATCTAGTCCTCATTGAAGGCTGTCCCTACTGGAGAGCTTTTTTTAATTTTTATTACCATAGTTTACTTGTTTTTAAACTTCTTTTGAAAAGAGAGAAAATTGTCTTTCTTACTCTACCTTCCTCACAAGGAACTTTAGAAAACAAAATATTTTATAAATTAAAAAAAAAAAAAATCAAGCTAATTATTAAAACAAAACAAACAAACAAACAAAAAACAGAGACACTACCACCAACAAAAACAATTTCAAAAGAATGAGCAATTAAACTGGAGTTTTTAATGGAAGCAGTTCATATTCTTAATTAGCAAGTTCTAAAATAAATTTTATATAAACAATTATTTTGTCATCTGTTAGAACGTCAGAGCATTTTACTCTGGGTTTATGAGAAGTCTAGTACTACTATGTAACCCTCCTCAAAACAAAAGTGATTTTATTTTAAAGGTTGGCATAAGTGTCATAATTACATACAGTATTTGTATGAGAAAGCAGAGTAGATCAAAGAGGGTGACAGAGAAGAAACAAACAGCCACAGCAACAGAGATTTCATACTTAGAAAAGGAGCCAAAATAAATTATATTTGATCTCTGTTAACACTTTTATAATTTCATCAGGAATAATCTCTAGATTCTGTGCATTACTTCTAATCCTCCTCAGGTACTGAGCTGTCTGAAAAAGTCACTTTTTCTTTGTGATGCTGTCATGCTTCTGCTCTGCTACTGCAGTGTTGAACATGTTGCAGGCAAATGCACTCTTGATCTCTCTGTGGATAATTTTAGTTATATCTAAGTTGGCAGGACATGAATGAGCTAGAATAGATGAATAACAAACTGGGTGTGACTGGACATAATTGAATCTGGAATTTTCCACATCATCAAGCACAGAACAAAGAAAAGTAGCCCAAAGCTGACTATATCCCAAAGTTACAAGTACTGACATTTTGAGAGACAATGTACACAAGACTACATTATCATGTTATTATATTTCCCCCCTGCATTTTCTGATCAAGTCCATTAGAAGAGGCTGCTAGAGTGGTGTGCTTTTTTTGTTATTATTTTTTTTCCAATTTATTTATGGAAAGATATTTTTACAGGCTAACCCAGTTAAGCTTGACAGCTTGTTTACAATAGGACCCAGAAGACACATTACTCTATGCACAACAATATGAATATACATTTGAGATGCACACTTACGCTCATAACATTTGTTAAACATCTGAAGTGCACAGTGATCAGGTATCCAGAATTATCTATTTGACTATTTAAATATTATGAAAGTAGAGGGATTGTTTAGCTTGCTAAAATGAGAATGACATATTATCATAATTAGCATGTGTTTTAGGAAAATTGCATATCATAGCTACTTTCTTAAAAGGTGATAATGATCTGATAGAAGAGGTTTAAATTTCATCAGAAAAATATTTTATCTCTATTCATGTTATATTTTTGATTTGGACATCCAGACTGCCTCAAACTGAAATTAAGATTAATGGTATTTTCCTTAAATGAGTCTACGTCTATTTTATCCATTAGCGTGGACAAACAAGAATAGATTTATAGATCACAAAAGTTGTTACTGAGAACCTGAAAACCATTTTGTACTCACTTAGGGGATAGGGAGGAAGGAAGAGGGCTGCACTGGACCTAGTCCAGTTTGGTCCTCAAATGTGGAAATCCAGGTTTCCTTCCATCCCAAAGAAATCTGTTGTGTCAGCCCATGACTGCTTTAAGATATCGACCTAGCCACAAGGAGGTCACTCCAAAAGATCTCCCTTGTGCTTAACAAAAGGGCTGACAGAGCAATTAATGCTATCTTTCAGTAAAATTATGCTCCTCATTCTATGTGACAAATAAGACTGACAGTCTGCTCTCCATCTAGAAGCTCAGTAAAGATCTGAGAGTAGAATTTCATATTTCTTTCTACCAAATTAAATTATCTTTTTTTAAAAAAAATAAAAATGTACAGACATTGTCAGTAACTTGTTTTGAATTACTCCATTTAAAATCTGCACTGTGCTGTTATAGGTGAATTATTAATCTGCTGCCATGCTCAGGGTATTAACACCAGGAAGCCCTAACACACACACAGTTGCAGCTCCAAAATGCATTAGTCTTCAGTCCTGTTTGCCATTGTATTAGGATACAGTAGCTGTGGAATATCTTAAAATTTGTCCTGTATTTAAAAAGGAACTGTCCATTACCAGAGCACAGAGCTATGCTAGAAGTTCATTTTTCTCCAACTGTGCAGCATAAAACTTTAATTGTGAAACAGTTTTTTAAATTCCTGTGGCACAACCTGACAGGGGGAGGTTTAGGTTGGAAATTAGGAGACATTTCTTTTCAGAAAGAGTAGTCAAGCGTTGGAACAGGTTGCCCAGGGAAGTGATAGAGTCACTGTCCCAAGGGATGTTCAAGAAAAGTTTGGACCTGGTGCTTAGGGACATGGTTTAATGGGTGACATTTGTAGTAGGCGGATGGTTGGACCAGATGATCTTGAAGGTCTTTTCCAACCTTAATGATTCTATGATTCCATGATTTACAGATAACTTCAGAACCTACCCCTATCTTCCCAAAATGACATTTGCATTACAGATGCATTACAGATGCATTACCTATGTTAGCCAATATAGGCTTCTACCTAGACTTCATCATATTTTCTAATGAAATCTCAGTTCCCATGCCTTTTCAGAAGACATTGTCTTCTCCACAAACTACTGGATAGTGCTTCTGCTATTCCTGTTATTTTTTAGTTCATTTTTTTCCTCATGGAGGACTGATATTAATATAAAAGAAGTAGAATGACTCCAAGGGATAACTGGTTTGTGGGTCAAGCACACAGTGCAAAACTTCTCTAGCTACCTTGTCACATTTTGCAGTACCCTGTTTTTTTGTGTTAATTTTCTGCTAACATTTATGGAATTAAGCTATCTTAGCAAAAAATATTTTAAAGAATCAATTTGCACATTCATTGCCTGAATATTAATAGATGAGGAATTTTACTGTAACACAGCTTTGAAATTCAGGGCTTTACACACTCATACTGTTGGAAGGAGGTGAGGGTTGAAAAAAATAATATGTGCCTTATACTAGAATAACAGTTCTAGTTTTGATTAAGAATAAAAATAAAAAAATAAAAAAAGATTGCTCAGGTACATAGCCAGCTGGCTTGATGTGTATGGGAAGTATTTATAGGTAGTCATGAGCTGCACAACACTGTTGAGAGGCTTCACAAGGTCTCATCCGTCTCCACAAGACCCTACTGCTCCATGTACCCATGTTTGTCAGCATCCCAGAGTAGCAGCTATGAGTCTTGTGGTATGTAGAGGAATGGATAGCAGGTTACAACATTGCATTGCCACAGCTGTCATTCTTTCTGTCTAAAACTGTGCCTATTCAGAGATAGCTCAGATATCTCTGCAAAACGCTGAGCTGTGCAGACAATGCATACCTCAAGCCACCAGATTTGCATAGGATAGTGCACGGGCTTTTGTTAGCCACATGTATGGCTGTCTCTTAACAATCAGGACCCGAGGACACATTGGCTACCTTGTGTTATCAGAACATTCTTGGTGATCAATTCACAGTGTTTTAAAAGTTCATTAAAAAAAAAAAAAAAAATCATTGAATAATTAAGGAAATAGTGATCTCTTTGTGGCTATTTCATGAGCTGAAAGAAAGGTTAAATTCATGGGATAAATTATTCATTGTGAGTTATTCACTCAGCTTTAATAGTTTGTAATTCTATAAAGAGCTTTGCTTAAGAAATGCACTATATAAATCAATCAATAGCATTAATAATATGCAGGAAGGATTTTCTCCTTTGTGATCTGCTTTTCAATAAATTGTACCCCCTTGACACATCACCTACCATCATATGACCATTCTTCTAGCCTCTGCTGCCCCAGCCTGTCTGTCACTGGACCACAGCTGTGACATTCAGACATCAGACTTCCTTTGCCTTCACACCACTGCATTTTAAGGTCCATCAGTGCTGGTGGACCTTGACCCTCTCCTTTATCTGTTTTTGTTAAGAATTCAAGCAAACACAATTATACATGTGCCCACACATACATGTTTTGTTATGACATACTTTAGTTGCATCACCAGTATATTGGATACTGACCGTCATCACCCAGACTTCAAGCACATCAGATACCTTCTTCACAGCTGTGTTAGAGATGTTGAATCGCCTCTCATCTAAAGCCCAGAGCCTGCAACTGCATGCTTACATCCTGCCTGCTCTGTTTTGGGGAATGATGCTTAGAGGAGATACAGCTAAGTCTGAATATAGGTGCAGCAACAAGTGATTCAGGGAACAGCAGCTACATGAGAAAGCACCTGAGTGCTGTGCAGGTGTGCAGCCTGTGCTGAAGGAGATGCTGTGCCAGCCTTTGATAACCTACGTGGTTCCCATTCATCTCGATTAAAGCTAGTATGAATGTGTACACACGTGCTGAACCACAGTGCCTTTAGGCACAGACTTAGCTCTGCTTCTGTGGGCAGCCTTTTTAACTCTTCTCTGCCGTGTTCCAGAGCTTGTTAATGCACAGTGGCCTGACACTCCAGTTCCTGGAATTGACCTTACAGGTAGAGTGAGGGGAGTTACTGTATAGGATTAGAACTCCTGTCCCTGATGGTGGTCCCAAATGGGATGAACTGATTGGAAAGCAATATCAACAATACTTTTGTGTCTCATTGTCAACTCCCCTCATACTGCCTTTTGGTCTAGTCAGTGTGAGCTGACATGCAATATGATTCTAAGTTTGACTACATATGAATGTTTTTTCTCTGCTTCATACACATATGGCTAGTGAGCTATGTTAACATATTTATATTTTGCTAGTTATTTCTTCTTCAACCTTAACTGTCTAATTTAACTTATTGATTCCTGAGTAGGATAAAACCACTAACGCATCAATAAAATCCCCCCCTCCCCTCCAATTGCAAAAATGGTCATAATTCATATTAAGTACAGATCTACATTGGATTAAGTCAGAGTTGAAATCTCACAAGTATAGATTTTACCAAAATATTTATTTGACTGTAGGTGGGCTAAAAAACTCATTTTGGGGGAGCATTTCAACCTTTTTATTTCTATTTCTAAACAGTCCCAGAATGTGCAAAGACAATTGATAAATACATAACTCATTTTCTCTGTCTCACTATTTCAGTTTGAATTCTTTCTTCCTTACTGTGTATGATTCAACCTGTACCCAAAAATTCAGATGGAAACATTTAAATATTTCCCTTGATGCTTCTAATAAATCTTCTGCACGGATAGGTACCTCTTGCATTTTCAAGCCTCTTTGCTAATAGTCATTCTTTTGTTGACTAATATACTCAAACTGATGATTTTCTGTGGATTGTACTCTCATTTTTTTGAGCATCCAGTCTGATGCTTCCCAGTTCCATCTGTGCTAGTTCTGAAGAGAATCTCTTCAACTGAACTGTTTGGGATTTCTATTTTGTGCATACACAGCACTGCCAAATGTCCAAGCTCTGAATAAAACCCAGATGTCAGCCACCTCAGTTTGGACATCCAGACTGTTGAATGAGTGATTTAAATACCTCAGAAGAATACAAATTAGATGAATTCATTGACCTATAGGGATGCAACAGAACTTAAAGGAATTGCTCACATAATGAACATTGTTCATCCCATACAGTAAATGAGGCAGGTATCCTGTGAAAAAGGATAGGTTACAGATCATTTTACTAAAGACTGTACCATAATGTGTCTCCACCAGATGGACAGATGTAGATTTCACATTCATAAGCAACCCTAACTGTGTTTCTCTTCTAAGCTCTTCAGCCTTAATCTTAATATTGTCCTTGGGCTGTAAAATTTGTATGTAAATACAGAAGCGATTTTTTTTAAAGAAAAAATATTATTATAATTTTAAATTAGCATTGTGTTCAGTCCTCTAGCAAACAAATATATTAAATGATCCTTTTTTCACTCTCTCAGTTACCTATCAAACATGCAGATAGAATATGCACTACATTAAAAAAAAAAAAAAAAAAAAGTATATACAGAAGGATTAGTCAGGTCAATGTATTACTTTGGTAATGGTAATGGTGAGGAAAGAAATCTGACCCCACATAGTCAGAGTTTAACCTTTTAGGTATTCCTCTTGTTGAAATTTAGAAATGCTACCCTGGAGAGTGGTTCAGTGCATATTTGTACTTTTCCTGTATACTTTTAATACTCCACAAAATAAAAGTGCTAACCCAGTTCTGGTATTTTATCGTACTCCTAAACTGTTATAAATATGACAGATGCCCTCTTTTTCTAACTATAGAAGTTTTTTTTCCAGCTCAATCACAAAGCATTTCCATTAAAAGCTGAAGACCCCATCTCTAACCCTGGCAATACCTTCTCCACATGATTAATTATTTTACACATTCTGTAGTCCATTAGGGAAGTGTCTGATGGCCTCAGGACACAGATATCTAGCCTTTATATGCTTTATTTTGCCAACCTCATTTTCTTTTCTATCTTTTTTACAGTGAAATAGAAAACACCATATTACTTTGGTTTTCCACTGACATATTTGTTTGGCCTACATCTTAATGAAGATTTTTCATAAAAGTCATTAACTTGCACTTTCAATAAAATCTTAAATATATAAGTCATTTAAGCTATTAAATGTCTAGAAATAGTTATGAACACTACATATAAAAAGAATTTTTATAAAAACTCTAATATATTTTCTAAAGATAAATATTTTACTAAATCTCAGGCTTGTCCAGAAAAATACCAAAGATTAATGAAGGCAATAGAAAAATGTGTATTTTTTATTGGAAGACAGGATCAAGTATTACATTTAGTAATGGTAGTGTAAATGAGAAAATAAAAGGTGTCAATATTGAGATCAGAAGCATCACAATGGAGAACAGCAATATGCTTCCAGTTTATGCTGTTGATGTTCAATGGTCTGTTGTCTTCTAGTAATTTTAGTGGGGAAAAAAAGTACATATGTGGATTTTATCTGTTGTGATAATAACCAATTCTGACCTGCAAAATATTTTCTTCACTTATTTATTTATTTGTTTGTTTGTTTTCATTTCAGGTACGGGATAACAAGGTTGCAGTTAAGCTGGTAGAGAAGCATGGGGCAAATTCTCAGATATTTCCTATACAATTCAGTATGCTACCACATGTCATAACTGAAGAATATAAATGTAATCCCAGCTGCTGTGAAAATGTTTTAACAAAAACCCTTCCAAAATTCCCTCTGCTTTCAAAATAACCCAGATTCCACCCTAGACACTAGCTTGAAGATAGATATGTCAGAAAATCTTACATAATTGGTTTTCTTGCTTCAGAAGAGTACATAACTTTCCTGCCTCCAACATTCTGAAAATTGGACTGCTGTTTAAATTAGGTGGTTTTGTTTATGATACTAGGCAGCAGTAAAGTATACTTTAAAAATGATTTACTGAGTTTTGATTTTCGGATTTTCATATTCCTTTTTTTTTTTTCCATCTGTTTTAAAACACCTCATCCATCTGGATTATTGCAATGGACAGTGAATAAACAAACAAACATAAAAACAAACACATTTCTGTAAAATTTAATATGGATATTTCAGCCAATGTAAAAAATATATTTTGGCCTTTTTAGCTAAACTATATTTGTCAGAGGTCATGGTTATCAAACCTCAGAGCTCAGGTTTTCATTTCCAGTTTTAGGTGTTAAGATCTCAGGTAAATAGGCTACATATGAAGACTGGATATGAAGGTCTTAAGCTTTCTCCAGATGAAGTTTCAGTGACTATACACCTCATTTTGGATTCCCATCTGGGTGCCTAAATGTAGGTGAAATGAACACACCTTTAAGCCATGTTCACTTATATTCTTAATATTATCTTCCAGGAGTTAATTTGATTAAATCCCTTTTAGGACAGATGAAGAACCTGCTTGCTGGAAAAACCTTGTAGGCCACAGTTAAAATTCCCTGTATAAACTCTTCTACATCTCACCCCTGCTGCATACCTTAACTGAAATTTCTTGTGCTGCTGTAGGGCAGGATCATGTCTGATCAACATTTAAAAAAAAAAAAAAATCAGTCTCACAACTTCATCCTCTGACATTTTAAAACGTCTTCTGCAATCAAATTCGTAATGTTTTGACCAGTTTGTTTTCAACGAGTTGTGTAGCATTGAAATAGGCTACCCAGGGAAGTGGCTGAGTCACCATTACTGGAGGTCTTGAAGAAACATGTAGATGCAACACCTAGTAGCATGGTTTCGTGGTGGACTTGTCAGTACTAGGTTAAATTTTGGACCAGATGATCTCAGAGGTCTTTTCTAACCTTAAATAATTCTATGATTTAGATTAAGTGTAAAGGTCTACTAAGGATATGTCAATATCTGAGTGAGTGACTTCTGGTTCTCCTTAAATTAGTGAAGAGGTCAAGAGAAATTCATACTTTTAGATCTGGCTTATTATAGAGATCTACAAGAGGATGAGATAGATAGCCTACAGACAACAGTGTCTCTTCATTGATCTGGGAGTTTAAAGGTAGTTGTAACAAACACCTACAGTTGGTCAGTTGAAATACACCAGAGTAGACAATGTATTCTTTCCTTAATTCTGGAAATTTCCTGTAAATCTCATTTATATCTACCACACAAAGTAACACTGTCTCAGGATTTACTTGTATCAAAACTTCTGTTTCTGTTTTTATACCTACAAGAAAACTAGTCTGAACAGAAGTTTGACTCTTTTTTTCCACCAAATTAGGATGAAAAGACAAAGTAATGACTTCCCCTATTGAATTAATATTTTTTAATAATGTTATGTGACCCATGCTATGTGGCACTGAAACAGGCTCCCCAGGGAAGAGGTCATGGCACTGAGACTGCTAGAGTTCAAGAAGCATTTGGACAATGCCCTCAGACATATGGTCTGTTTTTTAAGCAGTCCTGTGTGGAGCCAGGAGTTGGATTTGATGATCTTTGTGGGTCCCTTCCAACTCAAGATATTCTATGATTTTGTGATCATATTTTTTGTCTAAACAGTGTAAAAAAAAAAAAAATTAAACACATCTTAATGTAAAATTTAAACTTTTGACCTTAAAATAAAACAAAAAGGTTGAAATAATTCATTACAGTATGATTCAGAAATCTTAAGGTAGACATCTGAAGTAGCACAGATGCATCACATCCTAGATTTGCGCAGTCCTCTCCACAAGGTATAGCTGGCAAGTTGCCATTCAGATGCATGACATGGTGCCAGGTCTCCATCTATAGCTCCCATCCCAGACCATAATCTGGAGTTCACCTTTGCCAGCTGTGTCTGGTCCACTCCTAGCAGCACAGGCAACATGGGAGCCTTTTCCAGCCTGTGTCTGTGCCTTGTGAGTCAGACAATTCACTGCAGAATTTTATTGCAGTGGGAACAATCAACAATCATGCATATGACACAGAGACTTTGGCTACCAACACTGGTCATTGAAATTATTGGGGAGATGATGGTGGATCAGAGAAAAGACTATCTGATGTTCTCAGAGCAGGGATTCAGACAGTGGTATACAAAGGCCAGACTGCTTACGCTCACCGTTGTCTTTGCAATATTTTTAGGGGAAATTTGTCTCTGCATCCCACTCTCTACCCTTTCTCTTCTCTTCTTATTCCTGCTGTCTCTGTCATATTATATCAATGACACAAAAAGCTTCTTGACTGTATGCAAATCAGAGCACAGAATTTGCACTTAGGTAAGTTAAAGCAGTAGATGTGATTCAAGTGTCTTTCTTAGGTCAATTGATCTTCCACGGACACAGTTTTTTCTAGGAAGGTGAACAGCACACCAGATTAAAACAAAACAAAACAAAACAAAAAAACTTGAAAGGGAAAGGACTTTTTCTTTTTTGTTGCTTGTTTGTTTCCCTTTTTTCTTTTTTTTTTTTTTTCCTTTTTATTTATTTATTTTTTTTTTCTGAAATCTGTCTTATTACAGCATCTGCAACCACCACTGACTTCAGCACAGGCTGTACACTTTACAACACTGAAAACTGAGACATTATAGTTCTTTCCATTCTGGACCCAGCCAAGAAGCTAAATAAGTTCCTGACTAGCTCAGAGACACTTCTGGCTCTTTACTATATCATGGTAATATTACATCTGGAGCTGTTAATTAATACATTTTAAAGACATATTTAGTCTTAGTTATAGCAGATGTGGCACTGTTAATGCTCTGCCATTCCACCCTAGGTTCTCTTCACTCTTTGAACATTACCTTTTCATTTTAACAAGATTTTCTCTTCCATTGGATTTTTTTTTCAAATATCTGTTAGTTTGGAGGGGGAGGGAGGTAATGGGGGAAGAGGTGTTTGTTTGTTTTGGTTTTGTTTTTTTTTTCCATTACAAGCAGGTGTATAAGTGATTGGTTTATACAAAATTTCAGAGGGATTCTTTTTCAGATCATAGACCTATAGGGAATATGTAGCTAATTTAAAATGCTTCACAGATTTACACTGAAAGATATTCCATAAAAGAATGACACTACAAGTTACATCAAACAAGCAAACATTTGTTATGGGGACAGTAAAATTTACTTTTCACAAAAGGAGCCTACAGTAATAATGCATTCAATTCTATTTCCCAGAATGCTTCTTAAGTATGTTAATAAAGTCTTTATTGTGTCTGCTTATAAAAGTCGCCACCATTTCCCATTAGAAAGTCTCTGTTTATTCATCAAACATTTACTGACAGTGACTGCTGGGAGCAGGCTCAGATTTCCACTCCATTACACGTTTGTGGCATAAAACACATTAATTATAGATATATTACAATATTCAACTCATTGAGGAAAAATTAGATGATCAAGGCTCATTTTCCTTGACAATAAGCAAGTTAATGAAAATACTAATTACCTGATGATGAAGTGGAGCCTTCAGGATTGAACGCTTAGCATCTGTAGAAGAGCTCTGTGAATCTAGCACAGAATATTAAAGCCAGAAGCACTGAAAGTCTGAAGGGTGGTTCACGAGGTCATCATATGCCCTTTAATCACAGGACAGAGAGTAGTTAGTTCATGATATAAACTTTTATATGCAGCTTTTATATATGTCATGAAAAGCCACACAAGCACAGTGTTATTTTAAAAATATATATTTTTTTTAATTAATAGATACATTGTCTAGCTCAACTTTTTGTAAAGGAACTATGAGACCTAACCATGATGAACTGCAGTATACAGAGCTAGGAGAACACTAGAATGAAGAAGAATAAGGAACAGTCACAATACTTCCTTCATTTTCTCTGATTTCAGATAGTTGTAATCAAAATTAATGGCATATGAAGCTAAACCATTTCAAATTCAGGAGATTCATCCATTTATCTATTTATTTATTTATTTTTATTACAGCCACTTACATTTTTGTTCCAGTGCAGTTCTTTTTTTTACCACTTCCAACTTAGACTGTAAATTGGAATCACCGATTATGTCATCCTCTGGTTTCTTTCCAAGATCAATTTTCTTTCTCATCTGCTTTTGACATTTCACCAATACATCTATGTAACTTCTGAGGCTGGGGAGCTCCCTTGACTCTGGACTGCATACCCCAAAACATTCTGAAACACTGTTCTCACTGCCTGATAAAGACAAAAGTATCTTTTCTGTTTATTCAGATTTTCCCCCCATCATTGTGTTTGATAGTATCTTGTTAGCAATTAAACATGCAAACATATTTCCTCATATATTGGGATTTTCCCAAACTGCTAAATAATAAATAATAATATTTCCAAAGTATTTTATCTTCTGAATATAGTGTTTAACTAAATTTTTCCATTCACAGATTTTCTATAGGAATCAGTACTGTATCACCTGGTAAACTAATATAAATACTTTCTATTTGCCCCAGGACCCTGTTGTAAGTTGTGGGTAACAAGATCTCCAGTGTGACTTATTCTGCTGACACCTACTTTCTACCATATTCTGCTTGTGAAAAGATAAGCTATGAAAAGTTGACAACCTCATTTCTAGGAGCAGGATAGTGGGAAGTTTGAAGAGCACAAATGAGTATATTAGTGAAAATCTACACTGTGACAAAGGTTTCATGGAAATACCATACAAGTTCTGATTTTTTATTTTCAAGGCCCTTACATTTGGGCACTCAAAATGCAGTTTATCATGTTAAACTTCATATTGCAACAATTGCTACTTCTTTGTAGCTTGATGTTGTCTGTAGCATCATACTAAAGGAGCCAATCAATATCACTTCCCATATAACAAGAAAATATCTATGTAAAAATAATCCAACATCTTTCCAAAACATTTCAAACTATCATCTGAAATCATTTTGAATAAATTTCTTTAAAGCGTTCCATTCCTCCTGTTCCTTGAAGTGTGTGTTTTTGTATCATCTTGTCAGAAATCACTGGCAATGGACTGAAAAAGTAGAATGAGCTTTTAACCTGATAAAACACAGAAAGGCATGCAACTCAGACTTCTCTTGTTATTGATCCTTAGCATATCTCTATATGTGGAATTGAAGCTTTTATTTTATATCCCTGAGTTTTTGCTGAAATGGGATGCAAACAGCACAAATACTATGAGCACTTTGAAAACAGCTAGAAAAAAAAAAAAAAAAAAAAAAAGGCACCCACAAGCATTTCCACTCTTCAGGAGGCACATAAGATTTAGCAGAAGCTTTCCTCAGAAGCGTCATCTAAGATTAGTCATATTTCTTTATTTTGCTGGCTGGCTAATCCCACTTTATGTACTAAAGAGGGACATGGAGAATATTTTGACTGAAAACATGAAAACTGTACTTATGTTAGCAGTCTCCACATCTTCTCCGCCACAGATAGCAACTATAGGTCTTTTATACCATTTTCTGAGAAACTTTGTGATCTTAATATTCCACAAGTTTATTAAAAATATTTAAAATGGCTGCTTTACTTCAGACTGGACATTCCTCTGATTTGCCCCTGACAATTGCCAGTAGTGAATGCTCAGGAAAAACAGCAGCAAGGGTGCACTTCCATACACTTCCTCTGTCAGCTTTCAGAGATCTGTAGAGTGAATAGTATTCATCATCTGATATTTCTCCATGCAGTTTATATTCGTTTTGCTATAATTTAGAATTACAACACAAACACAAAATAAGACTATCATCTGATCTATTTTTGCAGTCCAAGATTTTTTGAGTCTTCCATTATTAAAGATAATTTCTTAGCAAATTTACTAGCTAGAATCGAAAAGGGGGCATGAGATCCATGTTACAGTTATAACTTCCAGCATTGTCACTGCTCATAGAGTGTACAGGAAGAACTAGGTACCTAAAAACATGTAGAAAAAAAAAAAACAAAATACTGAGCAAAGGGCTACCTAAGTCATTGTGTGAGAAATGACATGGAGAAGGATGTACTTCTTAGCTTCTCTACTAAGTGCCTATACTCAGACTGAAAGGGAAACACACATTCAAATGGCATATATAATCCTGAATGCACCTCTCAGTATAGGTTTCTAGTTAGAGTTATATTTTTATTCTGATGGCAGAAGAATAAGGAGAGATATTGACTCTTTTTGTAGTTTATAAAGTAATGCATACTTTGGAAACAAGATATGATGATTCCTGTCCTTTATCTGTTTGACTGAAATCCCATAAACATATGGGAAGATTCATTGGCCAAATACTATAAGCAAAACAGATAGCTATGAAACCTGTTGGGGTTCATGAATGAGATAGATGTACAATGTTATCAAGATTTGAGTGGTTCTTCTCATCTCCTATGAAAGAATAGAGATGACATATGTTGCACATTGCTAAGGAATAACCCCCTTAAGGCCAACTGGCCACCTTCACAATGCACAGCATTTGGTCCTGCAGTTATCTATGTTCTATGGCAATGGGGGCCTTGTGACCCTGGAACATGATAATTATACTCTTAGTTGTTTTTTTGTTTGTTTGTTTGTTTTCAGCTCCGATGGTCCAAAATAATGTGTCTCAGCCCAGAAAGATGGTGTTTTCATAGCATAATATGCTATGAAAACAGAATTTGTTGTATACTTTGAGATGCCTGAGGATGCAAAGCCAACTGCACTAGTGTTGGAAGACTGTCTAGGACAGAGGGAACTAAATCAGTGTAGAGTCATATCTATGCTGTCAGCTGTGCTGAACTATCTCCAGAATGACATTTGGGGTTTCTTTTCACTAGGCCTAACTGGTCATTCTAAAAAAGATGTTTGGAGCAAACTGATATGGTACTGAGTTATTTGACAGCATGGAAATATAACTACCAAAATCATTCCTGCCATATTCTCTTTCTGGTTTGACCTGTTCTCACTTTGTTTTCATGTTCTTCACTGATAGATCAAAAAGCACCTCTTCAACACATCTGTGCTCTGACAGCAATGTAAACTGAAATTGCAAGTAGACAAGTATCTGGTCCCTTAGCTCCTTCACTGAAGGCCATGCTTAGATACACTATTGTTTTTTTTTGTTGTTGTTGTTTTGTTTCTTTTACATTCTTTCACATTTAATTGATTTTTCCAACACATGTCATTCTTTGTAAACAATGCTATAACTTTATTCATTCACCTTACTGTTTCACAGAGGAACACATGTCTAACAGGAATCATATATTGTTAAAAGACTTAGTCTGTGCAAAGGAGAAATATCAAACTGTATTATATGCAATTCCAAGTTTTGATGTAGAGAGTACAGACACATTTTACATATATGCACACACAGAGTTTGGGATGCAAAAAGCCTTCATATAAGCCCCGTAATCTAAATCTAGGAGCTGGTGTTGCTGTAGACAATAGTGCAGATGTAATTATGGGAAAAAATATTTAGAGTTTCATCTTTATATCCATCTTTTGCGTGCTAATATGGATCTACCTAAGCAACATGAAAGCTTCAGCAGAATTTCAGAGAAAAAAAATAGATTTTTGTCATGTAAAATTACGTAAGATACTTTCAAAAGAAGTTCTGCAAGGCAGTTCCCAGCAGTTTTATAGACTCTATAAAATTGACCATATTTTACTCGGTTCAACAGTCAGAATTCTCATTTGACATCAACAGGAATTTTGTATAATTCCCTATCAGTGGGTCAAGTCACTGTAATGTGATATTTCTGCCTCCATTTCAGGAGCAAAAAGTTTAATCACAATAGAAAAATAGTCAAAATGATGGGTAAAGTAAAAAAAGAGATCTATTTGTGTGTGTGTATCTTAAACACAGTAGCACACATTTTGAAAACAGTTTGTCACAGGGATGCCACAGGAGAGCATCCTCAGGCAAGATGAAGAAGAAACAAGCAACTACACATTACCAGTACAGAACATGTACTGTACAAGCAGAACAAACTCAAACTTTGTTTAAATTGTGGTTCAACATCAGTCACTATTACACTCTGAGGTTTCAGAACCAGTGCAAAATTCAAACTTTTCAACTGAAGGGTGAAACTCTGTCCCTTTCCAAGGCATATTTATTTCTCATTTTTCTCATATTTAACCAGTCTCAGCTGTCTGTCTCAGGTCCTGCAAGTGAAAAGATACAGGTAGGTGCCCTGCGCTGAGTTTAGACTTACTTGTAGTAGTCCTCCACAGTTTCTGTTCAATTCGTAGTCACAGGTTTCCTAGTCATATCTTGAAAATGAGGAGATGCCACTTCACACTGTCACTCTGTCATAGTCAGGACACCAGAAGCATTCTCTGGTCTGGAAATATGAGAAAAGCCATAAAAAGAACACTTACACTAGTCACCCCAACATGGGACTCAGTTGCCTGAACACACACTTCTAGTCATATTTGAAATAACCCAAACTCTCCCTCCTAGTTTCAACCTACTCTTCCAGGACGGACGGAGTTTTCAGATGGTCTTATATCATATTGGCAATCCTATGGAGTTGTACAAATCCAATGGCATCTCTGATGGCACTAAAGAGTTCTGTTTAAAAATCTCACCTAAATTCCTGATTACTCTCTAAAATTAGACAAAAAGAATGCCAGCCATGTTACATAGCCTCTCCACAGCTCATTGTGCATTTTTATCCAGATTTCAGGTGTATTTATGTATTTACATGGGAGGATGGGATACCAGAACGATTTTTCTAAACAGCTAAGCAGCTTAGTTGCCCATTTTCCATTGAGATCAAGAGAACTTGGGCACCTAACACATTAAGTAGTTTTAAATATTTTATCTGCATCTCTCAATAATTTATATTTTTAGAAATCGTACCTCTTGCAGTAAAAATCTACTGGTATTAACAGCTTAAGCCTATTCACATTTCCCAGTTAAAAGAACCCAACAAACTAACATCAGAAATTATTCAGATTTCTTCTTTTACACACCAGCTTCAGTTCCTTTTGTATTTGACTCCAACCTTCAAAATTCTGAGCAAAAGCCCATTTGGTTTTGTAGGGTTCAACAGCCCTTATAAATTTCATCTGTCAGTGAAAACAAACTCCGTTTGTGTTAGTTACTTGCAATACCACTCAGTCAAAAATGCTCTCGTTCCTGGGGGCTGTGAAATGATCCTGAACACAACTCAGGATCCTGTGAGCATTCATTACCACAGTGGTGATTACCCATCTTTTGTGTTTTGGATAAGGGACCTGATTCCTCAGAAAACATATGTATATATTTATATTAACCTTTCTATATTTTATTGGATTTTGATTACAGCTTTCGATTCCATGTAAATCAGAATTAACTACAAAGAAGACAATGGACTAATGCTAAAAAAAAAATAATAATAATAAAGGCATAAAGTGACGGTGCAAGGAATCAGGTCCTAGTACATATTTCCAAGCAAGTGCTAGAAATGTTCAGATGGCCATTGTCATGTGAATATATTGTTGTATTTCCCTGACTGCTTCAAACCACATACATGACAACTTTCTGCAATGCTTGTTGAGATATTTAACACATTCATAACAGATCCACAATCAGAGAATATGCTAATGATGCCAAACCCTGAATGTTTTCAAGGGAAAATCAGGGATGCTACATGACACTCCTTACATCATTCTACTTCATGTAGTTTGTCTTGAATCAAAAACTCAGAGTAAAAACTGGAATGACTCTTCTGTAACACTGCCTCAAAACACAAGCCATTCCTCCTTTATAGACTTTTAAAATTCTTATCTGTGATTCAAATAGGAGACATTTTCCCACTGCTAACACATTAGATATTTCTGAGAGGGGCGCATTTTTCTTCCCTAGTTTAATCTCTAACACTTTCAAAGTCTTCAGAGGCTTAGTGCCTAGCTCTAGATATTTGTTAATGTGATTTTTCTGACCTGAACATTTTTCTATAATTTTATCCCTCCAGCATGGCATGTTACATTTAAGTTAAAAAGACTGTAGGGATACAAAGAAGGAATTATTTTCCTAGAGTCTGAAGTTAAATTCTAACGTTTACAAAGAACAAGTTGAAAAGAAACCTTTAATGTCTTAATTCATAAAGATGTTAATTTTGACAGCTAAAATATAATACTTACAAAAGAATGAAAGGAAGGAAAGAAAACAGTCTTCTTTACCTCTAAAATGCTTTCTTCTTTGTATGTAGCAGGTGCCCCAAGACAAGTTATACTGCCTGCTTTAATTTGTCTTTAATATCAGATGTGCCTTATCGATTTCTTCTGTGTATGTTTTCATTCTGAATAATTCAGAGACACATTTTTTTCCCATTATGGTCAATAGCCAGAGAAAATTCTGAAGATAATCAATTGAGCTCTGCCTGACGATTACTAGTGTTGATATCCCCTGAAGTGAGGGAGTCGGAAAGGCCAGGGATAATATGACACAACAGTCAATCAGTGCAATCAGTAGAAGTATCAACACTGTCTGTATGGTGAGAGCCAGACCCACTCCAAGGATCCAAACAGCTCCTAAAAGTTCAGATGCTTGGCTTCTTGTCATATGTTACACCAGATGGACTATGTAAGACTAGATTCAAAAAGCCTCCCTGACTTCTCATACCCCCTTTCTCAAACTGATAGGATCATAAAACAGCTGTGTTGTATGACTTACATAACATACAAAATGCTTTATTTTACTTTTATCTCTTTTTAAGTTCTGATCACAAATGCCTTCACAGAAATGAGAAGGATGAACATTTGGCCAAAATAAGACTTGTAAAAACAGAAAGATTATTTTAATTTAGACCTAATACTCTCTTTAGTTAGAGACCACATATGACCACCCTTGTAATTCCAATCACACCCTTCCACATAATCATAGTACCTCACATTGAATTTATAGTGGAAAAATGTATTTTTCATTGTAGAAATCTCATGAAGTCACTAATAGTAGCTGACAAATTGTAGTCCTAAATAGTGTATAACTACTGACTTGAGGCTTAATGCAACTTCAGCTGAGTCAAAGCAAGACTCTGATTGACAGTAAGCACACATATATATGTATGCATAACTGTGCACCTCTGCTCCAGTGAATAGATCCAGCGAGTCTCTGAAGAAAAGCAACTGCCACGCAGGCCAGTGAGCTATAGCTATGCAGCTCACCACTTCTACTACCTAAATTCATAAAATGGCAACATATGGAATTAAGCACTAAATAGTTTAGAACTAAATAGCTTAATGGTAATCCAATGTGTACAAAGTAAAGGAGTAAATTGGCAGCACTAGCTCAGTTTCCCATGGATAACTTATTTATAAATCTCTCTGTGATTTATTATTAATCTCCTTATGCAATAATCACTCATGCATATAAACATGGCTAAGCTTAAAAATTATATTCTGATTCATGTTTCTTTACAAAAGAAATGTTTTGACTATGAAACTCAAATCATCACTATTTTAAAGGTTTTGAAGACATTAAAGTGAAAAATTATGGAAAATATAATTTTTGATAGTTTCAGGTTTCTTTAATATTTCACTTTTCATCAAGGTATGATGGGAGAAATAAGATGAGAGTCTTACTCTCAGTTAAACATATCACAACTAATCTGAAGCCTTTAAAAAAATAGAATTAGTTTAATTAAAATTAACACAGTTTACTTTTAAATCAGAGACCTGGACCATAAAAAATACTTGTTAATTTTTTTTTCTCAAAAGTAAAGGTACTTCCTCATAAATATTAATGTGCTTTCTATGTTACAAACATATGTGATATGCTCCAATTATTTTCATAAAAGTAGGTCACTATGCATTTTACTCCTGTTTTCCATATTCCCATGATCATGAAACACACTATGATTCTTGTTCCACAGTCCAGGAAAACACAACCATAAAAGCAGTTGATGTCTAGAGCCAAAACAGTGCACACAGTTGGGATGAAGTTTGTGTACTGTAAATGATCCACTCTACTGCAGCACTATATGAAGCAATAAACATATGCTGCAATTGATTAACACAGAAGTGAAGCTGAGGTACTTAATCAATTGCAAAAGCCACTTATTATGAGTCTATTATAAAGCAATAGGGATTTTACGGTTATTCAATGAGCTGAAATATGGAACAGGAGGAAATAAAAAGGATAATGTTACGCTTTTCTGTAGAAAATGTCCGAGTGCCTTTTAGCAGCCTTTTCAGCAAGTAGGAAGTGAATGCTTCAGAAATCAAATAAAACTAACTGAAGGCACAGCACAGCTTGCATCCAAGCAGTTCACCTCTTCCCTCCCCAAAATGGGGTGGTATGCTGATTTCTGGGCAGAGTCTTCTGCCCATGACCCCAAGCTATGCCCAAATATTTGTAAAGAAAAGGCAGGTCAGCACCAGCCAAGTCCACATCAAGTCCAGGACCACAACAGGGACTAACCGGTATTGGTCCTCAGGCCTACACCTTGGGACTGTTGAGTTTATGAGGCCTAGCAAATGGGAATAAAAATGTACCTCTGGCAAATCCAGAAACTGGAGAGCAGAGAAGAGAAATTCAATGCAGTTGAACATTACATGTTTTAAGATGTGTTTCTTGTGAAGACAAAATAGGTTTTCAGACTCCAAGGCCAAGATTTCTAGCTTCAGATCAAAAGACTGACATTTTGGTTAAGCTACCTCTACAGCCAGTGAAGGATGATGGATACTTGTGGGGAGTGATTCACCTCATTTATCTAGACATCTCAAACTGGGATGAATTGCCTTGTGATGGCAATATGCTTGTTACAGCATATTTTCTCTGTGGTTTTGTACTACTGTCCCTAACAGTAAGCAAATGCCCAAGATCAGTATAGTTTTCATTTCTTCTTTTCCACTAAAACTTTTATCACATTCAGCAATGTTTAATTTCCTCCATGAAATAATGTGGCTGGATAAGAGTCTATGTCAAGCCTTTGTGGAAGACCATCATGTCTGTCCTTTCTACACCACTCTCCCCTTTTCTGTCTGCAATATTCCTATTCAGCTGCTGGTCTGCACCTTTTTTCTTTGTTCTCCCCCACACAACTGCAAAAACAGTGGGGAAAAAAAAAAAAAAAAAAAAAAAAAAAAAAAGTGTTGCAATAGAAAGTATTATCTCAGTGATACTTCCTGCCCCTGAGAAGCAATAGCAGAAGCAAAACAAATACAAGATCTTCTGAAGCACAAGTTGTGGAAGCCATCAAAATGCTGGTGTGCAGCTGTCAAACCTTTCATATGCACAAGTAATGCTCCAAGTAACACCTCTGTATGACTTAAAAACTTTCCTTGCAGCAGTTTAAGATGCATAATTCTCTCTCTAACCCCACTCAGTACTAGATTTTTTGTTTGAAAATGAAAAATGACTAGACTGCCATTTCCAGACAATATCAACAACCTCTGGAATCCTTTTTTACTCTAGAGATTTTTGTCAATACAAAGCAGAGCCATGTTTGTTTAAGGAATTAGTTAAATTTTACCAGTTCTCATTTGATTGTAATCCAGATGTTACATAAAAGAACACAACATTTAATTTTTTACATAGCAATTGTTCTTTATTTCAAAGAGAAGGAAAAAAATTTAGAACTCCTTGGCTCTGAGCCTTTGTCAGAAAGGGCAACCCAAGAGAATCATTAACTGTGGGGTAATCTCTTTGCTCATGGATGTAATATTAATGTAGTTTCTGTAGTCTACCTATTAAATGAATTGGAATGAAGGATTTTATCAGATGAAGCTTCTGTGAATAAAACAAATCTTATATAAAATTCACTAATTAAGTATATTACCACCAATAATGTTGCAGTGAGCATATCAGTAGAAACTGACTTCCAGGATTGATATATTTCATTGAGGATTTGATACTAGCAGATTTGAATTAGAAGTGCTAAATTTCTTTTCTTCTTCCTGTGAAGCTGATTTCTTTATAAAACCTTACATAAAATATGTAGAAATACATTATGGTAAGCAACACCAGACTTTAATTACCAATATAATTTACTGAAAACTTAGTGTGTTACCAAACTTCTGTTACTACTCTGCAAGCTCCCACATTTTTCTTATGTTAATATTTCCTTTTATTAATACCAAAGGAGACTAAGTAAAAACAGTAATTTCACAGACATTTATACTCATCTGAAATCATTTTAAAGTGACATTTATGAATAAAGTGTTACTACAATTTTAGTAATATGGTTCATAATCAGTGTCATCACTTCCTCCTATATACAGATCTAAAAAAAAAAAAAAAAAAAAAAAAAAAGTGAAGCACATTCATAGAAAGTTTATTTTTGTAGAGCTGTTTAAAATGATCTATTAAGTTGTCTATAAAAGGACATGTCATCCTCAGATCCTCAGATACATGGACTTCTATTTCATAAGTCAAGATATTACTGTAGGTACGAGTTCAAGCTTCATTACAGGGCAAGTTTAACAACATTTCAGATAAACTCCATTCACCTTAAGGTCTCATATGACATATAAACTTCATGCATATTGCAGATTTCCCTCCTCCTCTTCAGTGCATACAAACAAAAGTGTACAATTTTTTCACCATCAATTTGAACATAAAGGCCCCTTTCCAAACACCTCTTCCACCCTGTCCATTTGTTAACGTATCCACATATAAGGATATAGATAATTTTTAAGCTCAATAATCTTTATCTTGCCTCCTGCATCATTTCTCTTCACATATCGTCACATGCAAACTTTTTTTGCAGTGCTCTGGGCCAGATTCCTTCTCCCCAAGTAAATGTGCCCATTGTCAACCAAGCAGATAGCACCTAGGATTTCATCAGCTACTTTTTTTTTTTTTTAACTTCTCTCTGTGCTGCACATTCCTTGGAACAGGGTTTTCCCTCAAGAGTTTGAACTGGAGCTTGCATATAGTGCACACAAATGGATAAATATCTGAGGTGACTAGTAAACCATGTTTAAGCTGCTTATAGGGCAGAGCTGCGGGGGCAGCAGTAGCTCTTGTAGGGTAGAAACAATCTGGGGTGGGACTAGGAGTAACTACACACCAAGATCTGCCAGCTGTTTGGGACTTTTCTTTTAATGGTAGCATACTGAAAAAAAAAAAAATATATATATATATTAAAAAAATAAAATTAAATTAAATTTAAATAAATAAAACATGATAATGATAATGATCATTAAAAACAAACAAAAAAATATCTGTTCCCTTTATGGTAGAATTCAGAGTGAGAGCAATGCTGTCATCCAGGATTGCCTCTCATCTATGACCATATTCTTTGTTTGTTTCCTAATGATGTTTGAAAGGATGTTTGAAAAGGATGTTGTATGGTAGTAGGAACAACGAAGCAGTATCCTAAATAACAGTGATTTAGACTGCTTACTTTATGTACCTCTTTGAGACAAATTTCATCCTACAACTAGAATCATTGCTTTTACCACTAATTGTGATAGCAATTTTCTCTAAAATGTTTGCCATAAGGCTTCAAATGAAAGCAAATCCACAGACTCTATAGTCACATTTCAGATGCCCAAACATAGGTGCTAACTATTGTTAACTGAAATTCTCAAGAGTATCCAAGATGTCCATGTAGGGATGACAGATAATTCTAACTTTGTGCACTTGTAAAGTTTTGTATTACTAGAATAAGTTTTGGTCTCCCTTTTAGCTTGCTTAGCAAAACCAAACCAAATCAAACCAAACCAAACCAAAAAAAATTGGCTTGATTCAAACTGCAGCTGTTGCTTTGGTTTCACCAAGTATCTGACAAAGGAGAGACTTTCCAATTCACGCTGTATTTTTATTGGTTATACCATAGTGAAGAGGCAACTCAACTTAGGAAATATCCATACTTTCAGGTACTTGTTCATATTCTTTTTGTTTTTTCCATCCAAGGACAATCAATTTATTGAACCTTTCTTTAGGTCTTAAGGTTCCTCAATATTATATCATTCTTGTTCTCTGCTGGACTCTTGCCCTTTGTCTATACCTTTCTTTAGGTTTGGAGCCCCAGATTAGTCAAAGAGATTCCCTGAGCCTCCAACTGCAATGCAAAACAGTAATCTCCCTGACTTATACATGACAGTCCTGTTAACACATCTGAGAATCAGTTGCCTTTTTTTTTCCTCAAGAGCTGGTATATTTGGGGCCAAATATATTTTCAATATATCAAGATCATTTTGACTTCTGGCCTAATATAATTAGATCTTGTCTCCCTTCTCACTTACAAACGTCCTTAGTTCAGTGTCATGAACAAAATGTACAAATGCAGTTTCACTTCCATCATCCAAATAATTTATCTAAATCCTGCTCAACACAGGCTTCTGCAGGATCTCTTTTGAAATGTTCTCACAATGCAATTCATAATTGCTTTTAAGCAAAGTTTTCCACCTCTGACACAGTGTACCAATGATTTCATTCAGCTGTTTCTCTGATTTGCTTATGAAAGTACATAGGAGTACTTATTATGGAGTGTACAGATTGATCCAAAATTAAATTGTCACATAATTATAACCTATCTTTACATCATCTACTGATTCTTTTTTTTCATTTTTCATTTTAAAATGAAGTTAAATTGGGTTGCTATTGAATATAGACTGAGTTTTCTATATTTCCCTTACTTTTTGCCCCACTTTAACTGTAAATGAGCACCTCTACTTTACCATTCTAGTTCAAATCAAGAGCATGATTCTAAAGCAAATGTCATGTTGGATCTCATGCTTTTTGGTTCACACTGTGGAGCAGTCTCAAAGGCTTCCTGAGTTCCTTCTAGATTAAACTAAACTGGAATACACTGATCAAAAGCCCACTGCAGGTGTTCCATGGGACCAAACAGAAGTCAATTTGAAGAATTCCCAACCAACCAACCAACCAAACAAACAACCAAACAACCAAACAAACAAAAACATATTGAAAAAAATGTTTTGAAGACCCTACTTCCATGCCAGCTCTGCCTCTACATAATAATACTATGCTGCACTACTTGCTGATGTTCACAGCCTATATGCCCTTCTTCCAATCTCACATTAATTCACCAAAGTGACAGCTCAGAAATTGCTTCAGCAAGTGTCCTCTGAATTTGAGGATGAATTTTGTCAGGGTCTACTGACAAATTATGTTAACTTTTTAAAAATAGGTTTTTTTGATTATGGGAAAACAAGCAAACAAACACACACACACACACACACAAAACAAAACAAAACACCACAACATACTTTCTCTGCACCTTCTGTTATTTACTTCCTTTTTTTCTTTGGTAGTGAACTGATACTTTTCCTTGCTTTCTCTCTATTCCCTCCTAATGTATTTATAGAGACTTGCTTGGTTGCCTTTCATTGCTAGTTTTAAGTCATTTTACATTTTAGCCTTTCCAGGTTCTGTTATGTTTCATACACATCCTGATTCAGCTGTCCTTGTTTTCACTTTTAATATAGGTCTCTTTTTTATTCTTTAGTCCTTAAAGAGTTTCTGATTCAGCCACATTGTCTCCCTATATGCTTCCAAGCTCTTCTTCACATCAGAATACTTTGCATTGTGCCTTTAATATAGTCTCCTTCAATAACTGCCAAGTCTCCTGAATTCCTTTATGCTTTATATTATCTTCCCAAGGGACCCTACTTACCAGTTCCCTCAGCTGTTGAAGAGTGTGTTTTTGAAGTCCATTATGCCTACTCGGCTGTTCTCACTCCTCCTACCTGTTTTCAGAATGATGAACTTGTGATCCCTTTCACCCAAAGTTATATTGCACCACCAGATTTTCATGAACTCTTCCCTGTTAATCAGGCTCTTAAAATATCCATTCTTTCCACACAGCTTGATCTGCCACACCATATCCTGATGTCAGCAACATATTTATTTGGACAAGATAATGTAATGATTAGCAGACTCCAGTACAAAGATGAGTGTGATGATAAAATACATACAACCCAAACCAATCTATTTTATTCATCTTTGGTAGCTCTTTGGCTGTTTTATAGTGGTCAGTGTGCCTCAGTGAAAATTCATAATATCTGGAAGCAGTTCAAAGAACAAGGATGATCAGAGTGCAAGAAAACAGGGAACAAAAGAAAAGGTTGACATAATCAGGTTGTTCAGTCTACACAAGTCCTGACAGGAGGTGGGATTACATTTTATGCATTTATTATTTTTTTTAAGGGGGGGTGATTATTGGTTTTGGTTTTGTTTTAAAGTGAGATTATGTGAAAAATAACAAGCCAACTATTTTTCATCTCTGTAGGGTTTAGTGGAAAAAGGAATGGGTTTAGGCTTTTACCATGTGGTTTGAGTTAGTCATTAGGCATTTTCTAACCAGGAGGTTAATAAACAATAAGATCTATGGCCCAGTAGAGAATGGATTTAAGAACTAGGTAAGAACAATTTAACAATTTATGTGCAGTTATCTGTCAGGATACTATACCCACTGTAACTCATTAAGGTGTCCCACCGACAACCAGATCACTTTGACAGCCACACAGAATAGCAGCAGCATAAAATTTCATAGGTGTCTTAACAACTTTTCAAAACAAGGGCTAAAAGGAAGCACACTATAAACAGTAAAGCAAAACAAAACAAAACAAAAAAGAGTTTCTGACAACCTTGGTACCTTTTAAACAGCAAGCAAGTAATGAGTTCCATTTTTTTTTCCACCACTTTTATTTATTCTAATATTTGGCAGTATACTACTGTACTACCCAACCATTGAGCTTCTTCTCCAGAGACAAAAACTCTTGACAGACTCTTGACACAAGAATTCTTGTCACTGCTACATAATATAATGTATATAAACATTGCATGCTAGTTTCAAGGACTAAGAGTGAGACTGTGTGTTCAAGCCTGCAGAGCAGAGGTGTATGAACCTCTCTACTCACCATTTTCGTGGCAGGAAACTTCATGACAGTCCTTGATATTTCCATCAACTTCTCTACTGTAGGTGAGCTGAAGTCCTAGAATATCATGCAGACTAGAGCAATTTTAAGACACATGGACATTTTTTTCTCCTCTAGGCTATTTGCAAAGAAACAACCATCCTTCTGCTAGGCAGACTAGCTGCCACGAAAGTTACAGAGTATCCAGACAATATAGAAATGACCTTCAGACACTTAAAAGTTTCCTGCTATGCTGTATTGCAAAGGAGTTGTCATAAAGGGCTTTCCCATAGCCAAATGTGGAGTATAATGACTTGACTTCATGGTGTCTCCCTTAGACAGGTTGCTAGTGCTAGGGCCTTTGATGGTGATGTTGTTTCACAGAAAGCAAGGCAGGGTCATGAGGCCAAAAGTCTCTGACTCTGGTAGGTCTTCCAAGGCCAGGAGAGCTGGCTGCATTTGGAGGGGAGTACATGTGGCACCCTGTACAAATGGAATGCATTAGCCACACTCCCCAAGAGCTCCAGGAGGCAGAGTGCTTGCCTGAGGCACAATCCCTCCTGGAGCTCTTTCTGAGGTGATGTGTCTCTGCACTATCCCCAATGTGGCGCCGTGCCTTCAAGGCACAATTGAGTCCTTAGTGTTTTGTCCAAACTATTGCTTCAGAGCTTGAATTGATGATATGAACAAAGATAGCATAGCTCTTAACCAAAGTTAATCATCAAATATTTATGTACATTAAATACTACAGTTATTCATAGTCAGAGATAAAAATACTGCATTTTAGACAAGGCTGCCATTTACTGTATGTTTTTTAGTCTACATTAAATTCCCAGATCTTCACTACTTATCGCACAATACCTTCCTATGGATTTTCTTATATTAGAAATACTGTGCAGAGTTACACATCCATGCTTGGCCTGATGGCCAAGCTCATCTACTCAGGCCACCTCATCCTTTCCATTTTCTGTCCACCACAGAGAGAAATTCCCTTACAATTACTATGTTTCAGTTGTTCATATGGTGTGGAGATTTTTTTCCTGTTTCTTAAAAAAAAAAAAAAAAAAAAAAAAAAAAACGACTTCATATGACATTTTGTTTTAGGTGAATCATCTAAAGATCTGATTTAATGCACTCATAACTCAGGAGTTATGGTTTCCAGGGTGGCCATTTGGACTCTGCTAAAATGAATTTACTTCTGCCATACATAAAGGTCGGAGAACAACAGCATGGAACCATGACCTCTACTTTTTGTATATATGTGCTTAGCACAGTTATGCAACACTTTTTCCTTGGGTTTCACTTATTTTGTCTGCTTAGGTCATGGTCACTCAAGGAATAAGTCTAACCTAACAACAACCCCCAAAAGAGGGAGAAGGTCTCATTCATCCTTTCCTGTTCCTACCGCTCTTCTCCCTTGGTAACAACTAAGTGGTCCTGCTCTTGTTTTTCCTAGATAAGGAACTTGTCAGACTGGTGACCTATCAGAAGCTACCTACTTCTTGTTGTTCTGTTATTGATAGAATAATTTTAAGAGAGGTTAATAAGATCAGTCAGCCCACCAAAGATCCAGAGAGCGTCTGCAGTGGCATAAGATGAGCAGAAGAGGAAAGCAGGACAGGACTTCGTAGCAGCAAGGAACTTAGCTCATAACACACTATGAACACCCCACTGAAACAACGGTCTAAGTAAAAACTCAAATCAAAGATGTTTCCAACAACAGGTAATCTGAAAAGAGTGCTGGACCTGACAAGAAATCTCCTTGGATTTAATGTTCTGTACCTTGTTAATAAGTAATAACTTAGTTATTGACTGATTATGTTTGCACTATAAAGACCAATGCATGAGAAAACACTAGATAACCCTATGACATAAGACAATATGATCACAGGAACACAGTGTTGAACTCAGACTAATTAGTCCTGCAGAGCAGGTAGGCTTCTTGTTCAAAGTGCCATAGTGATCTGATATATGTATATGGTTTCCAGGACCAAAGTTTGCATTTATTCTGCATGGTACTGCATTACTCAGAAATAAAAGTTGTGATTTGTGGTAGTCAAATAAATTTGATGGCCTAGTTCAGGTATGCCTCAAGAAATGTCAGTGTTTTGGGGGGGATTTTCTGATATTAGTATCAAGATCTACTTGCATAATGTTGTCTCAAAAAATATCAGTGAAACAGTATTCTAAAAAAATAAAATCCTTCCTAATACATCTAACATTCATACTGATTATGCTTCAAGTACAGAAAAAAAAATATTTCAAACATTCTCTTACTTAATATTGTCTTTGCTTCACAGTCACAAATGGTGCTGAGTATAACCTTATGGTTGCGCGCCTACCAGAGGAGAAACCCAGGTCAACAAACACTCTAAAATATTTTTGGTGTGGTGGGAGATCCGGGGTTATCATATACCTACTATTTTGGGTGATCGAATATTGAAAATAGCATCTTAAATTTATGAGATACCAGCTAAAAAGTTGTAAGGTATTTAGTAAAACCTTAACATACATTTCTCCTTACATGTTTGAAGAAGCTGCAGAGTTCCTTCATCACCCTTCATTTTCAAATGCTGCTTTATCCTCTTCCAAATTTCATGCCTAGTCAATGCAGGTTCTGCTTTTATTTGTAGGCTTAAGGTAAAAAGGTGAACCACTGAAAAGCAGATTCTCTATTATAATTAATTAAAGGTGATGACGAAGGGAAACAAAAGATACTTGATGCTAAGCTGCCCTTTGTGTAACAAACATAAGGGCAAGCTCCATATCCTATGGATCCCTTCTTCTGCCTTTTCACTGCAATGTTGTCATATAAAGGAGGTAAAGTAGAACAGAGCTAAAGACTCCTTTTTTCTTTGTTTAAAACCTGTTTTGCAATACATTGATAGTTCTTAGAGCCCCAATGGAATAGAATAAGGACAAAAAATAAGTGTCAGTACGTCACATCAAGAACCATAAGTAGAAAGTTAAAGAACCAGCATAATAAATACACAATTTTTCAGGGGTGTGAGAAGGGACAGGTGAAACTGAGTTTCAATGGTCACAGGTAAAGAATCTGGAACTGGCACCAACATCATCCTGGATGTATTATATCTTCTTAACCAGCTCAGTCATCCAAAGAGATCTGGCCAATGGCCCTACTCTCATGCTGGGAGCATCAGATTTGTTTGGCAAAATCCTCTTAAATAGGAAGGTTCAGAATAGTGGATGTTTATCATTTTTTGTCTGCAGGCACTCTTTTCAAATGCTTATTTTGAGGATTTTCTCTGTATCTGAATTATTTCATAGCTCAGTGTAGAAACTTCTAAATGCCACTGACATTAACAAGTGTTACAAAAATGATAATCTCAGTTGGACACCACAGATTGAGAACATGCCAGCTTGTTTGAGCTGCACAGACTGTCAGGGATAAGAAATGGGGAGTGCACAAAGCCAAGTGTCATTTCTGTAAGAAGAACTCTCATGTTTGAGGAAAAATCTATCAGAAATGGGAGTCAAGACAGATCCTAAAACATGCAAATCGTTCCACAAATGACTGATTTGAAAACAAAAGTAAAACAAAGACTTGGGAAGGTTTTGGGGGACCAAGATAATCTTTTCAGGAAAAAAAATAAATAAATATATATATATATATATATACACATATTACATATTAAAAAATCATAAAATTGACTGGAGAACTAAACTGGGCAGAACAGAAGAAACAAGAAAGTTTATTTACTTTGATGCCACATAGGAGATCATGTGTTTCCAAGTGTTGGAAAAAAAAACTTTGTATAGCTACTAGAAAAGGAAACTGGAAGTGGTGTTCTTATAAAAGACAATTCTGAGCAGTGACCTGAAGCATATTAGAATTAAATGCACAACTTTGATTGTACCCATTGAGGACTGACTGCACTCAAATCTGGCTATGAAAGTTTTCAATTATTTTTATTAGACACTTCAAGGACTGAAGCTAGTCACAGGCTTTTGCTCACTATTCTAAGCAGGGTCTGCAGCAGAAATAGCTTCATATTCTAATTTCATCACCTACATTCAAAAAGCTGAGTGCATCTGCGAGTTCCAGTAAGTCTTTTCCCTTTTCCCTTTTTTTTATTTTTATGTTTTTTTGTTGTTCAGAAAAACATGGCAAATTCAGTGTTAAGGAGAGTAAAACTGGAAACAGTACTAACAGTCATGGCTGAGCACTGACTGCCTGACTTCGCAGGGTGGCATAGGTACAGAAATGGCTCTTCAGTCCACATGCCATATTACAGTTTCACAAGTGAAAAAATCAAGCAGTGACCAAGAAGTGCATGTACTGGAAAAAAAGGAGAGCTGATTTTCCTCAGAGTGTGCATACTGTGACCTCATTTATAATGAGAATAGTGCTATTTGAATAATACAAATGACACTTTGGAACGGAGAAGAATAGTAGATGCAGTAAAGATTCTCAGAGATTTGGAGACCTAAGTGTATCTTACTTATTTAGGACCTTCGCTTAAAGCCTGATTGATCCAGAAATTTCTTCGTATTTCCACTGTCAGTAGAGGTTATCACACCGAGAACAACACAATCAGCCACCCATTCCTGTTATGCTTCATAAGGGGAATGCTTATATACATCTCCAGTTCTTTTGCTGGTTTTCATGATCAAGCTCCATTACCAGCCCAACCTTTCTTTATGATAGCAGTTCATCTCCCAACTACCTGGCAAGTTCAGCATTTAACCTAACATGATAATTTTAAATAAATAAATAACTAAATAAGGAGGAAAGAGAAGTGAGGTATTTGATACTATTTGTTAGGCAACTCTGGAGGTCATGTTCTTCAGAAGTATCCTCCCATGTCCTAGTTTAGGGACCATCCACACAGGTTCATTACATAAACCAAATCCAAAAGCAAATGGTAAATGGGCCCAATCTACACCGATACATAATATGAGAGCTAAGGTTGCCTATTGCTTTTTTTGCCAGAGTCTTCTGAATCTCAGAAGTCTTCTGAGTATTTACAGATATGGGGAAAGGTCATGTCAAACTCAGTAGGCTTCTGGAACTTATGAAGAAGCTAATCAGCATTTACTGAATGCCCTCCATGGTGTAAATGAAAGCTGTGCACATGCTGTTTACTAAAATTGCAGGATGTTTTTCTATCAACTTGCCTTTCCTTTACGTTATGCTCTGTGATTTATATTGCTAGCTCTGCTGGGCTGTGAATATTACCATGGAGGGATATCTGAAACATGCAATTCATAATTGAAGTTGTGGATGCATGCTACTGTATCTAGGAAGCACTCTTTCCTTCTTCGATTGCTGCATGTGCAGTATCAGTTAAGAGATGATCTAAACATTTTTGAGGAAGCTGTTCTAAGTTATTACATTAGAATGTCTTTTGCAATCCATGAGAAGATCCTGAATAGATCAAAACCAAAATGGAGTTTTGAATATAGTTATACCTATTTCGGATGATAGGGTTATGCTTTTTGTAAATAAAATATTTTGGCTTTATCAAAGTAATTATTTGTAATAGGATTATTTGAAGTAAATGAATAAAAAATATTTTAGGTTTTGTATGACAGGAAATAATTTGAAATTTCAGCACATTGCACATGTTTATGATGAGCACATTCTGGAATGTGAAAACTACTATGAAATGGAAAATTCATCTTCCAATTAATTATACTTTTTTTTTTTTTTTTTTTTTTTAAAGTACTAAAGGCTGCAGTTGTATTTTTTTCCAGTGGTATTTTGATGCTTGATCCCAAATACTCATTAGCTGTAATTTTTTTCATAAACATTCCTTTCTATTTTCATGCTGTCTTCTCTGTATATTTTTCTCCTAAAATACCATTTTGACTTTTCTAGTTATTTGACAAAATATATGTTAAAGGAGATATTTTAAATTAAGAAAAAAGGTAACTTGGCAGGTCAAGTCAGCGATAACAAGTGCTGCTGGATATTTAACAGCAGAGAACCCCTAAGTGAAGGTAACAAAAAAAGGACAGTGCTGTTTGCAGTTGCAGCTATTGGTAATAATTTTCAATGACTGAGGACAACTGCTGGCAAGTCCCAACAAAGAGGTGCCTGGATAGTCACAAATTGGTCTGAATTGTCAATAATTATATAAATATCTGCAAAGTAAGCATTGGGTCCCAATGCTGAGAAGCCTCTTTGGCCTTGATTATGATCAAATGTACAGCCTTCCACAATATTAGGCAGTAGCTTGTGTTATGTCCTCAAGAGATAAAGATGCCATCACAGAGTACTAAAACATATCCACTTCTCCCCCTCCTATAGCTAGCTCTTCAGTCTTGCAATTCTCACAGCGTATGATGGCCTCTTGAAACCTTGCCAGGCAAGGGAATTAAGTGAGTAACTTTTCCTTTTTCATCACTTATTTTAATATCCCTTCCCCTAGTCTTACATCAGATGAACTGGTGCTCTTTGGTATAATGAAAATATAATAGGAGTGTGTGATTAGATAAATGAGATTTTTCACTTCAGTTGATGAGACATTGTGTCTTGGTGTCTTGCTGCTCTTTATTGTATATATCTATTATACACTCAGAGTGGCAAAGAAGACTCCTTCCCAAATGAAATGAGAAAAATGACCAACTTGGAAAAAAATAAAAAAATAATTTTTTTTTCAGATTGTCCTCAAAGAAACAGTTTTAAACATTTTTACACACTGTCACAAATAATTTTTTGGTTGGGTTGCATGCAACAAGAACAGCCATTTTACGACATTTGTGATACATAATATTTGTGTTGTGCAGACCGAAAAACAAATATTTTTTTTGCGTCCAAATGCTAAAAACCTTGTCTCACCTGTAAGAAGTAATTAGGATACCCCTTAAATGTAGATTTTTATTTCACTATTCCTCTGCATTGAAAAAAAAAAAAAAATCAATTTTGTGATGTAATTGCATTTAGAGAGAGAAAGAGAACAAAAGAGTCAGATTACTAATATACAGGAAATATATGTATGTGTGTTCCTTCTTACCATAAATACTGTCATTTTATTTATTGCAATTAATCAATGCATAGGAAGCCTACCAGGAATCATTATAGCACTACACAGTAAAGACAAACCAGCAGCAAAAGGAAAAATTAAAAAAAAAAAAAATCAAATGTCAGATGAAATACTTAGCTAAACAACACAGAAATAACCATCCTACTCGGAAATAAATCAATTTCCAGTTAGTCAGAGAATGAAAAAAAAAAAAAAAAAAAAAAAAAAAAAAAAAAACATAAAACAAACAAACAAACAAACAAACAAGAGAGCGACACACAAAATCAAGAGGACTGAATGCAAAAAGCAAGCAAAGAGGGATTCCTTCAAACAAAAGGCTATGAAGACATACATAAACACAAATATGCCATCACTTCAATATTCATGAAGTAGCACACACCTGTAACCAAAGGAAATAAAAACTGAATTGCTTAGGTTCATTTCTTTTTAACCTGAGAGTTTTCTTAAAAGTTTTGTTTTCTATAGTTCAGTATAAGCAAATTATGCACTAAATTAAAATAATCAAAAATGCACGTAAAAATAATGTGCTAAAAAACAAAGAATCATGAGAAAAACATGTTTCTTCTAAAACTGCTTTTTTTTCAAAAATGTATTTATTTACAAGTCAAATAAAACTTTGCTTATTTTCAAGATGTTCACATAGTTTCCTTATTTTTTGCTGTTTCTCAAAACAAACAAACAAACAACAAAAAAACGTGGGTCATAATGTTGTATAACTAATATACTATTCATCCCTGTATTAGTAGAATAGGTCAAAAGGGGTGTTCCAACCATTTGTGCTATTTGACTGCTAATCTGTCCGACTGCTTCATTTTGGACCACTTCAACCATCTCCCCCAAAATATTTCTTTCTCTAGATGGTTTCAACATTCACAGTGCTGGGTGTGTAAAGTTAACAAAGCTGGGTATGTGAGCTTAGTACAAGAATGTCCAGCTGATGAGAGGGATGAAGTTACATATTAGACATGTATTTAAGTAATTTTCTAGAATGGTTGCTTTCCTGAATCTCTACCTGAAGGAATTTATTATAGGTGAGATGCCTCTCAGCCTGTCTGAGACATTTTGTATTTTGGCATTTATGCATTTGTTAATTGTCTAGATTTTATGTAATGGAGAGCACCAGACATTTATAGAGCTCAATTCATCATTTGACCTCTTTAGACATATACTTTCATGTGTGAAAAAGAGAGTGACATATCACTCTCTTGAAGCTTTTTTTTTTTTTTTTTTTTTTTTTTTTTTGGTTGCCTATAAAAGCAATTAGTTCAGATAGAAACATACAGTTCTAATCCCAGCCTAACCAAGTAAAGTTATAAATGATTCCTTTTCCCTTGGCCTTCATCAGTCCCAAAATATCTTAATAGAAATGAGCTGCTGCTGCCTTAGACCCAAACCAAATAATGTGAATATATTTTGCCCATTACATGTCTACAATGTAATAAACCAGCATATCTTTTCTTTTGGGTATAATCCCATTACAGCAAATGAAAGCAAGGTAGTTTGTTCTACTCAAAAACTCGCAATTAAAACATAGCTTCATACACCTATTTATTTTTAAAAATCATATTGATCCATCTCATATGTCAGGATGACAATACCTCTAATATTTAATCCAATGGATGTGGACTCAGTACCAGGTGTACCAGGAGGATGATGGTAATGAGAGTTACAGAAAGCTGTTGTACACAGATAAATGATCTGCAACAGAACTGAACTTGCACATGGCTTCCATTGTGGTTGATAATAAATGAGAAGCATAGAAATGGTTCTGGAGGATTCTAGCCAAAAAAGCAGCAGTCAGGTGTTCTGAATATTGAGATCCACTAGCAAATGCATTTGTGTCAAGAATAATATAAAGAAAAAAAAAAAAAAGAAGAAAAAAAAAAAAAGCGAGAGAGAAAAGACCTGAATATATAGGTCAGGGAGCTTATATTTTCTTGAGACTGTGGAAAACAACAGTAGTCACTAATTTCTCCCTGTATCTCCATCTCTCTTTACAGTATTTAGATTGCCTATGCAGCTAATCACTTACACATACACATAAGTACATATTCAAACCTATGTTTGTATTCTACTCTGAAGAACTTGCTTTTCTCTTAAAAGTGGTATAAAGACAGGACATTATGCCAGACTGGACATTACCATGGCAGTATGCAAAGTTCTTCCTAAATTCTACTGCTCGACTGCCTTTATACCATCTGTAGTTTCATTTTCTGTGATTACGAACTATGGAACTTGGGTTTGGCTCTCAAAACTAAGATCTTCATTAACAATGGCTGTGATTCTTCTTACATCTTAAATTAAATAATACGTTGTTAATTTCACTCTTTTTCATTAATAGTAGTCCTCAAGTAGTCTTTGGCAGGGAGAATTCTGAATAAATAAATAAATAAATAAATAAATAAATAAATAAATCTGAGTTGGTGGAGGTGATCACAGTCTCTTTTCTGCCAGCGTTCCTCTTTTCTCCGAACAAGTGACTTTAAAGAGTATCTAGAAGCAGTGACTATCCAGTACATGCTCTTTGCTGTCAGAAGCATATCAAAACCTTTGTGTCCTGGAAATTTCTTTTTATTAAGAATGCCCTGTCAAACAACAGTTGTTGATATTTCTGCCCATATAAAAATAAGTTTTGGTGCAAAAAAAAATTTTTCAGTCTTTCAGGGTTGAATCCAGAGTACCAGGAGCTCTGACAAGGCTATAGCAACTAAGGCCTGATAGTGCTATTAAGCACAGTAACAGAAGAAAGGGAAATTCCATGCAGCCCCCAAGATATACTTTTAATAGACTTGCTGTAGTAAAATATAAAGATATTATTATTATTATTATTATTATTATTATTATTATTATTAATGACTATTTTATTTGAAGATGCTTAGGTAGTGCAATAGATTGTATCTGTCTAGTATGTACATAAATATACAATGCTTAAGCGTTCCAGCATGATCCTGGCTGAATTCTAACTTGAGCACATTCTAACTGTCCTGCAATCTCAGCTCCATGTTCTGATGGATCTATTAGCAATTTTGCTCACTGTTTCCAAGTTGTTATACCCTAGTTTCCAATGCATTCTTCTGCAAGGCAGAAGACCATGGAGGTTGTTACTGATACTGCATTTCTGCAATTTAGCAATTGTTCTCCTGTTTTTTGTCAATAAACAAGAAAATTTGAACTGTAGCATTTTGATACTAGTGTTCTTTTTGATGTGCTTCCTGGATTACATCAGTTTTGAACAGTCTCTGTGCAAAGTCAGCTATGGAAACTAAGCATTCAGAAAATATTTTTTTCTAAATGTAAGTCATATTCTAATTTTAAGTCACATTCTTTATTTTATTCTTCATTTTTAACAAGGATAACTTTTTAAAGTTCTGCCTTGTGTCTATCAACACTTTGGAATGGCAGTAGGAAAGGGAGGCCCCCAGGAGAACCTGATTTGTGAGACCAGTTCAGATTGTCACTTTTTCGTTTGGACTCTCCTGAGTATGATACCACCCATCTAGTAGATAAAGCAGGTAACCATGTTATATGTTAATCCTGGTCTTAATGTTCCTGCTCAGTGGTGAAAAAACAGATTCTAGGTGAACCCAGCCTGCAGTGTCACCCCAAGATGATCCTCTACTCCATAAGTCTATATTAAGTGAGTGCATGGATTCACACCTTTCCTTCTGAAATTCGTTCGAAGGGCACAATTAAGGTGTACCTACCTGTGAATTCATATCCTCAGACTGGGAGGATTGTGGAACACCTGGTCTTCTTCTTTATTAAGAGCTATATGTTAAAACAACAACAACAACAACAAAAGTTGTGGCCAATTGAAATTCTGATATAGAAGTACCATATGTAGTATATATAGTATACCTAAGGGAAAGAAATTCAGATATACATTTGCCCCTTGTTATTTCTAACTGGCAACCATTGATGTCACATAAATCAGTGTGAAGTCTCTCATAAATCCCTATATAGGTGTCTAATTCTCTTGTTTGGCCACATCCCATGAAAAAATGGGTCATCCTATCTTGCCTGCTGACAACCAAGCACCCTGACTGAACATCTGCCCTAGTGATACTGCAGAAGATTGGTAGCTCTTCTTTTGACAATTCTATCTCTGATGGGGAGACCTTTCACATATTGAAAGAATATCTCAGGTAGGATGACTGCCAGCAGTTGAAACAGAAACATAGCAACTCCGCTAGAAATGCCAATTCTGGTCTTTGTGGACAGTGGTGAAATATGTAGCAGAAGTGCTGAAATGGCATGGAAAGACAAACTGGACTGTTTTTGCCATTTTCTCTCATCTTCTCTAAAGATTGTTGCAGGTCAGTTGTCTTCTGATCCTTCGATATTGTCATGTGCAGTAACTTATGTGATATTTCTCTGATTCCGTTGATTGTTCTCGTGTCTGCACACATTGTTGGATTTTTTCTTCTGCCACTGAGTTTTGTTTTACAAAAGTCATTTCAGCTGTTAAATGTCTCTTCTCTATCCAGCTTGCTCTTTTCTTCTTTTGGTATCAAGTACACTGACTTTCCACACGTGAATGACAATGTTTTAAAAATTCTTAACATTTACTTCATCCATTTCCTCATAAGAAGTGCTTTAAAACAGAGTAAAGCCTCAGGCTTATAAACACAAGAACATAAGGACAGTCATGCTGCCTCATATGAAAGGCACATCTAGCCCAGTATCCTGTCTAATGGCCAATGCAAGTCGATAGAAAAAGCTCAGGGAAGAACATAGAGCAAAACCATAAGACACAGTAGTGACTTTGCAGTATACTCTATATACAACAGTAACCTGTGAGACAAGGACTTCCTGAGTAAGAATGGGTATTTCTAGTAGTTTAAAGCTTTTCATGAATTTCTCCATCATCATACGTTTGCTTTGGCCTCACACGTACATGTAATGTCTGGCATTCATAAAGCACTTCAGAGTCACTCTTTTAAAATGAACAGTAGCACATCACAGGATGAGAACCAGGCTTTGCATTGCCAGGTAGGAGACCTGTCTTTGCTTGATTAGAAGAGAAAGGCTTAGGGACAAAAGAGGAATGAGGACAATAGTAGAATAGTTAAAAGCAAATTTCTTTCAAGACCTTCCCCATGTGTTCCAAGAATCTTCTTACTTTTAATTAAAATGTGACCTAGTAGCAACCCCAAGAACTTCCCAGTTTATGACTTAATTAGAACATGAATATCAGAAGCCAGGTAGAAGTGGAGCACCAGCAAATAATGTGTCAGCTGCCCCGTCAGAGTAAGCCGTCTACTTCAGTCTGCTTCCATGCTTCTGACCCACACCAAGGAAGCAGCTTCCTTGCTGGTTTCTCATTTCTTCACCACTTCTCTCTTTTCTTAACATGGCTAAATTTGGAATTGTTTAAAATGTTTTCTATATTTTTATTTTCAGTAAGACAGGTAGTGTGGAAAGCTGCTGACGTGTTTAAAAACTAAAAAGGTCATTAACAGCAGAAAAATGCTGAGGCTGTAGGGAGAATTTCTGTATCTCTTGCTATTGTATCTTGCTATGTATCTCTTCCTATTCACTTCTCAGTGTTAATCATGATCCCTTTCAGCCAGAGCATATGCTAGTTTTCTGTAGCCTAATAGTTTTCTTTTCTAGTACCCTCTCTTTTCCTTTGTGCTTTCAATAGATTTGATGATCAAGGCCTAGCTATTTCTTTCAGGTTGTTGAACTTTAGTGAATAAGAACAAAAAATGAATAAAGCCAACATGTTTTTCATAAGTGATAGCCAACAGAAAACTTCCTCTGGCTGAAAAGCTCAAAGACAGTGTTTTCAGAGGCAAAGAATCGAAGCTATCCTATCATGGCTTTCTAGATAAATATTTTGTACTACTAGGACAGGAAATGTAGTTGTGAGTGAGTATGTAGCCAAAGTCCTCTGTTAAGGATGATTTTCATTGTCTTTGTGTGCAAGTGAGCCTGGAATGGATGTGGTTGGATAGAGGGAAAATAGGAAAGGAGAGAGAGAAGAAGGGAAAAAGGAGATAAATAAAAGGAAATGGAAAAGGGTTAACAGTAAGAAGGAAGGAGAGAGACACAGAGACAGAAACCAAGAACAGAAAGAAGAAAAAACAAAAATGAAAAAGTGGGTAGTTCATGTCTACTATATCTTCTTGCAAAAAAAATAAATATAGTCCCTTCCTTTTCCTTAACCATTTCTTTCAGATTCTTTATGAGGCAAAAAAAAAATAAAATAAAATAAAAATCAGTTATTCATCTTTCCAGGTACAAATTTACCTCTAGATCATATTCAATTTCACATTGAAAATATTTGTCTAGTTGCTTCTTTTAATTTTTTGATATGTTATGTAATCAATTCAATGTTTGTTTTGCTTTTCTTTCTCTCACAACGTAACAACAGAGGTTCTCAGCATCCAACACATGTTTTCTTGAGTACCTATAGGTATTCCATGTCCTGAATCAGCAAGTTCACAGACTTAATGTAATGTAATGATTCACAATCATCCCATACAGCAAAACCCAGAAAGTCCCTAAATAATGCACTGTTGAATCAGAGCCATTCATCTCAATGAGGTGTACCAAACTTCAAATAATTTGCATCAATTTACATCATTTTCTATTTGTCATCATAGAAACATGACCATTTAAAATAAATAAATAAATAAGAAGAGAGAAAGTGAGAGAGAAAGAAAAAAGAAAGTGAGAAAGAAAGTGAGAAAGTGAGAAAGGAGAAGGAGAAAGAGAAAGAGAGAGAGAGAGAGAGAGAGAAAGAGAAAGAGAAAGAGAAAGAAAGAGAAAGAGAAAGAGAAAGAGAAAGAGAAAGAGAAAGAGAAAGAGAAAGAGAAAGAGAAAGAGAAAGAGAAAGAGAAAGAGAAAGAGAAAGAGAAAGAGAAAGAGAAAGAGAAAGAGACAATGCAAAATGTCTTTGAGTTTTACTCAAAAGGACAAATCTGCAAGGAATTTTATTTAATGTCACAGCACCTCTCCAAAAGATATGCTTTCGTAGCAGAATCTGCAGTCCTGAGTCCTTATAAAATGTATAGGAAAGACATGCTGAGGGAAGAAGTGTTGCTGGAAATGTTGAGGTTAAGGATATACCTTAAGCTTTCACCTTACTCTGCAACTTATTTTGGATTACAGGAGATGTCATCTTCCATTTGATATTCACAGTTCTAAAACCCTGAGTTACAACAACATTTAACTTCCTAGTAGAAGAGGTTTCCTCTTCTAGCTTTTGGATAATAAAGGACCCAAGTAATACACATGTAGTTTTCTTTGCCACATTGAACTACAGTCTCCCACCTCCCAGTGGAGCGCTCCCTTCTCCCCAGCTAGAGCTTTCTGGGATAATTAAGTAATCACTAAGACAGACAGAAAGTGAGAAGTACTTGATAGTTACCTTCCCTTACTGAGAAAGAAGAAGCTGGGTTCCAGTTCGTGAACCAGTGTATGTATTTAATACTAAGTAATCATTACAGCAGTGACTGGAATCCAGATCTCTCTTTTTCCCAGTTGACTGCCTTAAGTACCAGACTCTCCGTTTTCTGAAAAGCTTGTTCTTTAGCTAGCTTAATGAATATTTAATCACTCCCTGTGAAGTGGAACATCACATCTCACAAGGAGAGACTGTGAGCAGCCAACCCCAGAAAATCTACTAGCCTCATGCTTAGAACATTTTGGTGAAAGATGCAGTTTTAAAACCCTAAAAAAAAAAAAAAAAAAAAAAAATCCAAAATTTCTACCTTAAATGAAAACAAGTTCACAGACTTAACTTAAGGCATATGCTCTATTCTACTTTTATGCAACAAAACCTGAATATCTTGGCAACCCCTATGCATCTATGGGGCCACAAAAACCTGCAAGGTATATCAGGAATTAAACCTATTCATATGATATTGCATACACAATAAATGTGTTGGCTAGAATAACTTAAAATCCAAACATTTCATAGGCATGTACTACATAGCAGATCAAGATTTACGTAATTATCAGACTGTCCAGAAGCAGATTTTAGACTCCTGTATAATTTTAATAATGAAACACTGGCTGCTTGAGCACAGTCTCAAGGATGTATATCATCTCCTAATTCCTTTTTAGAAGTTGGGAAAATTAAGAACATTAATTAGGCAGTCACAAACTGCCTAAATTGGGTGCTTAGGCTTCCTAATTGATTACTGGAGAGAGCAAGGCACTAAAGAGCAGTTCAGAGAGTTTACCTGCTGAGAGCGGACTCACTTAAAGATAGCTGTTATGAAACATTAGCCACAGAATATTGCTATCTCACTGTCTCTCTCTGAAGTTTAGGCATTGACGTTAGGAGCTTAATCCAGTTGACAGTACACAGGCATTTAAAGCTGCATAAGATATTTTAGGGTAGCCCTCCATCTGCCCTCTAGCTGCCATTGTTGCCAGAGGAATAAAGGTTGCACTTAGATCCTCTGTCGTGTCCATCAGCTCCTCAAACAGATAAACCTGGGGTATTTGAAACAGCGCTGGAGGCTTCGGTATAGACAACCAAATCAAACCTTGAGTACAAGATTCAACACCACACTGCAGCAACATAAATTTAGAAGTCTGTATGTATGTGTCTATCTAGTTGTCTAAGTGAATGGGGATCATAGCTATGATTTCTACGTGAAATGTGGGTGTTCCTTTGGATCTTCTTTTGGATCAACCTTGCATTTTTTTTGTATGCAAAAATATCTAAGACAGCACTTGAAGCCAAAAATAGGAGAAATGAATCCAACCTTTAGCCAATATAGACAGCAGGTCTAGAGAGCTGAGTGCAAATGCACTGCATTTAGTTGGGCGTAATCTGAAAGAGCAGGTTGACAGTGAGGACTGCAGTTACAATGGAATGACTTCTCACAAAACAAGATTAGTGGGACCAGAGGGAAGGAAGCTCTATGGAACTGTGACTCAATGCAGGCCAAAGAAAATGTGTGTTCTCTGCTAGAAGGAAGAAAACTGAGAATGTGAATAGTTTTGTTTTGGTTTGTTTTTTTTTTTTTTCTTTTTAGGTGCATCTATTTTATTTTAGGCAATTCTTCAGTAAAATTCATAAATGATACCAAGCGAAAAGACCAGACTCTAAGGATTTCCCAAATACCAACCTATATATGCTAACATTTCTTTGCACTCCCAGTGACCAATAACTAAAGAGCATCACACTATTGTCCATCTCTAACAGGGGAGAACATAAGTCCTTTACTCCCCACTGACCTAATGGTGTCATAAACAGTATATTCATTGGGATGAGGTTCAAGTCTTTTCAAGTCACAACAAATCCTGAACCCCAACCTTGAACAAGTAACCTAATGATTAGTCTTTGTTAGAGAAAAGAGCACAATCAACTCCAACTGTCTTAATGAGCGTATCTGACACCTGTAAACCAGTAAGACCCACTTGTTTAGGTGGTCTGGCATCAACACACTGTTGGTTTTGGAGATGGAGATCTATCAGTTTATGCTTATAAATCGTAATTTAGTTGCCCAATTTCCCAATGAAATCCAGAGGGTGAGTAGGAATAAGGAACTGAAATATTCTGTGGGTCTTCCAGGATGAAGTGTCAGCTAGACAGAAGGTTAAGTAATTAAATTTTAGACTTGGGTCCCACAGGTAGGATTCAGCTCATTTACCTTTAGTTCTACTGCACAGATGTCCATGAGTAGGACAGTCATTCCAGATTTCCGTTATAGCTGTCAAAGAAAAAACAGACTCTTCAGGGTCATGTCTTTGTAAAATCAACGTCTAGAGTAGGTCTGCTAGAGACTCCTTTTCCTCAGTATATCATCTATTGCCATTTCCATTAACACAGGATGTCAGGCCTGGCCTCAACTGCAATTCAGAAAGGCAAAGTATATAGGTCCTGTTTTGCATCTGCCAGTCCAACACATCATATTATATTGCTCTGCAGGAGGATCTGGATAGGCTGCACCGATGGGCTGAGGTCAACTGCATGAAGTTCAACAAGGCCAAGTGCCGGGTCCTGCACCTGGGGCGCAATAACCCCAAGCAGAGCTATAGGCTGGGAGAGGAATGGTTGGAGAGCTGCCAGGCAGAGAAGGACCTGGGAGTGATGGTGGATAGTCGGCTGAATATGAGCCAGCAGTGTGCTCAGGTGGCCAAGAAGGCCAACGGCATCCTGGCTTGTATCAGGAACAGTGTGACCAGCAGGGCTAGGGAGGTGATCGTCCCCCTGTACTCAGCTCTGGTGAGGCCGCACCTCGAGTACTGTGTTCAGTTTTGGGCCCCTCGCTACAAGAAGGACATGGAGGTGCCTGAGCGGGTACAGAGAAGGGCAACGAAGCTGGTGAGGGGCCTGGAGAACAAGTCCTACGAGGAGCGGCTGAGGGAGCTGGACTTGTTCAGCCTAGAGAAGAGGAGGCTCAGGGGCGAACTTATCGCTCTCTATGGGTACCTCAAGGGAGGCTGTAGCGAGGTGGGGGTTGGTCTGTTCTCCCACGTGCCTGGTGATGGGACGAGGGGGAATGGGCTTAAGTTGAGCCAGGGGAGTTTTAGGTTAGATGTTAGGAAGAACTTCTTCACTGAAAGGGTTGTGAGGCATTGGAACAGGCTGCCCAGGGAAGTGGTGGAGTCACCATCCCTGGAAGTCTTCAAAAGACGTTTAGATGTAGAGCTTAGGGAAATGGTTTAGTGGGGACTGTTAGCGTTAGGTCAGAGGTTGGACTCAATGATCTTGAGGTCTCTTCCAACCTAGAAAATTCTGTGATTCTGTGATTCTGTGATATAGATATGTTGGTTACCCTACAGCCTCTCCAGTGGCAGTTGCTGTCTCTGTAAGAAATGTAACCAAGCTCTTTTAGTCTCCTAACCCACTGAGCAGAAAAACCTATCACTACTCTGTCCAAGACTTCCACATTGCCACCTGTAAAACACATTTGAAAGTCTGGAACAGCACCATTTTTACCAGTATCACCTAGCATGTGTTCCACCTAAGGATGGACTATTCCTATAAAAAATAAGGCCGTATCTATTTCATCACAAACTGTTTTATAGTTTAACATCTAAAATCTATTTCTTCAGTCATTTTGAAATATAAGCATCTTTAAAAGGTCTTTTAAAAGGAAACAAAATCATCTGTATACTCATTAAGTATTAATACTGAAATGTAAACCATATAAACACATAGTTTTACCTTAAGCCAACAATGTTGTACCTTTTTCATTTTTGTGTTAAATATACAACATTATTATGGATAAACAACTACTATAAATATTTTAAAACAAAGTGGTTATAAAATAATATTTTAAGTATATTATTTTCTCGTGCTTTTAAAACAGGTACAGGAATAAAAATGCATGTTATACATAAAAGTAATACATTAAGGAACTTCACCAATAAATGGATCAAAGTTAAAATTTATACGTTGCAGTGATATTTCTTTCTTGTTTAATAAGAATGTTTGTTCATTACATGGTCAAAGTAAGATAAAAGATATCCCCCTCCTTGTTTTTATGACCATGGTATTTATAAACAATGTGATGAAGAGCAACATGTTCTCATTCTGAAACTTATCTCCCTTTTAAAGTGTTTGTTTCTGAAGACATTGTCATTGTCTGTGTTAAAGCTCCTAATGTGTTATCAATACATACTAAATATTTTCTATAAATAGTGCAGTTGAACCAATAATCATAATTCTTCTGTGCAACAGCAAGCTGTTAGGAGTTAATAAATGCTCACCTATAGCTTCTACCCACTCTGATATTTCTGTTGCTCAAGAGTCTGAAAAAGTAAGTAGGACTTCCAGTGTCTACCACAGCTACTGGACTGGAAATCTTCTCTAACAGAGAAGCAAATTTTGAATTTAAACATTTTCCACTGAAATATTTTTGGTATATTTCCTCTCCCAAATGAACCGGTTCAAGCCCCCCTACTGCTTCTGGCTCCTGAAGCCATATCAATTCACGTGTGTGTATATATATATACGTGTAAATATATATGTGTGTCTGTATGTGTAGAGTATGCTATGTGTTATGCTATACACTCCTCCCTGCATTTGTTATGATCAGATGACTACTGATAACATATAAAAGTTTAGCAAGAGGGCCAGGATTAGTTCTCCCTAGTTTTAAACCTCTAAAAAATTAAAGAAATAGGCAATTCCAAGGAGTGATTCATCCTACCTGCATGAGATATTTGTCCAGGGATGGACTGAATTATGTTTTTCTCTTTTCATTGTCTCCAAATGGAACCTTAACAACTAGCTCTGATTCAATGCCCATTTTTGAACAAAAATATCAGTATACCTATATCTGCACAAATTAAATTGGTGATATCTGCGTAGATAGTACAATATGACTTTGGAGAATAATACTGCTTGGTCACTCATTGACTGTTGCTTCCTCACTACCTCTCTGTGAGAGCTCCCTATTGTGGCTACTTATCTCAGCTATTCCTGCTTTGGTTGGAGGAGTTGCATCCAAGCCAATAAATCACCTCCAATGCCCCAGCCCAATGGCAAAGCACCATCATGATCAGTGAGAAGGGAGAGAGGAAGGGAAGGCAGGGTTTTTTTCTTAAAAAAAAAAAAAAAAAAAAAAAAAAAAAAAAAAAAAAAGGTATGAGAGATTCCCATTAAAGTAATTTTTAAGAGCAGGTGTAAGTAGCAAAACTTAAACCAAAACAAAGCTATCTTCCTACAAAATGCATTTTGCTATTGATTATGGGGGAATGGGATTCTTGCTCTTTTCATGTACCTTCTCTCTCTCCCCCTCCTTCTTCACCTCCCTTGAAAGTCACCAAAATCAAGCTGGATCTCTGAAAGGGCAATGAAAACTTCTAGTACAACAAATCTGTCCCATCAGTCTGCTGTTGCTCCTTTCAGTCGCAGTAAGGCCATATACGAATTGTCATGTTCACACATCTGTATCCAAAACTAATTCCTGAATGAACAGACTCCTGATATTTCCAAACCTTTTTTGAGACATGCCTGAAAGACAGGTAGACCTAGGTCACAAAGGATGAGTTGAGGACGCATAGCTCTCCAAGGCTGGTTAATCTGCCCAGGCCTGCTGTCTGTGGTGAAGCCAGATAAAAGGATGGGCACCTCCAGAGAGCTATTCAGGTCCTCTACCACAGTCAGCTGTCTTCAAATGAAATAGATCACCATTCAGAAATGCCTACCTCTCTATTTATGGACAATACCAGAAGTCAACTATTAGCTTAGACTGGACAATTTGTCTCTTTAAAGCTAGGAGAGATAAATGTATAGCTCATTGACCATTTTCTTTGGTCACAAGGTTCACTCTGCAATGACTGATAAATACAGAGCTGCTACTCAGAACAGCAGATGTACTTATGAAGTCACATTTAGGCCATTAATTACAGCATGTACATTGGGGTCTCATACCTCAAGGTGACTTAGTACCGGTGGTAACCACATTTATTATGATGGTAAGAAGCACTGATTCAGTCACATACAAAGCACTGTACAGATTAGTGCCAGATGTAAGGTACGAAACACAGAAAAGAGAAAAAGAGTGAAACGTGTATAGATGAAATGAGTTCATGTGATGACAGCAAATTCAATGTTTCCTCTGTTAAGAAGCGAGGGGTGGGGTATGAGGATGAAATGGGGTAAATGGTGAAGGGTAGGTGAAGGGACTCAAGGTCAGATAGGTGAGAGGGATGCTGTATTTATGTCATATCCAGAGAGTAACACATGAAGGTTTTCCTTGGGATCAGTGGGCATTCCAAACCCATGTGCTGCCTTCAACTGGATTTAAAGGAACACTGCAGCTTGGTGGTGGTGATTATTGTCCACTAGAGATTGTGTGGGGACCACCACATTCATTCCTCTTCAAATTGTAAAATGAACTAAAATTGAGGTCCCCCAGGTGAAAAGATAGTCTTTTTATCCACCAGGCTAAAGAAGTCATTCTTTTTTTTTTCCGATAAACAACTGTGAAAGGCAAGATTGTGCAATGACTAGAAGTACACTGTAAATATCAGGGTTACCAAAAGTCACAGAGAAACCTTTCAAATAATCTGAAGTAGTGGTAGAAAGAGTGATACAGTGAATTTGTGTTGACGCAAAAATCATTAACCCTACACCTTCACTTTCATTTGCATTAGAGGAGCGGCTGACTATTTTTATGGTGTTCATTGTTTTTATCACACTGAAATTTTTTGGCAGGTTGACAAGTTTACTGTCTGTGAGTACACACATGCATATGTGTGCATGCATGTGTTTAAGCAAATATATTGGGAAATGCATTTAATACTTTAAGGTCGCTATGTTACAAAATAGTGCAAGAGTTATTCAAATATTTTAAATATGCACTACAAAAGACCACTCAGGGTTGCTTTATTATGTGAATCCAGATTATGCCACTTTAGCAGCTAAAGACTATTTCTTCAGGCAGTCCTACCTAAGCTGTAAGACTCTGAGGGAATGAGCGAAATGTTCAGAATCTGACCCAACCTGTTATTTCCACAAAACACTGTGAACTGTTATTTGCAATTTTCAGTCTTGTGCAGGAACTGTTGTCACTCCTGTCTTCTATACATTCTGTGACTAGTCCTATCCTTTATAGGTGAGCCCTTGTAAAGATAAAGCTCATTGGAATGTCTGACACCATTAGCCACATAAACCAGCAACTATTCACATCTTTTTTCAATGGCAGTGATCTGAAATCCTATACTGGGCAGGAAATTTTGACTGGAAAACTAGGAAAGGCTATTTAATACAGAAATAAGTAAGCAGAAAGCAAGTAACCATGAATCATAACGGTGGTTATGGGAAAAAAAAAAATGAAAAAGCAAAGATAAAATTAAACAGCAATAATGATTTATAGTAAGATAGTCTGAGACATGACAGAAGTCTCAGTACACCAAAAGGAAAATCTTGTTTGCTCAAATTATTTGTTTCTTCTGTCTAATGAATGTAATTCTAATATACAAGTGATAACACTGGCATTTCTTTGAAATGTTGATTCAGTTTAATTATGAAAATCACCAAGGTATTTTCTGGCTGCTGCATCACTCCCTGTACTAAGATTAATCACATCAACATCATTCATTTAATCTTCAAAGAGGAAGCAGTTGTCCACAAAAGCCTTCAAATAGCTTCATTAGTGCAATTTTTCAGACTCAAACACTTAGCTGGCAGCATATGATTGAGAGTAAGGAAGGTCATTATATTCATCTGTTTCCTAATCTGATTTTTTTTTTTTTTTAAGATTTCACATTTTCCTGTGGATGTGCATAAGCTTTCTTGCCCTTTGTTTTGGCCAAGCAAACCATGTGCTCTTCAAAAACAATGAAGAGTAGTTGGTGGCAATCATCCTTCAATCAGTTTGCAATAAGATGAATCTGAACCAGAATACATTGCTCTCCTGAGCCTGGCACTGATTTAACATACAGCTTGTTTTTATCAGCAATCACTAACACAAAAGATCTTAAGATATGTTTACTTAAACATGCAAACAGGGTTAAAAAGGTGAGACACAGAGCAATGTGCCTAATGTTTTCTTCATCAGACTGAGACCTATTAACAATGTTTTAGAGAATAAAAATTAGTCCAACTTCTCCATATTATTAATATTTAATTGCATGCTAAGAGCATCATCCTCTTCAGTCTCCCATGGATGCTGAAAAGACCTTCCCTGTTACTGCTTCATATTACTGTAAAACTTCTCTAACACTACCCAATGCATTTTCAAAAAATCATGATACCCAATGTCCAATTAGCTGCTGTTGTGACACAGTCTCTGAGCAGTTTTAATTTTTCAGAAGTGTAGTATTGCAATCCAACATATCACACAGAGCACAGCAGCTCACCATCACGATGACAACATGGTCAGGCACAATTATCCTATCTGCACAGCACTAAAAGAAGCCACTGATCAAAATGTACTTAGTTCTATTACTAAGAACCAAAACTGCCAGCTTAGTTTTGAAGCTCTTAAAAACAAAGACTTTATTAAAGTTTCTGCTAACACATTTGCCTGCAGCTGTCAGTGACTTGTGCAAAAAAAAAAAAAAAAAAAAAAAAAAAAAAAAAAAAAAAACAGTCAGAAAAGTGGAAGCTTTGAGATGTGAGGCAGCAAATGCAAATTTAGTAAAAAAATATTTGAAGGAATTAAATTTTTCCTAACTTTTCATTTTAGGTGAGGAGAAATATAGATTTTATATTCAACAAAAAAGACTTGGGAAAAACAGTTTTCAAAAATGGATCTTAATGCAGTAAAGTGATGTATTGCCATGATTGCAAACACACCAGTCATTTAGAAGCTCCCTGAAAGGATGGACAGATGAATTTGAACCATGACTGCATTTCTTCTATTAATTACTGGACTTAGTTTAAAGATGAGTATGAGATAGCTCCATAGCTACAAGGCTACTTCAGCTGTCACTGCCTCTTATTCAACTACTTACATTCCTTTCCCTGGCATATAAACAGTGCTCACACTCCATCCTTAGTTCAGAGTGCTAAAATCAATTGTTATACATAAGAAGAGCATTAATATAGACTGTACAGTCCTCAGTTCAACCACTCAAACCATAAGCAAGGTTTTGATGCTGAGGGGTCTCCTACACAAGCAAGGAATTTATTTGCGCTTGTAATTTAAAAAGTATAATTACTATTCTCGAAAAACAGTCATGTTGTCTAACACCCCTCTTACACATTTCTGTAGAAAAGGCTTCCTACGCTCCTATTTGGGCTGAAAAGCTTAAGTTATAAAGTTTTATACAGGTATGACATTCTATTCATGGCAGATAAAATTAAATCGTATCACAGGGTGAATTTACGTATAGGTTTCAGTCCTTGAGCCAATCTACAAAATGCAGTGGACTGTTTTTCTCCTTGTGAGCTCCTTGGCTATGGAAGTCATACAAGGGGATGCCTCATTCCCGACAAGAGCCTGAACAATAGTTGTGGAAATCATTTAATTTAGGGCAGAGGTCACGGGATAATGGATCAACATGGCAGTAAAGTCAGGGCAGATGGAATAGTGAGTGCTGTTGAAGTGACACAGGAGCCACAAAAGTTTGTCTCCATTGGTCACCTCAGTATTTTAAGCTGTGTTGATATCTCATCCTTGTCCAAGGTGTTAGGGACTCCAAGTGCATTCACTGCTACTCCAATATACATGTATGTATCAGAACTTTCCTTGCAGAACTCGAGGGCTTCTGTGGAGGATTTTTTTTAAGGAAAACTGAAGCTAGAATTTGGGGTGCCTGCTCTTTATTAAATCTTCCCATAAGTTGCTTTCAGAGTCTATCACTGGCTCTTGGCAAGTAATTTCAGCGTGTGAACAACTAGGAACCACTAGGCTGATCCTGCAATTTGTCCCACTTCACTGGAACAGATAGAAATTTTTATGAAAGTAAGCTTATTTCTGCTGCTATCTTCCCTCTGCAGGACATGAGGAAAAAGTAACAATTCTACTGTGCACTTTTAAACAAGTTTTTAAAATAAAACAACAGCTGTATCTCCCTGGGATCATTCCATCCATGGAAGCATCTACCATCACAGTTCAGTGCTATAATCAGTATGTTTCTAATATCTTATCCTTAACAGGTTATACTCCTTCAGCGACTTTTCCTTCCAAAAGTCCTTTGCTTTTTATTCAGATGGTGTTATCCTACAGAACCCCAAGGCTTCTGGGTCTCAGTCAGGCCTTAAAAGAAGGAAAACTCTTCAGACAGGTCTTGCTGTGATAAATGTGGGTGTTATGTGCAACTGTTCTTTTACTGCTCTCCTCACATCTCAGTTTTCCTAATTACACTCTAGTTTTCTGAAAACTATGAATTATATAATGAGTCAAACCAAGATGTATGCTGCAAGTTCCACTTCAGTTATTAGGCAGAGATATGAAAATAAAGCTCATCACAGGGGAAAGAATTTTCAATTAGCCTGCCTCACACCATCCATTTACAATGTATTCATTTATTTTGCTTGCTTTTAATTTTAACATTAAATGAACTGTTGTTAAACTAGGAACAGACCCCTGAGTGAGTGACAATATGCAGTGGAAATGAAGAATCATGTTAGGATTTAAATCTAAAGAGTAAGTTAACTGCTCTTATATAATCTGAAAGGGAATAATCTGCAAAGGTGACCAAGAATACAAATATATTTAGATCACAGCTAAAAACAAATCAGGATTCACCCCTCCAAGGGTCATGCTCTGCCTTTTCTTGTATTAACAATACACAAGGTTTCAATCAAAATTGGTACCAAGTGAAAAGCCTTCTTCACAGAGCATGAAGAAGTAGAGATTCACCTTTCTGACCACCTTCTTTCCTGTCTTCTATATATCCTCATAAAATATTTACTCTGCTTCTGAATGACCACTCTGATTATCCTTAGACTCCTTTTCAGATTCCCTGATGATGTCATGGAAATGTTAAACCCATTATGCTAAGCTAGGACCTCCATCTACGGTGACCTCTTGGCACTAGCTTCTGAGGACAGCATGATACTTTTACATAAAAGTTAGTCTTCCTTCAGGTCATCAATAGATGGGCTCATAAGATATCAGCACTTCAGTCAACACCAATAAAATTTAAGCCAGACCATATATATGTCTATATAAAGTACGACTCTGATTTGTATTTGCAACAAAGCGATTAAAATGCCTATGAAAATGTACAATCATCTTCCATCGAAAAAGAAGCATTTCTATTATTTCATGGGTCTACCCCATAGGTAATACACGACATTCCTTTTCATTAAGCTATTAGGGAAGTGATTAGTGACTAGCACCCTGCTCTAATTATCTTTAATGTAGTGTTTCAAATTGATCATGCATAATGCAATTAGAAATCATAATTAAATTAATTTATATTGATTTAAGCCTTTATAAGTTGTTAATAACGGTAGCCCATTACATTAATTCCTACAAGCCAACATTAGTATTTTCAATATGCTGAAATATTTCGCTCCCCCCACCACTACCACCACTCCTTCCCTTCTCTGCTCATGATGGAGCTCCGGGAGGGGGGGACGAGGGGCAGCTGCCACCAGGAGCAACCCTGGCCCCGCACAGCCCGACAATCACCTTATTTCTCCACCCTCCCCTTCCTGAACCTCTCCCCAAAATGAAAGCACGCGCCCCCCCCCCCAATGAAAGTTATCTCCAATTCAACTTCTGCAGCCTGCCCCCCTTTTTGACAGGTTTACACATAAGAACTAAAGGTAGACAGGCTCCCAGCGCTCCCCAACGCATGCTTTTCCATCCCATCCTTGTTTCCCCCCTCACAATCATCACCGGGTGGCCCAGGGGTCAAAAAAAAAAAAAGTTCTTTTTTTTACTAATTTTTTAAATTTTATTTTTAAGAGAAATATCCTGGCTATACTAAAACCCTGCGATGGGAGATGTGTGGGTTTGGGGGGGGGGGAGGGTAGAGGGTGAGGAGTGTTAACAAAGTATTTAAGAAAACAATTTATCCTTAAGTAATATTTCTTTTAAAATAAAATCGGGGTTTACAAATCAGGATTTGATTCGAGAGGCATGAATTCTATTATATGTACAATTTAATCACGGGGTATTTAAAATAGACATTTCCATCTAAAATCCAATCAGAAATCAACACAGCACCTCGAGGCATTAAGATGATCATCTCCATTTTGCATTTGTAAACTGGTAGAAATAAATGTGGCTTGTGGATACCAAGAGGTCAAGTACGGCTGCTCAAATATTTTTCTTACAAAATGACGGATTTATTAGACAAATAAGTAGCCCGGCTGATGCAAAACCCCCAGTGATTGAATTTTGACGTTGAGTCAACAACAACTCGAACTACATCAGTGCTCCAAGATTTAGTTATGATGGTAGAGATTACTGAACAAATAGGAGGCAGAAATGAATACAGATTTCCTAGGATCTGCCCCCAGCACCCTCTTCTTGACATTCCCCTCCATATGCTATCCCTATTCACACTGTATTCTAATTAAAGGACCGGGCTATGTCTTCTAATTTTATAAGAACTTTTAAATAATTAGTCTGGTGTGTGTTAAAAGGGAAAGCTTCAGACATAAGGGGATTTCGGTCCCTTTAGGACGTCTCCCCGGCTTGGCAGTTATCACGGTCCCTTCCAGGAGGAAGGGGGAAAAACGCCTCTGACTTGATTGCAGGCAGATATGAACTCTGATCAAACTGCCGTCTGCAAACACAGGCATCCCCGGCTCATTTTCAGCCCGTTCAAAGAGGGTGGTTTGTAGAGTGTGGTGCTTTTTTTTTTTTTTTTTTTTTCTTTGGTTTGGGGTTTATTTTTACTTGGGATTTCTTGCCGGGTTATTTATTTATTTATTTGTTTGTTTGTCCTGCCCCCAGAGGAAGGCATCAGAGGGTCCAGCATTCCTGGGAAAATCTCTCCCACAGCCCCAAAGCGCCTCTGACACAGAGCTGGGCTGCAGCCTGCGCAGCCTCGCCGGCGGAATTGTTCCCTCTGAACCTTCCCCTTCCCTCCCTCCCCATCCCCTCCCTCTCCCCCTTCTCCCCCTCCCCACCCCACAGGTGTAGCGGCTCGCAGACTTCCCCGGGATGAGCGATGCGAGCCGGCAGGGAGCTGGGCATGTGCTGAAAAGGCGACGTGAGCCGTGGGAAGGCGATGTTATTCTTGCTTCATTTCTCCAGCGCTCTGGAGCGTTACTTTTACTTGCTAATCACGAAGGGGCGCTTAAATAATTGACAGTACGTTTAAGCATAAAGCAGGCCGTTTCTAATCTTTTCAGGGGAAAAGGGACTAATCTGCACCTGCTGTGAGAGCCCTTTTTTTATTTATTCTGTATATTACTTCCACTCCAAGCTGGACCTGATGGCTCCAATTACAGATGAGCCTTGCAGTCTCCATACCCTCCCTTTCTCAGCCCCTTTCTCTGCTCCCCTCTTCCCCTCTTCTCCGCAGGTATAAAACTTTTCCTTCATGGAGAGGGAGTGGAGGCATCTTGCCAGGCACCGTTTAGCTGAGACTATAATTATTTTATTTAAGAGAAGCTCTCCAGAATTCCCAGGCTCTCCAAATCTGCCTACTTTCTGTTGCACCGCATGTATATTCGTAGAAAGGGGAAACACGCTGCCCGCCTCAGTGATCTGGGTTGTAATTTAATAGGGGAGATCTCGAGAGCAGGATTTTAATGCAGATTCCCTTCCACTTAGCACTCGGGAAGAAATTGTTTAATAAACCTTTATTCCATTACCTATTTTCCCTACCGAGTTTCTTACACTGGGTAGAGCTTTCTCATAGTATTGCCAAAGTTAATTCCAGATTTATTTTTCTGTAACCTACTTAGGATGCAAAAAAAAAAAAAAAAAAAATCCTGTCAAATTAAAGTGAGTCCTCCTGTCTTGCCTGCTCCCAGCAAATAACTTGCAGCACCTAATAAATCCAGATGGAGTTCCTCATATAGCCCGGTGCAGAAATAATTATTGTCCTGGCTTGTTTCATGTCAGAGGCCTCTTCGGCTCATCTGTCATGAAACCAATTTCACTTTATTTACATCCATTTGCTAGTTTAATTACTGTGCTGATGAATAGCCTGAAGGAATTAAGTTACGAGTCTTTGGAAACCTAAAACGACAGATATATGGGTTACCTTTTAAATAGAGGAAGAAAATGATGGGTGGTGTGTGCACCAAAATTTAAAGGTAATAAGAGCCTTTCTCTAGCTAGGTGGAAATGCAGCATCAGCTGACGCTCAGCCCGTGCATTTACTTCTGTCTTGATGCAAAGTATTGCTTGGAAAGGCTTTCATTTTCTTTATCTCAGGTTAAATGCAATCTGAGTTAAAGAAAACGTTCCGGGTGCAAGGTTTGGATCTAAGCACGTATGCGCTCATTATTTTTCCATCCTCCAAAAAGGGGAAAAAAGGTCAGCAAATAAGTCTGTTTTAAAGACTGACTCGAGCATTGGCTATTCAATGCGCAATACAACCCGAAACTGTCTCAAACCCTTCTTCACTCTAACTTGCCTCCCTGCCATTTCCTGCACCATCAGGGGGAATTTTGGCAAGGGAGACGGTCTTGTGCGTTTTATGGAAACCTACGAAAAAGCAGACTTTCTCAGTGCTTTCCGTGTCCCTGGACTAGCCCACGTCTTTTTCTTTCCCCCGGGCGCTTTTCAACCATTTCCAGCCCATCCGTGCGTGCAGCTTGGCCTGGAGAGCGGGGCTGGCACGGCGGGATCTGCCCGATCCACCGCTCGATCCCCCCGAGGGGATCCTGCTGGCGCACCCCGGCGGTCCCGTCCTTGCCAACCTCCACCCCACGGCGACTCGTCTCACCCCCCACCCCCGTCGCGCTTTTTTTTTTTAAGGATAACCTGGAACGGCAAAACTTCGCGCCGCATTATTTCCGAGGGGAAGACCGGTCGGTTTAATGTCCCTCTTCCCGCATCACGGAAGAAAAGCCAAAAATTGTGCGGTCCTAAAGTTACTCTGAGGATACTGATTGCGGCGTGTCACCTATAGCTGACCACCGGGAGCCAGGAGGAGCCCGTGTGAGCATGTTCACACTGACCCCTATGACACCCCCAACATCCTCCAGGCAGGGAGCAGGGATCAGCCCCGGGAGCATCTGCACCTCCTGGGGTGCAAACCCTCGCCTTAGACGTATGGGAGCATCTTTATTCGCCTGAACCGCAGAAATTTGGCAGGTCCCGTTCTTAGGACAGCGTCAAAAAGCACGAAAAACTCCCACACGAGGGGGCTTTGACACCTCTCGTCCTGCGCAGGCTTCTCCTTCCCCTGCTCCCGGCACTTTTGGGAGGTCCGGGACTTTTGGGGGTCCTGCGGGCTCAGTCACCGCGGAGCAAAGCTCCGGTACAAGAAGTGGTGATGTCCTGTGATGGGGTGACAGGCCACAGGAGAAGGAGGACAGAGACGGTCCGAGCTCCGGCTGCCAGCCTGCCCCGTGGACGGGGGTGTGGGGGGATGCTCAGCTCGCCCGCTGGAGCACCCCGCAAGGGAGGAGGCTGGAGATGGAGGGGAGGACCGGCACCCCCCTTTTGTGGCACAAGTTGAGCAGCACTTTACAACTAAATCCTCTGCAGGGGGAAACGAGACACAACCCCCCACACACACACCACACACCCCCTCAAATCTCTCTGTCGGCTGGCCTGAGCTGTTTACACGGAGCTATAAAAGAGCGGATCAAAAGAGAATTACAGCTGCGTGGTCGAGGTGCTTTGGCTCTTTGCATCCCGGAGAAATGAAAGGAGAGCGTACGCGGCAAAATGGGGAGGGGTATTGAAAGCTCCCCCCTCGATTCCCTCTCCCTCTCCCCCCCTCTCCCCCTTTGATTAATAGATCCATGTGGCTAACGGCCTGACATATGGCGTGCGCAGCAGCTTGAGATGGCACCTCGGGCGTACCCCAGGGCCATTAACACAGCAAAGCCGCCCCGGAGCCCACCGCCCACCGCCCCGAGCAGGGTTTTTGGAAACCGGAGGCTTTAGGGGGACAGAGCTGAGCGGCTGGCAGAAGAAGGAGACGCGAGAGACAGCAGAAGCAATCCACAAAACAGAGGGTTCATGTTTTTTGGGGGTCTCCCCCCTACTTAGGAAAAAAATAAAACCCACGTTGCTATAAATAAAGCCTTATAAATAAAACGCACAAATCGAATTGCAAGGAAACCACCCGCATTTAGGATGCAGAGCAGAAAAGGCAGCTTTCTGCAAAAGTTAGGAAACTCTTCTCTGCAAGGGGATGGCACCTGGCACAGAGGGAGTGAAGCCAGCCCCTGGCTTGTTCTTTGGAGAGGGGAATTGTAATGCACGATGCGGTGGCTGGGAAGGAGGCGAAACATAAGGTTTATTTAATCCGTTTCAAGGGTTTTGACAGAAACATAAATCACTCCCTGCACTTCGCCTTTTAGCCTCCCGTAGATAACTGCCCTAGCTCTTTTGAACTTTGTTCTGGCTGTTTTGTTGGGAAATAAATGTTAACACTAGATTAAACGTTTCAGGTAGCTTCATCTTCTGATTTCAGGAAAATAGTGTTAATAAGGAGCTTTGATGTTGTTTTACTTTCAGACTGTATGCCTTAAGGCAGAAAAACGCATAAAGGTAGCTGGGAAAGTAAATTGCCAGAAGGGAAGAGCACCCTCGCTTTCAAAATCCTGCAAGTACTCCTCTCTGCTACATCAAACCGATCCTATGCAGAGCAGCAAGAGCTGGGCTGAGATTTCCTCGCTTTTGCCACCATCTCCCTTTCCAGTGCACAACCGAGGATATGTGCGCCTGCGGTTACGTGCGTGCACCCCGGTCTCACCAGTGGTTAATGGAAGGGAAGGTGATGGGGGAAAATAAGAAAGGCTCATCGCCTTTTTTTTTTTTTTTTCCTCCCAATAAGAATATAAAATCCCGTGGAGAAGAGATTCCCAGGGCTTTGCGGTGAGGAGTAAAGCCGAGGCAATGTCAGCAGAGAGCTGCAGACCTCCACCACGCCGAAGCAGCCCGGCATAAAAGTTTGGCACGGTGCATATTTGGGGTCTTGCTAGCTGTGCTGCCAGGAGATTCCCTCTATTCTTTCGGGAGCCCAGCACATCAGCATGGCAGGTCCTTGCACACAAATCAATACATTTTGCATAACGCAAGCCTCTCCCGCACGCCCGCTCTGCCTCGTCCTCTCTCTCCCTCTATTTTGTTTGCCTCCCGTAGGCGGCTGGGCTTGCTGCAAGGGGCATTTCTGTAAGAAATTAGCGCTGACGACACGCAGTCTCCTAAGAAAGCCGTGGCTGGTGCTGGTCGCTGCTTCCTCGGGTGGGCGATGTGGCAGGCACCGATCACGCAGCCTTTTGAAGCTTTTTTCCCAGCCCGCGGTTCGGTTTCAGGCAGACCCAGCTCACCCCAGCCTCGCCTCTTTCCCCCCTCTTTCCCCTCGCCCTTTCTGGTCTCCTCGTACAACAGCGCTTTAATAAAGTCACATAAGTGATTGAAATTAACATAAATCATTATTAGTTATTAGGATTTGCTCTAAATTACTCCGTGAATATAACACCAAACCCCATCTGCCACTCCTGCTCTAGCAGCAATAGATTGCAGATAAAATAAATGTCCTTACCCCATTAGAATGTTCCTGTCTCTGTAGCCAAAAGCCAAACAAAAGCAATAAATACAGAGCTTTTTTCTCTCCACTATTCAGCTGTGACTGTTTTCATCAGCTCTTCCTCTAGAAAAGCTCGATAGCTGCCTGAAAATATTGCATTTTATATCACCAAAGGGCGATTAATATTGCATTAACTGTATTTAACATTTTTTAAGCGCGAGTAATCTGAAATGAGTAAGTTTCTGTTACTAAATACAGGGGATGTCAGAGCTGGTGAAAACAGCTTAAAATATCTGTATAAACAGATTATTTGTTTCATACTTTGTATTTTTATAATGTTATGGTATAGTGTGCTCTGTTTGAAGTAGAAGAAGCCATGCTAATGGTCTGTTTAAAGTATTCTGACACTGTCTGGAGACATCCAAGTCTCTGCCTTCATTAAATGTTTATTGTCAACACTTCAGTGAAAAAAAGTCTTGTGTAAGTGAATTTCCACTGCTGGATGCTGTCAACACTTTGTTTTATTCTGATCTGCGTGTACAAAAGTTTGTATACATTATGCTGAAGTGAAGAGAGGCAGAGATTTAGCGAGCTATAATTAGTTACCAAACAAACTTTTGGTAGTAATTCCGTTTACCTAATGACCGTAATCAAGGACTAGGTTACAGATATCGGCGCCTCGTCTTCTTTCGACGCAGCCCGTACAAAGACGTGCTCATGTTGACACGCTATCCTCTCGTCAAGGAGCATCTTTTGCAAATAAAAAGAGGACGGAATGGAAATAATAATAATAATAATAATAAATAAAATGCAACAAAATAAATAATAATAATAATATTAAAAAACTTCACAGGTGTTAGCTTTGGCTTACACTTTTAACCCTCTATCTTTTACCTGTGAGAAGGATATGAGGCTGCTGGCAGCCCAAAATACCCTGGCTGCAGCCGCTGCTCGGTGCCGCAGCCTTGGCGGCCAGGGGGGACCGGTGGCTGGGCGACCCGGGGGACGCGACAAAGCACATCGGGGCCAAGTCACAGTTTCCCCGCAGCGTGGCAGCGCTGTTTAGTTTCGTTTTAGTTTAGGTGTTTAGTTTTGATATGACGCCTTTTGAACGCTTCTGTCCTCAGAGCTTCTTATGAGATCAGATTTTTTTTTTAAGTGACCCCCCCGCCTCGCTTCCCAGTATATATATTTAAAAAGAAGCGTGTAAGAACTTTTTATTTTATTATTCCCCCTCCCTCCCCCTTCCTCCAGAGTTCGAGATGCTCCGGCAGACTTAGGCGAGCAGGCCGAAGGAGTTAAAGCTCAGTTCAAATGAGGACGAATATCTTCCCAGAGGGGAAGCCCAGAGAGCAATTTGGGACCGGCAAGATCCCGCCCCGCAGCAGCAGCCGCGCTGGGGCCGGCTGGAAGCTGTGCCCGCAGCCTACAGGAGGAAGGGCAGGGGTGGAAAACAGAGGCGCAAAGTGCGCAGCAGTGTGCGGAGGCCAGCGTGCCCTGCCTGTCCCCTGCTTGTCCCCAGCCCTCGTTTGTTCTCCTGAGGGCAGGGCTTGGGCAGCTTTCGGTGGCTGCTGCTCTCTTTGCTTCCTCGAAGATTTATATGTCAGATCCTATTTTAAATGAACTTTTGAGCCTCGGATTTCATCCATTCATCCATCCACCCATTCATCCACCCTTCTACCTTTCCACCCACCCACCCATCCATCCATCCATCCATCCATCCATCCATCCATCCATCCATTCACCCATCCATCCATTCACCCATCCATCCATATGCACATCACTTCCATGCCTCCATGCCTCCATGCCTCCATCCCTCCATACCTCCTCCCTCCATGCCTCCATGCCTCCATGCATCCATCCATCCATCCATCCATCCATCCATCCATCCATCCATCCATCCATCCGTTTGTCCACAACGCAAAGAGGTCTGTTTGTAGTTCTACCACCCTGGTCCCATCCCCATTGGAGCTGACCTATATATATATATATATATATATATATATATATATATATATATATATATATATATATATTCACCCACTGCCAGCCCCGCTTCTCCCCCGCACCGGGCCTCCTTCAGGTGCTGAGGGGGGTTGCAAAGGAGGAAAAAAAAAAAAAAAAAAAAAAAAAAACACGTTTCCCAAAAGCGGAAGGGGAAGAAGAAAGAAGGGGAAGCTGGAGGGGTGGTGGTGGGGAGGGGTGTCGTGCAGCATGCCTCCCATCAAGCTGTCTTGACAACAATTACTAAAGTTTTTAATTAGCCTCTTGTTATAATTCATTTTATTAATTTTCCAAATCTCAGGCCATGAATTATTAACGGCGGCTGTGTAATTGTGTTTGCAGCAACCCTTCCTTCCGCGCCGCACGTGATGGAAGCGGCGCTGCAGCACCGCCGCTCTGCCGGCGTGGGGCCGGGCTGGGGAAGGAAGGGGCCGAGGCGGCAGGCAGCGAGCTCTAATATTTTATCAACTCTTAAATAACATAATTACTGATAATAATCTGCCTGTCTCGCAGGTGGAAACAGGTTCCCATGCGGATTGGAGTTCTGCTGCCCGATCTGTTAAAATCAATTAGGCTTTTCTCTTCTTCGGAGTCAGCAGGTAAATACAATAAAGCCTTAAAAAATAGCACCGGCTCAAAAGCAAGCCATAAATAACCGGGGGGAGGGGTTAAACCGTTTGGGAAACGCCAGAGCACCGCGGGGCAGCTGGCGCTTTGTGTCCCGTTACCTGCGGACGGACCCGGAGGGCAGGCGGCGGCCGGGCAGCGGGGCGCCGCCGACCCCAAACCCTGGCTGGGAGCCCTTTTGCTGGCCCAACCCTGCCCAAGAGAGTGTGAACAGCACCGGCGAGCACGAACCAAGGCGGCTACCGCTAGCCCGTTGGCGACTGCCCAAGCCCCGTTGGAAGCCGCCGGAGCGCAGGGACTGGGACCCGGGGGCTAGGAGGGCTCACCCGGGGGCGGCATTTCCTTTTTCCTTTTTCCTTTTTCCTTTTTCCTTTTTCCTTTTTCCTTTTTCCTTTTTCCTTTTTCCTTTTTCCTTTTTCCTTTTTTCCCTCTTCCTTTTCCCTCTTCCTTTTTATCTTTTCCTTTCCTTTCCTTTCCTTTCCTTTCCTTTCCTTTCCTTTCCTTTCCTTTCCTTTCCTTTCCTTTCCTTTCCTTTCCTTTCCTTTCCTTTCCTTTCCTTTCCTTTCCTTTCCTTTCCTTTCCTTTCCTTTCCTTTCCTTTCCTTTCCTTTCCTTTCCTTTCCTTTCCTTTCCTTTCCTTTCCTTTTTTTTTTTTTTTAACAAGGAAGCAAAAGTTTTAGCGCTCCTTCTGTTCATCCTTACAAACACGAATATACACACTTTTCTTTTGTTTTTCAGTTTTATTTCCTGAGATATGTTTAGCGAGGCATTTATTAAAAACACCTCATGAGTATTTCGTGTATTTTTTTAATGAAATATTCAGATTCATCCGACGGAAAGCAGACCGTTCCGGTTTTGCACAGTTTCCTACCATAAAAAAATAGGAAACCCTGCAAAGCTTTTATTTTCATGATCTGGTTTATTAACGTATTGTTTTTTCTCTGTACTAGATAAGGATTGTACTGATTACAAAACAAACTCCTTAACTTTTCAATACATACATTGCCCATTATGTATAATACAAATGTGTTTTCGCTTGTAACATTTTAATCATCTGGGGCAGATGGGGAAAAAAAAAAACAACGTTGGTAATTATTTTTATTTGTTCATTCCTGACTCTCCAAAAATGATATCCGGTAATACTTTTCTATAAAATAATATTTTTACAAATGCATTTATTAAAAATTCTGATGACATTTCAAGTTAGTAACAACAGAAACAAGTCAATTTCCGGTGGACGAGATCTATGTTTTTAAAAATACCTTTAGTGCTTATTTTTCAACATCAACAGTTGTTTAAAATCACAGCTTTTTTGAACGTATTATTCTTTTCTGAACATCACGTGTCTTGATTCACAGATTTACCGGCGAAATCAAAAAGATTTGGCTAAAATATGTCTACAGAAGAAATAATCCCAGCTATTAAGTAACTTTTTACATTTGGCATCTGATCTAGTCACAGGTCATCAGAAAATAGAAAGAGGTTCTTTGATCACTTGAAGCAGTAGGTGGCATCCTATACGTTCCTAATGAACAATGGCATTTACAACATAAGGAGAGATCAGTTTAGGATTTTCATATTTATTAACCCAAAATAAAAATAAAGTATTTTGTTACATAATTAAGTGCAATTAGGCCAGTCAGAACAACATATAAACCTGAAACCACCCAAGCTTTTCTTCTTTATACATATTTTGTAGGTGCATAATCCTTTCCAGCAAACTGAAAAGAAATACTTCAGAAGTCCTTCTTAAAATTTTACTTTGATTTATATTCTGCAGTTATAGAATAAACTTCAAGAAACACACGCAGCTAATATATAGTTAATTTTATTCAGAGCACCGATTTTCACATAAGAGCTATCTCAAAGTAATGATTTCTGGATTTAGCAGAAAAATACATCTCTCACTATTTTCTTTTTGGTAGAATTAGTCCTATCGGCTAACTGCTCTACTTTGAATTTACCAGCCGTGTCTCGGAAATATTATTATTATTTTTTTAAATGCACCCAATAATAATAACTATTCTGTTTTCACGTTTGATTTATTTGTAAGTATGCTGGGACGCATCTCCCTGTTGTATTTTGGCGTACAGAAATATTTCTGATAGAAATAAAAGTAATATAGTAAAGACACAACCAAGGAGAAAGCTCAGCAAACATACATGGACAGGTAGATTATTCAGTGAGACATTTCAGGATCCACACGTGGTTGCAGTTTGTAACCTTTTTTTTTTTTTTTTTCTTTGTGCATTAAAGAAAATATTTACAATCGTCCTTCTCTTTTTTTTTTTCCTTTTTTTTTTTTTTTTTTTTTTTTTTACCTCTTTTAAATCTAAATACAAGAACGTGACAAGAATGTTTGTGTTTTCGGTGAAAACAGGCAGTTAAACTGTGAAATTACACCATCCACAAAAGATTCTACCAGAAGCTAGTCTATTTAGTGCTCAGTTTCAAAATGCATAGAATGTTTGCGCTGCAAACAATGATACACAAAATAATAATAATAATAATAATAATAATAATAATAATAATAATAATAAAATAAATAGTTAAATAAATAAATAATATCGAGACTTTATCACGGATCTTTCTATGCCTTTTTTCTTCCTTGTCTTTTTTAGGTCATGCATAATTTCAGTCTATTGTTTGTTTTGATTTAGACGGGAGGGTATTTTCCCTTCACAGATACCGCCTTACTTAAAAGCATTAACAGTCATTCCGTAACAGCCGGACCCTGCAATGGCTTCTGCACCTAGCTGGCGTTTCACATAAGGAGCTCTGACCTTTTTCTTTCTTTTTTTTTTTTTTTTTTTTTTTCTTATTTATTCCCCCCCCTCCCCGATCCGCGAGACACCCTGCCTAGCAGTACCAGCACCGTTATTGCGGAATAGCATCGCTGCCGAGCCGGGAGGCTGGGATAGTGCAAACGGACCCCCCCACACCAATCCCCAAAAAAGCCAGCAGCCCCCCCCCCCCAGAGGTGTATTATTTCCACCAAACGACTTCCGAGCCCCTTCCCGTTGCCATTGAGCCAAATGTCATTTCAGCCCCTGCCTCCTCGCACCGGGGCTGCGGTCGCTGCCCGGCTGAAATAACCCCCAACCCTCAGGGGGAGCCGGGCCGGGACCTTGCTCACGAACCCCAAATCCAGCGGTTTTACGGGGGTGCCGGGGGACACGAGCCCTGCTGAAGCTCTCTGCACCTCCTCTCGGGGTTAGGGGAAACGGAGGGAGCATCCCTGTTGGGGCAGGGGTGGGAGAGCCAACCCCGCAGAGACAAAGGGGCTCGGAAGTAACTTTTGGGGGTACGACGGCAGCAGCGGGGAGCAAAGGGGCTGCTCCCGAGCGGCTGCGCTCCGGGTGCCCAGCACCGAGGGGCTGGCACGGATCCGGCCCCTGCCCCGGCCCCAAGTCCCGGCCCCAGCCCGGCTCCCTCCACTCCCCCGGCGCAGACAAGACCCATCGCCAAAGCCTCGCGAAAAACAGCATTCGAGGAGAAAAAAATAAGTAAATAAATAAAAGCAAAATCACAAAAACAACCAAAAAAATATAAACCAACGCCAAACAGCCAGAACCAAAGACAAAAGCCGCCCCCAAATCGAGCAACCCCACAGCCCCCACCGCCGTCCTCCTTTACCGAGCAAAGGGAAAAGAAAGAAAACTCTTAAGAAAGAAAAAGCAACGCAAAGAGACCCAAAGCAAAACAAACGCAGTAGCATCATCACCGACAGTTTTCGCCTTCGGGTTTGTTGTTCGGATTTTTTTTGTTTTCCTTCTGAAAGTTGTGACTTAGGTTGGTCGGTTTGTGGCTGTTGCTGTCACGGTATTTATTGGTGTGTGTCTGTGTGGTTACGCTCTAAGTTGCTCTTTCTCCCACTTTCTGCCGGAGGGGGGGGGGATCTGAGTTGGGAGTGGGGGGGGGGAGAAGGGGGAGAAGGGGGATGGGGCTGCAGAAGTGACCCCCGCGGCTTCCTAGAGCATTTCCACCTCCTCCCTCCTCCTGCTTCTCGGTGGTGTCCCGGCGTCTTTGCGTTTTAATAATTGAGAGCGGCTCCCCCCGCATCCCCCCCCCGCCCCTCACTCCCCCCCCTCCCCGCACCCCCTCTCTTCGAGTACTTCGCGTTTATTTCTACATCGTCCCTCGGTCCCCGGCAGCTTCCCACGGCCTCGCGGGGGACAGCGGCGGTCCCTGCGTGTCCCCCCCCCAAAAAAAAAAACACAGTCCCTCTCCCCGCAGCCGGGGCCGCCCCTCCCGGCCCCCTCCCCTCTTTTTTTTTTTTTCTTTTTCTTTTTGTTTAGTAGGTGGCGGAAAACTTCATCCTTTTCTGCTTCTGTCTCTGGTTGCAAAACCAAACCCGCACCACGTTCTTTTTGAGGTCCAATTTCTCGGCGATGGCGGCGATCTTCTCGGAGGAGGGCCGGGGCTGGACGGCGAAGTAAGCCTCCAGGGAGCGCTTCTCCGGGGCGGCGATGGAAGTCCGCTTGCGCTTCTTCTCGCCCCCGTTGAAGAGCTCGGGCTTGTTCATTTTTTCCCGCTGGGCGCCCTCGGCCTCCTCCAGCCAGGCCTGCAGGATGGGCTTGAGGGCGATCATGTTGTTGTGGGACAGGGTGAGCGACTCGAAGCGGCAGATGGTGCTCTGGCTGAGCGAGCCCACGCCCGGGATCTTCAGGTTGGCCAGCGCCGAGCCCACGTCGGCCTGGGTCACCCCCAGCTTGATGCGGCGCTGCTTGAAGCGCTCGGCGAAGGCCTCCAGCTCCCGCGGGTCCGTGTCCGAGTCGCAGATGGAGGCCAAGCCGGCCGCCCCCACCACGGCCGCCGCCGAGGCCACCTGCCCCGCCGCGCCGTGGTGCGCGGCCACCAGCCCCGGGTGCGGCAGCCCCGACGGCATGTTCATGGCGGCCGGGTGCGAGAGGTGGCCCAGGCCGTGCATGTGCGGGTGCGGGTGGGCCGACGACGAGATGAGGCCCCCGCCGCCCCCGCCGCCGCCGCCGCCGCCGCCGCCGCCTCCCCCGCCGCCGCCGCCGGCCCCGCCGCCGCCGCCGCCCGCCCCGTCGTGGCCGCCGCCGCCGCCGGCTCCGCCGCCCCCCCCGGCCGGCATGAGGGCCAGGGCCGGGGAGGTGATGTGGTCGAGGAGGTCGCCGGGCTCCAGCGCCTGGTGGTGGTGGTGGTGGTGGTGGTGGTGGTGCGCCAGGGGCACGGTGGAGGTGGAGGTGCAGGGCACGCTGTTCATGGTGTGGTAGGTGGCGTCGGGCTTGAAGGGGTGGCTCTTGCCCTGCGACACGGCGATGTCGACGGCGGCCAGAGCCTCGGCCCGCGCCAGCAGGGTCTCATCGAGGCTGGCGAAGATATTGCTCTGCAGCTGCAAAGGGACACAAAACAGAGCGGGGTGCGGGGAGGGCGCCGCGGGGCACAACAGGGGCGACCGGCGGCCAGGGGACAGGGGAAGACAGGGGGGAGCCCCCGAGGGGAGAGGGGGGCGAGGGAGGTCGGGGGGACCGAGCGGGGAGCCGGGGGAGGCATGCGGAGGGTGGGGAGGGGGGCGAGCGAGCGGGGGACAGCGCGGGGAAGGGGCAAGGGAGGGGAGAGGGATGGGAGAGGGACGGGGGACGACAACGAGAGGGAGTGAAGGAGGGAAAGGAGAAGCCAAGAGTCGGCCGGGGGAGGATCCGGGAAAAAAAAGAGAGAGGTGCGAAGGGGACAAATGAAAAGGAAAAAAAAAAAAAAAAAAAAAAAGAGGAAAGAAAAAGAAAGGGGGAAAAAGAAGAAGAAGAGGAGGGAGGAGAAGAAACGGATCTGTAACTCTCAGCTGGGGAATTATGTCAAACACAAGAGCACATAAAGCGCATTCCTTTTCAGAGGCCGAGTCATAAAAATTAATACAGAAAGTGGATGAAGTCGGAGACTCGTGTGAACACCGCTTTCAAAAAAGATCACAGGCGCTCAGATGATTGCAGAGGAAGACATGAAAAAAACATTAAGCGCCGCTTGTCAAAATGTGCCTCGCAGCGGTTTTTTTATTAATGCACATACACATACATGCAGTGTACAGGAAAGAGAGAGAGAGAGAGAGAGAGAGAAAGAGTGCGTGCGTGCGTAACAGAGAAAGAAAGAAAGAAAGAACAGAACAAGAAGGAGGAAAAGAAAAGGAAGAAGAGGGCTGCAGCTGCCTGTCCCTTACCGGTGGAGTTGGTAGACATGCTCTTCTTATTGCTTCCGAGCTGGAGTGTAGAGAGGGGTATTTGTGCTCAGGTAGGGTGGGATGCATGGCAAAATGCGGCTGCTTGCTGTTCATGGACATCATCTTGAAGGCTTGGCATGTAAATCCACAAACACTCCTCAAGTCGGGGCAAAAGTGCTCTCGGGGCGCTCTCCTCCCGACGGGGCTCGGGGAGGGGGGGGGGATGCCGAGGACTAGGACGACGGCGGCGGCGGCGGCGGCGGTGGCGGCTCCGGGGACCCTGCCCCCTCGGCCGCCTCTGCCGGGGTGGCCGGGGCCGGGGCTGGGGTGGGCTCCCTGCGGCCCCCGCCTCTCCTCACTCCGCTGCCTGCCGCTGCCCGGCGCCGGGCGCGCTGCGCTGCGCTCTGCGCGCACCTGAGCCCCGCATCCCGTGGCTACAGCCGGGCGGGCTCTCGCGAGAGCGCGGCGGCTCCGGCTTTGACAGGCATCAGCTGTCTCCCCCCCTTCCTCCTCCTCCTCCTCCTCCTTCCCCTCCTCCTCCTCCTCCTCCTCCTCCTCCTCCTCCTCCTCTTTTCCCTTCCGCCGCCCCCCGCTCCCTGCCTCCCCGCGCCTTGTTGCATCTCCCGCAGCGCTCGCACCCTTCGCAGCGCCGGCACCTGTGGCTGCCGGGAGGTGCTGAGCAGGGTGCTGAGCAGGGGGATGCGCGGGGAGATGCGCGGAGGACTCGCTGCTTCCCAGGCTTGCACCTGGAGAAGGGTCCCGGCGACGGGCACGGCTTTGAGGAGGCCGGCGATGCCCGCACGGCTTCGTCCCCCCCTCCCCGTGTAGTTTTTGTGTCGGGCACTGCTTGCGGCGGCCGCTTGGCCCGCCAGGAGCCTGCTGCACGGGGAGCGCTCCTCAGGGGAGGCGGTGCGTCTGTCTGTCTGTCTGCTTGTCTGCTCGCTGCTCCCCTGCGAGACCCTGCTCCTCCAGCGTGGGAAAAACAAATTGCCAAACCAAAACGGCATGGTCTGAAGAGGAAAACAGCCACAGACAGAACCTTCTTTTCTTTCTTTCTTTCTTTCTTTCTTTCTTTCTTTCTTTCTTTCTTTCTTTCTTTCTTTCTTTCTTTCTTTCTCTCTCTCTCTCTCTCTCTCTCTCTCTCTCACTCTCTCTTCTCCTTCCTTCCGTCCTTCCTTCCTTCCTTCTGTCTCCCTCTTTCACCTCTTTCACTTCCACCCCCCTTTCTGTCTTGCTAAAGGGGAAACTCTAGATGCAAGAAACAAGTCGATTGCTACTTGCAAAGTTTCAGCCTGAAAAGAAAAAGTAATCTGAGAAAAACTTTCTCTCTTTTTGTCTTTCTCTCTTTTTGTCTTGTTCCTTCTTTCTTTCTTTCTTTCTTGCTTTCTTGCTTTCTTGCTTTCTTGCTTTCTCTCTCTCTCTCTTTTTCTCTCTCTTTCTCTCTTTCTTTCCGTCTTTCTGTCTGTCTTTCTGTCTGTCTCTCCTCTCTTTTCCCTCTCCCTCTGTGTTTTATTCTTCGAGCACTTTCCCATTTGACTGAAACGGTCCTGGAGAGCGACAGTAGAGCCAACAACCTTCCCTTCCTTTTCCAAGTGACATTTGGGGCTACCGCCCCGTTATAGAGCAGATTCTTTTTATCCTCTCAGCCGCCTTACGGACTTGTGTAAACTCGTAGCCCAAACCCCCGGGGGAGCGATGCGGGGAGGGTCCCGTCCCCCGGGGCAGGAGGAGCCGCCCGGGGTGGCGGCGGCCCCGGGGGGCTCCGGACGGCTCCTGCCGGCCTCCCCCTGGGCGTGTGGGAGGCCGAAAGGGCGAGCACGAGTCGAGTCCACGTTTGTCTCCATAAACCCTTCCCCAGCTCCCCGGCCAGCCCGAGAGGAAGGAGGGAACGAGTGCCAATTACTTGGGCGAGAGGGAGCCAGGTCTCCATCCATTACCGCCTCCCCTGGGATGCCTGCGTGCAGCTCGCCTCGGAGGGGGGCACCGGAGGCAGAGACACCGCTCCTGGGCTCCCCTTATTTACCGAAACCATTGCAGCAGGGCAGCCAAGTATCACCTCATGCGGATTTATTTCTTCATTTCTTCTTTTTCCTTTTTTTTTTTTTATTTCTTTTTTTAAAGTCGTAACTTATTCCTAAGCTACCATACCTGGTAAAGAGAAAGTCTCCCGGGAAGGGGAGGAAGAGGAAGGTGGGAGGCACCACCACCTTTCGCCAAGTTGCTGGGAAGTGCCCAGCTCCCGAATAATATTAATAAAAATAAATAGATAAAATAATAATAATAATAATAATAATAAAAAAGCCGAGCGTCCCAGCTTTCCCTGGCCTGCAGCACCCACAGGAACTGCGGCGCTGGGGAAAGGGACCCCCAAAACCCTGTGGGGGGGGGGGGGTTGGGGCGGCGTCCCCCGGGGGCTTCCTGCTGCCACGGGCTGCGCTGGGAAGTTTTGGGAACTTTTTGTCTGCAGTGCGGCGAGGAGGAGGCAGAGGCCACGGGGAGGGAGAGGTATTATTATTATCATTATTATTATTACCATCATTATTATTATCATCATTATTATTAATTTCATAATCTTCACCATCATTATTCCTTTCTGTCCAGACAGCGCTCGCTCTGCCCGGCTCGTCACTTTCCAAGCCCTAGAGCAAAAACTTCCCTTCGCAGTCCCTGGGACATTTCCTGACCATGATTTCGGGAGAGGGAAGCTCAAACGCCGGGGGCGCTGCCCCCCCTTACCGCCCTTCCCCTGCTCTTACGGCCCGAGATGCTCGGTACAGGAGGCATATATCTGCTCGTAAGACATCCACTTGTCTCCCGCAGTTTTCTCCGGCTTCCAAGGCAAGGAATAGGCAGATTTCCTTAATTGACTGAACTGCCTATCTCGAGAAAGTAATAAAGTAACCCCTTATTCCCACAGTGAACCGATTTATAAATTAATTACTGTAACCCATTGTATTTGATTTCTCTTTTTAGGATTCCCCAAAGATGAATATACTAAAGCCTGGGATATTAAGTATTAACGTCTGATCAGAGTTTGCTATACAGCCTGACTTTTTAAAAAAGAAGTCAATGTGGGGCTTATAGAACCGCTCATTGTAAACCTCCTGGATATTTTTATTCCACCAAACATTAGCTTTGCATTTTTTACTGTCGCGGTATTTGTCCTACCCCGAGTGTCAGTGAGAGCACCGAGAGAAAACCTACAGTACATGTGTTATTTGGTGAAGTTCACGGAAAGTCAATATCCCATTTAGTGTAAAAGCTATTTTCCCTTTAGATGATAAAAATCAACCTTCTGAAGGAAAAAAAAAAAAAATAACCCTTTGGGTGAATGCACAAAAAGTATTTCCATGTCCTAATGAGGACTTTCCTTACATCAGCAAAGACCTGCTAATTACTGATGTACAAGCTGCAATAATTGCTTTTGCAGCCAAAGTGTAGAGTGTTGTCATATTAAAAATTGAAACGCCCGGTGGTGATTGGTGTCCCAAGGTGGCTGGCGACATCCCTTTCGGGAAGGCAGGGGGCCGATGGGGAGCCCCGCAGCCTGTGGCTACCAAACTTCTTCCTCGCCCCCCCTCTTCAGCGGTGTCCCCCCCTCCGGCAAAACCCCTCCCGGCCCATGCTCGCCCTCAGCACCGGCTCCGTGGGGGTCCCGGTGAAGGACGAGGGGCTCAGAGGGGCTCGGGGAGGCCGCCGGCCAAGTCCAGCCCCCCCCCCAGCTGCCAAAATGGGGCTTGGAGTCCCGTCCCCCCCCCCTACTCCCGGCGCGAATCAAAGCGAGGGGCTGGGAAGTAGTTGCCTTGTCATGTAACACATTGCCCTGATTTATTATAAAATTTTAACGAAATCATGCATATTTTAACAGCCTTTAATCACTGCATGAAAATTTAATTCATGAACTGTAGCGCGTTTAAATAAATGAAGTGTTAATTCATTAGGATTAATTAATTTGTTAAAGGATTGTGTGCAAGGTTAAGGTGGGAGAGAAACTCTTTGTTAGTTTCGCGTCTTAATCACCAGGTTTTGGTAACAGAAAAGGGGGGGGGGGGAAACACTGCCTGGGGCGGCAGCACCGATGGGAAGGGTGAGACCCCCCCTTTCTTCTCCCCCCATCCCCGGCCGGTTCCTCCCCGTGCCGCCTCCCTCCAGCAGCGGGGACCAGCGGGACCCCCCCTCCGCCCCCCATTTCCCCGGACCCCGGGCTTTGCCAGCGTCCCTTTGGGTGCCCCGAAAACCAGGAGAATGCAGGCAGCAGCCACGTAGCCTGCAAAAGCAGAAGAGGCAACGCTTTCTACCAAGAAAAAGCTGAAAAAAATCAGAAATAGTAAACTTTTTTTTTTTTTTTTTTTTTTCTGCCCAGCTTCATCCTCCCGTGCTACATTCCTGGCTGCCAAGGCACAGGCACGCTTTCCCCTGCAGCAGCTGTTCTTGCTTCTCTGTCCCTCTGCTGATGAAGGGTTTCCCAGTTGGCGTTAAGTGGCACCGAGGCAACAACGGTGGGACAGGGACAGCACCTCCCCAGTGGGCACCTTGCCCGTCACCTTTGACTGCAGGCTGTCCCTGGGATAACCCCAAATCCCCATTTCTGGTTACCTTGGAGTTACTTTTCCTCCTCTCCAAGCCTGGGAGAGGAGAGGGGAGGAGAGGAGAGGGGAAGAGAGGAGAGGAGCCTGAGTGTATTCACTTGGGGCATTTCTACACCAAGGTGTGTTGGCTTCATAGCTTGCAAGACATTTGCATTAGCCACAGTGCAGAGAAGGTGTGTAAAGACTTCTCCAAGCCTTTGGCTGATGGGAGTCAGAGGCAGGACTCTTTTCTAGCAGCAGCAACACGCTTTGATGCTGTGTGAGCATTAAGATCGGAATAAGTTGATTCAAACTGCCTTAATTATATTATTTGGTGTGAGAAACAACTAAAATAGAGAAGTGGGGTGCAAGTTAGTGCACCTTGTATTACGGACATAAGCTGTACACTAGCCCTCAATCCCCTTTTGAAGATACTTTAAAAAAGAAAAAGACAATAAAACACAGTAAAACCCAGACATATCCCAAGTCGGTATCTGATGCCAATCAGTAGAGTGACTGTAGCACAAGCTTCGATCTGAGGAAGCAGCAGCAAGCAGAACCAGGCTCTCTCGAGGCCTTCAGGGAGCTGGGGAGGAACAGGTCATCTGCCAGATATCCCGTGGGTAAAACCATCTGCAAAGAAGCCAAAACCTGACCCATATGTTGAATACAGCCCAACAGCTTCTACCAGTGATGAGCTGAGGCTGGCAGCAATCTCACCCTCTGTAGCATCAGTACCCCCAGAGCGCGTTCTTCTACGTCGAAACCTGCAAGTTGCCTGGTATTTAGTATAGCAAGTATAATTAGATTGAGTAAAACATTTACGAGCTATTAGATATCATTAGACATCACCACTTTGAAAAATCTCCTGTCTTAATCAAAATTGCGATACTTAAGTTTTAGATCTTGTATATTCCAAGCCTACATTACTACACATAACTATCATAAAAAAATGGATAGCAACGGACCCTTGTTTAGGCTTTTATTCAGAGAATATGGTAAGTACAGCAAGAGACCAAGCAAGCACAGCATTGACAGAATGCAACCCAGAGAACTGAAGCCCCCCATATGGCTAATAAATTTATAACTGAGGAAACCTGTAACCGAGGAAATTCATTAACCTTTTTGAATTGAAATAGGGTAGATTGGATGTAAGGAAGAAATTTTTCATGACGAAGGTGGTGAGACGCTGGAACAAGTTGCCCAGAGAAGTAATGAATGCCCCACCAAAGTCACGTTGGAGGGGGCTCTGGGCAGCCTGATCTAATGGCATATGTCCCTGCTCACAGCAGGGGGATCCAACAGGGTGATCTTCAAGGGTCCCCTCCAAGCCAACCCATTCTGTCATTACATAGAGCTAATTTTTTGAAGTTGTTAATGCACCAACTACTCTGCCAAACTTTAGGCCAAAACGAACACAATCTACATTAACCAAAATAAAATGCAGAATTTACAGTGGGGTCGCTGTTTTAAAACAAAACAAATAAACAAACAAATAAACATAACCGAGATTAAGATACAAGAATTCAGGTATGTTTAAGCTTCCCAAGTCATGAAACACAACAAGCTCCCACTTACAGCACTGGATGCAGTCACAACCTACTCGCTGTTTTTGCATTTGAAATCTGAGTGTGAGTGAGCACAGCTGGGAAACAGCCTGTTATAGACTACTACACTAAGTCTTGCCACAGTGCTGGAAGTTACCATCCCTGAGCAAACGGAAACCCAGAACTTGTCCTCAAACATCTCTTTGTCTCTGCTTGAGAATGAGATATAAAGTTTATGACCGTGACCTTCAGATTTATTTATTTTTCCTAATCCTAGGCTCCTCTTTTTCATCTATCCAGTTGCCTGACATGTAAAGCTAAAATGCTCATTTTGAAGGACAAGCCCATAAGTGGTGTTCCTGACCAAAAGACTAGGAAGTAGCATTAGAAAAGCTTTTTCCTTTATTCTAGCTTGATTTCACATGTATCAGTTGTATTCATATTCTCATCTCTGAAAATTACCTTTGAAGAAGTATACAATTCTTCTTTGAAGAAGTACACAATGAACCACTGCAACGCATCCTGCCAAACCACAGTGAAGCAATAGTGACCTTAACACTTACATTGATTGTTTAGCAATATAAAGATATTTTAGAAATGTATTTGAGATACCCTCACCTCTTCCCTGAAAGGGTGAAATCAAGGCAGCATCTTTTGACTTAGTGAAACTGGCTAAAGTATCAGCTCATGTCCAGATGTTTATTAAGGATGCTTCTTTATTTCAGAAAAAGTGAAAATAAAAACCTAAATTAAAACAGAATAACTAGATTTTTCTTCAAAGATTAAAATCCAGGTGGTACACTGTGGAAAGTAGTATACAAAAAGCACAATGTCATACTGCATGTCACCAGGAAAGATACCTTGCATGTATGGCCTGAATGATTTTTTGGTAATTTTATTTCTCCAAAAACAAAACAAACAGGCAAACAAACAAAAAAGAGTCCCACTTCAAAACAAAAACCCTGATTGCAATGTGTGCACACATTCATGCAGTATGAAATGTAATTCCTGGTCAAACTGCTTACAAGACTTTACAAAAGAGCCAGTCTATTGAAATTTTCCCAGTGCCTATCACTCTGCAAGGGGACTAAAGGCAGCGTATAGATTTTTCATATCATACGTATTGATGAATTGAGGATGTCTGCTTGTAAAAAATGCCAGCAAATGCCTATACATACAGGGGGAAAAAAAAAAAAAAAAAGTTATCTTACAGTTAAACATGCCCTTAGGAAAAAAAAAATACCCTGAAAAACAAAAACAAACAAAACAAACAAAAACCTTGAAACACAATAATGCAAAGAAACCAATTTTGCTCTGCGGCTTAATTAGGTCTCTTGCCTGTAGTAGGCCCTCACATTATGTTGACCTATGCAATACTTTGTGGAAGAGTCACCTCCAGAGAGGACAAAAGCCATTTCCATCAACTGTATCGATGCTGACACCAGAATGGTTAATACATCTAATAAGGAGGAGAAAGGGAATTTTTTCGCGAATAAGCTCACATTTGTGTTCGATAAAAAAACTCAGATATTTTCCAAATCATGCAAAAAGAAGTTTCTCTTTCTTTTTTTTTTTTTTTTTTTTTTTTTTTTTGCTAATTCAATATTTGAGAGACAACATCAAGGATTACAGTGCTTATAACATGTTTTATTCAATTCACATAGAAAAGCATGCAGTATTAATGTAAAATGGTACAGTATTAATGTAAAATGTTCAGTGCACATTAGGTAAACAAGTCATTAGCATACAAACCCATTTTCATGGTCTACATAGGCATACTGAACACGTTTAGAATAACAACACTTTTTGGGAACTAAATTAAAAATTGTGCTTAACTTCAAAAAATACAAGCCATGTTTGCAGTGTTAAAGAAGCAACGTTTTCTAACTGAAGTAGTGTAACCCTGAAAAGAAAGAGACTGCTACCTTATACCCACTTAAAACAATAGTTTCAGTACAGTACAGTGCTATGAAACAGTCAAAGCAGCAACATTTCCTCTTGGAGGCAAGTTTTATGGCAAAACTGACATTGTTTTATAGCAATTTCATGAATCCATAGGATATATAGCCAGTAGCTGCCTTGCACACACAAAATGTAATCTTTAGGAATGGAAAATGTAACCTTTAAAACAAGTTCTTACATAAGTGATGGATTTGACAAGACCACTTAAAACTGTCCTGTTCAACGGAGCCATTCACTGTGCTCACAACTGGAAGATCATGATACCTGAAAACTTAAAAGGTAAAGAAAAAAAATCCCACAAAAATTCCAAGTAAACATGATTTCCAGCCAAAGAAGCAGATCTGGAATGGTTCTTCCCTAGGGAAGGCCTTGCAATGGGCAAGGGAATGTTCAGTTTACACTTAGCCAGAAAAAGGCAGGATCAGACTGCATGAAAGTCATTAAAAATGAAGTTCACTTGGTAAATATTAAACGTTTGCAGGTTGACAACTTTGAGTTGCGTTTGATTTCCACACAGAGTCAGTTCTTGGTAGTTTTTGATGGACTAGCGCTAGAAAGGCTGCTCTGAATTTTCCTCTTGGTTGACTGACTGATATTTTTGTTTTTCTTTTCAGAAATAAAGGAAGGCACCCAAGGAGGATTAAGCTGGGTGTGCAGGTCAGATGACATCTTTAAAAAGCACGAACCAAACTTTTGTTCCTCAAATAGCCTCTGTGAGTTACTGAATAGTAAACTCTGGGAAAACTCTCTTTGAAATAAACAGTTCGGAGGCTTGATTTCACTAGCTGCTACGTTTTGGCCTGTAAAAAGTGGGAAGTGGTCATTCATATCTAGTCCAGATGGGGAGAGGATGGAAAACATAGCAGGTTTCCATCCAGCTCTGTCAACTGGTAGATCGCTCGTCTCCGAACACTTCATGCTCTGTTCCTCATTCATCCCTTCCAGTTTCTTCTCAGTTTCATTCAGAAGCTTAGAGCACTCTGTTGACTTTGAAGAATTATCAAGATCAGAGGACTTAAAATTATAGCAAGGACTCTTGCTATTGTCTGATTCAGACATCATCGAGTCCAACTCGGAAATTTTATCGAGGTAGGCGGCATCCATAGATGTCTCACTGGAGGTTCTTGTGCGATTCATTTCAGAAGAGCAGAGAGTATGCAGCCTTTTAGGTAAGCACGAACTTGCTTTATCGCTGGATTTTGCTGATGTTTCAGCTGACTGGCCTGCTACTGAATTTTGTGCTGATTCATCAAAATCTAAGTTCTCAGCAAAGTTCGTTGGGCAAGTCCCCCAAAACCCTGATTTTCCCATAGTAAAACAGTCCATCTTCTTTTCACTGCTTGTGCTGTGCTCTGGAGAATCTTTGCTGCAGTCATCTGAAGTGTCACAAAATTCTTCAAATTTCAGCTTTCTCAGGAACGTTGACGGTTTCCCTGCGTTTTCTTTTCCATCGGGAGTGTTCAGCTGAAGACGACTGAGAGACAGAACCGGAGTGCATGGCGCTGGAAGATCATAAAGTTCTTCATCCTTATATGGGGTACACTCCTCAATTTTATTCCACTGCTGTTCTAAGGAGGTATCCATATTTGTAGTATTCTCATCCAGGAGAGCTCCCTGACATCCTGGAAATAGCTCCTTCTTTGGGACACACTGGCTGTTTGAACCAGCTGAACCATCTTGACTAGAAGAGCTTGAACACGTTCCGTCACCTGACAGCTGTTCGAGGCTGTCAGAACTTTGACCGGTAGTCACAGCTTTCTTCTCCTCAACCTGCGTTTTCAAACACGTCGTGTCTTCGCTGCTCTCAGTTCCTTTAGCTTCTGCAGAAAGAGCTCTCTCACTAACAGCACTCATGGTCTGGGTTCCTTCACCTGCATTTTTCAGCTGTAAAAGCTGACACTCCATTTCTTCTATGTATTTATCACTTCTTTCCAGTGCCTTTTTAAGACGGTTCATTTCACGTTCGCTTTGTTCTACTTTGGACTGAAGTGCGGCTACTGTAAACCTACCAAACCTGCAAGTAGTAAAAAACAAAACAAAACAAAAAACAAACAACAAAAAACATTAAGCTGGAAAAGGACATGCTTTTCAAGTTAACGTAAAGAAAGAACAAAGCTATTAAACTGGTTAAATTTGAAAATAAAAGCGAGAACTGTATTTCTTAGCTAATTAAGAAAATAAATAAATAAATCATCATATATAATGTATAGGTTGCAGTGAATACCTGAAAAGCCAAAATTAAACTATTAGTGGTAGTAAGGCAATAACAAGCAGATTACCCTTCCAGGGGCTGGTTCCATCAATTCAACTCAAATATGCATGAAGAATTATCCCCTAAAACAATGGCAAAGATTTATGATAACATTTGAACAGTGGTCCACATCTTGAAATATTTACATTCAATCATTTTCCTACAGTACAGCACTGTTTTACAATACATTTCCTACACAATGTCACCTTGTCAAATACAAAATGCCAATACGAAGTTCAGAAATTGCAATAGTCCTTTGAGGTGGTTTAAATACTTATGCAGACCATTTCAATTGTGTTCCTGTTAGATATACGGCTTTTCCTTGGCCATCACAAGTGGGTACTCCCACTTACTTCAGAGCTACTTTTTTTTTTTTTTTTGAGCTTTACAACTGGAACAATGTAATTTCTTCTTCCACTCCACTCCAATAAACCTGCCACTTGTGGTTTGTGAAAGTTGTGTGCTTGTGGGGCTTCCAGCTTGAGCACATTTTCAGCTGCAAAGATACAGACTTATCTTCCCCCCCATCCTCCACCAGCTTTCAAGACTGACCTTCCCCAGAGGGCAGGTGAAGGTTTCAGCTATATGCCCTGACTAATTCTAACCTGTCACTGACAGGTGGGCACCAGGGAATTTCCTGCTCCATCCAAGACTTTCAATTTACAGAAAGGTAAAACAATTAAAGTTCTGGTGTTATTAGGAAGGAGGGAAAGACCTGCAGCCACCCTATTACTCTGACATGCATGGTTTTATATCGCAAAGAAATGACAATTCTGTATTTGGGCTTAACCTAACACTCACTTTCCACCTTGCAGCCCTGTGTTACAGCACAGCTTTATATTCACTCTTCCAGCACAAAGACTGCCTGGTTATTTCCACCCTTTTTCTCTCTGTCTATTCCTCCTTTAGCATCCCTCAGATTCACAGGGAATTCCTGCTCCATTTCCTCCACAAACTTCCTCATTTTATCCCCTTACCCCTTCATGAGATGCTCCCACTGCAACCTTTAGACCAATGAGGTCTGAAGGAGGTTTATCAGTGGCCCATGGCTATGCTGGTGAAATATCCATAAGTCTGTGTAAGCATTTCCAGCAAGGAACTAAATTAAGCCTGAAGTAGCAGGAGACTGCTCAATGCTGACAACTGCAATGTGGTCAAACCAACAGTGAGGGAAAGAAATAAGGAGTATCACAAGCCCTGAACAAGTTGGGCATGAGCGACCAGACCTACTGATGTATGTCACTGTTCAGCTGCTTCTGCATATTTAAAGGACTCTGAAGATTTTGATGTGGGCAACTTAGTGGTGGGAAAGATCCACACCACAGTCCCAGTCAGTTCTTTCACAGAATTGCTACTAGACCACTTTTTAAATCAGATCAGTCCAAGTTCCACTGAGTTTTGGTATCTGCTACTCACAGCTGTGCAGGTACGAAAATGCAAGGGAATAGTTTTATATTTATGAGTATTGATGTTCTAAGATTTTTGCCCCCAAAAGAAGCTGACTTGATTGGAACTCTCACGGCAAGGAATCACAAATTATCTCTACCCAATTATCTTTGTCTTGGCAAAAATGAAAGTAGGCCTTCTCTCATTTGCTCACTCTGTGTAACAAGCTTTCTCCTCTCATTGCAGAAGTTTCTCCATTTCTGTTTGCTTGTAAGAGGGGAAGTGGAAGAAAAGTTGTACCAGCCTACCAGCTTTCCCCATATGAAACCAGATAAAAGCAGAATCACAGCGAGTTCAGGAATGCTGCACTTACAGGTGAAGAGGGGGTTTACAATGAAATAAGCATCCTCACACGCAACACATTTTGACTTATTCCCCCCTTTAATTCACTCAGATTTTGGTTTAAAACATTGAGTGAGATAGCCACTATGGCATGGCCAGGCCCAAGCAAGGTTATTCTTGCTTCCTAGAGATCCAGAAGTACTTATTTTGCCTTTCTCTAAGGGGCCTGTTCACACAGCCTTACTGCTGTGTGAACCTGTACTGCTCAATAAAGGATATAAAAATGATGTAAAAACACAGCTGGATTAAGAGACAAGGAAACATGCTTATGTAGAATAAGCAAGACTTTCTGGGGTCTGCTGTAACACACATTTTGACATACAAATTGAACGTGTTTACATTTATATGCATACCTGGCAACTCCTATTTAATGGAAGAATGGTGTAATATGTTTATTTAATGCAAATAGCATTAGTGACAGCCTGAGATTTGCTTACGAGGAGGAAGCACTGTATTCTCAAGTGCAACTTTTATAACAAGTGTCCTCAGGTTAAAAAAAAGTGCAGGATGTTGTTCAAAGCCAAACAGCATTACTAATATGTTAATTGTTGTAGAGGGATGTGCTTGGGAATTTTGGTTTTCAGAAATGGAGCTGCTGACATGCCGAATACAAACAGTTACCTCTGCAGTTAAACACCAGAGCAGTAGTTCCTTTCTGTTCCTGCTTTGAGACTTCCATGCATTTATCTCCCAAGTTTTCAAGGACATTGATTTTTAAGACAGACTTATTACAGTGCACATATTTAAACCAACTACTCTAGACAAGAGGATGACATAGGTGTTTTAGTGACTGTTCTGGCAGGTCAGCTAACAGTTTAGAAGACACACACATTTTGGGTAAAGAAGCCAGAATCCTCCCTATCCTGTTAACAAAACCACTTTGAGTGATTTCCTCTTCCTTTGGATGTACATTGAGCTGTGTCATAGTCAAAGAGTTATAGCTTGATGGTAGAAATAATTAAAAAAAAACAAAACAAAACAAAACACACAACAGTTACATGAAAATAAGTGAAATTTTGGCTTGGCACTCCAGATAAATTGTTTTCCTTGAAAGTATCTGAACCATTTCACACCTGGGAACAAGAACAGACATCCATCAGTAGGAGTTCAGCTATTCAGCGCACGTGGTAAAGAGCACGTTTCATACTCTCCACAATATTTCCAATGTTGTGGACTTGTTCTTCAGTCATATCCCTTGAACAGTGAGTTTGTATCTCACTACATCTGTTTCAAGTACCTCCTTTCTAGAAAAAACGGAAAGTCCAGAGAAACTAGTTGTCACTCAAAGTAAATGAATACATTTCAGCTGGGATTTGGATCCTCTAGCACTGGCAGCCCATGACATAAGGTCCTTTACTTGACTACTGGCCTTCAGCTGTCACTCTGGGAGAATACGATCTGCTATAGGTCCTGTACCACATCTGCCAGCCCTGGACGAATGTACTGGATATGTTACAGCACCTGAAGTAACACTGGATGTCTAGATGAGCACCTAAATCCTGTATTTCAGGGCCTTTTCTCAGTCAAAGTCCTTCACCTTGCCCCAACAGTATTTTAGCTTGATACCACCAATCAGAAAATTAGCAGTCAGATGAGTGCACAAGAAGAACTAACATTACAGTTACAACACTCGAGCAGCCTTCTTTCATTATCCCACAGCTGCTCCCTCAGTTATGTTTGAATACTCCTGAAGATGTCCATTTAGAAACAGTTTGGAAAGTTTAGTAGTCTCTCACCTACAAGAGATCAAGTTTCTTCGGTTGTGTCTTCTCTCCTTATCTATTGGTTTCACAAATTCACCTTTAGGGTTTTGTTTACACACATCAGTGACCACGGACTATGACCCTGTCTAGTTTAGACCTTAACTCCATATGAACCCCCTTTAAAACCACACAGACTGAGATAAACATTCCTCTTTCCATACAGCAAGCAACTGCAGCCAGAGTTTTCCTATATAACCATATATGAAAAAGACTGAAATCTTAAGGATACCGTGGCAGATGATTCTCCAGTTTTAATCACCTGATGGTCCAGACTGTGCAATGCTCTGAGGCTCAGAAACATGAGCATGATTCATCCACCAAATGAAACAAGGCTGGGAAGTGACAATGTACAGCCAGTGCTTGTCACAGATTGAAATTAGGGCAATGCCAGAGCGTGCATCCAAACCCAGTCCCATATTTTCAGTACACGTTTCATTTGGATTTTGCTGTTAAGAAGGGAAGAAAGCTAGGAAATCCAGCAAAACATCTGAAAGCAATACTGTGTTCTACAGCCTTTCTGTGAAGAGCATCATGTACCAGATGCAGCTGGACAAGAATGAGTTTTGCAATCTCTACAGCAGCTATGAAAGGCAATCTGCAGCAACGTCTTGACAACGTGCCAGGCTATAGGCAATCTCCTTAAAGCAGCGTGTAATATCAATACAGGAATGTTTAACAAACAGACAGCTTTTTTTTTTTAGACAGCTTTATCCTAACAAGAAAAAAATAGAAAGAGAGATAGGCCTCAAGCATCTTGCTCTATTTCAGATCTGAATCTAGAAAAATGGATCAGTAAAGGAATTTGGTTGCATTTAATACAAAGCCCTGGGTATAGCCTACTACTGCTTTCCATTCTGCAGAAAAGATGACAGAAGAACGTAGGCAATAGCTCCTCCTTGAAGGATGCAAGAGAAACTCTTGCAAGAGCTAATTTCCTAAGCTTGTAGGAAAGCAAGTTCTTTTCAAAGTGGGCAGATAGTAGCCAGTAAATATTCTTCACAGCACCGTTCAAAGAGTATAAACTGATCTAGAGACATCTCACAAAATTCTCTCCTGGATGCCAGGAAAGTTCGTTTCCTTCACATCACGAGTAAGACTGAGCTTCGCTGTTTATTGGACAACCATAGAGCAGCAGGGTGGTGAATGCCATAAGCCAGAAGAGGTTACCTCAGAATTACTATAAAACAACCAAACAAAAACTCCACAAATACAGCAGAAAGCCCACAGAACCAAGTAACATCTAAACATCCTTACCAACACACATCTACTCCAGGTTTAAATCTTACTTAGACTAAGTGCTTCCTTACATTTTAGTGCTATGGGTCAAGAACTCAAAGTTGTTCTCAAGGCTACTGAACAGTAATTTCTCCTATTTACTTCTAAGACAATACTGCAGCTGGTCTTTGAAAATAGCCACTCCTCTGGGACAGCCAGCTTGCAGGGAGATTGAGAAAGTAGCCCAGGTTTCTATCTAGGAAGATAGAAACCTGCATGCAGGACACAGGTTACTAGAAGCTTATTGGTAGGCTCAGTGAAATACAGACTGAATTGAGTAGCCTGGCATGAGTGGGAATATTTGAATTGAATAAAAACTGGACATTGCACGTAAGACCTACAGAGTCAACAACCTAAGATTTTGGCGTGCATATACCCAAAGTCATGAATTTAGACAAGAAAAATAATATAACTGGAGAAGGGGGAAACAAAAAACAAAAACCACAAAATAATTTAAAAAAAGACATAATGCAACAATTTTCAGCATGTTACAGACTGTTTTTCATACTGGGATTTTAACTGGCAGAAGAAATTAAATATTTAGGGGAAAGGCTCCTAGGAAGCCTAGGAGTCTGATTCAAGCTAATTTGAATCTAACCATTCATAAAATACGCTATACCCTGGAGTGGATGGACTTGCTAGTTATTTTCCTTCAGGTAAAAAGCAAACACTCTTTTGCCAAAAATGCTTTTAGATCCACTGTGCTCTGCCAATGGACCTAACAGTTTTCTATTTTAAGTAGAGCTGGAAGTCATAGAGCTTAATCATCCTGCAAAACTTAAGTTTTAGAAGTTTTCCTGTTCTGTACCAGAAAAACAGAAGTCACAGAGAATTCCTTTGGAGAAAGAACAAGTGAAGAGCATGCAAGCAACTACCAAACAATCTGATCTGCCTGAGAAATGGGAGATTAGCACAGGTTTCTGGTAAGAATCAGAGCATGAAATTTACCTCTACTTGCTTTTCAGGCTTATGTCCCAACTTCATGATGGTTTGGTATACATCTTTGCCTTTCTATATGTTTTGCTCAAAAATTAAACTCTGGGTCTGAGGAATTATTCTCAAAAATGTTTCAGGAAGTAAAAAGAAGAAAAAGAATAAAACCCCAATCAATGACCAACATCTATTAAAAAAAATTGCATAAACCCCCCATCAATAAGATTGACCCTGCAGCAATGACATACATGATATTTTTCAGCAGGTTTCAATGGATAATCAAAGAAAAAACAACTCAAGATTATGATAAAAGGAAAGTTTTTTTCTTCAGTTAGCCACTGAAGAAGGCTAACTATACTTTCCCTGTGATGTCAGATGTAAAATCCATGTTACAAAGGGATCTTTCACTTGCTATCAGAGTTTCCTTTGCTATAAAGCAAGGCCTATTAAAATTATTTAAATTATGATAATTAGCTCCAGTGTCATTATGCAGAAAATGTGTTACATCTGGGATAAGGAAACTGAATACTGACAAATCCTTTCCCAAATCATTTGATTCAAGTATTAGTCAGTTACCTAGCTAGTTGTTTAAACGTGAATCCTTACCTGGCAATTCAAAGCTAAGAAATATGATGAAGGAAGGAATGGTGGTGACATTAAATTACAAAGATGTAATTCAGTAGCTATTTTAAATTGTACTAGAGACCCATTCAGAATGTATTCCCCAAATTTACCATCTGAACAATGATGGAAGTGCACCAAAACCAACTGCAATTTGCAAATCAGTGCACCCACACAGAGAAGTTTAACTAACATGACATCGTTGGGTTCTGATGTTAATGCCTTACATTCTGATTTCTTAGGCAAGGCTAAGTTATTGCAACAACTATTCAGGATGTAAAGCTTAGTTTAAAAGTCTTATAAATATTAGTTATCAAAGTTTGACATCAGAACTGGAAGAACATTTCAAAAGTGTCTCAATGTTAGGTCTGATCTAGATATTGTCTAGACTAATGACCATAAGGATCAAAGAATGAATTTATAAAATATGGTAACCAAACAAATATGGTAGAGACCATGTTTGAACTGTAATAGAGTCCCTAGACTCCATGGAGTTCCTACTATGGGACTAGAATTCAAAACAACTGTTTAAAATTTGACGTGAGCATCAGACCATCGGCCTGAAGAAAGCCAGTAAACAGGTCAAGTCCCACACTTGTAAGGGGACATTAGCAGCAGAAGTGCAAAATGTGGTACTGGTTTAACTTTTAAAGTAGCTATTTAGCAGAACTGGTACTGGGCATTTCTGCTAGAAATGCCAAATAAAAGGAAACAACAAAAATGGTACTACAAGATATAAGGATGGGACAGTTTTTCTGCTGTAAGTCAGTACTACCGAACCTTCACTTGGAATGCTGTACCCAGCTCTAAGCATCACAGCTTCAGAAATCCATAGGCAATGGAGAGACCTTAGAGTATACAGCAACACCAAATAAATCAGAAGCTTACTTTCCATCCTAAGTCACAGACCTAGAAGAGTTGGATGAATTCATTCTAGAAGACAAGACTAGGACTGAACGGGTATAGACAGGGAACATCAAAATTACTAACTTTAACATGCTGTAGGATTTCTTCCAAGATATTTTTTTTTCCTTGCGTATACTTAAATTCTTGTGGTACACCAAAGTTGAAGATAACTGAAGCAGGGTACAAGCATGCAACTGTCTAAACTTCTGAAGTGTAGAAACCATTCCTGAGCCAGTTAAAGCCTGATCCAACTCATGTTCTCCCAATCTCCATGCATAGCTCTGGAGTTACCTTGTGCAAAATCATTCCCAACACACAGGAAGAATGCAACTAGGCGTCTGGGTTGCAAAACCAGGTCTTAGTTATGGCCAGTTTCTAATAACATTTAATTCTATCTGTGCTTCTAAAGAGGAAAATCATCAGCTATTCTTTTATGCTGCATGGGCAAAAGATGGTAAAATAACCAGTCTGCAAAGTCTGGTTCACCCTCCCTTCACATCTGATTTTTTTGATCAACAGGACGGTACAGGTAGAAGAAACTGAAATTCCTTCCACTGGGGAGTTTACCTGACCTTATTGAAACAGAATTGAGGTAGATGATTTGGTTTCTTTTGGCTCTTCTTTTCTAGGATTTATTTGGTTGCATCTATTAATAAGTTTCCCATCCTTGCCATCTCACTCTCTAGCCTTATGGGAGAAAGGTATTTGTTGCCATTAAATCCCTTTCCACTGCCAAGACCTTTAGCAGTACTTTATCACCCTTACTAGGGGACATCAGGTCAAAATGTACCTTTATACATTTAACATCACATGCACAAGGATCATGCATCTGCTTTCCTGGGGTCTTAAACAGTCTGACAAGGAAGCTCTCTGTAAGGATGAATTTCATCTTCCAGCAAGTTAGCTGTGAATTAGATCGAAACCCAGAGTGCTCTCCCCTCACATTATGAAGGATGCCCCCCCACCCCCATTCTCCAAAAGCACTGTGTAAAACTTTGGCCAAAATCGCTCTTATCTTTCTAAGACAGAACTTTAAAAATGTGATCACTTTGCTTTACAAAGTACTTCCAAGGGGGGGTACCTTAGTACACAGCTGTAATCAGTATAGAAACGTTTCTGCTTTTTGAGGTAATTGTTGTTGATGTTTTCGCTACTTAGAAACATCAAACACAGATGTCAGCTCTGGGAATGATGTCCTCATGCTGCATAAGCCTGATTTTGCATGCCTTGCCCAGGCACAAGACTGTCAGGGACACTCCTTGAATGAGAAGTCTAAGTTCACAAAACAAACCCTGAAGGCAGCAAAAGGAAGAAAACCAAGTTACCAAACAAAACCAAATGCAAACAATGAGAACCTCTACAGAGTAACAAACCTGCATTGACAAAAGGATATCAAATTTAAGTGAAATTTCTCAATAACAAAAAATAAGTTATCTGTAGAATTCAATAAATCCATTTCTCCAGTGTTGGCCAGATAACACAACAGCATTTGTAGCCAGTGCATATTCCTTCACCGCAGACTTGCCACTATTCTCTAAGTTGCATTTGTCACTCAAGTCTGTGAGGATAAAAACTCCAAAGTCTACCTTGAGACACATATACAATGCCATGTACACCACCATAGTTTTAAGTTAAAGTCCTACAACAGCTAAAGAGTCTATAAATAAAATATAGAAGCTTTTAAAATATTCACATACTTTTGGGGTGATCTACTATCAACTTCAGCTTTTAGTCGCAAATTCTCTCTTAAAAGGCTATTGTTTTCCATGCTCAGTTTCTTATTTGCCTAAGGAAAAGAAAAGGAAAAAAATCAGTATACAGTAAAATAGAAATGACTTCCAATATTTATAGGACAAGCTGTTTCTGATTTTTTTTTAAAGAGACAGAACTAGAAATGTGAAGGCAGGAAACAGCCTTTCAGACAGGGACACCACTTAAAAATCACCATGGGAAATGGCTTGCAAAACTGAATAGCGAACAGACATTTTTAATTTATATTCCCAAAATACATTGCAAGTGTCCTATCTAGGGAAATAAACACAGCTATGTTAGTTAGTACAGAAAGTCATTAAGGAGATGTACTAATGGCAATTCCATGTTTTTTTTTTTTCCACATGACTAAATACGTTAAGTGCATTAACATTACAACATGCAGGTATCAGCAAAACTAATGTAGAACAGCTTCCACCACCCCAAATTAGATTAAGATTACTTTGTTTGTTTGTTTGTTTTTCCCTTTTTTTTTTTAGCTTGTTGTTTTCAAAGCAGTTATCCTATGGATGCAAATCCATTATGACAAGCTATTTGCAGTCATTCTTCACTTTCTTGCAGGACTTTCTGATTAAGACTCTTGATTCAGAACCCTTCTCGTTCCTTGAATTGAGGTCAATTCCTTCTTTTCAGTTCAACAGATGCTCTTGTTAACAAGGTACTTCATATAAAGAGAAGCTTTCCTGCTGCCGTGTTTCAGAACTACGAACACCACCATCCTAACAAGTAGAATGAACTCTTTGCATTTCATAGTCTACTCAGTCTCCGTATGTTGAAAACTGTACCACCAATCCAGGACTTGTAAGTCACAGTCTCAGTTCTAGTATGCAGTGGAAACATCATGTATGATACAGATTATCTGGGCTTGTGAGTGCAATGTACTTTGTTACAAGCATCAAACTGCAAGAAGAGAGGCAGAAAACTCTAAATACTTATCAAAATATTCCCAGCAACCTTCCCGAGTGAGGCTGAGACAGTGGAGAGGGGAGGGAGTAATGGAGGAGAAATAAATCAACAAAACAAAAAAACTACAATATTACTAGAGACAAAAGTAGAGATTTCTGGTATAGAAGGAATAGAAAGGGTAAACTCAGGCCCTGGGTCTTTGAGCGTCAACTCCTCTATTATTAAAAATAAATAAATAAATAAATAAATATGAAAAGCTATTCTGAAGGTATTAAGAATCCAGGAGCATCAAACCATTTGCCTCCACAGCCAAGACCTTTCTCTCTTTCCAGAGACATAGTTCCTTCAGCCACACAATGAAAGAGAAAACTGCACAACTTGTGTAGAGCTGGTACACAGGTTACCTAGCTGGCACGCGGGAAGGTAGACCCCAACTTCTCTGGTCTCCTTCCATAGAGTGCTCTGACCTCCAAGCCAGTGATCTGCAAGGAATCCCCCCGCAAGCAGCAGTGTCTAGATTAATGACTTCATGCAACCACACTACCAGTGAGCATACTTATCTAATATTCCTAACCACTGGGTTTGTACCAGCACTGTTGGATTTGCTCTGACTCCACTCAACGTTACAATGTCTACTTTGGGAGTCTCTGCCCTAGGACACTAAAGGATAAAGTTGACTCCTTTCCTGACATAGACTGGTTTAGAAAGTGACAGGAAGAAGAAGAAGAGTCAAGTGACTTCACGTACTTCCAGAACTGAGCAGCTGTTGAACAGGAAACAGATTGGAAGAAAGTATCTGCATCAGTTTTCATCCCTAAAACTCATCTAAACAATCTATTTGTATCTAAACCTTATTCAAAATCAGAGACTCCATAAACACAAAACCCTTTTATTGCTGGGGTTATGCTGGAGAAAAACAAAACAAAACACACACACACACACACTACCCCTGCCCCAATCTTCACTATATATTCTTATTTTTACCTATCTTGGAAAAATCGTTATAAACCTGTCACCACAGAGATTGTACAGTTTAACGTAATGGAAAACAAACAAACAAACAAACAAACAAACAAACAAACAACAGACAAGAACTCCTTGCTGTGAATCCCCTTTAGCCAACTAGACTGATGCTCCTGGGATCCCCTGAGGCCAGCTGTGTCCCTGTCTGTAAAGCTGAGGCCCAAGTCTAGCCATGTTATTGAAAAAAGCTCATTTTGGAATCTCAGTTTACTTTGTCTCATTTTTAGTGTTTACCATGCACAGATTAGTCTAATCAGGACCAGAATTTCCTTTAGGCTGCACAGACACAAATCTAGAAGTGTCTCATTAAGAACGACAAAATGGCAGAATGTTATGATGCGCACCTTTGAGTCTAGCAGAGGGAACGAACAGTACTAATTCTTAAGAAAGAACACTATCCCTTTCAAGTTAATCTCGAAATTTCACTCTAAGTCAATGTTTAACATGATTTTCCCTGTGCCCATACGTAGATTTTGCAAAGTATTTTTATTTACTTGGGTTTTCAACCCCTCGCCCCCCTCCCATCTGCAACACCAAGTTTTCTTTTCTATTACATTCAAGTTGTATAAAAAGCTGCAGGTTTTCACTAAAGGATCTTTGGGTCATAAAATGCTGAAGCTTGTCTATTTTCGGTCAAAGGGTCAAGTTACTCTGTCTCAGCAAATTGCACCAAAAATATTGGTTAGCAAGGAGGGCAATAGTGCAAAATCTGCCTCAGCCAACTGTACTGCGTTTGGCCATTGAATGTTGTAAAATAGATATATTATATAGATTATTGCAAGCCTGAAAATTCTGGTCATCAATACTGGTGACAAGCACTACTATAATCCAATTACCCAGTCATAGAGTGACACTGGAGTTGAGGAAGAGCCATATACAAGGCTCACTAGAACAAGCAATAACATCTGACACGTGCAAAGACTGTATAGAAATACTATGATACACCAACAATCACTGGAATTCATTTCTTCCCCCTTTTCTTCTAGATCTATGAAGTATCCAGAGGTCATGCCAGCTCTCACCCGTTTAACTAACATAAAAATTACACGGCCAGATAGCTGAAAAAGATGTATTTATTACCTCCTTCAACTTTTCCACATTATCTATCACTTTTTCACATATATCATTGGCAGCTTTCAGCTTTTTGCTCCATTCCTCTGGGGTTTCTGGGCCACTGGTACTTGCTTCATCTGCTGACTGGCTAGTTTCCTCATTTTGGCAAGAGGAAACTGGCACTGTAGGATCCAGAAGAGATTTCAGCTGTGTCTGTAAGTTGAGATTTCTGCCTCTCAGTTCTTCCACTTCTTTTTGCAGGGATTCTATTTCATCCTAAAGATGTCAGAAATTCACAGGAATTAAAATAATGTGAGAGATTAATTAAATAATACTGGCAAGTTCCCACAGCACTTTAGAAACATGGGTTCTCTGGCAAGCCCAGATGCATGCCTTTACTTACGCATCTATCTAAATATGCTTATGTATTGTGCTCCAGGCAGGATTTTAATCAACCTGCACACTCAAGCATAGTGAAGGTTTTAGTGAAGGGAATCCCCTGACTACATAAAGGACCCTGAACAAACTGGCAGGCAGACCAAAAGCTTCAAAGCAGTCAGCAACATGAATCTATTATTAGGGCACTCTGTGGGAAGGTTTCCTGTATAAAGAGTATTCTTAAGGTCGTCCTCTGCTGACTCATTTGCTGTTATTTGAGAACGATATGAGAGATCCATTCTGAAACATCACATGGTCAGATGCTGAAAGTCTCAACATTCAAAATGGACAGAGCACTGCCTGGAAAAGGCTGTTCCAGCTGCATAAAAGTAGAAGCATTTCAGGAAAGACTAGAAGGAAAAAAAAAAAAAAAAAAAAAAAAAGCCAACTAGCTGTGTCAGTCTGGAGCCACAGTGAAGCAAAAATCTTCAAAAGCCTGTTGCTAAAGAGATAAAAAGTAATTTATCCTGAAAATGTTTTCTTCACTGTTCTCCAACTTAAGACTTACACTGCTCAGGGTAAGATTATTAAAGTAGACCATATGATGGTATTTATTCAAGGCCTATTTGCACAAAATAAAAAATCAAACTCTCCCCACCCCCCTTAAAAATTAATAACCATTTCTAAATAGATTCACTTTTAAAGACATTTATGTTATCCTGTGTCCATCTGTGTCATTTTGGAGTTGATTCAATAGAAACACAGGAAACCTCCCTCTCATGACCGCTCTATGAAAGAAACTGAGCTCTAGGCAAACTTGTTGTAAGGCAGCCCTCACCTCCCTTGCATTAAGGATATTTATACAGCATCTGTTTCTTTTCTCTCATTCTCCTTGCTGTGAGACAGGTTTCTTTGAAAAATGTGCGGTGACTTCACACTCTTGCTACTACGGAAACAATAACTGAGAAGACAAACTAATCATATTCCTTATTAATACCTTTTTATCTTAAGATATTTTTTTTTCCAGCAGAAGAACAGAGAGGTTTCCAGGCATTCCTTCATCCGTTCATTCATTCAACAAAGCAACAATAATAGAAGTTAACCTATACCAGAGGATTCCAGTGGGCATTTCTCTTTAAAAAGAGGTTTAGTCTCCCCAAGTAATAGCAAAGTACTTCAGAAAATGTTTATCTTTGTACCAAATACAGAACAAATACCCCAATGCCCAATATGCATAAAGAAAACCCTCCCATAGTATCTTAGGGTTGAATTTCCAGTCTCTGGAACTGGCTGCATTTGGGTACCTGTAGCTTAGATAGAGCATCACCATGGCTTCTGCCGGACCTCTTCAGCCACCAGCAAATGCCTTCCCCAACCTCAGCCAGAAGGTGGGATATTAACGCAGCTCAGTTCCACGTAGATTCAGCTTAAGGCTTTGCTCAAATTAAAGACACCAGGACTCAAAGCAGGAAGATCAAGTTGCATACAGTAATTTAACAGTTGTAGTTCATCTGGGAAATCACAATGCTCCCATGTGCTTACCTCATATTCTTTGTGGAGCAATTCAAGCCTTGTTTTACGTAGGTGTTTTCTGACTGTCGGACTAAATATAGGATCACTTTCACTTGTCCCTCCTAAAGCAGCACAGAAGGAAAAAAACAAACAACTAATATTGTTGGTTTTTTTTCAGTCAATTCAATTTTAGCAATCCAGCTTGTAGTGCTTTTCATAATATCAGCTACAAATACAGCTAATATTGGACCAATCTACCACCATGGGAGACTACAACCTTTCATTTTCAGAACAGGTTAGACAGGAATATCTATTAGTGATGTTTAGAAGTCAAAATCCTGTCTCACAGCAGGAACACAACATCTGAATTTTTTTCAACTTCATATTATCCTTGACAGAATCATGCCTTATTTAAGACCACACTATTAAAACAGATCTAAGGGAGGGGGAAAAAATGCGACATAAAACCAACACACATACATTTATTTAACACATGACAGCATACGTTTCTAAAGTAAGACTATTCATACATATTTTTCCTATTAGAACCAAATAGCAATGGTGACATTTTATGTCAAATCAAGATACCAGTTATTTTCCAACCCTGGGGAAGTTCATATCCTCATTCAAGTTTTGTAGCTTTCACATTTTCTTAAAAAATAAAGCAAAAGGTGAACAATCCCCAAATAACAACCAACAGTCAAAAAGAACACGCGCATTCAAGGTTCTGGATTTAAGCACACTATTTCTCAGCTAAATGCTGTCCTCTTAGGTCAACAGGCTGCAACATACAGGTAGGATATTTGAAGAGAGATGCCTTTCTTCCAGCAAAAGGCACTGTCCAACTAAGATTGAAAATAATAATAATAATTGCAGTGGTGGGGTGCTTGCTACCTTTGAATAATCAAGCCGTTATTATACACATCATCTCTGGAATTTTTACCTTATGTATACTTTAATAAAGATTTAAAGTCAGAGGCTGGTTTTAAAGAAAAAAATAAATCCAGACATCTTTGGACCCAAGAAAACTTCAACCATCAGTAAATATCAGAAATTATTTCAAAGCCTAAAGTTGTCCTTATCAGCTATTGTTAAAGTTGTCCTTAAATAGGACAACTTAAACTAGGACAACTTAAAGTTATCCTATCAGTTATTTCAAAGCCTAAAGTTGTCCTTACCTATGATTTCCTTGCAAGGATTTTCAGGCGTGATGGGAATCCTGCAAGCTGGACACTGATTATTGTTCTTCAACCAGACTTCAATACAAATGGAACAGAAGACGTGGTTGTTCACACAGATTACAGGGTGACGAACCTTTCCGCATCAAGGAGGAGAGGAAAGAAGGAAAACAAACAAACAGAAAGACACTATGAATACTTAAAAACCCTTTCAGGTAATTGAGTATGAAAACATACTGCCTCAATCTCCAGCAGGAAAGAGACACTGATGTTTCCCCAGGCTACAAGTGGGCTCCTGACTTACAGCACCAAATTTCCCTATTATTAGTGACATGACAGCTGTAACTTTATTTGCAAAACTAAAGATTCTTGATCCCCAGAGCTCATCAACACATGGTGTGGCAGAAGCCCTTCCCTCATCCTACCATCTCCATGAATTGCAGCCAACCAGTGAAATGAGCTCCTCTGTGGAAGAACCAAAACGTGCACATTCACTCATTCCCAACAGCGAGGGATTGAGAGATTGCCCCAAGCAACAACCAGCACTTTGCCTTGAAAGAGCTGCCACTGAAGTGGCATTGCCGATTAACCCTAGCTTGCACATAATCAGCTTCATGGAAATAAACTAACGAGGATATGGGCCAAAACCACAGAGCAGAAATATGAACCAGCAATCACTAATTCAAACCTCCTGCTAGATACGCATTGCTACTAGTAAGTCAATACCCAAGAATGGGGCAGCTTAAGTATTGCAATCAGACACAGTTCCTCTCAAGTATGCATAGAGGGACCAAATATGATACAGAGAAAACTTTTCCCTATACCGTCACTTTACTGAGGTGCCCTGGTACAATTTATAGTAATACACTCTCAAATCTCACAAGGCTTAATGTTAGTATCTCTGTTAAGGTCCTTAAAAGTAATTATTTGTTTTTATTCCACCACTATCTCTGCCCAAGAAACATATTTTGACTCATGGGGGTAGAGGCGTGTTCTGCTTCAGAGTCTGCTTCATGGCCCCTGTGAAGCTGTTAAAGCCCACGTTCATGCGAATCCTTTCAGCTTCAAAAAAGAAAAGCCCTCACCAGCCTTGAGATTTCCCTTGCTCATTTTATCAGCAAAGCAGACAAACTAAGAAGGAAAAATGAAGCGTTGGCAGGGAGAATCAAGAAACTGGAAAGGACAGCTAAAAACCACCTTGGAAAACAGATTAGATGTGCCCTGTAGTAATCATGCCCACACACTCAGTGTTGTACAAGCTAGAAACCAAGTATTTTACCACTGAGATACACACACATCTGTATAAGGACCCAGGTCTGTCAGTTCCTTCTTCATTTTGCTTTGTGTGTGGGACAGGAGCCTAAGGACTGTCTGTACACAAACAGAAACTCAAGTTACTGAAGGTGTCCATACGGAGACTAAGGGATTTCTCCAGGCACCTGCAGGTTTTTGCTTCTAATTAAAGTGGCTTTTTGGGGGTTTAATGCAAGCATTAGCACACCAAGGCTTTGTAAACATTTAAATATTACAATTTCATTTATTAAAAACACATTCTTGTTATTGACTGCTTTTCTTTACCAGAAAGAGAGAGCTTTTTCCAGCTTTCCCATCAGCAGCTAGAAGAAGAAAATAACTTTTTTTTCTCTAGTTGGTCTTTTTTTTCTTTTCTTTTTTTAACCCAGGAGCAGCCATTATATGAGAATAGTTATATGGATGGCTATTATAGGGTACAGAGCAGAATAACATAAAATAGTCCAAACAGGGAAAGACATTTCAGGAGTGCAGGTCTCCTCCCAGGGGAGCAAGAGACCCTCAGTTACCCCAACCCTGACGTGGATATACACTTCTTGCAAGTGAATGATTACTCCATATCTCTAGCAAAATAGTAAGTCACGTTTATCACTCTCTGGGGGACAGTGCTCCTGATTTACACGCATTTACACGTTTCACTTCAGGGCTGAGGTTTACACGTGCGTTAGCTCAGAATCCACACAAAGCAATCCGTGCCCCGGCAGCAGGAGCTGCTACCGAGATGTCATCAGGAAACACCGAGGCCGGGGGCCCCTTCCCCTCACCCTGAGCCACTGTCTGTGACAAGCCTGGGGGTGGGGATCATGACACACTCATTACTAAAGAGCATTTTACTTGAATTACAGCACCCTTTCAGTTCCTCAATTGACCATAATGACTGGAAAGGCTACAGCTTATTTAGGAAGACTTGATTAGCTCGGTGAATTTGAGTAATTCCCCCCCGCCAGCGTGGTTCCCGCCTGGATCAAAATCAGATCCTGCAGACATCCATGCCTCTTCTGGGCCTTTAAGCAGCACTAAGTGAGGAGCAGGCAAAGTAAAAAGCAGGCACACTGACACCAGTGAACAAACCCCTGGACATATCCCATGGGCTTTCAGCACACACAGAACTGCAGGCCCAAGCCGAAGCACACCACCACCACTGAAAGCAACAGGAGACCTTCAGTCACTGTGCAGCAGGCAACCTGAAGGCCTGATGCAGCCAGCTGCTGACCTCCTCGCTAATTATGAACACAACTACATTAGACACTAGCCCAGACTATGTTAATTGAACATTCAGGTTACAAAGATGAAATTCATCCAAGCAATTAGCACTTGTGATAAATGGTCATTTGCCCACCTTGCAACCATTGCTTATAAACTGTTCACGCTAACTACTTTCTATCTAATATTTTCTATCCCCTCCTCCCCCCAAAAGATCTCTGCTTCATTAAACACGAGCGGATGACATTACTGAACAAGTTTCTATTCACTACCTCTTTTTATCCACTTACCACTAAGCACAGTGAATAGTTCCTGGTTTGCAACCAATCCTCTGCACGTTTTGCAGATAGCAAGAGGGTGGGCTTCATATTCAATTTGAAGCCCACGCTACAAAACACAGAAGTACTAGAACACGTCATCCCTCTGTTCTGCTTTCTGTCCCCCCAACAAGTTGGTAAAAACTGTGATTTTTTTTCCTTATTTTACTGAATAACCTTTTTCCCCCTCTTCAGCCCTACTCTTGAAAAGAGAAGAGCTTTTTCTGATGCTTTTCAGTGATGCACAAAGATGTGTGTTAAAAGGACAGTCAAAGCAGCCAACTTTGGCAAAATTGAAACTTAATGTAACTGAAAAAGGAAGCATTCAAAGACCTTCATTAGAGATGTCACCACTAGATCCACTTACATAATGTTAATAAATTACCTCAGTGCAAGATACCATGAAAGAAGAGTGTGGAAATCTCTTCCAGTACAAACTCAGTTACATCAGTCCCTGGTCAACTCCAGAAGAGAAGTGGAAGGATGAGGCTTGAGAAGAGCCAGTGGCTCCATAGCAAAAGACGAATGACTACACAGCAAAGCTATGAAGCGCTGACATTATTTTGAAAACCACCAAGATAAGATTTAACACTGAGTACCTTATCAATTTGATTTTGCTCTCCTCCTTGTTGAGGAGTATCCGCTCTGCATTAGACACAATAAACTTATGCTCTCCATTTGTATTAAATAAATACAAGGGATAACAGCAGTGCATTCCTGCTTGCTCATGTCCCATTGGAAAGCCAAGAAATGAGTCAACGTGGCTGCTAAGAGCATCACTCTCTGCCACAGGTAAGACACTGGAGAAACAGAGGTGTGCAACCACCTCTACTATCAGCGCTCTGCCTGCTTGACACATCCACCGCTCCTCGTCTTCTGAGACCACGCAAGCAGAAAAGGCCTCGGAGCCGAGCCCACGTGGGGCAGAAAGAGAAGGGACGGTAAATAACAGACACAAACACATGGGTTATTTTCGCCCTTACAACAATCGATGTTTTGTTTTATGAGGCGTGCTGCAGAGAGGGAGGAAGCACGAAGGGACCGTGAGGGACGAGGGGAGGCTCCGAGAAGCAACCGGTGACAGCCCCGCAGGCGGCTCGGGGGGCTCCCGGCGCCCAGCAAATACCGGGAGCGGACACCAGAGATGAGCACCGCGCCTGGGACCCTCTCGGGTCAGAGAAAGGAAATCAAAACTTTTCTTTTCCTCCAGCCAGCTCCGATTTTTGCTCATCACTTTCTACACCCACTCGGTCCTGCACCCCTCTTCTTTGTTTCGCTGGGCCTCCACGACACCGCACGGGGACCAAACGCGAGCCTCGCGGCATCCCAGCTCCTGTTGGGATGGAATACCCCCTCCTCCCATAAAACCAAAAAGCTTCACCCCAAAAGCACTACGTCCAAATTCCGTCTTTTTTATTTTTTATTTTTTTTGGGTGGGGGTGGTGTAACCCCACCGGTGCCTGCTCCCGCCGGGGTCTCCCCCGGTTCCCCCCCCTCCAAGCGGCCCCGCAGCGGGGCTGAGCCCAGCCTCCCCCCCGTCCCCCCCGGGTGGGTGTCAGCGAGCCCCTCCCGCCCCGCACCCACCCCCGGGCCCCTCGCAGGGTGGGAGCTGAGGAGGGAGAGAGGGAGGGAGAGAGGGAGGGAGGGAGGGCGGCGAGGGAGGGCAGCGGCCGCCCGCGGGGCCGTTACCTTCCCCAGGCAGATGTGGCAGGTGATGGGCAGCGTGAGGGACAGCGTGACGCTCGGGCCGTGCTGCGACATGGCGGCGCCGCCCGCACGGAAGTCACCGCGGGCAAGCAGGGAGGGAGAGAGAGAGGCAGGCAGGGAGGGAGGGAGGCAGGCAGGCAGCGCTAAGGCGGCCCCGCTACGGCAAGCCGGCGAGGCCAAGCCGCCGCCGCCCGGTGCTGGGGAGGGGAATGGGGGGGGAAATGGAGGGGGAGCGCAGCGCAGCGCGCAGGCTTTTGAAGCGCCCCCCCCGGGAAAGGAGAGGGGGGAAGCGCCCTCATGGCGGCACCCCTCCCCACCCCCACATACACACAGCGCCGCCATGGCTCGGCCCCATGAGGGGAGAGCGGGGGTGGTGGGGAGAGTTTGGTAAAGGCGTCTGGATGGAGTGGGGCCACAGCGGTGTGTGTTTGCCTCAGGAAAACATTCCTGCCTCAGTAAACCACTCTTGCCTCAGTAAACCACTCTTGCCTCGATAAACCATTCTCTCCATGGTCTTCATTGTGCCACCTAAACGCCAGCATTTTAAATCCCATTAATTCCCCCATGCCTTCCTCCACATCTTTTTTTTTTTTGTTTGTTTGTTTGTTTTTTTTGTTTTGTTCTTTTGTTTTTTTTTTTTTTTTTTTGTTTTCCACTGTCCCTCTTGCTCTGAAATAGCACAAACAGGGCTGGGCTGTGGATCCCATTGGGCTGAATATGAGCCAGCAGTGTTCCCAGGTGGCCAAAGAGGCCAATGGCATCCTGGCCTCCATCAGGAATAGTGTAGCCGGCAGGACCAGCAAGGTGATCGTCCCCTTGTATTCTGCTCTCATGAGGCTGTACTTCAAATACCCTGTTCAGTTTGAAGCTCTCACTCAGTACAAGGACATCGAGGTGCTGGAGTGTGTCCAGAGAAGAGCAGCAAAGCTGGTGAAGGAACCAGAAAACAAGACTTATGAGTAGCAAATGAGGGAATGGGAGTTGTTCAGTATGGAGAAAAGGAGGCTGAGGGGAGATCTCATCACTACCTACAGCTATCTGAAAGAAGGTTGCAGTGAGGTGGGTCTCAGTGTCTTAGGTGACAAGTGATAGGATGCAAGGACACGGCCTCAAGTTGCACCTGGAAGAGATTCAGAATCACAGAACCATCTAGGTTGGAAAAGATCTTTCAGATCACCAACAACCTGACCTATCAAGTCCCATCATTAAACCATGTCCCTTACATGCCATGTCCGTACATTTCTTATGTTTCGTACCTCTAGGCATGGGAACTCCACCACTCCCCTGGGTGGCTTGTTCCAGCGCATGACCCTTTCTATGAAGAAATTCATCCTAATGTTCAATCTAAACCTGTGATGCAGGCCAGGATGCCATTGGCTTTCTTGGCCACTTGCTGGCTCATGTTCAGCTGGTGGTCAACCAACATGGAAAGCACCAGAATGATCTGCTCTGGGAAGTGGTGGAAGCCCCATCCCTGGAGGTATTTGAGAGACATGGATGTGGCACTAAGGGACATGGTTTGGTGATGGTACTCAGTAGCTCAGGTTAATGGTTGGACTTGGTGATCTGGAAGATCTTTTCCAACCGAGATGGTTCTATGATTTAAATTACCCAGGGCACAACCCCCCCTTCCCCACTACTCAGAGCACTGGCTGGCACTGGCCATTTTCCCCAGTGCTACAGGATCAGCCCTGTGCCTCTACAACCTCATGTCCATTGTCAACCGCCAGCTCCCACACAGCCTAGTCAGCCAAAACCTTTCACCCCTTGCTCAAGAGGTTGCTAGTTGGTGGGATTTTCATGGCCCATGCAGCTGTGGCTGTGAGGGCAAAGAGGAAACTGTGACTCTGAAAGCCCTGCAAGAGCATCAACGCTTGACTAACAATGCCCAGTGGAGACTTGTTGAGAATTCATAAAAGTAAACCCATGGATGAAAACTTGGAAGCTGCCCTGCTTCCACCAACGCCCCTCCAAGTCCAGGATTTGTGCTTTCCAGGCTGCCTGACAGCAGCTGGGAAGCAGTGCTTGTGGGACAGGGCTTGTAGGAGTCTGTTAGCTTGACCTCGGTCCCGGGATCCCTGTAGTTTCTTGTAAACGTGCCACAGCATGCTGAAAATTACAGACCTGAGTGATTTAACATTGCACCACATGATAAATGCTGGGAATGCTGAGCAGCTAATTCAAACAAGCATAAAGTTGTGGATGCAATGATTAACAAGGAAAGTATCTTAGACCGACACAGCAGAGTTGCACGGGTGCATTTCAATTTGATATAGGTGAGTTACTGCAAATAAAGTGAGCAAACTAATCCGTACTGACATTGCAGTGCCAACAGTGCCTGGCAGCTTTCATGGTAACGTATTCCTAGGTGGGAAAGGATAGTTCTGAGTAAGCTGTACTCGATAAAAGTTGAATATTCACTTGCTAAAATGCATCACTTTTTAGTAAGTTTCAGAAAAACTGATTTAATATCAATTAAAAAAAAAAAAGAATCAATTAGCGACGTAATATGTGTACCATTATTTGTTAGAGGCTGAGGGGGACATTTCCTGTGAGGAGACACTTCTAGACCTGGCATGATCAACCTGTTGATTAGGTAAGAGGCTGCCTGGAGGATTTTCGAAAGTATAAAATTATCTGGTTTTGAACTTTAAAGGGAACCACTGGAGCATGGTGTGAGTTAAGTGAATTTATTGTGCAGCAAGCAAAACATTCAGGAATGCAACAAACCCCTGTTATTTATCTTTCTTTGCTGCTTTTGTATATTGATTTTTATTGAAATTGACTATAAAAAGAGCAGAAAGGGTAAATACATGAAAGAGAAATCAAAAACAAGGAAATATGTCTTAGAATTGACACATGAAACCCTTTAAAATGAATCTGGGATGAAGCAGGAACCCTTTCAACAGCATAACTTCCACCACTTCAAAAAAATTGTACGTAACCGGAAAGTGACCTGTTAGAGGACAAGATCTGTTGAGATGTATATATTTTCTCTTAAACAAAAAGGCTCATAAAGGAGCTTATTTCTCTGAATAAGCTGCTAAAAGGAATACATTTTCTGAGTAAGGAGGTTAAACTTATTTGTTTAGCAGATTTCTGCTGAAGTTGGATGCCTAGTCAGTGAACAAATACTTCAGAAATTATTTGTGATCTAGTAGTGCCTGAGGTTTAGTTGAAATTTATGGGATGATGTTACCGACTCTTCAGGGGCATGGAAAATATTTAATTCTGTAGTGCTGGGAGAGAGAGAGAACACAGAGAGTGAGAAGAAGGGAGCTGGAGGGGTAACAATCTGCTGCAGTTAAGGGGAGCTGAGAAATATAATACGACTACAGGAGGTAACAAGCCTTTAAAGGGTCCAGGCCACTTAACACTGTAGTACTGAGTGGTGGGGACACACACAGGGCTGCAAAATAGAATGCAACAGATAAAAACCTTCCTGGGATGCCTGCTATGTTTGCTGAAGTTCTTAGGCATAAGGATCAAACAAATGGGTAGGAGATCAGTGTTTGGCCACTGCTAATACATGTACAGAGAAAGGGTGAAAAAGGACAGGTCGAAAGCCAAGAACCCAACCACTGATGACATCCCAGGATTTGGGCTCTGTTTGTGAAATTACTGAGCCATGTGCGCCTGAAATATTGGAAACCTTGAGACAATGAACAGCAAAAATAAAAAACATTACTTATTAAAAACAAAAGTTTATTTGATGAGAACTTTGAAGGAACCAACTTAGGACGAGATAAGCTGGTCAGAGCACTAAATTGAGCTATTTAATTCTTTTAAACTTGGGAGTCATCTATAATTTTTTGACTCCTGAAGCTGAATGAAGTCATTGGTATTTTTGGATTAAAGTCATGAGTCACTTATATTTTAGATCTGTGTGTTTCCCACCAACGTGTTATGCAGAGATAGCTAGGAGCACAGGTGAGCATGTGAACAGCGTTGTCTCAGTTAATTAGCCCATGTGGTAAGCAAGAGGTAACTAATGCATCTATACTGGTTCTAATAATTTGGGTGTTTGGATGTATGTCTTTATGTTGTGAAAACCTAAGTTGAAGGTCATCGTTTACACCTGCACAAATAGGTGTAAAACACTATTTTTTTCCCCTCGTTCTGCTGAGGTAGAAATATCTGGATGCCGTCAAGCTGTACCAAGCCAGAGTATCCCCTGTCATTATCTGCTTCTGCAACAGTGAAGTCTGTTAGAGCTTGCCTTTAAGAAACGAGGCTGGATCTTTAGCTCTTAAGAAGGGCTTCCCAGGTGATTTTGCCTGGTTTAGGAGAATGTAGAGTGAAATTTGCCCAAGAGTAAAGAAGTGATTTAAGCTTATGATTCCAGTGCCTAAATTCAAAACTGTTGTGCTTTAAACCAATTACTTTCAATAAGGATGAAGACAGGCCCCCCTGCTCAGGATTTTACTATTGACGAGCCCTGCCGAGTGACAACCCTCCTGTGCAGCAGCATCTGCCTCGCTGGTTCCTGGTGCCATTCAGAGGACAGTGGAAATTTGTAACTTTCTCTGTATGGTAGACTACTCTTGTTCTCTGTGAGTTCCCATTCAGTTTTCATTTTGAAACAAAGGTGAATTTTGGCTTTCTCTTTAAAACAATGTTTTGTTTCTGACTGTAGAAAAATGTTGTGCTACCAGAAAGGAAATGAAAAGAATGCCAGAGGCCAGAGTGTAAATCTCTGCCCTTTGGGTAAGTGAGCTGGGGGCAGAGTAGGAGCCTCACTTTAGCAATTTAATAATGCTTGACATTGGCGGCCTTGGATAAGCTTAGTGCAGTTAGTCTTTTTCACACAAAACAATCAAAGATGACAAATTACGTTTATAGATGCAGCTTTCTTTTTGAGTTTAACTGCAGTAACATCTCATTGTAAAGTAGAATGTACCCACTCTCAAGCTGCATTGTCCACAAAGGGACTTAAAGCAACTAGCTTAGGCTTCTTACTTTTAGGTGCCCAAAGTGAAGTGAAGAAAAGAAAAACCCTGTTCTCTATGACCTTATTGAGACTTTTTTTGATCTTGCCCTTCTAACACCTTCATTTTTCTTGCCATGTGTCAGCAAGGAACCAAAGGAGTAAATACAAATGCTGGGTTATATCTGAAGTTGGTGCAACTTGCATGCCTAGGAGATTAGACTATGCTCATGCCTAGGAGATTAGACTATGCTCCTTTTTCTTTTTGAGGCACATGTAAGAGGTTGATTTCCTGTCAGACTCTTTTTCAGATGAATATTTTATCCGAACAAACTGAATTATATTAGAATGACATCCTAGGGCAAGAAGAAGTTCCAGAAGTATTATGCTGTGCCAGCTCTCTCTGACACACCTGTAATTGTATGTCTTAGCCTAAGGATATATCCACGGGCTTTTCAGGCAGTTCTGTTGAGCTCTGCCCACACTGTGCTGGAGGCTGCCTTTTTGCACGTAGTATGGCACTCTGCCCTAGCAGAGACCTGGGCAGAGGTCAGGCTCATGGCCACCTTGCAATACCATGTAGACACGCACTAAAGCCAGGTCTATCCTGCTAAAAGCAAAATGTCAAGGGGTGCTCTCTGATCTTAGGGCCATGTGGTGCTCCACATTGCCTAAGCTCACTCCCTACAAAGAAAAAAATAAAATAATAATAATAATAAAAAACAGGTTTGTGTTGCGTGCTGGGCTGTGCCTGGTGGCTGTCTGGTGGAAGGCTGGTTGAAATGACCCAAAGGTGCACCAGGCAGAGCCATAACTATCAAAAGGTATGTGTCGTATGGGTACACAGTCTGAGCATTGCATCTTGTGCTTATTTACAAGTAGATACAGAGTCTTAGTGAAATAGGCAGTGTAACAGAGAAAAGGGTGCGTTTTATCTAATTTTTATGCAAGAGAAACCTCTCTCCAAGCCTTTCATCTGCAAAGGTTTAACCGATTTAAGGAGACCTGTACTTCTGTTCGGCCACACAGGGAACAGCTTCAGGATCGGGCCATTATTCTGCGAATTTTGGCTACTACTGAATGTTCCTCCTTACGCCAGAGTTTTTGATATGGGATATATCACTGAGAAAATATTGGACAGGCCACTTTCTTCTATTCTGGGAGCAAAAAGAAACAGTATGCTACTTGAAACAAAAATGATGTCCACCTGCCGCAGCTGCTGGGCTGAGGCTGAAACCCAGACAGAGGGGCTGCAACCTCCCCGGGCAGATGCCTACACCCAGACAGACCTTGTGAGGACTGAAGGAGCTGCCCAGACCCTCAGGTTCAGGGAACTCCAGAATCTGGAAGACCCGCTAGGGACTGAAGGCAGAGGTAGGTGGGCGTCATGGGTGTAAATATGCCCAGATGGACAAACTTTTCAAGCACATTGACATATTGCGAGAAGAGCTCACCAGGCAGCGTATTATCCAGGAATCCAAGCGAGAGATTGATGAATGGTCTTGTGCACTGACACGGCCTGAATGACAGCCTGGAGAAGACAAGGCTCTGGGAGACCTCATTGCAGCCTTTCAATACTTAAGGGACAGTTATAAAAATGATAGCAACTTTTTATGTTGGCAAATAGTGATGAGACAAGAGGAAGCAGCTTTAAATTGAAAGAGGGGAGATTTAGATAAGGTGTTGTAGTGGGTTTACATGGCAAGGTTTTGGTAGTGGGTGGGCCATAGGGTTGGCTTCTGCGAGAAGAATCCAGAAGCTGCCCCATGTTAGACAAGGGCCCCGCTGCTGGCCAGAGCCGTGAGAAACAACCTTGCAGGCACCAAGGTCAGTGCAGAAGGAGGGCAGGAGGTGCTCCAGGCAGGCAGCAGCAATTCCCCTGCGGCCTGTGGAGAGGCCCCTGGTGGAGCAGGCTGTCCCCCTGCAGCCCATGGGTCCCACATGGAGCAGATCTCCACACTGCAGCCCCCCCATGGGTGGAGGAGCCCCTGGTGGAGCAGGTGGATGTGGCCTGGAGGAGGCTGCGGCCCATGGAGAGCCCCTGCAGGAGCAGGGGGCCTGGGGGGAGCTGCCGCCCACCCATGGGGGACCCGTGCTGGAGCAGTTTGCTCCTGGGGGATGGACCCCGTGGTACTGAGCCATGTGGGAGCAGTTCTTCAAGAGCTGCTGGCCATGGGCAGCCCCTGCAGACTCAGTTTGGGAAGGATGGCATCCTGTGGGAGGGACCCCACGTGGAGCAGCGTCGGAGAGTGACCATGAAGGAGCAGCGGAGATGAAGCGTTAGGGACTGACCGCAGCCCCCATTACCCTGTTCCCCTGTTCTGCTTGGGGGGAGGAGGTGGAAGAGGGTGTATGGGGGAAAGGCATTTTTGGTTTCTTTCCTTTGTTTCTCACTTCTCTAGCTTGTTAGTAATAGGCAATAAATTCTACTATCTCCCTACTCTGAGTCTGTTTTGCCTGTCACAATAATTGTTGAACAATCTCCCCATCCTTGTCTCAACCCTTGAGCCCTTTGCATTGTTTTTTCTTTCTCTTCCCCTTTGAGAAGGGGGAGTGAGAGAGTGGCCGTGGTTGGAACTCAGATGCCTACCTCAGTAAAACCATGACAGATGTTAAGGGGAAATTCTTTACTCAGAGAGTAGTGAGGCACTGGACCAGTTTGCCCAGAGAAGCTGTGGATGCCCCATCCCTGGAAGTGTTAGAGACAAGGTTGGATGGGGCTTTGAGCAACCTGGTTTAGTGGAAGGTGTCCCTGTCCTTGGCGGGGGGGCTTGGAACTGGATGATCTTTAAGGTCCCTTCCAACCCAAACCATTCTATGAAAATATGCATGCAATTGTGACAGGCCTTTGATTGGTTTAAACTATGATTATGAGAGTGGTGAAGTACACCTCATGATGCATGCCAACATTGGACGATCTGTCCCCCTGTGATATTAAAAAGTTACAAAGATCATAGAGATCACAACCTTTTTTTTTTTTTTTTTTTTTTTTTTTTTTTTTTGGAAGCAATAGAAAGCTGGAATTAATGGTGTAAAATCTTAATGAGTAGCTTGTGCTGAGCTGTGCGGTTCACCTCAGTTATTCTCCCCATCTCAAATGTTTACCAGCCAATCAGAACATTCCTTAAAACCAGAGATTTATAATGAAAAGTCAGCCCTAATTGAATTTCTTCATTAAGAACACCATCAAACAGATACAGAACACCTTACAGCACCTTGTTTAAATTAGATTCATTTTTCTGATTAATTATTAAACGGAAAGTTTAAAAAATCATAAAATCTTAAGTGCTATTAAAAATTGATTAGGAATGCATTCTTTCATTGACCCAGTTTGTATTTTTTTTTTTAATTTTTTTCCATCAAAGCTAATACATTTGAGTAGCTGCCTCAGACAGAAGTTTGTAATCATTTGGTCATCAGTCAATTAATCACAGCTTCATAAATATTGATCTCAGATTACATTTATTTTTCATTCTTGAAAGATAGTTTTTTATTAATTTAGGCTTACTCCCATACATTGTGGTTTACGCTGAAATTATTTTTAAAAGTTCTATTAAAATTTAATTTGAGCAGCCAGCTAACAATGCAGGCACTGCACATTGTGCCACCTTTCGGCAGGTTTGTCACCTCATCCTGAAAGGTCCTGTGTACCCACAGTGTTTACCAGTAGGGCCTTCTGGCTTGCATCTGTCACCTGTAAAAAGCCTATTTCGTTGGAAGTTGCAAGCCGCTGTCATCTCAGGCAAAAGGAGTGATTTGAAAGTAAATGTGGATTTTTTCAAGGGAAGAAGATGGTGCACTGGAGTTTCCTGACCCACCCTCAGTGGCTGTGTTCCTGATTCCTCTTAGTCCATCACAAGTAATAATGGGTTCCTGATGGCCATCCAGTGCTGTGTCTGCTCTGCTCTTTGGCCTCTCCCAAGCTGCAGACAAGCCATGTGAGTAGGTGTGCTTGTGGATACATCTATCAAGTGTGCTGTGGTCCTGCTGTAGTCCCTGTCATTGAGGTCATACACGACACAGTGACCCATTCCAGGATGGGGAAGGTACCTGGAAGTGCTCTTGCAGAGTCTGCTACTGCATCTTTCATGCCTGGGCGTGAACCCAATACTTGTTTTTGTAGGAACTGCATTTATAAAAAGAACTCTGTAAGGTTTTTTAAATAAAAATGCTGTTAGGAAGGGTCTGGTCTCCTCAGCATCCATACAAAGTGGAGTTGTGTGAACCCCTGTCAGCAATCCTTATTTTTGCTGATACTGGTGTGTAATTTGGAGAAGGGATCAGTTTTGTCACTACTGAAATATCTAAGATTGACAACCACACAGTTCAGGTCCTTGAATTCCAAATTCCTTTTCAGAATCCTATTCACCAATCAAAGTGTACTAATCATTTACTGAAATATTGTGTAATATTCTCATATGTGGCATATCCACAGAACTAATTTTTTCCCATAAAAATGAAATCAGTCTACAGCAAGTTCTCAGACCTTTTTTTTTTTTTTTTTTTTTTTTAAATCTCAGTTGTACCCAGAGTTTTTGTGCCCTTTCAGGAGAGTTGTCCCATAAGGCTTATGTCAAAGGCAATGTACAGAGACCATCCAAATAACACATTTGTTTTATAACATTGGCTATTCATAAATAGATTGGTAAATAAGATCTTAAATTATAAATAAGTTTTTGCTCTCTCTGATCTGTTTGCCACCCCTGTTCTCTTCATCTGTATGCTGCAAAGTCAAAGTCATTTTTAGCTTTCTCTGTCCATGAGGCATCAAGATCATGGACATAAGTTGTTTGTTTTGTACTGTGGCAAATTAAGGAGTGTTTGTATGTAATTTTCTGCTATGGGTACAGTTATGTCCAGCACAGGAGTGCTAGAAGTGGTGGATTGTGCTAAATTACGCCATTTATATCCTTAAGATATCCCTGTCTGTTCTCTGCATGATGCAAAGTCAGAATCATGTTTCTGAGTCCAGTTGCAGCTGATACCTTCAAATTAAAGGGATGCTAAGGAGATCTTGTAAATATCTGCTGAGCACTTCTTTACAATAGTGTGGTGATCTGAACCAGCTGTCTCTTTATCCTGTGTTTTTTGACAGATGCTAGTGCGAATGTGAGCAGTGTGTTAAGTTTTGTACTAAACTCAGTAATCCTGGACAGTCTTTCCTGGCAGAAAAGAAGATAAAGAAAAGCTGCAAAACAATAGAGAGATATGGTTGTAACAGTGCCCCAGCTCCTCCTGGCTTTTTGCTGCAACACCTGCAAAATGGCCCAACTGGAGTTTTTGCACTGAAATATTGTGTCACTAACTCACTGCTCAACAACTTCAGCAACTCACTGCTCAACAACTTCAGCGCTTCTGAGAATGAATCCTGTAGCTTAATATGAGCTACTAGTTTATGGAAATGCTTTTTTTTAAAAAAAAAAAAAATCTCCCTAAATACACAGTTATTTTAATCTAGAATATGCAAAGCTGTGTGTTTCATAGAGATAATTTTAACTTCATAATATATGTAAGAGAAAAAAATTATCTTTCTTGCTAGTATATGCAGTAGATATTTCTGTCTCTCTGAATTTCATATTAATTAGATTAAGTTGATTTAGTAAGTTCACCTGATCTTTGAAAGCCTTTCAAAGAGATTCTTTGTTAAAAATGCAAAATAGTGTTGTTTTGCCTTTTACTGATGCATGTGTTTACCCTTGGCTCAGAGTCAGAGACCTCTGGAGTATGGTGGTAACAAGGGCATTGTATATGGCTCCTTGCAGGACCAGGCGTTTGTCAGCAGGATATGCAAGATGCTGCGGACCCTAAGTCCCAGGTCTTTCCTGCTCGACTTACCTCTGAAGTCTACAGTCTCAGTTTCTCTGTCTCTTCGTTGCTATTAAACTTTACAAAAGCATTTAACATACAAATATTTTTTCTTGTTTTCTGTGATGGCAATGTTACCAGATTAAAACGGAAACACTCCACCCCATTTTTAATAGTTCATGGTAGCTTGTTAGACACGACTTCAGAGACTTCAGAGTGCTCGGGGGACACCACAGCTCAGGTAAATGCAGACTTTGCCTCTGAGGCTAGTTTCAGGAAAACACAGTTAAGAAATAGACTGCTGTACAGCTCTGAAATAGACAAGAGAGAAAGGGAGGGAAGGATATAACATACATCCAGGAACTGCTGGAGTTTTATAAGCTTTGTGTTATTGTTTTTTAAATCTATCCAGGGGGGTTATGTTAGGAGGTAAATGGAAAAATGGAAAAGCAAAGATCGAAGCAACTGGAGAAAGCAGCCAATAAGCAAAGGAGAAAGAGGGTCCACTGTGAAAACTGCAGAGGTATTCAGACAATGTTATCAATATCCATCAGTTCCCACTTGAACGGTGGCTGCAGCTGTTCTGCCAGCTTCACTCCTCGGTTGGCTCGTCCCTGCAGCTCCCCCTGTCTCTCTGTGCTCGTGTGGATGACAGAGATGGAGGCTGCACAAGTCCCAGTGGCCACGAAGGGGACTTCTCCCAGGTGCATTCACTCTTTAAGGAACTCCCTGAAGAACCCTTCATGAAGGGTATGCGGCTTTCATCTTGGGTATCTGAAAAATGAGTGAGAGGCTTTTTGTAGATGCCTCTTTACCCAGCCAAAAGATGTAGACATTGACATAAGACCGAATCTTACCAAACACTTCTGAGAGTCACTGCAGAGAAACAGAGCTTTTTAGGACATTATGCATCATTTCTTAAGATAAACATTCTAAATAGATTAGATGAATTATATTCTAAAAGGGCCTAGTTTCTCTCTATTGACTGCAAAGGGACCCTAGGTTGAGTAGACCAGACACTGTAAATATGTCTTAAGACAGATGGGGTGAATCCCATACTTTGTATTAGGAAGCTGGAATGAAGAGACATCTGTGTTTCAATTCAATATGATCAGCAAAAAGCAGAAAAAAAGGAACTCTGACAAGTAACTAAAGGCCCTGATTTCAGTGACATTTTTGTAATCATATCCTAAGTTCATTGGGTTTTAGGTCCATCTGTTTATCATCTGGGGGGAGACAAAGCTAGGCTTGATTACAATTCTGCTTTCCCTGAAACCAGCCACTTGCTTACGGATTAATTTGTTAATGAACCATTCTGCCAGGTATACTGCACCAATTGCTTTCTTTGTAAGCCTTGCTTGCTATAGAACATCCTTTGAAAAGGATTACACTCGGACAATAAAAAGTGTTTTTTTTTTTGAACTTCCTTTTCCATAGTTTACTTTTTTTTTTTTTCCTCTTCTCAAGTATTTTCTGTTACTCGGGAATACAGGTATGGTGACTTAAAAGAGGATGGTAAAGGCAGCTGATGAATACATATATTTGCTGAGAGTGCTTGTAGGAAAGCCGGACTGGTGTATCATCTCTGCTGAAATACGTAGGTAATTCATTCGTGAAGTGCGATCAGCAAGAATCAAGGGCTACTTATATCTGGCCTTTGCTTTGATTTGCTTGTTAAAGCTCATTGTAGAGAGTCAAGCAAAAACTTTGATCTTATGATATTCTCCTGAAAAGCCCCCAAATTTCCCTGGAACTGAAGACCAAGGACCTCAGGGGAGGCAGCCTGCAGTGCCTGTGCCCGGAGGCCTCTGTGCTCAAGTGCTTCTTCTGAGTTCAGTGGGAATTTTGTCTGAATACAAAGAGATGAGCAGGCACCTAGAGTAGGAGCAGAGGCCATGTTGCATCTGCTCCTGAAAATGAAGTTTACAAGGGCCATGAATTTTTCTTGTATGTTTTGATTTTTGCTGGTTATGGGTATTTTAGATTCAAATTGGATGCCTTTAAACTGGAAGGAGAACTGTACTCACACTGATAATTTAATAACACATCTAAACGTCTTTTTTTTTTTTTAAAAAAAAAAAAGACTTCAATTTACCTATTAAGACCAAATAGACTGTCTGTTAATTTGACAGAATATCCATGTTCCCTGAACTTAGGGCTATAAAAAATGTTCATCTGCTCAGTCACAGGCCATTTAATTTTGGATGCATCATTGCCAGTTGGTTACAGTAATTAGCATTCTCTGTATTGTGGCAGCTTCCCTGAAGCTATGCTAAGTAGGGTTACACTTCTTTATGGAAACATAAGCAGCCTTGTGCAAATGAGCCTGGCCACCCATCTTAGAGACAGACGCCTTAGCTACAGCTTCTTGGCTCAGGGTGCCCTATATGCCCACCTGCAGATCTTATTTACTGGTTATTAATGACATGAAGTGTAGGCAGCTGTGAAAGGCACAGCATGGCAGCTTAAAAAAAATAAAAAAAAAATACTCCAAACTATTCTCTCAGCCTTGTCATTTCTTTGAGTGACACCCTTTCTTTGAGTTTCCCCTTCCCCTTTCTTCATTATACTTTCTTTTAATGAAGTTATCGATACAAATCAATTATTTGGGTGTCAATTCTGTATATGTACATTTATAAACCTGTAAGCTGAGGCCAGCATTTGTTAATGCAGTTATTTGTTAATTAAAAAATAGGGTTTTCAAATAAAAACATTTTGATCAATCCTTCCCAACTGTGAACATAGGATGCAGATATTTTGGTTGGATATGTTTTTCCATGTCGTCTCATGCCTAAAGTAGTATTTTTATTGTATTTTTAATACCTACACCAAATGCCAGTACAGGAATATGAGAAATGCTGGAATTGTTCTTTTGTAAAGGCTAGAATAAACAGTACAATGGCTAAAACCATACATAAATTAAAGAGAGGCCAAGATTATTTTTTTTCCAGTTGTTCTGCAGACTGCATGCATTTTCTTGCTCTGTGTTGAATGTCTGTGCTTCCTTTTCGTTTCCTGGGAAACAAGTGAGTGGTTTTATGCACTGCAAGATGTACACTAAGAATAATTCTTCCCATTTAATCCACTCTGATTTTTACTTCTTAATATACTGGAAGGTAACTAATATTTAATACCATGAAATGTATCTGTGCATGCTTAATGATTCAATTAATCAGAGAGAAACCTTCTTTATAATTAAATATGGATAGGCTATAGTCTTTTCTTCTCATTGACTGATGCTGCTGAGAATAAGGGATAAGAATAATTTTATGCTATTATTCTGTTTGCATTTTATTAGAACTTTGGACTGTTTAGGTGAGTAAAATCAACCCTAAAAGTGCATTTTTTCTTAAGAGTTATACAGTCTGCAATTTCTGTATTCCATAAAAGTCTAATAATTTGAATTTAGATACCAATCCTGTGAAGACTTACACATGTTTAAGCACAAGAGAAGTTCAACTAATGCTAATGTGATTACTAGCATTAAGTTTGAAGCAGGTGCTTGAGGCTTTGTAGGCTGGCTTTTTCAATCCTGAGCTTTCTGGAAGAGGCCCCATGTGAGCTTGGAAGAGACCATATATGCTTGCTCTGTAAGACCTAATTTGTCTGTGACTTGAAGCCTTAACTTGTCCCTTATAAGCAGCAATTTTATTAATCTGTTCATGGATCTCTGTTGATCTGATTATTTAGAGAAAGTTTACAAACCATCACTACAACTTGTATTTATTTTCCTACAGCTCCATACGAAATTCTGTGACTATAGGATACAAAAAAACCAAACATCTTCAATACAGTATGCAGATGGGGTGCATATATTGGCAAGTTAATAAAATAAAGAAATTATGTAAATGGAGGCAGATTTAAATATGGAAACGGAGATTTCCTGCTTCTTGACTTTGTCTAAATTGTTGAATATATTTGTTGAATATATAATGATTTATACAGAGCCTCCAGCCATAGCAACTAGGTGGTGTTTACAAAAGTTAAAACCTAACTTACATGTACAACGGTCTTCATTAAATGACCACTTCTGCTGCCAAGGGTACCACATTTTAATAGTCATGTTGTGAGACCACACCTATCTGTTGAAATGCCTTTCTATTTTCCTACCTGCTTACCTACCTACCAACAGATGCAGATGTCATGATATGCCATTGTACAAGCAATACCATTACACTGTAAATATGTTACTTCTAATCTAAATAGTTTAATATAAATGTGCTTTTAAGTTTGCGTGAACAGAGTTGAGTATACCTAGAGTACTTGCAGCTGGCTGTGTTTCCCAGAGGAAAGATAGGTCTTTTGTATATTAGATCTGTATGGGCTGGTGAACTGAGATAGCAGTCCGAAGTTTGATTAAATTACCTTTCCACTGAAGGCAGAAAAACTTTCTTTTCAAGTTTTTCAATGCACACATTTCATATAGTCATATTTTCCAACATTTGCAGTCTGTCTGAAATACGTCCTTGCAAAGCCACCTTGGATAGTCCTTCTTCCATGTATATATATCTTTACATGATTGTAAGTGTTCTACTTTCTAACAGGACAGGATGAAAAAACAAGACATATTCCTTTGGAAAGCCAAAGTTTGTGAGAAATGCTCCTTTGGAAAGTCAGATGTTCCTTTGGAAAGCTAAAACCTCCTTTAGGCACAAATTGCACATTTCTAGCACCAGAAGATTGTGAAATGGCACTTAAAGGTTAATTTTATAACGTAAAAAAAAAGTTATCACAAGGAAGAATTTTGCACATGAATTACGGACATTTGCAATCGTGGATAGAATTCCACTTCTGGTGAGAAGAGTGTTTTTAAGACAAATTGAACATGAGAATATGGCTGACTATTTCATGTTTAGAATGTTACACTTAGCCATATGGATATTGGTTTTGTACAGGAGAAAAATATTCCTAAGTGTCTAGTTAATATTGTCTTATATTGATACAAGGTATCAATATGAGTATGAAGAAGAGTACAAAGAATAATCAAGCTGATTTCTGCTGGGTTGCAACCTCAGAATTTCTTATGAATGAAGTTTCCTGAAAAAACAAAAACAAAACAAAGACAAAACAAAACAAAACAAAACAAAACAAACAAACAAACAAAAAACAATGCCCCACGATATGAAAATAGCTCATGGAAAGGCTTCACAAGGAACTCTAGAGATTCTTCTTTAGTTATCCCTCAGGGTAATAATACATAAGGGAAAATGGCATAAAAAAGTATTATACTAGAACAGTAATACTGGCATTCTAATATTAAACTATACTCATAAAAGGATAGATATAATTTTTTTTATACATGATGTCATGGTAGAATAAAAAGATGAGCTTATTCCAACTTAAAAATAACATTTGCATTCTTTTACATCAAATAAGAGGTACTGAATCTGGAAAGATAAATACTAGGTGAATTATACTGTAGTGAGCATTGTTTCAAAGCTTCTTTTTTTTAATTTTTTATTTATTTATTTATTTATTAACCAGATCCTGTCACAATTATATGAAAAGCAAAAAGGAAACTGTTTGAAAGGGATTGTTGAAAAGGTATATTTTCTGGCAGTGACCCAGCTTTAATTTTTGGCCTGTATGAATTAATAAGGGCTATTCCACATCAAATTGTGGCCTGACTGGGAATCCATGTTTGTAAAGAAAACACTAGTTGATAGAATCATGACTTGGGCATAAAATCATAACATGTCCATCAGAAATGGTGAATGACAGCCTCTCCTGAGGTCACCCCTTAGGATGAACAAGATGGGTGCTGATAGGCACTATCCCATGTACAGAACTTTATTGTTATTTTCTGCTGTTAGACATCTTGCTTGAACAAGCACATGAAAATGCTTAATAAACAAGTCGTGCTTTTCACCAGTGTTTTCTTTAACAAAAACCTTCAGCTGAAGCTATCAAAGCAGTACGGACACAGGACTGCTTATTTCTGTTGACAACATTGAGCAAACCCAACAAACCTTCAAGCTAATTCAGATGATCTACTAATTCAAACAAATGTCTTTAGGGAAGCATGAGGTTGTTATTGCAAATGTAGTGCAGAATTTCTTTATACTTCAAATGTAAATAAACTTCACTGATATTGTGATGCACAACATATTTGAAGATTATATCCTGGATGACTAGTTTCCATGGATCTGGTTAAAAAAAAAAACAAACATGGCAGATTTATTTCAGCAATCAACCCTTCTTGGTCTCTTGTTTTTTTTTTTTTTTTTTTTTTTTTTTTTTTTTTTATCTTCTGTGTCTTTCTACGAGTCTACCTTTTCTTGCATTCCAGATTCCAACCCCACTTCCATTTGTCTTTTTTTTTTTTTTAAACTCCTTTATACATTGATACCATCACCAACTTATAACCTTTTTTAAAATATGTAAAAAGAGTGATGTAGAGCTCTGCAAAGCAAAACTGGAGACATTCATAGCGATCTACAGAATTTGAAGGATGCAATTGCCCAGGTGCAATACAGAAGAGTTGGGATAGTAGATGGTCTGAGAGGGAGTTAAGGGTAATAGGGTGTAGTGGAGAGGAAGAAATAGAGTGCTAACATCAGATGACACTGACTGTGAGATTTTTTGGGCTGTGGAACAATCCCTGAAGGAATTCTAGACACTAAGTTTCTTTTTAATCTAGACTGGACAAAGCACAAAAAGTATGCTTAAAATACGTTATGATACTATGTTGGCAGGAAGGTGGAAGAGGTCCAACAAATCTCACCTACCTCTACAACTTGGTATACTCAGTATAAGGTATTCTTTACATGGAAATGCAGCATGTTGTATAGACTTATATTGAATAAATAGTGCAGTCACATTGTGGGGGTTTTGTTGTTGCAGTTGTATCATAGGTTCTCAAAATGCTTTAAACCATTACATAACCATCCAGATGCTGCTGGCATCTGTCTCAGAGCAACACAACTTTTATTTTTTATTAATTTATCTATAGATAAATTAATATTGAATTTATTTATTATTTCTGACTCTGAAGAGCAGATATATAAATGTAAGGAACTCAGATTAATTACTAAAGTAGTTAAATATATATGTATTTTCAATATCACAAACGTGTCTTTAAGGAAAGCAGGTTCCTCATGGCCCCCTTTTTTCAATAAAGGATACAAACATATGGGTAACATACAAAGAATAACCACGGGATTTTTCCTTGGCTGAGAATGCATACCTTCCTGTTCATCATGGACAGCAGCACTGTTACTTACTCATGTCCAAATATCTTTCCCAGGAAAAAAAATGAAAAAGCTAATGATTGTTCTCATTAGCCTGGAGGCCAGCAGAGGGGATGACCAGGAAGAATGAGAGAATGGAGAAGGAGTGAAGGGGCAGTTACAGTGGTAAGGTTCATTTGCTTGATGTTTCTAGTGCAGAAACTTCTTTTCTGAACAAAAAGCGTGGAGGAGTGGCGAAGATATGGCATGAACCTTGGCCTGTTAGATCACAGTTACTGCCACCCGTGGGACTAAGCACACCCTCAGCAGCATTACTTCTTAACCTCCATGTATGAGGGAATGTTCATGTCCCATTCATCGTTCAGACTGGGGAGTAGTCTGGATCCTGCCCAGACAGCAGCCTGGGTTTCCTTAAATTGAACTCAGAGTAATAATAGCAGCATAAAAAAAAAACACAACCATGAGAGTGCTGCATGCAGTGGCCTAGTGCTCCCAGTGTGTAGCTGAGATATGGCCAGAACATGTCCCTGGACCTTAATAATGGGCAGTGTGGCCTTAGCAGGACTGATTTCTTGCTGTAAGTTTTGGCTTAAGCAGTGTAAAGCAAACAACCTGAGCATGCTTTTTTCTGTGACACCAACTCCCTTATGCTACTTGCACACTGCTTTGTAAGGGGTTCTAAAGCATGGAAATTGAAAACCATGCAGCACTTACACTTTCTCATGTAGTTCATGAATCCCAGCGGCTCTCTTTCAGATCTGGCATTTTCCCAGTAGCAGAACTTCACACATATTCAGAATTTGATGCTGAGATGCTTCAGCTACTAAACCTAGGTTTTGGATTTGGGATTTCTGGATTAACTAGTCTTGTATTAGAGATTTTAAATTCTGCTCAAGTTGTCCTGTGGTTGCTCAAATCTCTGTCTGCATGCAACTTTCTATGTATGCAGAAGCCACAGTTCCCTAACTTTTGCTTCACCATAGATGAGGCTTCTTTTTCTCAGCATCACTGTTGCATCCACCAAGCCAACAGCCCTGGTTTGGATCAATGGCTTCTGTAAACTCAGATTTTCAGATCAGCCTTCTGAGCACCACCACCACCAAATAATAATAATAATAATAATAATAATAATAATAATAATAATAATAATAATAATAATATTACTTGCTTAGGAGCAGCCACTATTTTAGTTATATCTCTCAGACAAGGAAATAAGTTGTCTTTTTTTTTTTTTTTTTTTAAAGACAGATCTGGTAATCTTTCTTATTTTTGAGTTATGGTTGTATGAGTTACATTCTTATGTTTCCTTTTTGGTCAGACTTACATTTTTATTTCTGTGCAATGTTATTAGTTTTGGCCCTCCAGTGAATGACATTTCCATCACTAGCTTCTCCCCTCCCTTTGACCCTAAAGAAGTAAATTAGACTTGGCCCCAAGAGCTTTCAGAGACAGAGGTAATCTTCTGGTGTATTTTGAAGTGAGATTCTTGTATCTGATGGAAAGCTTTAGTTATGACAGCAAAACAAATAGTGTATAAATATGTTTTTAGGTTTGTAAGTGGATGTCAAGGACAGCAACTAAGAAGGAAAATGACCTGGCCTGGCACTGTCCCCTTCACTTCCACTGGGAGCTAGGGAAGCAGAGAGGGGAGAGTCTGGGTAGCAGAGCTGAGCCTCTGTAAAGACTTGCATCTGTGTTAACAGCTTGCCAAGGAAAACTGATGCCTGTACATTAATCTGAATTATCACAGTCAGTTTTCCTTTTTCAAACAACTCAGTCACAGCTTCATGATCTTTCTTGAACAGGAGGTGAATTGAGCCCAGCATGTTGACAGCACTAGGGAACATAGAGAAGGAGAGAATAAATTAACTGATACTATACAAATCAGAAACAGAATAGACTGAGGCCTGACACAACTTTCTTTTCCTCTGGTTATCAACACCATAATCCTGCTTTCTTTCAGTACTCCCAGTTCTCTTTTTCCAAACAAAAATCTCTGCATCTTTTGAGTTGCTCTGATATGTTTTTGTTGTTGTTGTTTGTTGTTTGTTTGTTTGTTTTTCCTAGCAATTTATACTTAATTTCCTCTTTGTGGATTAAGTTTCTTTTAAGCACCTATCAGTAACTTTCTAACTTTAAACAATAACCTTATTTTTAAGCATGTTTAGTAATTTTAAAAGCCCATCCCATTGCTTACTATGCTTCATATTGCTCTTAGAAACCTCCTGTTTTCCTCATGGAAGTGGTGCTGCTCACTTACAAACCTCTTGTTCACGCTCAGGAATAAATTTGCCGGTACTGAATCAAAACTCATTAAAATCCAATATTCTAGTGGGTTTTGGATCAGACTTGCAATAGTCTTTCAGTTTTAACTATTCTATTCTTTTTGCTTTCATACCTCTGAGGGTACAGTACAACAGTGTGTTGTGTTCAGCACATATTCCCTTGATGGGCAAGCAGTTCCCATCTGGGATAAGCATTGTAGCAAATAACATAGGATACAAAGCTTTTACTTTTCCAGGAAGATGAATATGTAGTTCTGTACTACTTTCTTTTTAAGGAAACATGGGAGACTCCCTACCACCAAAGTCACAACTATTTTTGTTTTGTTGTATGGCTGAGTATAGGTGCTGAAGGCCCCTAAAAGTGAGAAATATAATGGATCTGCAATTTTGTCTCACTCACTGGAGGGTAGAAATACTTATTTTCATGTTGTCCTTCTATTTGGACACCCGCTCTGATCTCCTTTCTTTAGGAAGACACCCACCATACCTTTCTTCAGCACCATGTCTTTGCTAGCTGCTGTGGCATGCCCAGTTGATTCCCATCATAACAGGACTACAATTTGGCTGCATGCATACATCCTTTGCTTTCCTGTTGCTTTTGTCAGTGTCCTAAGGTATTGTGCTGGCTGCCGACCTCTTACTGCATGGCTGAGCCAGCTTCTCAGCAGCATCTGCAGTTGGAGCTGTTTGGACTGGTTGCAAATATTTTCTGCTGACGTGAGCCAAGGGAGTTTGTAAAGTACAGGAAAGTACTTGCAAACTGAGTACATAACACAGGTGGTTGGGATTTTGCAAAGATCAGGAGCTGGATTTTTAAAGGCGCTTGGCACATCTCAGTACATGCTTAGAGGGATTTTCCAAACCATCTTGAAGTAACAGAAACACAACATTCATTTTACCTAAGTTTGGCTGTCTAATCAGCTAGCTGACTAGGCTCTCATTGGAGAGACACATGGACTTCCAGATTTCATCCCATGCAAAAATAGGTGCCTGATGTAAGTGGGTTGAGCCAGTCTATCTCGTTCCATTGAGTAAAGAAAGCAAGAGAAAATTAATGTGCAAAACCCCCACTTTTATCCCTACCATCAAGACAAAGACATGGAACTGTCTAATTGTCTAATTTGGAGATTATGGGAGGGCTATAGTTGTCAAAATACATTTTCTTCTAGACTTTTTTGTTGTTGTTATCTCTAATGGAATCTGACCCTGGCCTTCTGTCCTACATACATTGATTATCAACTGAAATACTTACTGCCATGCCTAATATTTCTGAGTAGACCTAGTTGAAGGAAAGTGCAAATTCAGGTAAGTCCAAATATGTCCTTTCTGGTTGGAACTGATAAAATTGTCTCAGACAAAAACCAACCATACTTTTTTAATCTAGCATACATTCCTCTTACAGTTTCTGAAAAATCATTTTGTTTTTGTGTCACAGTGACATTTCATGTCAAACATTATTTATTTTCAAGTGGTTGAACCAGCAAATAAAGTGTAAATGTTTCACAAAGATCTGTAACCCATTTATAGCCTACTTTTTTGAACTATTTACAGTAGCTTTGTGAGATGGTAACTATTCTTTTGCATTTATGGTGGTCTCACTAACCTGAAAAATTTTGATTAAATTTATTTCAAATACAAGCAAAATGTGTTCATGCTACTACCTTTGTACTGGTAAGTAGCACTGGAAGTCTTTCTGCCCGTGGTTTTGGCCCATGCTGAGTAGTGCTTTCCCAAACTGGGGATGACTTGGGAGTTTAGAAAGGCCAATGCTGATTCCCAGTAAGCAGCTTGGATAGCGCCACCCTATTGCAGAGAGTAGTACAGTCTGGGTTTAATTGCTCTCATTTGGGCTGTGCAATGTAAGTTGACCACAGCACCAGCACCAGGGAATGCACTAGGGAATGCTGAATTTACTGAGAGAGCTGTGGCTTCAGAGGAGTAAGTAGTTAACACAAGCCATGTAACAAGCAGTAATAGTTATAACAAGTAAGAAGACAGAGAGGAAATGCCACCCCAAACTTGTATTCATTTTTGTAAGAACACAGATGATAGCGAGGTTATATACCTAACTCAGCCACAATGACAGTAACTGGGTTTCCTACTCATTCCATGGTAAGACGTGGATCTTATTTATTCATGGACTGCGTTGTCCATAATGAAATGCAAATATACAGTTTAGACACCTATATCCAGGGCTGCACTACATAAAAACTTCTCTTAAAGGCTAGTAGTGCCTTGGACTCCAAAAGCCCCATATTTCCAAAGAGTCCCATTCTTCAATTCCAGTAATCTTGTGAGGGAGCATTGTTAAAGTCTGTATAAATATGCTTTGGCCATGCTTCCTTCTTTCTCTTACATCCACATGGAATACTCTCTATGCTGTGTAATCCTGGCCCGGTAGATTTAATATATATTTTATTTTGTTTTCATTTTCTCCTCATTTTAAATTCTCTAGCGTCTTCAATTAAGCTCCACTTGGCCTGTGAGCCTGCAGACTTAAAGAATGATCTTACTCATGTGCCAGACAGACAAGGTCTCTCCCAAGTCCACCCAGCGTAAGTAATGACTTCCACTTTCAGACAACAAATCGAACTCTTTAACTCGCTGCTGTACATATCCTTCAAGAGCAATTATTAAGCTAATACATGTTCTTGTTGCTTCTAGATGCCTTGAAGAAAGGAGGCAAAGTGATTTTGGAGACAAAAAAAACCCACACATATATACATGTACACACAGAGGTAGGTGAAAAATACTTTGAAATTAACAGACTTGCCTGTATTAATTGTGTAAAGGAAAGTGGGGAGTAGGAAGGCAGAAGGCACTAGGAAGGGAGGAGGAAGATGGTGATTGCATTGAAACTTCTCTTGCTGGGAGCAGCCTGTCTCTGGGTCTCTCTCATGCCTGTGTACTCTGAGCCTCCAGCAGCAGATCAGCAATTTTCTTACCTGTTAGCTTTCCACAGACATTTTCACTCTTCTTGCATACAGGTTTATGACTACACAAATCTGCTCTATGAAAAAAAGCTTTCTATCATTAGATAAAGAAACGTATGACTCTCTTTGATGGACATTATATTCCGAACTCATTCAGACTTTTCAGGGTAAGGCTTTCAGTTTGGGTACTGGTATTTTCCACCTTGAGTACACCTGTAAAATGCACAGGGTTAAAGTGAGGTCAAATACTATGCCATTTGATGGCAAAGGAAAATAAAAGGAAATCTTAGGTTAGTTTTAATTAGGGTTAAAAAAGTAAATAATCATACTTTGACAACACTGTTTTGAAAATACAGCCTTGTACACACAACTGGTAAACACACAATTTTTATCTCTTTACAGAAGACCACTTCTATTTTTCAGAAATCTGCAGCTATGTCGGACTTGATTTAAGCTCTGTATATTGCTTTCCTCTTACTTACATCCATGTGAATGCAATCAGAAGAAAGACCTTGGGTTCTGGAAAAAACTGATTTTGAAACTGAAGAGCAAAAGCATATATTTGGTTTTTGATCTTATACATAAATCTTTTAACCAAACTTTTTTCTGTTTATTGCATTATTTCATTTAAAGTTACGCATTTTTACTTGGAAAGTTCACTAAGCCAATTGCATGCCTTTCACAGTGGCATGTACTTCCCAATTAGTCCCACTGAGCCAGCAAGACTGTTTGCCTGAGAGCCTTCATCACTAAAAAACAAAACAAAACAAAACAAAACAAAAACAAAGAAACAAACAAAAAACAACCCAAAGAGGATCACAGTCTGGCCCTTTGCAATTAGCACAACATTGTCAGGGTTTCACTTTCCTGCTTAAATCCTGTAATGAGCAGCCATTGGAAAAGGAGGTAAATAAAGCTGTCATGCATATTGACAGTAATACAATATCACTGCTTATTTTTTTTCTGAAAGTTAGAATTGCAGAATTAACGTGGCACATGATGTTCTACCCTCTCCAGCTAAACATATAACAGCTGCAGTCTTTTTAAGTCTCCTATCATTTTGTTAGCACAATGACTGCCTACGTGAGCAAAAAAACATGGAAACTGCATCCTACCACAGTTGACAAGATTTTTTATTTTCATGATTACTTCTCTGCCTTTTTTTATTTTGCCTGCAGGCAAAGGTTGGCATACATGTCAAGAGAACATTCTCCAGCTGGGGCCTGCAGTATAGAGAATTGTATACTCCAGAGGGCTCATGGGACCTTAGGCAGATTATTATGGTAATATTGGAGACTGCTGTCCTTTCCCTCCCACAGCTGGGCCGCCTCTCTCATTGTAAGTATTGAAGCAATATGTTTTGCAAATTATACATTGGGAACAACAGGGACCCAGGAAAGTGAGGGAGAAAGAGAAACATGGCAAAATGTTGTCTTTAATATGATATTTTTCTTGTTCGTCAAGCAAAAATAAATTAGAGCTTTAATTTTTTTTAATTAAATGAGGATCATATATTGGGAAAAAACAGCTATAATAGTAAAAAACTAAATATTGATTTTACTGAGTGAGAGTTTTAAGAAAATATGGTTTATTGTAGTGAAATTTCACACAGTAACCTGATGCAAGAGAACCAGAGTAAGGTTACATAATAGCCTTTATTACAGATTTCAAAAATCCTTTTGAGTCCAATGAAACTGGATTAACAAAAACTGCACAAAAAATATCATTTTAATTAGTGCTAATGTGATCTCGTCATGGTCCAGCTGTTTCACACAGGATGAAAATCTGTGTTGCTTTATTAGCAATTCACCCTCCAAAATAATGTCACTTCTGATTTTTAACATTTCTTATTGATGTATATTTTAATAAAATATCCAAATGATTAGGATAGTACTGACATAATGAAACTGATGTGGGTTTTTTTGCTTGTTTGTTTTTAAATAAAGAAAGCAAATGTGGCTTGAAAGCATTAGTAGAGTCTAAAAATATATATTTCATTTTTTGACATTTTTTCAGAAACATTAACATAAAAGTCAGATTAAGATTTGTACGGTGTCATTTTGAAAGCAGTTTGTACTTATAAAATAACGGATGAAAGTAAATATTACCAACTTGGTAACAAGATGAAATAATGTCTTATATGGGCCAGATACTTCTCCTTAAAGGCTTGGTTTTATATGCTCTTTAGTAAGCGTGGGATTCAGATCACAGTCTTTAACCTATATTCCACTATTCTGTTAGCCAATAGACATTTAAAATTTAGATCTCCATTCATTTTTGACAGGACTATTTCATAACTCAATTCCATTTGGAGCTAAACTTTAATTTTAATCTAAATTAATTTCAAGTTACTGAAACTTACTGTTTCATTTATACATAAAACTGTAGTATAGCGCCTTAGACACCTGCCTGAATTCTACATTAAAAATAAGCAAATGTAGAAAATCTCAGAGCTCACAGCTCAATTTTGTTCTCCATTATTTTTATATGCTTTAATACTGTGGAGACCCCTTGCATGTACCATTGTAGAAAAAGACATTTATTTTTAATAACTTTATTCCTTTTCCCTATGTTCCTTAAAAGATTTCATTATGCACTATTGGTGCTTTGCTAATATATTTATCAGCTCTCTAATTTAGCTCAGACTTTGCTAATGTATTCCAGGAAGATGACCACTTTTTTTTTTTTTTTTTTTCTTTCCTTAAACATTGTTCCTTTTTCCTTTTTCAATCCTTAATTAATAATTGTAAAATAAACTCTTAGTACAAGGAAACTCTTTTCGAACCAATGGCAACTGTGACAAACTAGAGTGGAATTAATATATACCATACAGTGGACTTTTAACTATAATTTGCAGTTGTAATAACAGAAGAGGTTACATCTACAAAAAATAAACATATGAGAACTGTGTTTATTGCACTATATTGGTTGATTGTCTTGTAGAGTCTTAAAACAACTCTGATGACACCACACGACATTTCTCCATCTCTCCTCCATTATCTAAAGCAGCATTAGAGAAACCACCCTTTGTGAAGAGAAAAGAGACCCAAAGTGAGAACATGTTGGTTCTATGTGTCTCTGTGAATCCAGACATTTACTTCTCCTGAGCTGACATTGACTTCTATTTCACAACAGTAGATGCATGGTTGCATGCAACAGGATGAGGTGAAAAGAAATCGGTAAGGTAAAAAGTGTTAGTTTGTAAAATAGAGAAGTCAGTGGTGTAATGTGTTTTTCCTAGGTTCTCCTGGAAATCAGGGCCTGAGCTATCTTCCTCCTTTCCTTCCTTTTTGTACCCTGAATTCCTCCTTTCAGGTAACAAACATTGGCTCTCATCTTTCTGAATTGTAAATAATCTTTTGAGATAGATTGTCCCCTCCAGTTGCAGCATTTCCTGTTTCCATAATTCTCCTGCTATCAGTTTTGCCCTTTATTCTTCAGATTCCTCAGCTTCTTTCAACAGCAGGTCTTGCTTGCAATATTGCTAATGACAGAACACAATCTACAGCCCACAATCTACCTTCCTTAAAGACTTTTTTTTTCATTTGTCACACATGGGTTAAGTGTGACGTTTAGAAAGACAGTGCAATCTATTTGGCTTTTTCCTATATTTTGTACAATGAAAAACCCAGGTGGAGTGACGAACAGTTGAAGAAAGCTGTGCATTTCTCTCTTGGGGTTAGTGTTTAAGGCTAAATCAGCACTGCCTGATGAATCTGCCTTAGGGAATAATCCTTAGCCTATGGAAAAAGTGGTACATCTGACTTTTTTTTTTTTTTTTTTTTTTTTTTTTTCCAGCATAGCAGGCAAGTGCAGGGTTGAGGGGATCAAATTTAGATCAATCTCCTCTGTATTGCCTCTAATCCGTGCTCCTGTCAGTGGTCTATCCCCCATACTCCACTTGTTTTCTGTTTTTCTGTTTTGTTTTCTGTTTGAAGGGTGTTAGATGGTTCATTCCTAACAAGGTCCCAGGAGCAAAATAGTACTTTTGCAATGTGGGTCATCAGAGAACTCAGAAGTCAGAACCCTGGATAAACTGGGTATGGGTTTACTGTAGTACTCCAGCATTTTCCCAGTGAAGATATGAATGCATGGTATGAGTGAAGATATGATTAGTAGGAGGAATCTTCCAAGCAGTGGTACTATTTGTGAGTCCCCACACCAGCTACCCTGCCTTGATATGAAATGCATCAGCGGGTGACTCTGTTAAATCTCATCTGTAAGATTTCTTTCATTAACAGGTGAGAAGGCCTTAGCTCCTAAGATGTGTTGGGTCTTGGTAGCTTGTGGCCTTGGAAACTTCCAGTGTACAAGCAACTTTTTTGAAGTAAGACATAGCCATGCACTTAAAGAATGTATTTATTCTAATAAAATTATAAAGGTATTGTGTTTCCCCAAACTGGGATGGACTTAGGTGGACTATGATGACATCTTAGACACCTAGGATGAGATAGAGTTGATATTTGAGATAACCTGTATAAACCACCTTGCCAAAATAAGAGCATTGAGATCTCAGAAGTCCCGTATCGTATCTGTCACTCCCATGCTGGTGTCTCAAATGGTCCTACATACTTACACTGGAGCAACAAAATCCTGCTCATTATTCCCTTATAAATACCCATATTTAGTTTGGAGCTGCTACCAACACCCTTGACTTATACTTGTTTGTTTGTTTTATTTTTGTATGCTGGTATCTGAAATGTTTGCACCTGTGGCTTTTACATTGTGCTAGTTAGAGTTTCTTGTTTTCCTTCTCTTACAGTTCTAGCAGATCCACTTGCTTACTTTTTCATGCTCTTCTAACAAATGTATGGATACAAACCATTTAGCTCTTATGAGCTGAAAACAAAGAATCTTTCATGTGGACGACAATAGCCACGTGTGACTTGCAGTGTTTCAGTTGATTTGGAGGAAAGGTTTGATGTCTTTCATTTCTCTTGAAGAGCAAAACTATCAGATGAACAGGTGAAAGTGTATGTGGAAGAAATTTGAGCTTTGACCTATTTTTTTAATCCCTTTTGTGATGACTGTTTTTCATCTTTCCTAGTGAAAGTGACAGCCAGCATTTTATGAATCTGTCCTGTGGAAAACATACTCTTAAAATAAGCATGCTTAAAATCAACTTCTTTTATTTGATTGTACACAAGTAATTCATGACCTGTAAGAAGAAAACATTTCCGAGTAAATTACCAAATGATTATTAAGCACGCTTGTAGGATATAATACAAGAGACTTTATCATTGTCAAGGGTTATACTAAAAAAGCAAAATGGAAATAATTTAAGGATGATATTAAACTACTTCGGGGAGTGAAGGAAATTTGTGAATTTCAGCAGACCTCATGATTTAAACATATTCAGAAATTAATTGGTGTGTAACTCTTGGTCAAAGTGTCAGGACTTGGTAAATATACATGTATACTGAGAAATCCCTCTGCATAACAGCGAAGTCCTGATTTGTATTTCAATCCAGTATTTACATGGTGAAATCTTGACCTTCTTCAGGTGAATAGGATCTTCTGTGTATTTGACTTAGAGGCAAAGCTTGGGGAGACATTTGAACAAGGTCACTAGGCAGTGAAGGATATGCATCCCTTTTTGCTAGTGGTGTCCAATGCACTTTCACAGTATTTGTTAAAACCAAGCCCTCCCTTAAATCTCTTTGTCATTAGAAGGAACCAGTCCTTGGTGAGCCTGATGTGATTGTCTAAGACTCATTATAATACAGTATAGCTTGCCTGTGTAGTGAAAGCTGAGTATTAGAGCAGATGTGTCAGACATTGTCCTAAAAATGAGTGACATAAGTGTCAAGTACTTTCATTGTAACTGTCACATATTTGAGCTCCAGTCTTCTTGCATGCATGAACACAGTTAAGTCTTTCTTTCAGTAGTTTTTCTTTACTATGGAAATCTGGTTTAGCCTCCATTCCTTTATTCATTCATTTGTTTATTTATTTATTTATTTATTCTATGACTTTAAATAACATGTTTATATTTGTTTTGTACTGTACTATTTTTTACACTCTCCAGGGTACTGGCAGTGAATGCGTAATTTTTTTCCCCCTGTGCTATATTTATTCTTCTACTGCTGAATTACCATGGAGTGTAGTGGTGCCTCTAACCTCTTTGTCTGTCATGAAATTAGAGGTACTTAACTTATTAGCATTTGAGAAGCTGGAGAAACACAAAAGCTTCAACAGTGGATGTGGAGATGTCATCATCAAAATTTGAAGAAACACTGTATATAACTTCTGTGGGCCATTATGTATTGCATTCATCAGTCCATTAAGAAGGTACAGGTGCCATTGTGAAATTGATAGTTATGGTAGAACCATTTGTTCTGGGACAAGATTGTCTTGCTTGTCTACATTACTTTTGTGATCAATTTATTTTTCTTTCCATTTCCAGTTTTGTTATGCTCAAACAAAAGTGATGGAGGACTTGAAGGCCACTCACCCATCAATAGTTTTTATTAGAACTTCCAGTAAGAAACTTTCTCTGTTATCAGATGGACTTTTCTTCTGAAACATGCTTCTTGAGTTCCCAAAGATTGTGAAGGTCTCTGTAAATAAATTTTGATCGCTTTCTTCTGATAAGATTCACAGCGTTACTCATTTAGAATAACAATATGAGTTTGGGCATGTTATTTCGTACACTTGAAGATGAATTATTCAGATAACACAGGGTGTGCTATGAAGATAAATTTATTTGTAGTGTTTATTATATATTTCTGAATCTCGTGATGAGATTTCCAATTATTTTTACATGTATAATGATTCAGACAAAATGTTGGGTAGGGTTCATCTCATCTGATTATAGATAAAAAATATTAAAATATTATTCAGAGTTTTAAGAAATCCTGATTTAGAAAAAGACAGTCACATAGCAAACCAAATCTATTTAATGGGTGTTGCTGTCTGGTAGGCTGTGGCTTCACACATCTTGTCTTCCAGTCCCCAGTGAAGGGGTTGGTCATTTATCAGCTTGTTTATGCTAATTTATTCAATTAATTAAATTCAAAATGTAGATCTGGAAAATGTTCTTACCCTTCTATATTTTAAAATTGTATACTAGTAACCTGTCATATTTAACCAATACTCTATCTTTAGGATTCCATCAACAAATATGCACACATGCTAAATTAAATACGAAAATGCTGCTATTGGTGCTTTACTTAAATTTCTTATATAAAGGTTGGAACCTCCACTGGGACTTTCAGTATGGTAAAAAGGCTGAAAACTGCAGCTTTAGAAAACCACATTCTCTAGAAATTAATCTTTACTGCATTCTCTAGAAATTTATATTTAAATAAAAGACAGGCCCATCTGTGTGCACCAATAATTTTGAATTGGGAGATGTAACTCAAGAGCAGGCCTCATGATACTCCTTCTCAGAACTGTAAATTTTACCTGTTTCCACATTCTGAATAAAGTATTTTGAATATTAAGGGGAAAAAAGTGCTTTGTTCCATTGAAAGCTGAAAACTTTACAAGGTACTAAATACAATAGAAGTCAAAATAGGGTTTAAAGACTTCAGTAACTTTAGGATTCTATATACCTTATTTTAAATAATTTTTAGGATAAAATACAAGCTAATTCTAATATGCTTATCTCTAGGAAAATATTTAAAATTACATTTATTAGAGAAATAAGTGAATAGTTACTTGTTATAAGTCTTGTATTCCTGGACAGAATAAGGCAAATTTACATTATTAAAGACAGTTTGTCTCAATCATCTTGGACATCTACTGCAGTAAGGACTGAAGAACCTTGGAGGATGCCTGTACTTTTCCACTGATAAAGACTTGAGAACTGGAAAAATAGGTTAGACTAGATACTTGTTTTAGATTAGTTGAATTGTACTCCATTGTTAAGGGCTCAGACCCATACAAAGGTTGTTCAGGCCATTTTAAATGCCCTAAAGTATCTCAAACACTTACAGGGGGCTGGGACATATAACACAGGAATTATGGGAGAACAGTAGGAGTAGCAGAAGTCCAGGTAGGATGGCTCTAGGTGCCTATGGAAGGCAACTGAATCAAGACAAAGCAATAATTTCCATTTCAATATTGCAAACTGATGACTGGCCATCCCCTGACATCTCGAACAAAGAGATATTTTCTGAAATTTGGAGACTGCCAATCTTGCATTGCAATGATTCTTCAAGTTACTCCTTTCTGGCAATCAATAAAATAGGCTGTATATTTAGGCTTCCTGTAGGTGATTCTAAAAGCGATAGTAGGTACCATCCCCATACTCCAATAATTCTAATGTCTGTGATCAGTATTACAGGCAATGCTCTTAGTTGCCAATTTGCAATACAAACAACACAGCAGTATGGTGTAACAGTACTGCAACTCCTCTGTAAAGCTGTGGAGCACATCTGAGTAACCACATGTTTTTTTTAAAAAACTTTTATTTTTTAACTTTTACAGTTGCCAACAATACAGCAGAAATCACAAGAGAGACTGAGCATCTTTAGCATGGATAATGATTGAGTCTTTATAATGTATGGAATCAACTTCCTTTTCCTGCTAGCTAGCAGTTTTGTTTTGTTTTCTTTTCAATATCTTACCTTTGCTAAGTGTCAGAAATACTGGACTTAGCGTTTTTGTGAGTGGTAATGCTTCCATTTCCACACTTGTGTGTGTTTAAATTTGCCACTTTAATGTTACATTAATGTTGCACTTCATCAGGATGCAGCAATGACTGAGGAAACAGAAAAGAAACTGTTAAGAGGACATGCTTCTTGGTAGCAGCCTAGGAATTAAGATGACAGCATTAATTATTTATGTTGTGGAATGTCTTCATTGGCAGGTGGTGGTGTGAGGAAAGGGCAAAGGTCAGAAACTACATCTACTTATATTTTTATGGTGAAACAGCAGAAGAAATGAGAAACAAGCAGTTAACCATTACATGTATTTAACATCAAGAAATGACAATTGCAAATTTTTTACTGATGGAGTTTGCTTGTCGCACTCATCACAAAGTACTGTGACCCTAATTCAGCTGAGATGTAAAATAGTTAAATCCATTTCTTTTAAAATTATTTTGAAAACTGTTCCCCTTTGTGCACAATTGGAAATATATATCTTCATGGGTATGTACGTGTATATTTAATCTGTGTCTTTATTGATACATCTACTATGTATGTGCATACATATGTACATACACACCTAAAAGAGGTCTTCCTAGTTCTCACTGAAACTAAACATCATGCAGAGTTAACCAATAGTGACATGTTTTTCTTGTTTAAAGAAAAACTCAACTGATAAGGACTCTGGACATCATTTACTCAGGCTTGACTTATATTGTCCTTTTCTTAACCTGAATAGATTTCCATTCTATAGAAAACTATGGGTGGTGTGTCAGACTGTACAGTTTGCACATCCTGTGGCAATCTCTAAATGCTTTGTTTTCTGAGAAATAGGCGTACTTGGTTTCTGTTTTGTCCAGATGTACTGTTTGTGAACACTTGCCTTTGTAGAGAACAGTTCAGAATCATTTGTCCATAACATAAGCTACTTCCTAACTGGCATAGAAATAATTAATGTTTCAATTTTATCATCACTGTAAAAAATGATATCATATGGTCTCATTTCACAAATGAGAATTAATAGCCCATTACTTACAGTCATTCCAGTATGCTTGCACTGCCTATCTTTAGAGAGGAGTGAGCTCTAAGAAGAAAAGTTTTACATCTTATCCACTCTCCTGGGAGCTGCAGGCCGCTCTTTCCCATTTTGAGACAGGGGATCCTCCAGTAGCTCCAGCTGTGCTTCTTAGTGTGAGTAATGTGCAAGGTAAGGTCCATGCCCTCCCAGTTTTAGTCATGTCAGCTACATCTGCACCAGTAAGCTGAACAGAGCCAAATCACAGACTCCAACGTTGGCATGCACTCACCTGAAATTAGCCATTAGTCAATAGACATAATTTGGGGTGAACTAGCTCTCTCCCAAATAGTGCTTGAGTGTTGTTTGGGAAATACAGATTGAGACAGCAATGGTTCCCAGTAGGTGTTTTGGAAGAAGGAAGAGGAAGATGATTTTTGGTATATATGCACTGTGCTTTTCAGTCATGTCCAGAAAATAGATGGTGGCCAACTTCATTTTCTAGCATAGATATAAACTCAGGTATCCTGCTCTCCAAGGTTAGACCAGGATAAAAGGTGAACGTTCCAACCCATACGATGTAATGCATCAAGTGTTGGTAGTAGCCAAGGGAGATATGAACAACAGTGTCAGTCTTCTTCTTGGAAATAATTTAGTCCACTAATATCAAGAGATTGACAGTTCCATCCTTTTTTTTTTTTTTTTTTTTTTTTTTCCAAATTTTTCTTCCTCAAGGAGGCCACACTAACATGTCTTTTTCTTTTTTTTTTTTTTTCCTAATGAATAGTATGTCATAGAATGTTAACAGTCTTACATTGCAATATTTTGTACACCTGCCATTCATTTTACCCAAATAAGTTAATTATCTGTGATAAGGAAGGCAAACCTGCTAAAGAGTATAAGGTTAGGTCAATAATCTGTAAACAATGGTGTTTGAAATGCTTTAAAGATATCAATTTCCAGTAGAAGTGGTTTATGGAAGAGCAAGTTGATGAACAATTTTCTACTCTGTGTGTCAAATGCCTGTCTAAATAACAAGACAGAATCAGGTAGAATAGCATTACTTCAGAAATCATGAAACTAAATGGAAAGAAATGAGTGTTGAAGTATGACATAAAAACTGGAAGCATAAAAGAAGAGGAGAAAGGAAAGAGTATGAAGTTTGTTACACAAAAAGGATGTTTAATGAAGAGGGGAAATAAGAAAATTAATAAAGATTTATAGGGAGGAATAGAAGAAAAAACAATAATTTACTAGGAAATCTGAATGAGTAAATTATGCTAATTGATTTGGCAGAAGACTGTTATGGACAGAATGGTTTTGGATTGGAAAGCAAGAGAAAAAAAGGATAAGTTTGACAGAACTTAGAGAGGAAGACTTCACGAAGGAAAAAGAGATACATTGACAAGACATAAATTGAATGACACTGACCTGCCAAACCTGTGAAAGAATCAAAATATTTAAATCAGGAGTTACTCTAGAAAATTAAGTTTTCTTTACATAATAACTTCAATCAATGTATGAAGTGTGAAGCTTGCTAATAATTATAAGCCAAGAGTATTTTCTCAGTCATGGATGTTCTAGCTACTGCACCACTGATGCAGTACCAGTTTCTATTCTGTGGCATACTTCTCTTTTGATGCTTGGTTGGCAGACAGAATGAACCAGCTGCCAAAGAGACATCTTTTCATCCCCTGTGCTTCCTGAGCAATGGTCGAGAGGGGAGTTCTCCAGTGCAGGAGCTATTTAACTCAAACACTCTCACTTTGGGTAAACTTTGGATAAAAGAAATTGAAAGCTAGGAATTAGAAGCTGAGGTTCTTAACTATGCTGGCAGTTGTGTTAACAGCTACTTCCTCAGCTAGTTTTTAAACATTTTTAAAGGAAGGCACGAAAAAGAGCTTGTTTTTACTGCCATCAGGTGTGCAGAAATGCAAATAAAGTCTGTTTTTTCATCTGCAACCTTGTGAAGTTGATGGCAAGATTCCCTTTGCTTCCAGAGTGGCTTGGCCAAGGCCCGTTGGTTGTTACCTAAATCACTTTATCCATACATTATATGACCAGTCTTCTCTTCAGGGAAAGCAAGAGAAATATGTACATATAATAATAATAATGTAGAAAGAATACCAATGAATACCTATCACATCCCGTATGCTATATATAACTAACACACATTTCAGTTTTCACTCCCATGCTGTAGTACCACACAGGTAAAATGATTTTTAATGGCAAAAATTATAATAGACAGAATGATGACCATACAGTTTTGAAATCCATGAATTTCAAGGGTGCTGAACTTTGATTGGTGACACTGACATAGTAAGATCTTAGAAAGAAAATGTTATGCATATAGCTTTGGAAGGGAGTGCAAAACTTCATACCAGTCTCAAGACTGGTTACTTTCAGTGCATTTGGTAATGCTTGAAGAGTGCCTTTTTGTTCCTAAACTTTCTAACAGCTCTGGGCAGTGACATCCCTTAACATTTTGAAGCTGTGTTCATGTGTATTTTATTGTATTGGCTATATCACTGATACTAAGATTATTGAATTTTTCACAAGTAATGTAAGAGCTGCAATATAAAGGTAGGTGAGTCCTCTCACATTTGCTTTCAGTGATGTACAGTAAAATGGCTTGATAAATTAGAGGCTTTTGTGAACAAGCCATAAACAATACTGAAGCCTATATGTTTATTAAAAGATCTAAGTATACTTGAACAGATTATTTTTGTTAGAATAACATTTGACAAAGTACACCTCCTAAACAGCTCCATTCTGGGTAGCTGATGGAGAAAAATAATTGTTATTATAAACTATATAAATCTGATCTTGTGCCAAAGCTATAGAAGACAAATCTTTATTCAAATATGTAGTAAAGTAATAAACCTGTTTAAAAGACAAATTTAATGTTTGTTTTGGCTATATATTTGCAATAATTGTTTATATTTTTATTTTAGTAGCAGTTTTACCAGAAAGAAGTTTGTTCCTTACAAAAAATCTTGTTAATACCAGCAACAGAGTAAAGAATTACAGTAATGTTCCTTGTGGAACCGTTCTTCATAGATTTGTTTTTGTTTCAGGATAGAGAACAAAACAGCATGAAATTATGCAGCAATGATTATAAGCAGCAAAAGAAAGGGAAGAACTATTTCATTTGATCCAGGCATAAATTTCTAGAACTAATTGTAAGGGGTGCACCATTTGCTGGCTTTTATAAAAAGAGAATCAGTGTTTGCCTATCATGTTTTCTTTGCACTGCAATGAACATAGTAACAGCTTGATTCATAGTTGGCTTTTGTAGGCACAGTCAGAGTACAATTTAGGATGACACATCATTATTAACTTTCAGAAGTATTTAGGCACCTTAGTCTTGCTTTGAAAAAGTGACTTTGGTGGTAGCACTGTCAAACATTCTTTCTGTAACTTGTGTTCTCTGAAGAACCACACCAAGGACCTATAGCTCTTTGTTGTCTGAAAAATGAACACAAGCTGTTAGTTCTAGGTGCTCAAAATCAGGTTAGATGTTCTGTGATGCCTTAAGTAGGTTGTTCTGGACTGACAATTGCATCTGCATCTGAGCTAAAAAGAGATTAAGTCCCCTCCCTCACCCCCCCCTTTTTTAATGCTCATTCATATCTAAATGGGGTAATGCTTAATTGGGGTAATGGTTTTAAACTGAAAGAGGGTAGATTTACATTACATACAAGAAGTAAATTCTACACTCAGGGTGGTGAAGCACTTGAACAGTTTATCCAGAAAAATTGTGGATGCCCCATCCCTGGAAGTGTGTGAGGTCAGGTTGGATGGAGCTTTGAGCAACCTGGTTTAGTGACAGATGTCTTTGCCCATGGCAGGGGGCTTGGACTAGATGATCTTTAAAGGTACCCTTCAACCCATACCATTCTATGATTCTATAACCAACATTTGATAAAGAAATAAACTTACATTTTAGATCCCTGTATCTGAGCAATTGTCATGAGAAAAAAAGGAAAAATACTTCTACGGAACATATCAGGTAGCTGAATGTACATGTATATGTCTGCTTCAGGATAAAATGAATCACAGAACTGCAGTGCCTATTTCTCTCTGTTGACTATACAAGCAATTGCAGCAACAGCATCTGCCATAAGATGCCTGCATGGCAAGTATGTAAGGAATATCATTCTAATTATCTAAAACCCGAGTAAACCATCTTGTATGCTCTCTGTAGCCAATGAGGAGAGACAATCACCTCCAAATGTAGTGTCCATCTTCCCCACCTCCAAGAAAAGAAAAAATAGAGAAAAGATAGGTTGCTCAGGGCTATTTCCAGTTGGGTTTCAAGCACTAGTTTTTGTGTCATCTACAAATGTATTCAGAGTGCACTCTATCTCATTATCCAAGTCATTAATGAGGACATTGAACAGTACTGATTCCACTGTTGACATGGGAGTACAGCATTAGTGACTTGGCCTTTAGCTGTTTCTTTTTGTGCCACTGATCACCACTTTGTTCCACCTCACTGTCTACTTAACTGTAGATGCCTGTACTTCATCAATTTGAGGAGACAGTGTGAAAAACCTTGCTAAAGTCAAGATAATGAATATCCACTGCTGTGTGCACTAGCATGCATGTACTTCAGACATCCAGTTGTACCAATTTCCCAGAAACGGCAAAAGAGCTTTCCCCATGGTACTTTCGTGTCATCACTCACTCATTTATGTGCATATGCATGAAGTGGTGATGCTTCAGCCCTGTTTTGGTGATTGTGAAGTCTCTTTGGTCCACAACACCATTTGCTTGCCATCCCAGTCCACCACTTCCTCACTTGATTGTTGTCACCTCCCATCTATGTTGTTCCTAGTTTAAAGCTCTCCTCATCAGGCTGGACAACATACTGGAAAAAGATGCTTTTGCTCTGCATGTTCACTTGGATCCCCTCCCTTAATAGAGATCCCCAGACTGGGTTCCTCAGTCCTCAGAGAGGATCCCATGTTCAGAAAAGCAGAATATCCTGTTGTCAATACCAATTATGCAACAAGTTGTGGATCTACAAGATCCATTGTACTAGGTCTGGCTGGGATGGAGCTGACTTTCCCCACAGCAGCCCATACAGTGCTGTGCTCTACCCTTTTAGCTAGAACAGCACTGGTATCACACCAGTATTTTGTCTACTGCTGAGCAGTGCTGGCACAGCATCCAGACTCCCTTCAAATACCCCAAAGCCAGTAGGCTAGGGGTGGGCAAGGGGTGGGGAGGGAACATCACCAGGGTAGCTGACCTAAACTGTATTTTTTTTTTTCCTTCCCATCATACTTTCTTCTCCACCTCTTTTGAGGAAGGGAAGTGAAAGAATGAGTGGTTGTGGTGGAGTTTAGCTGCCCAGCAGGGTAAAACCACTGCATCCATCCAGTCCTTCTCACACACTCCACCCTCACTGACAGAAACAGGAGAAAATCCAGTTCAGATCCAAAGCCCTGGCTCCAAGCCCCAGACAAACCTTGTTAGTTTCTCCACAATGTCCGAGATCTAGAGCTTCATGGAAGTGCAAGCCTTCTGTGGTTATCCTCCTGGGGCACCACCAGCACCCTGATGCTCCTTGAAGGGTTCCTAGGAGTACCCAAGAGGCCTCAGATATGTTCCCACAAGATCCAGAAAATCTCAAAACAGAGCCCAGAAGCTACTGCGTCTCTTAGGAACATTCCAGGTGGTTCCAGCTGGGTGCCAGGCTAACTCCTCCATTTTGATAATAATTCAAAACTCTTAATCAGAACAATTTTTAAATATGCTTGCTTTTATTAAAGAAGAGGTGCACATGGCAGACATTTTATTTTTTTAAGTAGTCAAAAACTCTGAAGTATTAATTTATTTTCCCTGATTTGGCAATTGATCAAAAAAATCCTTTGCTCCAATTCTTATCCTTCCACCCTCCACCCTGCCAGTCCCTGTTTCCTATCTTCCATTATTGTATCTGAACTCTGTTGGAACCAACTGGTTGCTGAACAATATGCAGTCTGATTTCTTAGCTAAACAATTTTCTTTCTTTTTATCCTGGAGGGGGAGTTATCAAAACAACTGGCTAACATGAGAAGAGATTTGAGTGAATTGTACTAATATGCACATGGAGACCAGCATTGCTGTCAGTATTAGGAACTTAAATATATGGGGGCTGAACAGAGTTCTTCCTATAGTTGTCCACATACTTAGTACATGGAGCTCTTTTAAAGTCAGTTGATACTGCATAGATGAAAGTGAAAAGCTGCTCCTTGAAATTATGAATGCAGTTGTTTAATGGCAAAGATTTTTTGATTTAAACTGAGTCAGTAATTTCTGAGAAAAACGGATTGCTGCCTTGGTGGTACTTTCAACCAAAAAAGCTCTACAGCTTTGTGCTATCTACCGATAGCGCAGTATCTGAGTAATGGGCACCAGAAACAGATATCACTGGTTGCATAATTATACATCTACTGTAGTTTCAGATTTATCAGCACATAAAGTACATGAATTACTGCATATTCCACAGTGTTAACACAATTATGAAAACTGGATTTAATCTAAACATGTTAACATCAATGTCCAATGTTTGCTTTAATTTCAAGCATAAATACTAGCAAGGATTTTCAAGATGTTGAAAACAGTTTCTTGGTGAAATGCATATTTCATAGCATGTGTCACCTGTCTATTATTTTGTTGCAGTGATATGTCAATTGCAAAAGCTGGTAACGAACCACAAGTCACTCAATGAAGCATCAAATAACAGTAAATGAGTTTTTTTTTGCTGTCAATTCAAATTGAATCAAAAGCAGCTCACTTTATTATTTTGAACAAAGTTATGAAACTGCATTTGCATTTTGTTCTCTTTCCTATGACCTTCTGTGTTTTTTTTTTTTCTTTTAAAATGTATATTACTCTAAATGCAGCTTCCAGTTTCATGAGTATTTAACTGAAGACTACAATTCTAGCTACATCATACTTTTTTGTTTGTTTGTTTCTTTTTTATTCATGCAAATGCTTAATATCTTCTGTGATTATGGCACCTCTATCAAGCTCTATCTATTGCAGATCTTTCTGGTTTCTGCTCTTTCTGCAACAAATACATTTTCCTCTCACCAGTGTTTCTAATTACCCTTCTGGTAATCTTATATTTCTTATAATTTCATCCTCTTCATTTCTGTACTTTTTCTCAGTGTTGACCAATCTCACCTTCTGTGTTTTGTCACTGTCAATGCAGATACTTACACACCTACTCCTTGAAAAAGTTGCATTGACATATATCATTGCATGCTTAAATATTGCCTGTGCTTAAAAAATATTAAGTTCTTCATCTATTATACCCCCCTGGCTCATGTATGTGTGACTTAAATGCATCACTTTTATATTGATACATGTGACATGTCTGTATGTGATGGGTGTGACTGGACTTCCACTATATATTATATGAAAAAGCAGAATAAGTACCCAATGTTCCTACTGTTAATAATAGTTAAAACCATTAATAGATCTATCATATAAGAGTTGAATCTGTAGGAGTAGTGAACAGTGAAAAGGAGTATACAGACTTGTGAGATTAGGTCAACTGATTATGATATTTAACTGTTCATAAATTAATTGTCATGTAAAGAGGGTCTCCAATGTATTTTCACTTCACCCTTGATGACTGTGGCTGCTGTGACTGGGAAATTAATGATTGATTTTGTTATTAAAAACACTTCAAGGAAACGTCGTTTGAGTAGGTCATAGCAAGAACAAAACTGCTCTGTATATAACAACTTAATATCTTATGGTGTTATAATGATTGATTTAGCATTCATTAAGAATCTATTTAAGCACAGAGGAAATTTAATGATTGTTTTAAAGCTTTGATGCAATTTACATTTGCTCTCTAAATGAAGTTTAAAGTGTTTAATGAAAATAATGTCGGTGATAGGAGTTGCATGGAAAGAATACTTTGCAGAAGTAACTGGTCACACCAGTTCACTACCTCTGAAGTTTAAAACGTGGGAAATGTAGGACTGCATACTTCGTGGTTTAAGCAGTTTCTGATTATGCTGTAGTCTTGTGTCTGCAATATGTTGTTGTGTTCTTTAACTCCTCTACTTACAAAACAGTAGTGTGATCTGCTGTGGAGGAGATGCTCTGGTCTAACTCCCCACTCAAAGCAGTTCAAGCAGAGCAGGCTGGCTGTGGCTGTGGCCGTCACTGTGGCCAGTCAGTTCTGATCTCCATGGCTGGAGATCCCACAGCCTCTCCAGGGACCTGTTTAACCACTGTCATTATGAAGAATATTTTCATTACATTTGTCCAGTGTTTCCCCCCCCCTGCAACTTGGGTCTATTTCCTCTTGTTCTTTTGCTGTGTTTGCCAAGAAGAGCCTGGTCAATCCATCTTCTCTATATAGCCTCCCAGTAGGTAAATGGTTGAAGACAGCAATAAGATTTCCCCTTCCTCTTTTCTAGCCTAAACAAACTCTTTCAGCCTCTTCATTATGTTGTGTACTCCAAGGCCTTGGCTATTGTGGTTGCCCTTCACTGTGTTTGGATCAGTATGTCAATCTCTCTCTTGTACTGGGGAGTCCAAAACTGTACATTACTCCAGATGCATTCAGAGAAGTGTAGTAGTGAGGAATAATCACTTTCCTTGGCTTGCTGGCTACACTTTTACCAACACAGTTCACTATGCAGTTGTTTTTCATCTCTGCAAGAACCCAGTGCTGACTGAAGCTAAACTTGTTTTCTTCCAGAATCACTGGGTTATTGTTTCCAAAGCAGTTTCTAGCTTGTCAGTCCTCAGTACAGATCTGTCACAGGTACAAGACTTTGCAATTTGTGTATTTGCTGAACTTTATGAGATCTCTTGAGAGAAGGGGTCTGAGGACCCTTTTGTTGAGACCCTCTGAATGGCTTCCCTCCAGCATATTTTCTGTGCCTCCTGTTTTGAGGTCATTCATGAACTTGCTGAGGAGGTATTCCACCTCATCATCTGGGCTGCTAATAGAGATGTTACAGCGCCAGCCATGAAGCCTTGAGGAAGGCTGTCACCTCTTGGACATTGTACTACTGGACACTGATATTTGAGCCTGACAAGTCACTTTGCCAGGATTGCTGGAGTCCATATCTCTGTGACCTCTACAAGAACACTACTTCGTGGCAAAGGCCTTGCTAAAGTTGGGGTAAACAGCATCCATTTCTCTTCCCTCATTCACAGAGCCTTTGTGGGACATGGACCAACTCAGCCCTGCCCAGTTCTGAGCTGGTATGGCTATCAAGATTAAATGTGGATGAATGTATATGAACACACATTTAAATGAGCATATGATTTACTGTCACATCAGACATGTGGTCCTAGTCCTAAAATTGGATTCATCCAAATCCCGTGCTATTTGTCTGCCATAGGAATGGCCTTTACATTAAGTAGAAGCAAACCACAGTCCAAACTTTAGGGTAGGATCAGAGGAGAAATAGAGTGATTAGTCTGCATAGCTGTCATATTCTTGCATGCTAGGGATGGTCAAAGACAGTATTGATGTGAATATTATAGTATCTGATGGTAAATGTTACAAGGCAGTATTACATGTAGCTCAAAAATAGTCTAGGACTACTCAGTTCTGTACTAGCTCTCCTTACTATGGTGTTATTAGCATACAGTAACTTTTTCCACAGATTTCCCTCATGTCTTTCGATCCAAGCCTTTTAGAATGACAATAAAGACATGGGTAAATCCTTGTAGTTGTCATTTTGAAAATAAATGCAACTTGCTCATTATCTCCCCTTTTTCAATTAGCAAGTGTCCCTTATGCTTTTTCTTCCTTTGAAAAATCACACATTCCCCTACAAAAAAACCTTTTGCTGGACCTAAGACTTACTCGTCCCCTCCCCACTGCACTAATTCTTATTAATGTCTCAGAGAGTAAACCATGCTTTAATATCCGGTCATACTTTAATGGCTTAGGTAAGTTCACTCTGCTTGTAACTTCTTATTGAAAATCCTGGCATATAGCATTAGGAATGCATAGACTTTAGTCTGTGATTCTCCACAGCTTTCACATAATAACAACAGCAAAAAAATATTCATATATGGATAGCAGCCTCAAATCAGTAAAAAGCTAATTCACTGTATAGCACTGGAGGTGGGGTGTGATTCCAATGAATGGCCATAGTTTGGGGGAATTAAAAAAGAAAAAATATTTTGTTTGCATAAGCCAAAATATGCTATGCATCACAATTGCCATATTCCTAGCATTAGCGATGATAAAGTTGTCAATGCTTTTATTACACTGAAAATTATCATCTGATATTATTATTTGTGCAAAGCTTTTCTGAAAAACATATTAATGTTAATGGAAACACTTCCTATAACACTCTGTACTATTTAACCATTTTCTGCACTCCAACTGTTTATAGCATTTGAACTCTCTTGCTGATTTTTAATGCAGTAAGTAGCAATATTTATAGGTTTTGTGTCAATAATGGATTTATTTATTTATTTATTTGTGCAGTTTCGCCAGGTACATATATTGTAGTTTTTCAGTCTATGTGGCTTTCGCTGGAGGTTTGTAAAAACCAAGCAAGGGTAAGATAAGGAGATAGGGGACTTCTGCAACAGTGTCACACTGAGTACCAGGACAGCCCTGTGAACCTCCTCTCAAGCCAGGCTTGCTGCACGTTGAGGCAGTGAATCTGGGAGTGTGGAACTGAAGCCCAGGGACAGGGTGCACGCATGCCTCATGTCCAAGCAGCTCAGCAGCAGCTCAGGAGGACATAAGGCATGCTTTGACTGCCACTCTGCCTGCTGGGAGGCTGTGGGAAGCATTGTGTTCATTGCTGTCCTTGAGAGTCCCTGTGGATGGCCTTATACCAAAGGCTGGTAGCAGAAGATCAAAATTGCTATGGCCTTGCAATTGTTCCTTGCAGACAGTGGAGATTCTCTTCTACCCCTAACATGTGATGTATAGAAAACAGAAGTGCTGTGATATTTTTTCAGGTGCAGAGGTTCTTCTTTTTTTTTTTTTTTATATATATACATGTATATTCTTCAATAAATGGATATTAAGAAGAAAAGACTTTAAACTTATTTTCAAGTATTTAAAAATAAAGTATTTAAGTTTGTTTTTCATTAGTTTAAAAGCATTAAAGTATTTAAATAAAGGATTTAGCCAGTACATCTCAAGGGGTTATATTGGCTAAACACTTTGTTTTAAACTAGCCCGTTTTATGGAGAATTTTCTTTTAAGTTAATGAGGAAAACAACAGGAAGATCTGGATTCTACTGTTTTGCAAGCACTAATATTTAGAAGAGCTATATCTGTGGTGTATTATTTCTTAAATTATGTTTTATGAAACCTGTGTGGGAACAAATCAAAACTGACTGCTTTGCCAATATTCATTCCCCACTCGTGCATCTCACAGTGTAGTCTCTTCCAGGGAGAGGTCCAGTTCCTCGGGGAAGTAAATAACTCAATGATTTACTGATAAAGCCACCCAGTATATATATCACCCATGTCTCATACATCACTGTCACAGGCAACAGATTGCCTTGCTAAGTGATTCTGTGTTTCTTTTTGGACTTCATTCTCCTGTAGCCAGTTCATCCCACAAAATACATGTAATTTTGCCCACACTTCTATGAATGTATTTAATTTTAAAATGTACTTCTATAAACTTGAATGGAAAGATTGTCTGATTTTATAGATGTCTTTTCATTTAAAAAAATGTTGATACCAGTCAGTAACTGGGCAGTTGATTTTCCTCAGGGATTTTTGGATAGTTCTCTGAATCTTTTAGATTTTAAGTTTTGTGTTCTGATAAGAGATTTCCAAATTCAAGACATACTACTCTCATTTTAAAAATTAGGAACGGAGCAAAGGTAAGCTAAATCTATATTTAAACTGCTAACTAAAAGAGGATTAGGGATTTCAAGTACATAAACTGCTCCATTTTTGAGACTATCCTATCCAAAGACTTGACATGCTACCTAGAGATGCATGCCATCTTGTCAGTAGCTCTTGAATCAAAAGTTCTGATCAAGTTCAAAGAGATTTCTGGATTATTTATAGTTCTGGACTGCTTCAAAGAAATGTTGCCCTAAATTTGAGAGACATTATGATTGCTGGTCTCAGCAACAAGGTTTGGATTTGCAATATGAAGACAATTCATTGACCTACAGCAAGAACACCTGAGTCAAAGTCCAGGATCTGAGCCTACCTTCCTGGAAGTCTGTCCTTTAAAAACAGCAGGATTGAAGGGAGAGTGTTTTCTACTGAACGGGATGCTTTCAATGGTCTTCATTCCAGTGCATTCAGGTATGGTATTTTGGCTGTATCCCACCTAACTACAGGTGTTTATGTAAAATGCCTGAATTGAGAGTACAGCCGGTGAGGAGATGAGCATTGAAGTCTCTCATTGACTCTCATTTCCACTGTGAACAGGAACGTTTGGGTTGCCTAAGTCAGTCTGGATTTGCTTTTACCGCCCCCAGGGACAGTGCTGGCAATCCAGGAGGGATGCTACAAAGGGTGGCTTGGGCCCTAAGTCTTTTCAATCAAACACTTCAAGCAGACTAAATAATATCTGTTGTGTTTACCTCAGTTTGCCTCTCTTTAACCTCATGTACCACTGCTTACAACTCGAAGAGGAAAAGATTCCCTTTCCTACCATAAGAGATGCTTTATGCTACCTTCCCCATTCCTCGTGGGACCTCCCTAGCAAAACAAAACTTCCTGGCAATTCTCCTCAGCTGCTTAAATCCTAGGGACACCCTCTTTGTTTGCCACCAGTTTTTTTGACACTTCTAGGTATCTTTATATGCAGAGGCATAAAATTAAGTGAAGGCTAGGAGTCCAGGCTGAGTGTGTCACTCTGCTTGTCCACCCCACTGTTTGCTAGCATGTTCCCTTGCTGTATTTTTGACTCCCTGGATAAGTTCTGTCCAGACACATCTGTTTGAAGGTGCTAGCTATATGCAATATGGGCAGGAGGTAGCTGGTACCTTGTTACCTTGGTCCAGGCATTGGTGCTCAGACTCTTTTTCTTAGCAGTATAAACAATACATGTTTAGTTGTGGCCACTAAACATTACACATGCATGAAATTCTGGCTATTTTTTCCCTGTAGTCCTGGTAAGCATGTTCAGAATGGAAACCCTTTATCCACACCTACATCTATGGTCTTTCTTTATTGGGTGATATTTAGCAAGGAACTGGCCTCGCACATGCTGTGCTTGCTAAAAGCCACCTGTTGGACCAGGTAGACCGTTAGTACAGTAACATCACCATGAACCTTGGGAAATTAGAATGTTTGTTGAAGAAAATATATGTCCTTATGTTGGTGTTTAACTTGTTCATAACCCATGCTTGGTTTAATTACTTGTAAACAGTTATCACTTAGAGAGCAGTGGTTTCTACAGTGTGGTAGATGTTTTCTAAGTGCAGCCTGTGTTCTGAACATTGTTGCAGTTGTTTATTGCATTATTTGGGACCCATTTATGGTGCATTTTCTTACAGAGGGTCATTTTCTCCACCAATGGCTTTACTGATGTCAGAGTGAAATAAGATGCAAGTGAGAGCAAATAACACAGCAGCTTTTGGCTCTGGTCAGAAACTTTTGCTTTTACAGACCCTGCTGTCTAAAAACAGTGATTCTTCTAAATCAACAAAAATCAAAAAGGGAGAAAACCAGATCTGTTGCTTTGTTGAATATTCCACAGAGCAAGTAGAAAACCCTGAAGGGAAGCTTTCCTTCTGACTGATTGATAGATAAGGCAAGAGCTTTCAGTCTTCATTAAAAAAAAAAAAAAAAAAAAAAAAAGAAAAAAAATGCGAAAAGCCCCAGACAGTTTCAGCTGAGTGGGTGAGTACAGCATGGTGTTAGATGTAAGCTGATACTGGAAATGGGTTTGGAAGGACAAACAGAAGGGCACATCTCTACAAATAGAAAGAGGGGCTAAACTTGGACTTAAAATGATATTTTAAAACAGAATCTAGAGATGTTTCAAAAATACATTTGTAATCTGAACTCATGTAAAATCCATTTTTAAATCTCTCTGAAAACATATTGTATTCTAGATACATATCTTTCAGACAGGAGTTCTGTTTGCAGCATATTTTTCTTTAAAGGGTTTTGCATTTATGCATAAAAAGCTTATTAATTATTTGTAACTGCTTGTCATCATATTCTGATAATAGAGGCCTGGTTAAGGATAATAACTACCACATCACTATTTTGGGTCATATAGATAATATATATACATATGTACATATATACATACACGATTCCTGGTGCAATATTACCCAAAGCATCTCCTTTCTCCCTGTACACAGGACCAAAAGTGCAGGCACATCATTTATTGATAAGACAAAAAGAATGTAATGAAATTATCAATGTTCTTGAATTAATTATGAACATGATTAAGAAAGCTAAAATCTCAGGAGCCAGGATCTCATTACCCATTCAGTCTTAGGGATTGCTTTCATTCAGCAAGGCAAAAAGGCTTTGAGCAGTCCCACAATTGCCTTAGTCTCATTTATTTGTGGTAGTATTAAGGTTTATTTGTTTTCTGGTTTGCACTTCTTCTGAAATTATTTCTCTTAGTTTATTCATTTAACAAAATGTTCCTTCCTGTCACAGAAGAAAGTGCCTACAAGGCCTACATAGGTTCTTCAGTCTGCAAACCTCCCTTTGAGAATGTTTCTTTCAACTCACATTGCTGGAGCTCCTAAATATCTTTCAAGGTAAGTCTGAGAATGTAGCCAAAAAAGTTCTTTCAGATTTATGTCTGCAGCTGTACTACAGTACTGTCTGATTCCCATTCAGCTCGGAGCCTTAATGACATCATTATTACGCTGTCTGAACCAGATTTAACTTGGAGCCTGCATGATATTGTTGCTTATCTTCCTTCCTATGTGGGAGATGCAGTATTACTTTGCTTAAAAAATAATAATTAGCCGCTGATGGTGCAGATATGGTTCAGATTCTGAACTTTCAGAAACTGGGGGGAGACCGAAGCAGCACTGGATACATGCATGTCAATTTAAAAATAATTTTTACCTCTAAGAAATGATAATTGGGCTGTGCTTTTCTTGCACAGTTGTCTGACTGAGGATTGTGGTGTGCAGCTGCCTTATTTACACAGTCATAGTGCACTGTATTACTTAATAATTTTGACTTTCTCTTTATAAGGCCCTTCTGAATTTCTTGTTATTGCAGGGTTTGCCCCCAAATCAATGTCTGAATGATACGATGTAACGAATAAATTCTGGCAGTAGCCGTGTGGGAATAATGCATAGATGATTTTTAAAAACAGAAATAAAATCTTCGTAGCTCAAAAAGCAGAAATCCAACAGACTGTAGGTTTTGTTTTTCTTTTGTTCTTCTGTTAATGGAAGTTTGATATGTCTTTTATTATTGTTTCTGGGTTTTATTTTCAAACAGAGGAGAGGAGTCTGTAGCCCTATATTTGGTACAAGCTATTATCTACCAGAATAGAACAAGGACAGCAAAGAACATATTTTAGATTAAAATAAGTGCTGTCTGTGACACACTAGAAAGATTGATTTTAGTTGTTTTCTCCATAATGCTTTGATATAGTATTTTACTGCCTTTCCTAATCTCAGTTAATAAATAATATAAACAAAATGCAAACCAATTAATTTGCTCAGAGTATGTACATCACCTAAATGGGACAATCAGACTGAAAAAACAATGATAATGCCTTACTCTCTCTTGGTAACCTTGAAATGTAGAATTACATTTGCAGCATGAAGAAAAAGCATGTACAAATACTACTGTTCATCTGTTCCTATAGTTCTGCAGACTTACAAATGACAGTGTGTTTAAAGAAATACATTTAGAGGAACTTTTGTTGAAACTGACACGTGAAAGTCATTCATACTACTGGCATATACATCCCATAGCAATTATGAAACAATATTCATGGGTTTCTTAAGATTCATGGATGTGGGTTCTTTAAATTTATGTCTAAATGAAAGATTTTTACCCTCAATACAATTCTTTGCTGTCTGCTTCAAGATTTCATATTTTATTTAAAAAATGGCTATTGAAGATAATTTGACATACTCTTAAAAATTATACTGCATTGCTCTGGGCCTGTTTTTAGCTTTCATTTTGATGGAAACTTTGCAAGTGTTAAAACCATACATGATATAAAAAGCATAAATTCTATTATTGTATCAGGTAAAAGAAAAAAATATTTTTTTTTGGCGTAAGATTTTTTGAAAAGGTACCAAAGGTAAAGCTTTTTAAGTTCATCTCTTTCTGCAGAACTGGAAATATCTCTACCTGTTTTAATATTTTTCTACCATAATAGCTTTAAAAAGCAATAGACTGTGGGTGCAAAAAATTGATCATGTTACAGAACAGTTTCCAGTTTTGTCAGAGAAGTTCAGTAGCATATTTTTAGGCACCTTCCCTTGCTTTAGCACTTGGATATTTTCTAGTGTTCAAGCAAAATAGTTTGGGGGATTAAAATTATTATATAATAAGAGATATATAGCTACCAATAAAGGCAGAAGAAAATAAATAGATCGACAACTGTATGGTATGAAACTAGAAAATAAACCTATTTCTTTAATCCATATTATCATAAGAAAATACACTGTTTTGTTTTATTAATGTTGCAATATATTTCTAATACAAAATTCATGCTGATTTGGTTATCTCAAAGAGTTCACGTTTGCATAAAGTAGTGTGAAAGCACTTAGTGAACTAAAATTACGCAGCTTAATAGCAAATGTTTAAACCAAAGAATGAATAAGAGTGTAACCTTTTGCAGTTGTGGAGAATATTAAATTGCAGTAATTAACATGGTACAAACGTGTAAGAGTTTTCATTTGGTTTGTGAACCTTTTTAACAAAGACACAAACAGAAATGCTGACTTATCTGGCTTGTGTATACCATAGCCTTCTTGACTTCTGGCAGGGGTATGGATTTAGACCAAAGGTGGAAAAGTATGTGCATAGTTTGGGTCACTGGGGAAGGGTTGTGGAAGGATTACAAGGTCAGGCTCTAAATGAGCTCTGAGAAAATTGCTCTTTAGGAGGAGAAACAGTCTTGTTGTTTAGTAGAATCTGAATTTCTTTTTTTATAACTATTCTGGGGAACAGTCCAGGAATAAAAGAAGTGTCTCCAGAATAAGTCACTAGGGAATCCAAGAAGTTAGAGAGCCTCAAATTACATATGCTGATTATATGTCACTTCGATCCCATTAACTTCTAAGACACAGGGGATGGATTGTAGCAATCAATTATTTAACTACTACTGACTTTGGAAAGAGCAGGATCAGGCCCAAAGTTATCATGAAGACAACCATTTAATACAAATGCTCAAACTGAAGTTACTAGTAAGAGGGTGTCTCCCATATATATTGTTTATGCACTCTTCTGACAGATCAAAATGCCTTTTTCATCTTGTGGGCCACTTACACCTGGGATGCGATTGGCATTTCATAGCCGTGTCAAACTGAGTGTAATAAGTTTTTTTTTTTTTTTTTTAATCTTTCTAAACACTAATCAAAAAGTAATGCTTAGATACCTCTGTTATCTAATTACTGGCAAAATTAGTAAATAATCATTTAAGTAAATTACATTTGCAATGTATTTAAACCATTTTTAAATTTCTTATTTTCCACTTCACATGAAAAAATATAAATCACACTTTTCAATATATATATATATATTCAATTTCGTGGGAATCTCCATTAATACAAAGTGAAAATACCTAGAATTTAAATACCTGTGGCTTGCTGAACTGCTGACTGATGAGTTAATATTTTCATTTCAGTTTTGGAAGTTCAAGAAAAGTTATAATTCCATTTTCCGCCGCAAAGAATCAAAATATCCTCATAAGTACATAACATCTAAAGATTAAAACACTATTTGCAAAAATACAATTTAATATCCTTGAAAAGTGTTGTATCGTAAAGTAACAAGCTTCTACTATAAGGAACATTTTTTGGCTTACAGCTTTTTAGTGTGTCCTCCTCCCTTCTGCTGCTGTTGCCGCTGCTCAGATTCAATGTGCATCACATCTAGTAGCAAAGAAAGAGTTTGCGTTACTTTCAGAACAAATTATTTTTTCTAAGAGGTCAGCTTTGTTCTGAATAGGTTAAATAGAACTACCTGCTTTAGATTGATTTAAATCAGTAATGGATCTGCTCATAAAGCTGCTGTTACTAGATATTACACTCCTATCTTAGTCCTTTGATAGCTCCGATAAGAAGTGCTTACCACAGAGGATGCTCCTAAAGGACAGATATTGTTTCCTGTACCTCAGGGAGTAAAATGCCATACTGCTGGATCAGGAACTTTTACTAACAGCAAGTAAATTCAGGCCTTATCAAGTTACAGCACAAACTGCACTCATGTTTTATTATTCTCATTAGAGATTTAAGGACTAATTCCAGTTGTTAGCGCTTAGCAGTTTAATGTTTTCCATAGATAAGAATTAAGATTCTTCTGGGGGATTTTTTATTTGCTAAAGCTTGCAAAATATAATGTGGTAATGCACTTACTTTGATGTAATATGACTGGATTTCCTAAATGTTTTTAAGGGATAGGGTTTTAAAAATTTAAATCTAATAACTAAATTTTTCAACTCTAAAATAGTCATTTTCAATCAAATAGGGTTTTAAGAGCTAAAAAAGGCAGATTTTGCCTTGAAAAAAAATATGATACCAATATTGCTAGTACTTTAGCTTTTGTATGCATTAGTAATGCTTTCAAGTAGATGCAGAACAACAAAGGTAAGTTAAGAATTTCAGCATGCAGAAAATTATTAACTGAACAAACTTCTTACAAACCCACCTTTACAAGCAATGAAGCTGATATATTTTTGAGTCAGAAAAAGATAAAATATGGGTTAACTGTGTTCTTACTGAAATGACATATTTTAAAGGATAGTAAATCTTAAACTTTCCATACATTATTTTCTCAAGAGATTCATAAAGGCATGAAATTGACTGATGTAAAACAAATAGTGATATACTTGCATTAGGCCCATGAAGGTAATGTCACATAGAAGAATCTGTGTTTTTCATGATAATGTGACTTAAAACTGAAGCTGGGTCTTCATTAACTCTCTGCTTCCTAAGTATAATTTGGCTTGAAAAAAAATAGGGTTTGGGATCTTGTAGTTGGGTTGCAGAGCTCTTGCAGTGCCACTAACCCCAGCCATAGTTATGGCAAACACTTTTACTTCCAGAACTCTGATGTATCTGGTCATATTCTGGAAATTACATTTCGGCTGCTCTACAACTTGTTGGTTTTTATGTCTCCAAGTCATTCTTCCAGATCACAGACACCATAGATATAACAGGCTTAGTAAGAATGACCTTGCATCATAGAAAGTTCAGTTTGGGTAATTAAGTCTATTTATCTAAATAATTGATTACATTAACTATAATCCACCTGAATGCAATAATCTTAATTTCCATTCCTTGTGTTATCTAATGTTGTGTGTTGCTGCAGTTGTTGTTTTCTGCAGAAGATATGGACATGTTTCTGTTTGATTCCTCTTTTTATTTTTTCCTCTAACTCACTGGATACATCCTATTTGAAATGCTTTCCTTGCTAATATTATCTCATAAAGGCAGGTCCTGTAAGAGCATCACAGTTAATCAATAATAATTGTTGTTAGTAATGATTATTGATTAGCTATGACATTGCATTTGGAAGGCGTTTTTTATGGAGTAGCAATACCAGGAATAATAAGACAAGTCCCATTGACTCAGAGTCGTAAAAGGCACACTAATTATTTTCGAAAGAGCTACTGTTTCTGGAAAAGCTTTTAAATAGGTGTATCTGAGTACTGCTTTTAAATTGGGATATACAATATCTAGTCCCTTGGATAGTTTACTTTTTTAAGAGGTGAGCCTTGCTATTGGCACTTCACTTTAATCTAAGATTGTTTTTCCCTGGCATTTTCGCTTTGAAGTTTAAGGTTATACTTCTTGTGGTTACATTACTATGTGTAATCCTCCCCTATATAAAAAATAAATTTATTATGAGGAACTCCCACCAGATATCTTGGAAAACTTACGTATAGCTGTTCTGTGTCCAAAATGCTGTTCAGTAGGTTTTCCAAAGCACCCAGGTAACAGCTGGCGCAGGCCATGTGCCAGCCTTGACAGCCCATATGCTCTCTTTAGTGCTGTAATTATCTCAACACAAAACTCTGATAACCCAGTCTACAGGGTCCAGTTTCACTAGGTTAAATTGACTCAGTGGCTTTGTTAGTAAGTTCCTTTGGCACAGTAAGAACTTCATCAAGACTTTAAGTATTGTGGCAGGCTTGGAAAACCAATATGACTGCTAGTTTCAGGACAGGTGTCTTATTAACCCTAGGAGATTGTAGGTTTCAGTTCATTATAGTGGCACCCAGCAGCACTACTACAGTTAAAGGTCTGTCATTGTTTCCATTATACACCCTTCTTTTCCAGAAGACTTTCTAATTCCTTTGGTTTAGTCTGCTTTGGGCTGTACTTTGGCATGTGACTCCTCTACCTGGAGGCATTTTTCTTCTCTTTTAACAAAATTTGAGCAAAATTTCCTGTTTTTTATTTATTTATTTATTATTATTATTATTTTATTTAATTTATTTATATATTTTTTAATTACGATTAGAGGAAAATAACACTTAACATAGTTTTTATGCTATTTTCAGCTTGAAAAAGTTATGAATATTTTTCTTTATAAATTAAATACTTCTAGTGTCATGACTTTGTGTAAGCTTCTTAGGTCAAAAAGAACAGTAGAATAGTAGAAAAGTAGTGGGAGCCCCACTATTCCACATTGTGAGTGGTGGTAGGAAAAGTGAGTGAAGAGGCATGCCTCAACTTTTTTTAAACAAGTCTGAATGGACCAGAAGAACGCATGTTCAGTTGTGTGAGTTTATCCAAATATTCTTTTGATACCTTTGCAATGCCTGAGCCAAAGTACAGTGAAAACACAATTTCGTGTCTGACTTGTGTGCTACTGGTATGGGTTCAGTTCATTTTAGACAGGTATTGACATCGCATCTGGATGCTTGGATGATCCCCTTGTAGTGGCTGATGTACATGGGCTTCACACCAAGCTAAAAGGAGTCAATGAAATCTTTCCTTTACGCTTTTGGTCAGTCACTTGGTGTACTTGCGTTAACTAGGGGTGGTTTCTGTGGTTCATTCTGATGGTGAGCGAGCTGAAGAAAGCTAAACTGATGTCAGTGTAGCATAAGGCTAGGCCAAAAGCTGCCTGCCTTGTGGGTTCAGAGCCCTTATTGATTCTTCTACAAGTCTTTAAATGGGTGGAGTAAATTACAGCTTGTGACTTGGTGGATGATAGCTGTCTGGAGCCCTCTGCTTGGCAAGCTGACCTTTTCCATTAGTGCAGGATGTACAGGACAGCTTGTAAAGCTTTGCAGATTGTTTGCTACCAGGTGCTGAAAGGAGGTGCTTGTTTTTGTTGCCATAGGGTGTCTTCACTTTCAAACCACAACCATTCTAGCATACAGGGAAAAGATTATCTTGCACTTTGGAAGTGAATGTGACTCCAGCTTCACCATGCTGGAAGAGAAACACAATGCCTGTTGTTATTGAGCTGTCTTCCACAGGTAGTCCTACAACTAAAGTCATCATTTATATGTTGTCAGGAGTACTCACCAAATTTATTGACTTGCACATTATTCTTTGCAAATAAGTTCTAGCTGCTCTCTTCATATTATAATTAAAACAGCAAGGACTTTAATCATTTATGAAATTTTAAACTACATACTGAATATAAATGTATCATTCAATGTGATAGAATGAATTAAATTCATCATTGTCAAATAAATGTATGAAAGATGAAATATCTCTCATCTCACATCATTATCGAATAAAATGTCTGTTTTCCAAATGCTGTAGCATAGCATGTGGTTTGTATTATCTTCAGGACATTTCCAGCAAATGAGACTTTCAAAATACCTTTAAAAAGCACATTTTTTTTTAAAGGATAGTGTTTTCAATAACAGCTACCTTAGACCTAAACATTATATTGCAATCTGACTGAAGAATGAAGTACTGGGAGGGGTGTCGACCAACTTCCAGGTTGGTTATACCTTTTCTGTCATTATCCAATGAAGAGGCCTTTGACAGTCCTGTGCCTTTCAAGCATGGAAGAGATGGGCAGATCTTTGCCTCAGTCTGCTGCCCCACTGAAATTATGTCCTGGTACAGCAAGGATGAAGCTGTTGCAGGTACAAGACGTGTCTGACTTTAGCAGTGCTGCAGGGTCAGTGATGGAAAAGAGGTCCTGGCAAAGCTGTTCTCATATGGTCATACCGCTGTGACATTGGGCAAAACATCCATTTCTGAGGGAAGCCTCCTTTGCTTCTGTTGACTTCTTGTGGCCGTGGGGTTTGGAGGTGAGTCGAGAGACCATTATATGAGATTATGCTTTCTTCGGGAAGAATCAACTTGGAGAATAAAATATAGGAAAAAATCTCACAAATTTCTTTCCCTTATCTCTGCTTTACCTTATGGAGCTGGCCCTGTAAAAACAGCAACAACAACTTGTCCAGCTTCTGTCTGCCCTCCCACATTTGCTGTTTGTGTTTTCACAAAACCAGCTCAAGACCAAAAACAGGAAAACTCTGGCTAAAGACTACTGATACATATTCTTACTGTAACTCTCATCCTTTCCTGGCTCATTTTCTGTCTCAACACCTTATATCCATCATTTTTACAAGAGTCAATTTTTAGTTCTGTATCTGACTCCCATGAAATCCAGCGAGTGCTGCCTGTCTTCTCTGTTTTCCCAGTGACTCAAGCAAATTGTCTTGTCACTACTAATAGACAAGTGGTGAATTTCATTCTTGCAAACTACAGCAGCAGTTTTGGAGTCTTGTGCTCGAAAAGCGTATAAAATATGATATCGGAGAGCACTTCCCTACACCAGCATCCTTCAATGGATGGGCAGTTCTTTTGGCTAGATGGAGCGTGACAGAGTCATTTTTTTCAGTCAATTACTTACAGATTAAAGCTTTTGCATGCTGGGCACCTATCTTTATAGAGGAGCTCGTACTATATAGATCACTGAACAATCAATCATCAGATGGTGTATTTTGGACTCCTGCTTGAAACCCTGCAGATGCCAAAACGAGGGGGCTGGATCCAACCTCCAATTGTTACTGATGTAGACTGTATTCAAATCACTGACCTACAATTTATTCTGGGTTGGCAAATACTTAAATTAATGAAGCAATCACTGTCCTGCAATCACCAACAGTATATTCTGCATTCATAGTTAATATGCCAGTGGAAAGGAATTAAGAAAATAGAATATATTTAATGCTACTCATTTGTGCTAGACACATCGCCTTCCTTTTTCACATCTAGTGTAAATTAGATGCATTTCACTGTATGTATTATTTGTGTAGCATTTGGCCATATATCAGGATGAAATATAGTTCTCTAATTAGCTTCTTCCAAGTACTTACAGTTACCCCAGGCTGGTGATCACCCATATTAAAGCAAATGTGGCCCTGGCGATTGTTTGTACATGCAATTGAACAGCCATGGTAAAAATCTTTTCTAAAGCTTTCCTGTGGCTCACAACCACAGTATAAGCAGTAATTGTCTGAGACAGTTCACAGGGATCAGGCAGTTTGCTTGTTATGGTGCAGCATGTATCATGAAAGAAGACATTTGAGGTTTAATGATATCTTTCTAATAGCTTTATGATAGAGTTCCTTTATACTGAAGGATTTTATTAGGTTGGAAATATAATTTTCATGAAGTCTCAAAATAAAAAAGCGTAGAAGTAAAGTACATTTGCTAAAACCCTTCAATTCTTTTTCTCTTGCTTCCCAGTATTGTTTCAAAGACTAGAAGGTGATGTTGTATTCCTTGGTGTGCTTTTTAAAGTCAGGAGTGGCAATATTTAGCACATGCTTGGGCAGCCGTGTTTGAAATCCATGCTTCCTCTCTCTGGTGTTCTGATGTGCCTTTAGGGGATGCTTGCCTGTTTGTAGTTTGTTTTCTTTTGTTTAAGGTTTCAGCTACTGCATTGACTAATGATTATATAGCAGTAAACTCTCATCCCTGCTAAATTCAGAGGTAATGCCTCAAAAGCATTTTTCCCCTGTGTGACATAAAACAATAAAAGAACTAGACAATCCCCTTTTGAGGAAGAATAATCCTTTTGTTTAAAGAAAAAAAAAAAAAAAAAAAAAAGCATGCATTTTCTTGATGCCAGAGGGTGTAGAATTCAAATCAAAGATTAAGCTAATTGATAAAAATAAAACAAATGTCTCACAGTATAATCTTCTTTAAGCACAGTTAAGATTTTTGCATTATCAAGTATTAATCACATATGCTATTTTAGTACTAGATTGTGCTTAGTTTTGAACTGTGAAATATCTATTTTATACACAAATAATATGGGACATGCTGAATCTGAATTTCATCTCACTCACAACTTTACAGTAAATTTATTTCTCTTTTGAGTTAATGTCACCTCAGCACAGAATTGACAGGACCTCAGAAATCAGAGATGGACATTAACTCATTGCTAGTATAATTTATCGATATACATTTCCTATTTTTAGTATCATAAATAAGAAATATGCATTTATAATTTTCAATGAGATTTTGAAAAAAAAAAAAGTATATATTCTTACTGAAACATTCATCTCTATATTCAGCTGTCTATTGAAAAATTTTCACAAAAGCTCTATTTTGATTAGCCAGTCACTTAAAAAGAGGAAAAAAAGACTCCAACATGCTGTTTAATTATGTACTGCTGGGATCTTCTGAGCATATAATGTGATAAATTCAGCATTGCCAATTTAGGGTGGTTGTTTGCCTAAAATATTAAAAACTAACTATAAATGAGAAGTTAGTGCAATTTGAAAGAAAAGCTTACAGCTTTGAAGAGAAAGCGCACTGTGGTTAAACTACCATTTCAGCCACAGACTATGATTATTGAATATGCTTATAGTAGGCTTCATTTTCATTAGTAGAAGCTTTAGAGCAATAATTATCCACAACTTCACTGGTAATGCCAAAGCTATCAGAGAGAAAGTTTTGTATTTAGCTTTCAGTATTTTCGCTTCGCTTTGCTTCCTCCCCTCCCCTCCCCTCCCCTCCCCTCCCCTCCCCTCCCCTCCCCTCCCCTCCCCTCCCCTCCCCTCCCCTCCCCTCCCCTCCCCTCCCCTCCCCTCCCCTCCCCTCCCCTCCCCTCCCCTCCCCTCCCCTCCCCTCCCCTCCCCTCCCCTCCCCTCCCCTCCCCTCCCCTCCCCTCCCCTCCCCTCCCCTCTCCTCTCCTCTCCTCTCCTCTCCTCTCCTCTCCTCTCCTCTCCTCTCCTCTCCTCTCCTCTCCTCTCCTCTCCTCGTCTCATCTTTGTCTTTCTCTTTCTGTCTTTCTTTTTCTTTTTTTGTCTTTCCATCTTTCTTTCTTTCTGTCTTTCTTTTCTTTTTGTCCATCTTTCTGTCTTTTTTTTTTTTTTTTCCTTTTGCTTGCTCTTCTGGCCTTGCAGTCAGTCGTTAGCATAAAAGTGATGGGGCAATTAGCTCCTGATGCAAATGCTACTGCTGACATATCTAAATACAGAGTAACTACAGACTAGCTATCCAGAACTGCAGTTTGTCACACCTTTTTTATTCAACTTGACTTGCAGAAGGGACATCACTGCTGCTGTACTAAACGTGCACCATAATAAAAACCAGACTGGTGATGTTTGCAGAATGGGACCTTAACTCTAGTTTGCCCTTTTGCTATTGTGTCCGGAGTTGACAATGGACATAATGACTGTGTTGAATCTTGTGAAAATTTGAGTCATCACGTGAGTCTAAGTGAACACACAGACCAGAAACCAGTCAGAATTGGGCAGTAAAAGCAGATGTTCCCAGTCTGAGCACCAAGCTCAGAGAAACAAAATGAACTATTTCAGACCCAGGTGCAAAATTATGACACTGCTATGGGCAAGAGCAATGTGTGCAGCCTGAAACCACAGCTTCCTCTGACCATTTTCAGCATATAAACTCTGCTCTCAATGGGTGCACCTGTGTCAGGACCAATGAGGAAAACAGATGTGTATTGCAAACACCTACTGGTGTTTGTTGCTCACTAGGAGCATCACCCAAATTGACACAAACATGCAAAAATGCCTGACCATAAAGTTACTTAAGAACAATTGCCTTTTGTCCATTAGCCTAATGGTTTGTGGGGAGACTAAAGTCTATAAAAATATTTATATTCATAAAAATTAAGCATCCAAGCTGCCACTATATTTTCTCTGCAATGAGTTTTTAACATTTTGGAAGTTAGTCCTTTTGCAAAACCACTCACTCCACAAAGGTATAAAATATAGCTCTTAATGGAGATAGTACATTTACTCAAGTGCATTAGACAGTTCTTCCTTCTCCTACTCTTCCTGTTTGATTGGCAGCCAGAGATCCTAGATGTAACGCTATAGGAGATATTGTTTATAGCCGAAGCAGCAGGATCTGGCACCAGAGAGGACTCCACAGGCACTTGTGTTGATGGTGGCTTTGCAGTTGCCTCTGGGTCTTTCATGTGGCTGGGCTGATGAAAGCTATCTGGGCAGTTATATGCTCTTGGAAACCATTTCTTTTTCCATTGACATTTTAAATGCTTGTGGTGATTAACTGTTTGTATGCAGAGAATTTTAAATCCTGCACCACAGTAACTCTGCAGAGGCTGCTGGCACATAGTGTGCATCTATATTTCTCTTTTCTGCCTAAAACTCCTTTCATGTGTTAGTGCAAACATTTGTTTAACTGTATATTTGTAACTGCATATTTGCAGTGCTCCAGCTCAGAGGAAGGAAATCTGAGGCTCTAGATACAACATGATGTGAGCTATTAGTCGTGGTTTCAGATCCCCACCCCTGAACTAGCATGGGGGGTTCCATTCTGCACATCTCAAGATGAAAAAAAAAAATGAATAAAAAAAAAAAAAAAGGACAAATTAGGACATCAACCAGGAACCTTGTTGAATTTTTCCAAGCAGCAGAGTAAAGCCATGAGTAGGCCATTTTTATTTATTTATTTATTTATTTTCTCATCTTCTGCTTGTTTCTTGCTTCACACACAGCTCAGTAAGGGGAAAAAGTTAAAAAAGGTTCATGTTGGTTTAGTTCCCACAGGGATTTTATACTGAATAGTCCATCTAAATGTCTGGTGCATGCTACTGCTTAGTGTTTTCAGAGATTGTCTTACATTGTCTTAGTAAAAAACCACAAGGGATACACACTTTTGGAAAAAAAAATCCCAAACACAGAGCTTTTCTTGCTCTTCAGAGTATCAGGAGTTCCAGCCTGTGTTGTACTCAATGAATGTATTTCTCTGATTAAATGTTAAATTAGGCATAAATCTGTGTAGGATTGAAGAGTATATCTGTTCAATAAACTTGTCAGCCAGTAAAACAACCTCATGGAAAACAAATGTTTTGCTCTTCATGAAACAAAAACTTTTTTTCTTTGTAACTATATTTTAAGATGTGAAATCAGTAGTTTGTGTATTCCAGGATGTATTACATATTCAAGATTCTTTAGAGATTTTCTTACACAAATACATGTTTCATTTTGAAAGTATGCTATTTTACATTTTACCATTAATTTATTTAACAGTAAAATTAAACCATGATTAATATTATTGTTTCCTATTGATTTATTTTATTTTTTTTTCAACTGAGAAACATTGTTACAAAAAGTAAAATAAATGACCTTCGAAATCCACATATCTAACAAGTGAAAACACAAGATTTACTCTTCACTAAGTCTTTGAACAATCTCTATGTGAATATTGTGTTTGTGCCTTTGAAACTGAAATCATTCTTGAAACAAAACTTTATGGTACATAAAGTATGGCTTCACCAGAAGCATGCTGTAGATTAAATCATGTCAAAAGGATCCATAAAATGGAGTCTGTGCTCTTTAGTGATGCTGAGCATGCACCCCCATGCTTTTAAAGTGGATAGGCCAGAAAAAGTTCAGAAAAAATGTTAAGTTCCTCTTACAAAACTCAGAATAAAGATAGGTAAAATAAAAAGGAAAGGGGAGTTCCATGCACTTGTTCAAAACTTCTTCCATTAAAATCACTGTAGGGTGTTCAAGACAAATGTTTCACTGTATGTTGCAGGCTTGCATTGGCTCTGAAAAATCCTGGAAAAAGTCCTGGTTTGCTGTATGTGGTAGATAGTTTATGGCAAGCATCCTGAATTCTTCCTGTGGACCTGCTGCTATCCGTCCATTTCACTGGAAACCAAGGCTGCTTCATCTCCGCTACAAGTGATATAATGGAAGGCAAGGGAGGGTGAAACATTGGCAGGCAAACACATTGAAAAAAGTACTGGAAAAATACATAGAATTTTGTCATTATTTCTCCATACAGAATTGCACTTTGCAGGTCTCTCTGAGCCTTTGAACAGGCTTAAACGTAGTTAAGATGCATGCTACATACTGATCTACAAAGGAAGGACCAGAGCTTTGCAGCGCACAAATTTATTTTTACAAAAATGCAGTAGTCATTTAGCTTATTGACATTCTCTTACTTTATTATTTTAAAAAGTACTTACTTTCAAACTGAGCAGCTTCTCCACCTTGTAAGCATTATTAAGACATTTAACTGCAAGAAACCAAGTAATTTTTTTAGCTTGGTTTTACTATGACCCATTTGTAAAGTCCATGGAATCTGTAAAACTTTAGTATGTTGGATCAAGCTTCTAGTGTAACTTTAAACAGAGTTCCTGCTAGCTTCAGTGGGAATTCTGCCTGAGAAAAGACTTGGGCTGCAATCTAATCACTTACTAAAATTCAGTCAAAACCTTGTAAATTATCATGATACTAAAATATCAACAATATGACTCCAATGAAAGAGCTATAGGAGATAATATTTGCTGAAAAAATGTTGAATTAATTGAACCATTCCATAGAAGTCTATTGTTTCCAGTGATATTTTTTTCTGAAAAACAGCAAGAAATATTTAATAATAATAATAATAAATAATAGATATTATTATTAATATTGGAATTATTATTATTATTATTATTATTATTATTATTATTATTATTATTATTATTGGGAAAGTCTATTTAGGCTTTATTTGAAAGACATTCTTTACCTTTTTGTTTGTATCCTAAAGTAATATTTGTTTCAAAAGAATTAAAAAATATATTTATATATATATATTTTTATATATTTTTATATATACATTTTTGAAAAAATATATATTTTATATATTTTTTTCTGTTAATTTCTATTGAATTGTATTTTATTTATGTTTTAATATTTCATTTTACTACTCAGATTGTTCTTAAGTAACATAAAATATATAAAAGATGCTTTTCAAAAGATAAGGTCTCAAAACTACAACTTCCAATCTCTTGGAAATCTCAGTGGAAATTCTGGGAAAATCAAGGCTTAATCTCCCCTTCTGGTTTGAAACTTTCTTTTTAAAGTACCAAATTTAAGTTTAGTTTAGTTTCATGTAAGTTTAAGCTGTTGATTTTAAAGTTCAGACTTTCAATCCTGCATATTTTTGTTGGAGATATGGTATCAATCCATCTACTTAGCATAATCTAACATAGAAGATCAGAGACCCAAAGAGGCTAAGACTTTCTTCTTCTGTGTGTTTCTTAAGCTGTCTGAGACATAATAGCTCTTCATATATATATTCTCATTTGACTTTGCCTTCACTTTTCCTTTGGTGGTAACAGAGTCTAACTCCAAGTAAAATTACACTGTCCATCCAAACTACAACTGGATTTTAGGTGGAACCTTTTGTACTGCAGAAATTAAGGTGAATTTTATTTTCAGTACTGCTGAATATTTTATTTTCATAACTCTATATAAAGATGATGGGTGTCTGAAAACTTTTGTACATTTTTTGCTGGTTTCTACTGAATTATTTTCCAGAATATCTCCTTGTATTGCAAATTATTCTGGGAATTTATTTTCATGTTTCATTTGAAGTTCTATATTCTTTCCATCAAATACAGTGGTACTAAAATTCAGCTGCATTTTTTATTCTGTCTCCAAGAAGACAGTAACCTTCATGAGGTTTGGATACAAACAGGATAGAGAGGTATCTAAGGGAGGCTGTAATGGAGCTTTTATGCTCCCTTATGCATCAGTGTATATATGTTTTGTTTTGTTTAAAAACAAAAAAACAAACAAACAAACAAAAACACCCACAAACTTTAAATTTTACTGTCAGATTGTGCTTCTGTGTAAATCAGTGGATTATGGTCAAAGCTTGTATGTAGTCTTAGTTTGCTTCCTGTTGTCATGGAAACTAAGACGGTATACAAAATGCACAATATGCACTGTGCAAGTTATTCCTGGTATACATGGAAATGAGAACTCTTTTTAGTCAAAAAATGTCCTATATAGTAAGCATAGAGAGGAAGTTTCTTTCTTTCTTTCTTGCTTGCTTGCTTGCTTTCTTGCTTTCTTTTTCTTTCTTGCTTGCTTTCTCTCTTCCCTTTCCCTTTCCCTTTCCCTTTCCCTTTCCCTTTCCCTTTCCCTTTCCCTTTCCCTTTCCCTTTCCCTTTCCCTTTCCCTTTCCCTTTCCCTTTCCCTTTCCCTTTCCCTTTCCCTTTCCCTTTCCCTTTCCCTTTCCCTTTCCCTTTCCCTTTAGCCACTCATTCTCTTTTTCTCTCTCTCACTCTCTCTTTCTCTTGCGCTCTTGCTCTCTCTCTTTCTCTCTTTTGCCTTTTTTTTCATTTATTTATTTCTCTCTTCTTACTATTCTTAATGGAAATACATTATTTCCAAAGGCACACTCTCTCATAAAATAGTAGGCTTGCTTTTTGTTCCTACTGACTTCCTTACAAGATTAGAGTTAAGGACACGTCTTGCTTATTTCACTGTGAAGTTTTGAAGAAGTTATTCAGCTGTGGTGCTGTTCAATTCTCCTGATCTTCAAAATAAAGGGAATAACGTCAGAAAACATAAGACACTTCAAAATCATAAAAAGAAACAAAACTCAAACCCCAGAACATCATTGACAGGTATCATTACCCAGAATATCATTACAGCTGATGTGGTTTAACATGTTACCATTGGTCTGATGTTAAATAGGCTGGCATTATACACGTAGACCAGTTATTCCAAAGCAGCCTGATTGTGATATACATGCAAGGCACTGTCCAGATCTACTTTTGTAAGTTATTAGTCAGGACTAGTGAGCCATTTCATTGCAGAGTTATAAAGAGCATTTCTGATCATGATTTCATTTATAGTTGATGAAGAAAGATAATCACAAGCATAATTTTAGAACCTACAATAAGCAGTCTCAGTGCAGACGTTTTCCTTTTCACTGGTGTAATATTGCTCATTAGAGCTGGGCTGCTGAATTGGGTAGATTTTTTTACAGTCATGACTGTTCTGGTCATGGGTAGTGACTGATTGTAAACAACTGATCATAAAGAGAGTGGAAAGCAAAGCAATGTGAAGTTGTATACTGATTTGAAATGTCCATGAAGCATTGAATTAAAAAACAGGGTGAACTGAGTGTATCTAAATATGTGGGTCTGAAATTGTTTGTCTTATCTCTAAATTGTGGTTTGGATGTTTATATAATGAAATCTATAGTTGACCTAAAAAAAGAAACTTTAAAGGTATTATTGTACATTCATCCTGTGTTTAGAGGGTGCATTGAAACCTAATTTAGAAAAGAGTGTTGCTATCCTAGTTGAAGTTAATTAATATGTATCATAGTCTGAGATGTTCCCATCTAGATAACACTAAACATAGGAATGCAATTCTTTAAAATCAACTTTCTAACTGCATTGTGCTTATTGTTCTCAAATGCCCCTGGGAGTACCAGTCAGCTGACAGTTCTGTCCCCAGAGCTGTAGTATTTCTTCCATCCCACTGTCTTTCCTTTCAGAGTTGCTTCTGACATTATGCCACTTTTATTGGACTTGCTGCAGTCAAAGCAAAGTGAGTTTGGAAAAAAACAGTTGCCAGTGAGAAGAAACAACATTTTCAGGGAAAAATTAACCTCAGGCTGACCTGTCTGGAGGTGTCTTTGGAAGTGGATGCATCTTTCCCTGATTACTATAAAGTACAGTACACAGCTAGTTCAGACTGAAGTGTTTAACTTGTAGACATGTAAACCCACTTGAAAAGTTCATCAGAAGTAGTTCTGCTCCAAGTGGGATGCCCACAACTAGCTAAATCTGCCTGTGTATATATGTATTTAATGGCTTACTTTTCCTCCTGTAGTATCTATACATGCTGTCTTTTAGACTACAGAAGCTCTAGGGACAAAACACCTAAATGCCACTACATTTATGCTAGTAAACTCCATGGGCCAAGGACAATTCTCTGGCCCTTTGGATGAGTGGCATGGCACAATTAATTCACCTCAAACAGAGTGGCCTGATCCACAGCAGATAAAGAGAGTAGTCTTTGGCTATTGCCATTCCCTGAATTGTGCCCAGTCAACACACTGGTGGGCCCAGGCCATGGCCGTGACTCAAAATGCAACTACAGATGTACACTATGGAGAATAATGGACCGGTGCTTGAGTCCATGACCCAGACACTTGTAATTTTATATTGTATAGGCTCTGTTGCTTCATAGATAGATTCTGTTGTATATAGGCTATGATGTTTTTCCAATAACTTGAAATTTCCTGGAATTTTGAAGGTCAACATTTCACATGAAACGGGTCATTTCTTTCCTATTCTCCAGTTGCCAATAGAGGAGTTGAAGGTCCCCAGGTGCTGATGCTCTAAAGAAGTTTGATTTCTTAGCTGAGAACAAGAATGATTGCCTTTCCCTAAGTTTCATTTTTAGGTAAATTACCACCTTCTGAAGCTCTCCGTGGTTCTTCAAATCCTCAGTTTTAGGGCAGCTGGTATGGTGCTTTCTGAAAGGGAGAAAATGCTTTGATTGTAAGTCACCTGAAAGGTCTTACTTCACTTTATTCTGTTTAATATCATGGTGCCTTGGCTCTTGAGCCTGTGTGAAATAGTCCATCTGTACTGGTGTTCACTGAATAACTACGTACTGATGTCCTTCTTTTATCTTTCCTTCAATTTCATGTGTCTTTCTGTTCATGCAAATACTGTTTTTCTGTAACCAGAACTCGTTTGGCTCAGCTCATTTTCAGTTTCTAACTTCTGTTGTTCTTTTTGCCCCTCAACATCTCATTGGCACTATTTTCACCCTGCTCTGAATATCTCTCTACTGATTCTCCATCTGATATAACATAGCCTTGCTTCTTCTGATTTTCTTCTGATGCAGCAAGATTTTGCTTTGGCTGATTTTATTCTAGGGTTATGGAGTAGCAGGTTCTTTACAGCTATCTCTATTCTCATCCTATATTTACAGGGCTTTTGATGCTATTGAATATTTAATATTTGCTAAAGTCCACATTAGAAATGTTGAAAAAAGGTTAAAATATGTTAATAAACCTAGGAAAAGTACAGAGAAAAGGTATGCTAAAATGCTATTCATATATCATAAAACATTCTTCAACAGAAAGTAGACATAAATGGAGATAGATGCATAAAACTGATTGTCAGTTTTATGCCTAAATATTCTGTGGTTGAACCTCTTGCTTTATCCCAGTTTAAAAGTATGCTGTAGGTTTTATTAGAGAGTGTAGAAAAGATTGCGGATTGTTTTTTGAAAGACATGTTTTATTAGACTAAATGATTTATCCCTAAATGAATAGGATTATGTTCTTCCATGGGAAGAAAATCAAATTCTTTTACTTTATACTGGTGATGCAGGTAGAGACTTCATATACCAGTATTTATGTAATTAATAGTTTTACACATTTAAGCCAGCACTTTCTATCTTTGATGAAACCATTTTTAAATCTGTTTCTTTCCATTTTCAGTTAGGCACAGTTTTCTGAAAAATTGTCAGTTTCTGTGGTCTGTATGACTGATTAAAGGACCTTCCTAAATATAATTTCAGTCATTAATGATAAATGAGTACTATTTCTATCTGGTCTTTCACAAGTTTGAGTTATTTCAAGCAATTAAGGTACCTAAAACTCTACCTGGCTTCTCCTAGGACCAAGTTATTTAGAGAAGAGGCTTTAAATCAAGTGAGTTTTGGAATAGTTCTTACATTGCACATACTCTAATGGTCTTTCTTAAGCTTTCCTTACTAATTTCTCTCTAAAAGACAGAATCTGTCTTAGAACATTTCAATATGAATACACAGCTATCAAAAAACATCTGTGCTTTATCAAGAGCAATGTTCCACATTTTTTTCAAGTTTGGGGGTCTTTATGCTGTCCTTAATGATAGTCTCACCTATATTAACAGGCACTATGAATTGGATTTGGGATTGCACTGTGCCAATGTACAAAGTTTTGCTGGATGTGAAATGAGAATAGAGAGAAACATAAGCATACCTCATTTTCTGCAAAGACAAGATTTAAGTAAATTGTTTGTCTCCTCCTTCTGTGGCAAGAATCTTTAGCTTTTGCTTCCTGTTTACTGAAGCCATCTTCTGAGCCACTAACAATTTGAGCAACATCTACTTTTTAATTAAATGTTGTAGCATTTAGGAAGATGCATGCTAATCTCGGCCCCAGATCTGCAGCCCTCAGCTTTACAAGATGCTGCTCCAGCAGAGGCTGTAAAGCCCTCGATAAGAGGGGCAGGGAGCAAGGTGCAAGTCCCACAGCGATAACCTCCTGACTCCAACATTATAGGTCTTTCGGCCGGAATTGAGTTCTACATCTTCCTCGATTGGTTATTGTCACAAATGAGTAATGGATGCACCCTGCCTGTGTCCCCAGGTACACCAGCCAGTCCATCAGGCCATCGGGAAGCACAGCTGCCGGCCGCGGGGGCAGGCAGATAACAGGCAGAGCCCCAGAGAGCTGTTAAAGGCGCTGGCACCACCGGTGCATCAGCCGAGCACCTGCAGCTCTTCTGAATAACTACCTGCCCGCCGATGCTCCTTGTTCTGCTCGGAGTGGGCATTAATCAAGCTGCTCCCTGGGCTAACGTCGAAGACCAGATAAAGCCACGCAAACAAATCAAAACCAGGGAGGCAGCTGGAAAATGCACAGCATTCTGGCTGTGCTTGGGTTGTTTTGTTCTGTTTTAGCTTTTTATTTATTATTTTTATTTTCATGGTGAAAATACTGTAAATGCCCTGTTCACGCTGGGGAATTACTGCTACAAATATATATATACATACACACACACGTATCTATGTATATTATATATAATTAAGCCTTGCAAAATTGTCTAGTTACCAGCTGAGCAGCAAAATGCACTTGCCACTTTTTTGCTGTCAGTGATGAAAACAAAAAAAATAGTATTTTAGAAAACTCACCAAGGAGTTGGTTCATGCTGACTGAGAATGGAACAAATTGTTAAGTGAGATCATGTTTTAATTTATAGTGTGTTCTTTTGAAAGGGGTGTGAGTTGCATCACTGTCACTATTGTAAAGGTTTGACTGAAGGTTTTCTAAAGCATATGTAATAAAGTGAGTTTACGTCAAATGTCTCCAATAAATTTGAAGGTTGGCTCAATTTCCTAATGTATCTACCTCAGACAAATGGTCCATATGTCTCACCTGAGGTGAACATTTGTAGTTTTACATTGCCTAATGTAACAATATCATTAACTACATTTTAGGAAATTCTGTTTTGTTATCATGTATTTTCATGTATTTAATCATGTATTATCATGTATTTAATTCTTGGCATAATAGTGATTTGTAATGCTCAAGAAATATCTTCCCAAAATGTATTGTTAACCAGAATTCACATTGATGCCAGATTTTCTGAAGAATGTGACTTCTGAGTAATCAACTAAATACGTCAGCCATTTTTCCAAAAGTGATCAGAAGTTAATGTGTCAGAGAAAAGCAGTAAGAGCTGTTGTGCTCCTTTAATATCTCATCCTGACTATAACTTTGTCTTTAGTCGTAACTATATCCCTAATACTACATTTCTGTAGGATTTTAGTTGTCCCACTTGGGACAACTGAAATTCATGGAACTTCATAAAACTTTATAGAAGGCATAGAGTTCACAGAAGACATAGAAGACATAGAGTCCATAGAAGGCATAGAGTCCAAGACTGAACTTCATAGAAGGCATTATGCAGCACTTTGTCACCTGGAAGAATGCAGCTACATTATAGAGCAGAAAACACAACTAGTATTCTTCTGGATGCAAAGGGCAACCTGCTCTAGGGAACCTGCTTTGGCAGGGGGGTTGGACCCGATGATCTCTTGAGGTCCATTCCAACCCCTGCAATTCTGTGATTCTGTGAACTGATAGCAGGCGGACAAAAAAGCTCTGTCTCTACAGAGCTCCCTGAGCCCCTCTGCAAAGCTTTTCCTTTTTGGCTGTTTTCTCAGCCAAGCTATATTAGCAAATATGGAGAATTTTGCTCACTTTTGTTTTCATAGTTTTACCTAGTGATGCCAAGGTTGTATGAAGAAAGGAGGGAGTACTTGGATTATGAGTGAGGAGGAGGTAGGAGTCCACAGAGCCATGTGAGGTTTTAGAAGGGGAATTAGGGGTAAGTAGGCAGAAGCTAGAAAGGCAGAAACATGAAGGATGAAAGAAAGGGAAACTGTTGCAACATACCAAAGGAATAGCGTATAAGCTCCCATTAATTTGAGGTTTCACTTAGAAGTGCCAAATACAAATCTGACTTAATTCACTATGATGATATATATAATGCTGCTAATGGCATAGGAGCACCTTTTTCACCTTTTAATTTTTCCCTTGTTAAGCATTTCAGTGCAACAAGTTGCGTGCATGTTCTGGTGAGCAAACTGAAACAAGGAATTGATAGCTACCCTCAGAGATGCACATCTTTCCATCAGTTCACCTAGCGTGACCATGTTGTTATTCAAGGTGCCTTGGGTAGGTACCTAATGAAAAGGTAGGAAACAGAGAAAAACTGTTCTGAGATGTGCTCGGCATCTCTATGACAAAAGCAGAGAGAGAACCCAGCTTTCTGGTGCACTGCTCAGGGTATGAACCACAAGATTGTGAAACCCCTCCTGTGGACACTTAATCCATTCTCTATTCTGCACGAGACATGGAGCTCTTCAAATAGCACCTTCCTTAATTGCACATTCAAATTTTGAGCACCAGCTACGTTTGGGCATCAGAAAGTCTGGTTATTGGACCAGGCTACCTAAGATATCCTCACATTTTGTATATCGAATTTAGCTTAACTACAACTTTAGGCTATTTATTTTTATGAGAATGCTGCTGTTCCTCTTCATCCTGGCCCTTGTCCCCATTAAGGAAGACACTGTGGAAAATCAGACCAACTTTGTTCAGTATGTAGGCTTGGGGTTTGATCGTGCTCCCAATGGAGTCAACAGAAATATTAATTTAATGCTAATAGTCTGATATTCCAAGTATAGCACAGTAAATTATGATTGTAAAATGGGGTAATGATTTGTAAGAACACCAAGTATTCTGAAAGAGTTGCATGTACATTTAAGAGAATATATCCTATAAGCAAAAAAAATAAGTAAAATGGAGAACAAATCATGTCAAACCCAACTTTCTTTTCCAGGAGCTATATGATCATATTGAGATTGATACAAAACTATATTACCACCTTTCCATTAATTTGGTTATTTTTTAATCAAGTCTGTGCTAAGAAAAAGAAAAATCCTCTAAAATTAATCTAGATTAATCTAGTTAACTAAGTCTTGGAAAAGAAACCCCAAAGGGAAAAAAAAAAAAAAAAAAAAAAAAGAGGTCTTGTGAAACTTCTCATCAGTTCCCAATAGTGAAAGTGGACCACTTACTGGACCTGAGCAATGATTTGTGGTTAAGGCTTATAAGCCACTTAGGTTTTCTGGAAAACATTACCCTGGGAATAGAAGGGAAAATAAGTACAAGGGGAAATCTCAGAACATGCCCTGTTTGGCAAGAATTTTTGTTGAGCATGCTGCCTTCCTCATCAGGAAAATATCAACATGTGAAACATTATTTTCTGCAGAAGGCTTTATAGGGTATTCTTAATACTAAATGCTTTTTCAGAGCATATGTAATTGTTGTTCTGTGTATTGTCTCTGCAAAGCGTGTTTGTTTTAATGTTTGACATATGCGAAATTCAGCTTTGCTGGTTATATTACAATCTTAAAATAATAATAATGTTTACCCCTGCAATGAATTCACTTTTTAGAGTTTGCCATTGCCTGGGTATTAACCTCTCTCGGCTGTGCTTGAAGTGCTGCCACACAGAAACAAAGTTCTTGTTAGAATTTAAGATGCAAGGATCCATTTCTGCCTAACAATCTTCTACTCCTGCATTCCCTGAAGTGTATCCCATCTGCTTTTGGGAGCTCTCATTGCAATATGCAGTGATTGCAGGATAAGCACACCATTTTCCTGTCAATACTTTCCTATTAGCCTCCTGGATCCATACATCATCGTCTTGCTGGCCTGCAGTTTGCTTATCTTTGTCTCTGAGGCTGCCTTTGATTTATCTAACACCCAGGTTAATGAGGCATGGAGCCCAGGGTGGCTCCAAGGATAATGCACTCCTGTATAAAAATGCTTAAGGAAGGATCAAGTGATAATCCATTCTAGACTAAAAGGCCTAGCTCTTCAACAAATGTTGTATTTCTTAATCGCTAAGCTAAGACTATAATAGCTCCCTGTTAAGCTACTGCCATCAGTAAAACTGTACACGCTAACTATATGAAATTTACAAAAGAAGTGAAAATTAGATTTTAATTTGTGTTCCAAAAAAGGCAAAAAAAAGTTCATTTCTTAGGAGCAGTTATCACCATTATTTGACAGTGTTCTTATGCAAAAATAAGTTAGCTTTAATATTTAATTTACAGTAATAGTTTTATATTCCCTCACTGGGACCTATGTTTTTCTAAAGACAAAAATAACAGAAGCTAGAATGTTACTGTGGCAAGGATAAATCAAACTAGCTATTTCAATAATGGAGGTAATTACAAAGTGTATATATCTGAGATGTACTGAGTGGTTAGGGGTTGTTTAATTAACATAAAAATTTCAATATCATCAGCAAGTGTGTTGGTATCACAAAAGCACTGTTAAAAATGCATCTTAAAATAGTTATGCCTTTCTCTGTTCCTAGCTAGTACATAAGGCTAATATACTTTTGCTTCCCATTTCTGCTAATTACCATCTTACACTGAAACATATTAATGAAAGCAAGGTGATGCTACAAGTAAGCTTTCAGAGACGTATTTATTTGTTTATTTTTAAAGCTCTGTACTGCATATTATTCTGATGTCTCTTTTGTTTTGGTTTGGTTTGTTCTGCTTGGTTGATCTTCATATTATGAATCTGCTACAGGCTCCTGAAATAGGTGTACTGTATAACCATTTAGAAAATGACATAGCACCAAATAATGGGATCATTCCTATGGGATGCCACGGTCATATTTTGGAGTAAAAGCCACACACAAGCAAGGCTTTTGCCAGTTGGCCCACCACAGCCCCAAAGGACTTGACCCAGGTAATAAGTCTTTTACTGGTCACTAACCTACATTATTGAGATTTAGTTTGGATTTTAATGACATGACATTGTTAGGGGTTGTTATTGAGATGTAAATGGTCTTCTGTTGGGTTATTTAAGACGCATGAAGGACCTAATTTAGAATGAAAATTAGTTATTGATTATTCCAGCAATTAACAAAATAAATTTTAGCCCCTGTATTAACATTTTCAGAAGTCTTTAACTATTTTTTGTTGTTGTTGAACCAGAACTGAGCAGCTACATTAGTTCCTAAGGAATCTTGAAGATATTTTGGTAAAAAAAAAGCAAAAAAAAAAAACAAAAACAAAAAACCAACACAAAGTAAACCAATACTACTGCATTCTTTATCATTGTCTGTTTTAAAAATAATTTTTCCTCTTATATTTATTCTAAACTACAAGAGTATAAGATGCAGCTGTATGTACAATTACATACTGCTTCACAGTTTCTCTAGTACTAAAGATGAATTCAGAGCACATTAAAAAGTGAAATCTTCATCCTGTTTATTTATTTAACTTTTTGAAACTTTTGTTACTAGATTTACTAGTAACAAAACTTTACTAGATTACTCTGTAATTTGTCATTTACAGAATTCATTGTCTCTATTTGCATTACGTTCCTTAGTACTTCAGATCTACCAACTTACAAAGATCCAGAGAGAGGAGGCAACCTTTTCAGATGCCTGTTGTTTTTTAATAGATGCCTCTTAATAGCATTGGCAGTGCAAATTTTAAGTAAATACATTTCCTATACGACCTACACTGGAGAAGATATTAATTAATGCCTGGATATTTTAACTGGAACATGTGCTTATTGCATTTTTCATATGCAATACAGCTGAGAAATCTTTAGAGGCTGTAACACATACCCAAGAGATGCTACATACTTGATTTGGCAGCAGAAATCAGAAAACACACTGTGTAAATATATATTTTTCACTAACTCAGCTTAGTTCACTCTTTTTCTCTTTCTATCTTGTCCAGCTAATGAAGCCCAGTTTTAGGCACTAAGCTCATGTTTTGTAGTTATAATTTCACTATTTGGGCTCCAATGACTCTTTAATGTATAAAATGCTCAGTTAAAGAAATTGGTGCAGGCATTTTGACTGGACTTTTCTGCTGGAAACTCATTACTTAATGTGTTATCTGTCAATGGTACTGAACTCACTGAAACTAATACTGTGATCACGTGCCGTCTTTTGTAATCCTGTATCATGTTAGTATCTCCTACAGTTCAGATAATATTACCTGGAAAATTAGCTGTCTACCCACTGCAATTTGAATATGGCTTTCAGGAGACTTTTTCACACAGATATGTTTCAGTTTAAAAGTCTCTTTCTATAAAAATAGCAGCTAAGAGCAGAGTGTTGGCAGTTTCTACCATTACCTTTCCTTGAACAATTCCCTCTGTCTTATCACACGTTTTTCTTCTGCTCTCTCAGTCCTGCTGTTCAGATGCAGGCAAAGTAACCACAGATTTCAGTGAGTTTTATATGTGTTCTTATGAATTCCTGTTGTCTGTTCAATGTCTGAACCATCAGGAGGGATACTTAACTTCTCTTTCAAGACATGACAGACTGCATTGCCTCTCACCTTAAAAGAGGATTTCAAGAATGCATGTTTATGGCTGCTTCCACATCAGTCTCCATCCATTACGTGTATGATATCATCAGAGTTGATTTTTTTTTTGTGTGTTTGGGTTTTTGTTTGCTGATCTATCTGGCAAGAGATAAGTGGCAACTCCTGGTGCATTGCTTCATTATCTTTTCTAATTGTAGGGGTTAAATGTTACCTCCCATTGTTAGTATTTTGAAACACAGAGAACATCTAATGGTGTCAATATATGTTTAGATATAAAAATCATCAAAATAAAATCAGTATCACTCTACCCTTCTAATCCATCTTGAAGAACACTCGTTTTTTAGATCAGAAAAGCAAGAGATGTCTACCAAAAACATCCTCATAATTGCAACAAATATTTACTTTTAAGTGAAGAATGAGGTACAACCTATGAATAAGTAGGCAGTAAAGAGAAAACAAATATCTTAAATTTTCTTTGTATATCACCCAATAACTATTGATTTCTTCAGATGTTCTTCCTCACACAGAGCTCTTCCAGCATATCTTCCAAACAGCAGCAGAGTCATTTGATTCAGATTCAAACCAGCTATATAGCTACCTGTTTTTTGTTTGTTTGTTTGTGGTTTTGTTGTTGTTTTTTAAATCTACATGAGTTAGGAGTAATCAGCTGTATGGTAAGCACAGAAAGACATACAGCTTAAGACGTGAAAGATCCCCTAGAAGTGCCTATTTTTCTTCATTAATACATCAGAGAGTAAGGCAACTCAACTCTTAACTAAGATACCTGTAGGTCCTAATAGAATCATAGAATATCCTGAGTTGGAAGGGATGCACAAGGATCATCGAGTCCAACTCCTGACTCCACACGGCACCACACAAAAATCAAATCAGATGTCTTACTGAACTGTAGCAGGCTTGGTGCTGTGACCACTGCCCTTGAGAGCCTATATAATAAGGGTGGTATTTCTGGGCTTTTCAGACAAGGGACAGAGAGGGCTGGAGGAGTTTTCAAGATCTTCCCAGCAAACCCATTCATGCTGTACTTGCAGAGGTCCAGGCTCAAATGTCTGTGCAAAGGACGAACATGGCACTGTCCTTCAGAAATTAAAACAACTTCCAAGCAAAATGAGCTTGCTTAAGAGAAAAAAAAAGTTTCAAACATATTTCATGATGCATCCACTAAGACAGTGGCAGTTCAAATTCACTGACTCTGTATCTCAAGTATCCCTCTAGCTGTAGGCCACATCTCAGAAGTGTGTATCCTTCAAGGGTGTTTTTCCAAGGGAGATTGGCTTCTGTTTTAGGACTTACATTTCTCTAAACAGATTTTCTAAAGAGCTTAACACTGCATTTCCATAGACAGCACTGGCGTCTCAACTCCACCAGACTGCCTTTCTTTTCAGATATGCTATAGTATCACCAGCAGCACATTTAGCCAGTCACCCAAAGCACACTCCCGTGTGTGTTTTAACCTCTGATATCAAGTAAAGATTATTCCCCTCAGACGCTCCCATGATGGGGATGTATATAATGTGCCTCATGCATATAGAAAAACGTGAGTTTGGAGATAGGAATAGGTGAGTAAATGCAGCTTTGTGGCACTGGATGCAGAGCATTATGGGATGGAGTTTACAGATGAATAAGTATTATGAAATATAGGTATGTGTCCAGCTTCCTGTTGATATATCATCTCATGGAGTTGAAGAGGAACATTCTTTCTCTTTCTTGAAATAACATCTGCTAAACAAAACAATTGCACCTACAAATATCATCTGCTACAACAATTTTAAGAGAGATTCCTGTATCTTGCATTAATAATAAATGTGAAGCAAAGCCTGATACTTTATTTTATAAAAATAAAACACATCAGTGTATACTCAAGAAACATTTATGATAAATGTCAGTTTCAGAAAGAAAAATCCTTTTTTTTTTTTTTTTTGTTTTTTGAGTGTTGAAGGATTGTTTTGCTTTAATAACTGAAAACAAAAACAAAAACAAAACAAAAAACACTTTCAATCCATGGTTTCTTTTTATGGGCATTTTAACTTAAGCTCTAGCAATTCTACAGAATTTACTCTATGCTTTATTGTTAACTAAGATGACTGATGCAGTTTGAGTAAGTGGCTGGCATGACCAATGACATCCAGGTGTCTGGCTAAGTTGAAAGGTGGCTAGGTAGATCTGAGTGGCTAAGGTGCCTCAGGTGCCTTTTTCTTGCAGTGCCACAAGCATAACTTGGATGCAGAAATGATTGCTTCTTGTGGGGAGTCTCTCAGGTGGCTGCACAGGCAGGTAATTGTTGTATGTGTAATTCTCATCTTTCCTGCTCCTTAGTCAGCAAGATGAGCTGTTCTGTTGACATTCCTGACATTGTTCTGGTCTGTGGTGTTTTATGTGTAACAGAAACACAAAACCTCATTGACTTTTTTTTTTCATTATAACTGTGCAGATTTATATAAAATATTATCAGTGAGTAATTACGTATTTATATATGTATTCCACTGTGTGTGAGTAAGCGGGATTCTTCATGCAAAACAGTGAACTGCAATGCACAATCTAGTGTTTAATTAGAATTTGGTCTAAGCTAAACATAGTGTGAATAATAGACTTAAATCCATAGAATAGAGAATATCTAATGGTAAGCTAACTTGTTGCTTTTATTGTTCCATCTATAAAGTAGTTTCAAAGCAAGGACATCCCTTGGAAAAGGAGACATCAATTTAAGAAATCCAGATCTTTAGTAGGCCATTTGGGTAAGAAATTAGTCTCTCTAAGCAGCTTAACTCCTGCTTTTAGGGAAAAGTGCTGAATTCCATGCTGCCAACTGTCATGCACTGGAATTACCTTGTAATATTGTATTCCAGCAAATCAGTGGCTGAGCAAGTTCCCAGGCAGACACAGTTAAATGCAAAATGTCCACCACAGAGAAAAAAAGGATGAATTTGCTTTTCCATCACTAACAGGCAATGAGATCATGAAAGAGGAAGAGGGGAGCAACCATACACCCAAGCTACAGTCAGGTCTATACTTGTCTGACAACAGAGCTAGCAGTATCCTGGTGAGAAAAGGGTTAAGGGTATACTTATGCTAATGAGAATAAAGACATTTGCCAGCATGCTGACATCTACTGAAAAGTCTTCCATGGGAAATGTTAGTCTAAATGCTGGGATTTGGATGAACACAAACTTTGCAGTAGAATGACAATTTCTGAAGTTGGAAGGTGTTTTTCATAAGCTCTTCTTCCTTGGAAAATGTAACTTTCTGATATGTGACTACTCTTTTATCAGCTCTTCTGGTTTCACCTATCTGGTTTAGCTGTTCTTTTACCATGGTTATTTGCACCTGAAGAACAGAAGGATAGGGGTAGCAAAGTCCCAAATTTGCCACCAATTAAACAGAAAAATACATATAATCTAAATTGTTGAAAAATGTGCTTCTAGTCAAAAAGATAAGGTCACACAATCTGTGAAATCATGAAGTCTTTATTCAATCCTTTCTCAAAAACAACCAGCATGAAAGTCATCAACAGATTTCTCTGAGTTAAGACTTACAATTTGTCCTCAACGTTGTTTTGTCTGAGCTAGGTGAGGAGACAGAGAATAGTGGAAAGAGAAGGAATGGGACACTTTTCTCCTTTACTCTCAATCAGTTGAAACTGACTTATAAACACAGCAGCCAAACTGAAAGAGCTGCAAATATCTTTCATGGTAATGTGGACATTTGTGTTTCACAAAAGAAGGATGTTTGAAATGTTTTCCTTTTTTCTTTTTCTAGCTGAAATAAAAATGAACGTGGGCATTTTTGTTAAAGGAGAGTTACATGCAAGAATTTCAGGTATTTGGTCATAAAAGAGATTTTGTGTTTTTATTTTCTCTTTCTTCTGCTTCTTCATTGGCAAAATCAAAAGCAAGAAAGTGATGAAATTGCAAGGATAAAGAGAGAGTAAGAGCAAAGTCACGTTCTCTTCAAGTTTTCAGCTGAAAACAATTTCATTGAATTTTTTATTTACTAGCAGAAAGTTCTGTATATAAGTGGTAAAGCCTCTTCCCAAAGATCTTATGTCTGAAATAAGAAATATGTAGACAAAACACTCAGGACTTTTTTTTTTTTTTTTTTTTTTTTTTTCCTCTTCTGGTCAGCTCCTTTTGCTCTAGAGTGATAATGATCCTACTGTTGCCTATAAATAAGGGGTTTCCTGAGCATGTTGATATGGTTTGTTGCTTCTCTGATTCTGATTCTTTCTCTTCAGTTACTCTCAAGTGTTTTTTCCCTTCAGCTCCTCAATCATATGGATTTATATCAATGCAGTTTTTGAGAACCAGAAGACAAAGCCTACAACATGTAGTCAGAACATGGGGTTCAACTGTGCCACTGAGTGATGCTGGGCAACTCTGCTAGCCCTATGGCTGGGAGGTCTGAGCTGCCAGGTGAAAATACCACTGAAGATAACACTGATTTTGACAGATGTAAGATAATATTATGATGTAAAGATAAATCTGATAAATCTAATTTCTTCCTCACTTGTATCAGAGTAAAAATGTAAAACTTTATTTATATATTCCCAGTTTTAGAGTTCCTGGCTTCTCTTAAACAAAGTTTGGATAGGGAATTTAATCATCAGCAATGAAATGCTGCGCCACAAAACTTTCGTTTTATTTCCGTTTTTCCGTAATTACATTGTAGAGCATCTGTAAATGGGCATGCTCATCCTTTTTTCCTTCTGGTCCTTTTCTCTGTTTTCTTTAGAAAGGTTTAGAACAAGTATAATTTTTTGAAGATGATATTATTCTGTTTCTAGATATTAAAAACAACAAAAAGTGGACAGATCTAATTGATATATACATATATATAGAGAGAGACTTTTCTAACCAATTTCTACGTGCTTTCTTTTAGTGGATGAGTAGATGTACACAACAAAAATTGCACTCAGACAGAGCTGTTCTTTCTAGGAGCTATGTGGATGCAAAATGTTAAGATCCACAGTAGACATAAGTTGAAATAACAAAATCTGTGTCTGGATTAAATGGGCTGCCTCCTGGCAAAGTTAGTAGTCAGAGCAGGTTAGGAGCTGGAGCCATTATGCAGAATTACAAGTGTGAAGCAAACAATACAATGGATGTTATCTGTGGCACCGTATTACCTTAATATTCCCAATGGTTAAGATACCCATCTGATTAGTCTGAAGATGTCACATTATCTAGCAATGCCAAATATACATTAAAATGAGGAAAGCTACAGACATGATTGAACTGTGATAACATATGGTTTGTACTGTCATTGGCCTCTTAAGAACTTAACTTCCAGCTGGGCTCTGTGTAACATAAGAAACAGGGATATCACATTTCCCCCATTTCTGCTTCTGGCAGGTGTGTGCTAGACACTGACTGCTAAATACTTTGTAATTAGTATGCCTTGGAGCCGTCGCTGTCATCTTACATCTGTAACTGGAGTGAGGGCACTGTTAGCATGACTGTGTTCATTTCTTTAGCGTCCCAAGCCTATAGACCTATACAAAGCAGCCTGAAGGATCAGTGTTTGATGCATGAACCATAGGCAGACCTCAGAAATGTATCTAATTATACCAGTATCTGACTGCACTACTGCAGCAAGATGTATTATTCATAGACAAAAATGAACTGCTATTCAAGGATAGAAAAACCTTACACATTCTGCCAGTTATAAAGTTCGATGTCTAAGTGATGATTAGTTTGAGACAATCAATAGCTGTATTTTAGATTTTCTAAACTATCCCTGCACTATGTGAACTATTGACATATTTTTCAGTGTACAATATGATATAGGTATTTTCTCTCAAAGTATACGAAATAGAGATAGAGAAGGGAAAAAAAGCAGGTTTAATGTTAGAGTATAAAGTTGAACAATTTTCTGGAAATGAGTGGTTGTACTTTAACCTTTGAATTCTTCACAAGATCCCAGGATTTTTTAGGAGCAGTGTGTGGGTGTTGCCATATTGCTTTCATTTGTTTAAAAAAACATAATTCTCCCTTGTTGAGGGTGTATGATTTAAAGCCACCATAATTCCTTTTTGACAAATAGGTAGGCTTTATTTTCTATTGGTTTAATCCACAGTACCTATTTTGAAACCATCTGTACTAATCAGAAGCCATGCCATGAATAGAGAATTTAAGCAGCAGCCAGTCCACTTGCAAAGGCCAGAGGATGATTCCCCACCCACTTCTGAGATATGCAATGAAGGAGCTCTGATCAAGAGAGGAGGTAGGTCCCATTGGAGGATTATGATCTCTACTGGGTAATTGTTTTTAAAACAGAGCGGATTTTGTTTAAAACAGATTTGGAGGCACTTAATGGAGCAAGAATGTCTCAGAAGTAAATGGGTCCTGTTTAGTGCTTCAAATGTACCTTACACTTTACTCTGAAATCAATCAGCAGGACCTAAGGGCTCATATTGTGTGACTTGACACAATGCACACATCTTAACAATTAGATTACTACTTTTTTCACTTTTCTTCACAAATGTTTTACGTCCAGAAGAATCAACATATTGCTTCTTCTTCTAACCACCACAGGATGTGGAATTTCCTATTGGTATCCTTCCATCCCACCTTACAGCTGAGATTTTGTCTAGCTCAAGAATGCAGCCCTGAATTAATTTTCCAAAGCTAATTAAAATGTTATCAGTAGCTGTTATCCCAGAGTTAATCCAACTGATTAATAAAATAAGCACTTTGGGGGAGATTTTGTCTGCCTAATTTTTTTCCTAAATGTTTTGGTGTTTTAATAAAGCAGCTTTCTTAAATTAAGTTCTTAAATATACACTAATTAAAAATAAAAATAATAAAAAAGATTGTTTCTTAGAAAATCTGAAGGACTCTCCTAATTGTTCTTAAACAGTAATTGCTTTATTTAGACATAAATATACCTCAATTAGGCACCTAACTTAAATGGATAGGATTCTTTTTTGGAAGCAGGATCATGCTTCAGGTATGATCAATTCCTCGAGGAGGATCAGTTTACCTGAGACCTCACATCTGATCACTGGAATGCTATACATACATGCAATGTACTGGAATGCTTTAGTTAATTAGATCAGATCCTGCTTTTACTCCTGAACTTACCTACTTCTATTTATCAGAAATAGTTATGCTTTTGTCTACATATAAAGAACCTGTTATCAGAAATCTATCTGTGCTTGCACTTTCACATGTCAAATCACTTCTTAAGCTTTACCTTGATAAACAAAATACAAAGAGTATTTTTGGTCTCTAAAGCAGTTTTCCAGACCCTGACTGCCTGTGTCTGAAATGAGATGAGTGGTTTAGAATCAGGAGCTGGAAATTCTCACCATCTCTCAAGAGGTCACCTTTATAAAAAAGATATCTTTAATGTTTCTTAAATGTTTCAAAACTCAGAGTTCTTCAACTTGTGTAAGAGGAACTGGCATATATGCCTGTATATTTAAAGAATGCCTTGCATTAAATAGTCAATATTCATGTAAATGTCTGAGACAATGTCTGCCTGCAACCTGACTGTTCTTAGGCAGATAAAATTGAGATGGATGCCAGACTTTTTTTTGAAGTTGCAAAAGAAACATCTAGTAAACACAATAAATGAGAAAATAGTTCAAAGGAAATTCTGAATCTGGTGTGTAACATCCTTCAAAACACACTGATCATGGCAAACAGGATCAGGAAGGATAAAAGCTAACAGGGTGTTAGCCACCAAAACTTTTATAGTACAGCTGCTTGAAGATATTTTCCAGAGAGGAAAGGCAGCAGCTCTGCTCCAGTCTGGATTGAATATCCTGTGCAAAGTTCTGACTTCACACAAGTGCCTGGGAGAAGTGGAAGAGTCAGAGGAAGAACCTGACCTAACATACTTCTGCATTGCCCTCTCAGGCACCTTAGCTGTCTGCATTGACTATAGAAATAAGATATGGGGATGGGACTGCTCTGAATAATCACCTAGAAGGAGTATCTCTCTTATTCATTATTGGATAGGCTGGTGATTTACCACCAGCCTGTGTAAAGGACATTGCAGAGTTGCACTGCCTAAGGCTACACTGTAAAAGGCATTGCATACAGTAAGCTGAATCCCTCTCAGATTTCCTATCTGTGTGAGTGAGGTGCTTCCCAGCTGAGATTCATCCCAGGTAATCAAGGGATTTTTAGCTAAGTTCACCTCTAGCCATCCCCATGTAGTGTATGGCAGGAGGCAGGCATCATTGGAGGTGATGCAGAACACCTCTCTGCTCTTAAAGTGGTCAGGAGAGCAGGAAGACTTCATTGCTCCCAGTCCCTGCAACTTGACTAAGTTAGGGTCCTGCTCTGAACCACCTTATACCGGAGATCCGTTTGGTGCAGGTGCATCACAGCAGATGATATAATGCAGAAGAGCAAATACTGGAGTGCTATAAGGCAGTAAGAGCAAATTGTCAGAGCTACATTTTCATTCAGGTATTGACATTTTCACTGCTTGTGAACCACCAGGGTGTCTGATCCCCAAATCAATCATATTACTAAGCTAGGAAGAAAACTCTTCTAGAGCATGGGATACATAAATCCTTAAAGAAAACTATCTTATGTAGGAAGAAAAGGTTTATTGATAATATCACAGTTCTGCTTTCTCTTTATTGATAATAAGGCACTATCCTCCCCAGGTGACATTTTCATCTGGGAGATAAATGATGATATAATATTTGGCTAAGTTCATATTAGTTATTCTTTCATTTATTCTTTTTCTTGCTTCTTGCTATTACTTTCTTCTTTCCTTGCTTGTAGCTCCTGCTTTTAAACTGTCTTTAATTCCTGACACTCCATGCTCATGGGAGTCCCTGCACTTTGAGAATACTTGACATTCAGGAAAATACACTTTGTATGTTAAAAATCAATGGTGACACAATATTTACAGCCCAAAGGCCAAACATTTGTGTTTCTTTATAGAGAGTAAGTGCTTGGAGACCAGCTTTGTGCTGCTAAGCTGTAGACATCAAAGAATAATAATACTGCTGTTTTAAACTCAGTGGCTTGAGTGGGTTCCAACATGGTTAAGTAACAGACTAACTGATTTTATGGATACTGTTAATACAGAGATAGATATAAACTTTTTTTTTTTTTTTTTTTTTGCACTGGACTATGAACCAACTCTCTTTGTCTAAGACAAAAGCAGCTCTTCTATGCTAAAATGTCCATATGATGTCTAAAATTACATAATAATACTTTTTTTATTCTAACAAAAAGAGATGGATTCTTTTAAAAAATTATTTTTGTTAAAATCAAAATTAATTCCCCCCCCCCCCAAAAAAAAGAGACCCTAATGTGATATTGCTTTATCTCCTTCTTTCTGTTTATATAACAAATATGCACTATTTCTGAAGCCTTGGTTTTTAACTAAGAACTAAAACAAAAGCTACTTTAAATATTAAGCCTCTCTAGTACAAGAGATAGTTTGTCATTCTAGCACTGTTTATAGAGTTTTATATTCCAGACAAGATTTATAATGTCTTCAGTTGGCATATTTTACTCTAATAGGCTTAATTTTGGTGGGTAAGACAAAAACACTGCAAGGCATTTATTACATCATTAGAAACTGTACGATGTATCTAGGGAATGCGGTGTCATTTGGTTTGTACGTTTGACCCTGCTAGTTATTAGGTACACTTTACTAAATCAGCAGAAAGAGATAGGTCACTAACGACTATTACCAAGCTAATAATAATTATAAAGGGGGAAAAAGAAAAAAAAAAAAAAAAGCTGTTATTGATGTTTCAGACATCATTTCATATATGCTGTTCCTGAGACACTGATTTGTGATTTGCATTATTAGGAGTGAACTTTCCTTGACCTGTCATTTAACATAAGTTTGACTGCTTGGCCTAATAGTTACATACCACCCTTTTAATAATGAATTTATTGCATTTAACTCTTTGAATGGATTTTGAAGTGATTCTGATTTCAGTTTACTTCTAGACTAAATTAAAAAGAGGAGATAAATTAGAAAAAATGAGATAAATGAGAAAAAAATTCTTAAGAGATCATGGGGAGGGGACAGCATACAGAATTTAAAGCATATTTTAAGCCATTGAAAAGTTATATTATGTATGAGCAATACATGTTGGATGGTATTTTTTACAGTCTATCATTCTGAACTTAACACACGTGTAAGTAACACATACAAGGAAGTGCAATGATTTCAGCAGGGCTTGTACTTTAAGTTAATTTTTCTTCTCTGTCAGTGCTGAATGGTGCAACTAGTGGTTACTTTGCTGGTTGCAATAGTCACAATAATGCTGAATAGCCCAAAGTGTTTGGAAAGAAATAGATTGAATAGGTTTGTACTTGCAAAGTTGTTCTTTTGAACCTTTTGGTATTATTCAGTCAATAAAAGCACATCCTTCTTAAAAGATATTTGCAATATGTATGTTGTTCCTAATTTTGCTCCATCTGGAAAGAACTAAACTCTATAGTCAGGGTCTGTGATATGAGGCACAAATGAAGCAGAAGGTTTCTAAGTTGAGCCAGGGGAGTTTTAGGTTAGATGTTAGGAAGAACTTCTTCACTGAAAGGGTTTTTAGGCACTGGAACAGGCTGCCCAGGGAAGTGGTGGACTCACCATCCCTGGAAGTCTTCAAAAGACGTTTAAATGTAGAGCTTAGGGAAATGGTTTAGTGGGGACTGTTAGCGTTAGGTCAGAGGTTGGACTCGATGACCTTGAGGTCTCTTCCAACCTAGAAAATTCTGTGATTCTGTGATTCTATTTGCCAGATTCAACAATGTGCCATGACAACTCAGAATAAAGAAGCTCACGGGGACAAACATCATATCATTTATCTCCAGAATGTGGTGAAATCTCACAAGATCAAGGCAATCTTTACAAAGTGACACCTATTTTGACAGTCCATAAATGAGGACCACTCAACATCATGGACCTGTGGCCTCTGAACCTGAGAAAGAGGAACAAATCACCCTTCTCTCAGTTTTGTACAAAATACAACACAGTTAACACACTTATCTTAAATAGCTTGTTCCACACTCTGCAACTCTTGATCCAGAACCAACTGTTAGGATGAACATGGTGGTGGTAGTGGGAGCTCTGTGTTGATGGTGACCAGGGCTTCACATGCCCAGCCATGTGCTGATGTGGGACTGCGGTAAGAGACCTGTGCTTGGCCTAACCAGACATTTCCAATCACAGAATCATAGACTGGTTCAGGTTGGAAGGGACATGCCTGACTGACTAGGAGCCCAAGGGGTAGGATGTAGTTGGAGTTAGTCAGTAAATCACCCTTCTGAAGCCACTTCCAGTTGTGGTCAAAAAAAAGAAGAAAAGATTTCCTTTATTAATAATCCCTATGAGGCACTAAAGCAAGTGGTGAACTTTTGGGAGTGGGAGGTATCTAAAAGATGTAAAATCATAGTGATATTGAAAAGGAGAATATGTTTATCATTTCTAACAGAATGACTAGCAAGCACCAAGTCTAGCAAGTAGTAGCTTCAAAACAGATGAAACAGATGCTTTTTGGCTATGAAACATGCCAGAGAATGTAGTATGTGCTAAAAATGTCATTGCTTAATAAATGAATGGACAAAAGAAAGGGAGAAAAGTCTACACAGGCCCACCAGATAAACCTCAGTTCAGGAAATCACTGTTTTCTGGGAGTGTTCTGGAGAAGTTTTATCAGCTGGGTCCTGTTGTATTACAGTTATACTCTTCTTAGGCAGTCACTACTTGCTATTTGTGGAGGCAAGATATTGGACTAACTGGGACTTTGATCCAGGTGATACAGCAGTTCCTATGTTCTTATAATGATCTGCGTCATAAAATAAAACCTTAAAAAGCTGATTTATTTTTTTCTTATAACTTCTCATTTTTTGCTAACTTATTACTTCTCTCTCTCTCTCAATTTCTTGGGAGTGCCTCTGTGCCTTTCATTCTGGTGTGATGCTACTTGGAAGTACATCTTTTTGAATATATCATGCTGGCTTCTCACAGTTTATCTTCTCTAGGAAAAAAAAAAAAAAGGCAAACAAGCAGATTTTCTTCCACATGTTTGTAGCTGTGAGAGTCCAACTACAATGAATGATATTTCAGGCAGCAGCAGTGTTTCTATTGCCATACCAGGAAAAAAAAGATGTATTCTCAGCATGTAAGTGAATATGTGGTAAAATCCTAGGGAGACAAAGGCAAATCTCAGCAGAATTGAAGTAACAACTATATTCCTGTTTAATACTTTACACGCTAACACACTAAATCCAAAGATGACTGCAGATTTTACAACATTTTAACAGATGTGTGATGAGAAGATGGAGGAATGCAGTCCCAGTCTAAAGATAAGGGATCTCTGCAAAGCTGTGACTTGCCGTGCTGGATATAAAACATAATGCAGTTAAAAAAAGACATAATGCACAACACCAGTTGATGGTGACTGGGGGGGGGGGAGAGAGAAATGCCAGCATTCTCTGAAAATTCACTCAATTTACACAGCAAAATTCCACAGATAGCTATAATATCTTTTTTTTTTTTTTTTTTTGCTTTTTTTTTATATCATCATCCTAGATTTGATATTGCTGTCTGTGACAGTTTGCATCATTATAGTGTACCTTAAGGTTCACATCAGAAGGAGCAAGTAAAAATGAAGGTTGCTACTTGCATTCCCCATACACAGCAGATTTTGCTTCATTCTTCTGTGTAAAAAATACACTTCTCTGGCAAGATGAGAGGGAACAGGAAATACGAGTTAGTTTACTTAAAGATATCAATGTTTTTTTTTCAGCAGAATAAGAATTTCTTCTGGAAAGAGAAGAGTTTATAAATGTTCAAAAGAGATTGAGAAAGTACCATGAAAAAGAAACAATCTGATGTTTACTAGGGACATATAATCCCAAATAATTTCAGAAGTCCCATAGCTAAAAGGGTATACTCTACCATCTTTCTTAAGCATGCTTTTTTTTGATGACAAGCTACAGGATGTGTCCCTGGGTTGGACCATTCAGGCCTTTCTTATGAGCTTCTGCCCCCATAGTTGGAGACCTCAGGACTTGGGGAAGAATGAAAAAAATATTTTAATTAGTAGCCCTATGAAGCTGCTGGAAGAATGCAGTCTTTGTAAGAACAGGTTCATCCTCTGAACCATGCCCTAGGAGCAGAATTTGAAAGACTGACCTCGATGTATCAGTTCTGCACTCAGTGAACAGGGGTTAAGATGCTGATATGGATTCAGTAGAAAAGGATCCACTGGAGATGTGGACTGATACACTGGAGCAGACAATAGTAGGAGGCACATGTCAGGCTCCATCTGTCTCCTGTGTGACACTTTTGTGGAACTGGGATTTGAAACTCAAAACAGGTTCATGAAATTATATGACCATGCAAGATGGTGAGTCCTCCATCTCCAGAGGGGTTAATTTCAAGGAGTTCTTCAGTTCTCATAGGAAATACGTATCTACTCCTCAGGGCATGGACTGAAATTTCAGACCTACTTGCTCACAGCTGAGTGTGCCGCCACCAAGCCAGAGGTTTAGGTATTCATCTGCTCACTTTCCTTCTGACCTCGTGTCTCTCCACACAGCAACCCTGCCTTCCCCCTCGCTGCAGTTCATTAAGGAGCAGAAACTACTCTCACCAGAAATACATCAGCGCTCCTTGACCACAGGACTCCCGGGTAGTGGGGTGGTGTAGGATCTCAGCTGCCTCAAGCTACACCCCAGGTGCCCTTTTTCTGGCAGGAGACCTCTAACCATCAGGCTATTATGCAAAATATGGGCTATACCACAGGGATGATAATGTGTGAGTTAAAAATAGTTGATGGAAGCCTAGCAAGTGAGATTTCCCTGGGGATGCAAGTGCTGCAGTGCCCATTTTCCGGCCCCGAAGGAGCCATAGGCAGGGCATAGACACCTCTATTAGTCATCTCCAAGGGAAGGATGCTACTCAGCACTTAAGGAAAATCAGGTGCTCAGGGTATCTCAGGTGAGGCGGAATTACCCAGATACCTCTCTCTGTTTATTAACATATATATATATATTAAATTATTTGTTGAACGATTTGTAGGAACAATTAAGCTTGTGACGTTGGCTATTGACCGGCTCCTCTTGTAGGATATTTTCTTTTTTTTTCTTAATCCTACCCATCTTTCACTCTCCTTTCTGGTTAGTACTGATGTTATCTTTGTTCTTTCAGTTACTTTGGGGTTCAACAGCCCCATTTCTGAACTCCGGCTTCACTTCCCCACAGCAAATGTACAGCTATGCTCCCCATAATAAATGCACTGGCCAGAGCATTAAATATATCAGAACACAAACCTGGCTAATGTGCAATTAATACTGAGTCTGATTGAAATTCACAGGAGCCAGGGGCACACAAGGCCAGCTTCCCAACTGCCTCCAAGCTAGTTTCTGAATTCATTCACGTTTGACTTCATGGTTAATGGTGAAAAGGATTTTGTGAACGAAGGTCAGGAAGACACAGTATTAAGAAAACTGTCATTAAGCATATATTTAATTTTTTTTCTTTACTGAAGTAGTTTTGCATACTGTTGATTACAGAATCATCCTGCTCTAGGTTATGCACATGATTCTGCTCCCAAGAACGCATGCACTTGTACACATATAAGTATTTTCTGTAATAGAAAACTTAGCACTCTGCTTCTTAATGAGTGGTGCTGATGGGAAATGACCCCTGCTTTCCTAAACACACAGCAATCTAATTTGAACCTGTGTGCCAATTACTGGCCTCTGTGGAGCACTTTGCTGTGAAACAATCAAGTCACAATAGGATTAGAAAGCGTTGCAGGGAGACCACAAGGGAAAGCAAACACAGGCATAACTGCAGGTTTATTCCTTTAAATTGTCTGTAAATAGCGCTGATAGCCTCCTCAGTGCCACCTAGGTATTGTTTCTATAAATCCTCTGTAGGTACATTCTAAAATGAATATAGACAATGAGCCTTTTATAGCATACCAGCCCCACTCACTGAGCTGGTCTGTCCTTATGAAGATCGTGGGTGTTTATCTAAGTACCCTCAGAAGGTAAAAGTAGACAAAACAGGGCTGAGATCTTGGATGCCTCAAAGATTTTATTATTATTATTATTGTTGTTATTATTATTGTTATTATTATTATTATTTTATTTTAATTTCAGACCATACCTGTTAATGTTTTCATTGTTAAAAGTTGGCTGTCATTCCTGTAAGACTGGCCACATTTGTTTATCGCTGTGCATGGGTAGATCTGGCAGATAGATAAGACACTTTCACTTCCACTATAATTGACCCCTTTGTTCCAATACTAAACCAACAGAGTAGTTTAATATATGATCAATCCCATGTACTTCACTAAGGGCCCTGCTTGGCCCAATATCATGAATATGGTGCTAAAATGGGATAATATCTTGCTAAAATGGGATCTTCATCAGAAATTATGCCCTTCAGGTCTTCTTATTATCTTCATTTCAGTCTTGTCTGTCTTGTTCTAGTTGCCCATTACAAAATAGAAGGTCTTTGATACTGCTTTTGTATGAATTATTTCTCCTGAACAGGACTCGCAAACACAGTCATGACATTGGCAGCAAAGAGAATTCACTGCACTGACTGATCCAGAGACTATCAGCTTTCAAGGCAGTGTGATGGATTAATTTTTTTTTTCCTTCTAATTGGTGGGTAACTGTGTGAAAACAAATTTAGAGAGAATTCAGAAATGCTGATTCTTACGTATGTGAGAGGCTGCCAACCACTTCCCTTCCTGGCTCCTGACCTTGTGACAGGATACTTTTCATGACTGGAACCTGCACTACCCCCACAGACCTCCCAAAATCCCATATCTCTCAGCAAGCTCCCTCCACCAGCTCTTCCATCATCCGTCTTCCAATCTTTGCAGCTGAGTACAGGTGGCTGACCCTTGCACTAGTTAAAATGAAATGTAACTATTTCTGTGAAAACAACATGTTGAGGGGCCAAGAGAAAGCAGAAAGTCTCTCCTAACCCAAATCAAAGTTATGGAGATGCCACACACATATTACACAGGCATATTTCTCTCTAGGTGAGGCCACCTGTTATAGATACTTAGTTTAACTCTACAGACTATTAAGCTGCAATTTTAGGGATCACTCAGAGAATCAGATCAAGAAGCAGACTGTGGCTGTCAGTATAGTCAATGAAAAATAATCAGCAGGACCTGTGATGATATTTCTCTGTTTTCTGTATTGGGGGCTAGGTCTGTAAACTGAGATATTCTGTTAGTTGAACTATTCTCCTGAAGTTGAGGATTTCTCCATCACCCTCTGTAGTCTCCTGGTAGTTGCTGCCCTGAATAGAGGCAGTTAGAGTAGATGATTGGAACATGTTCCTTTGACTCAGCAAGCTGCCTTTGTAAAGTTGTCCACTTTTGTTGTTCACAGTGGCTGCTTCTCTCGTAGTACTTTTGGGGAGGGTTCTGTGGTCCAGATATGCATAACCAGTTATGTTAGGATATGCTATGTTTGGAGTACCCTTACTTTCTGACTTGATATGTGAATGTGCTCAAGGGACTTACCCTTTCTTACCTTTCTACTGTTGCACCTTGGGTGCTGTATCTCAGCCACTTTCAACTGTGCATCCATAGCAGTTGCTTTCTGAACTCTCATACATGTAACTCTTTTGTGTTCAGTCAGGAGTGCAGACTCTAGCCCTTTCTAAATTCTGTGGAGAAGCTCTCTAGTGCCAGGTGGGTCAGGTATGGAAGCTAAAACTCTGACAGATCCAGTAGCTAAAGTTTTTGTGTCGACCTACAAAACCTGCAAGGTTGTCAAAGCGACAGATCCAAACTTCTCACAGCGGAGGGTAGTGAAAGAACAAAATGCGATGGATATAAGCTGAAACAAGAGAGGTATACAAGACTTGGTATAAGGAAAAACTTGTTTTCTGTGATGACAATAGTATAGTGGAGCAGGTTTCCTAGACAGCTTGTGCCATCTTTGTACTTGGAAGTTTTCAAGATACAACTGGACAGAGTCCTGAGCAACCTGGTATGACCTCAGAGCTGCTCGTGCTTTGAGCAGAAGGTTGGAATAAAAACCTCCTGAAGTCCCTTCCAACCTATATGGTTCTGTGATTCTGTGACTGATACATGTTTTCTTGACTAGCTGCAAGACAGTTATTCTGGTTACTCTGTGTTTTCCATATTTCTCCTTCTAGAACCATGCTTCAGACAGAAATATTGAAATTTGTATGGCACACAGAATATCTGGATGGTCTGGAGGTAATTCAGGTGCCTCAGAACAGATGTCTATTATGTTTGTAACTGCTCTTGTGTATCTGGCCTCATCTCCATCTGCATAAATAGTGTCTGCATCATGCCTGCCAACCAAATGTCTTGGATACATCAGAGTGTCTAAAATGCACTAGATGCATGTATTTAGCCATCCAGATCACTGTCACAATAACTTCAGCCAGCCCAGTGACACCGCTACACTTAGAGGACAATAAAGGCCTGCAGCTTTAACTTTAGGCCATCTTAGCTCCAAGGCCATTGTTAATCTATACTATTTAAATCTTTATAATATGTACATATCAATATCAGACTGAACCTTAATTAAACTATATATTGAGAGTTGTATGTCCTAATTTCTTGTTTATCTTTTCAAATCATAATGCTATTGAAATAAAGACAGTTCTGTTTGGAAAAATATCATCACAAAATTGATCACCGACGAAAAGTAGTCTTGCTGGGTTGAATCTTCTAAAACTATGAATATTTGATCTCTTAATTGTAGCTATGCCTTGAATGACATTTAAAAACCTCTGATTTTATTAAGGTTCATCTTAATAATTTAATTAGATAAAACCAAGATAAGAGGTTTAGTAACACACATTTTGAAATTAATGAGCTGAGTGCCAGAGGATGAACTATATTACCCACTTCAAGTTCACATACAACACTAATTAATGTAGTCTAGCTTTGTTTTAAGTGCATTTGATAATTTAGTATGTGCAGTACTTATAGCTTAAAAAGAGGAGTCAGAAAAAACAACTAAAGAAGGCAGAGTTCATGCAGTCAGTGTAGGAAAGAAATATTATTTTTTCCATAAACATTTAAAGAAGTCAAAGAATAAAAGCTTCAGAAGTTTAGAAGTCACTATTTTTAACTACAGAGATAAGGTAAGGTTAATACTTTCATTCAGAATATCACTCCTCACTGAGGTAAGACACAGTAATGACATCTAAATAGAAAAAATAGAGGATCATTTTTGTGACAGGTAAGAACAAATATTTCAAATTGTTGAACGAAATTGAAGAAAGGAGAGAATAAAGGCATTTAAAATGAAAGAAAATATAATGATGAACATTTGGGTAACCTTTTTAGAAAAGCAGCTGGAAATGTCTGTATTTCATCAACATTTTATATTGTGAACAATTTCATCTTTATGACAGTTACTTTTTGCCGACAAACCTTTTTAGAAGCCCCTGTGCTGCTCTCGTTTTCTTCCAGATCTACAAAATATAAATTTCTGGGTTTATTCCTGCTATGGAATAAACCAATAAACATGTGTTAGTAGGAATTATTATCATACTGTTTTAAATTGGAAAATGGAGAATATTGGAAAATTGAAAGTGTTAGGCCTGTAATACTTTAATGAAATTCAGGATATGCCATGAATACCAGAGAAATGAAAGTGGCCTGTGGATCCACTGTAACACTGAGATGGGCTGATAACCTACATAATGAACCTTGCTTATCCATAGTATATGGATCTTCTAAAAGGTAATTATTCTTTGTCCTTTTATATACATATATATATATATATGTATATACACATACATTTGCATATATATACATTTAAATATTTACTTTTAAACTGTTTGGCACTGGCTTTCCAGACACTACTGGTGTCATTCATTAGTGTTGACTTCATTATCATTCTTTAGTCAGATGAATAATTTGGTTAGAAAAAGCATACTTGGGATAGCTTTCTGAGAAATGTGGTAACGGTGTTAGCAATATGGTTTTGCTCAGTTGAAACTGGGGTAACCTTTCCACCAAAGAAAGCAGGAAACCAGGAAGATAGAGTGAGGATCCAGTTCATGAGGAACTCTGTGAACTGGTCCCCAGAGCACCTTGATCCATTTTTGCTTTTCTCATCTTGCATGAAGTGAATAAAATTTTTACTGTTTGTTTCATAATTATTTATCACACAGATTAACAAAAAAGAATGAGCTTTCATAAGAGGACAAAAACACTTGAATGGTCAAATTAGTGTCTTCTTTATGTAAACCATGGCCTTTGTTCCTCTCCTTTTGTGCTACTAATCTGATTTATCGTTCAAACCCATCTGTCAGTGTGCCCCCACCATTCAGTGAGTTGACACAAAAACAGGAAAAAAATATAGTTGTTCCAACACAGTGAAGAGTCCAAACTCATTAAGAGAGTCATGGCTGTTTAGCCTAAGCCCCCAGATGCGTAGAGATGTGGCTACACAGCTTGTGGGCCCTGGCACATATCTCCACAAGTGCTCACTATGTGGATGGATGCACTGCCTGGACATCTATCTGGGATCTCTAGCTTGGCATCCCATTGAGCCATGAGTGTATAGTCTTTGATTTTATGCTCTACAAAGTACAGATGTCTCTTTTTTTTTGTTTGTTTGTTTTCAGTGAAGGACTGAAAATGCTTGTGGGTGCCTTGAAATCAATATTTATGATAGTAATATAGCATGAAGTCCACAAGTTTGAAATTTGAGCCCTGGATTGCATTAATAATACATCACTTTATAACAATACTGGAACTAGAGATGATATAACAACCAAATGTTAAAGACCTTCAGATGAATAGCCAATATGATGCAGATGTTGGCAAACTATAGGGCAAGGAAACTGGAGGGAAGACATGAGATGTTTTGAAGTATTAACTCACCCAGGCATCACAGGTGTCCAGGGACAGGGGAAATGAAGATGAAAGGATGATCTGTGTGGCATGAACCTTCTGATGCCATACCGAAACTTTCCATCTTCTGACAGAAAAGCATCTTTGGAAGGCTTATAAGCACAACCGCTTTTTAGCCCCGACATTCCCTGCATAATGACCAGAATGTTAAAGGAATTGGTACCTTAATTTGCACTCTTCTTAGCAGAATACGAAAGGTATACCAGTCCTCTGATTCTTCTGTGGACTTTTCCTCAATAAAGCGTTGCCCCCATAGTTAAGAAGTTAAGAACAGCCTGTCTATTTTTTTTATTATTTTTTTTTTTTACAAGCAGCTCCCATGGCATGATATTCCAGTAGTCAATCTGTTTACTTTTTATTGCTTTGCATACTTATGAGAGAAACATTTAATTGCACAATTTGGCACATGTTCTTCAAACCCTCCAGCAAATGATACATGCGATCTCTCTAATCACCTACCATAGAGAAAAGGAAGAGATGCTTTTTATGTTTTTCCTTCCAACAGCTTTGGACAATGAGAATGCTCCTCAGAAATATACATTTCAAGATGAGGAGAAAACTCCTTGCTAAAAGTTATTAGTAAAATATTCTTGTGCGTTGTTCCAAAGTAGCACCATGCTATCAGTTTTTAAATTTGGTTTTGGACAGAAAGGACTAAACAAACAATGAATAAACTCACAAACTAGTTCAAATATGAGGAATGATGACTTTTAGTTAGACTGAAAATCATTTTTTCCCTGCATGTAATGAGATCTTTAAAATAATAATAATATTTTTTTTTTTAATCTGTAACAATAATAATAATAATGCAGTGACAATAATGTGTAATAATAATAAGGCAAAAAATAAGCTAAGCTGAAAGAATGTATGCTAAGTTTTATACAATTTTACAACAGTTTTGAAACCCCAAAAAGCTGGGCTTATAATGGAAATGCTGGCAGACCTGTAACTATACTGGTGTGAATGGGGCTGTTATAATGAGAGAAACTATTGCTTGGAACGAGGACAAGTATATTCTTCTCTGGGCTTCTACAGTCCCCACACCCCTGGAGTACCATTCCAGACAATGATGAACTGTGGTCTCAATTCCCTTATTAGCTGTAAGACCTAAAAATTATATGTGCAATTAAAAGGCAAAATGCTGATATTACTCATAGGAAGCACTTTGTACATTAGCAAGGTACAAAAGTCTGCTGACACTTTGCAACAGAGAGAGTCAGCAGGGCAGAAGATTAATAGAGCCTCATAAATTTGCAGGGTGAAAACAGTAGATGGGGCAGAATAAGCATGTTGTGTTAGAGATAAATAAAGGGCATGGTCATCATGACAAAACATTTAACAAGGAATACATTCCCTTTTTTTAGAGAGTTTGCTGGGCTAGCATTGGGTTGCTTTATGTAACTACATATAATTACTTCACAGCAGTTCCAGGAGTATCACAAAGACCTTCTATCACAAAGCATTTCAAGCAGAACAGTATCAGGAAGAAACCTTTTAAAATGAAATGTGTTGCCTTGTTTTTATTTATTTATTTATTTATTTATTTAATTTATTTATTAATTTTTTACAGAACATTCCCAACATCTCTTTCTGTCTACAAACGTGCCCAAGGAAATACCAGTTCTTCCAGATCTTTCTCATTGTCAGGGCTAGGAGTTGTCCTAGCTTTCCATGTGTAAAATATGAAAACAAGCGGCTTCTATCAATTAATGTATGCAGCCTATGTCTCCTTGAGTCTGAGAAGGGCTCTTCATTTTCTTTTAAGAGAAGTGCTGGTCTGGGAAATCCATGACACAATGAAGATCCTTATGGGTCACTTCCAACTCAGGATATTCTACAGATACCTCAAAGGAGGCTGTAGCGAGGTGGGGGTTGGTCTGTTCTCCCACGTGCCTGGTGACAGAACGAGGGGTAATGGGCTTAAGTTGCACCAGGGGAGTTTTAAGTTGGATCTTAGGAAGAACTTCTTTACTGAAAGGGTTGTTATACATTGGAACAGGCTGCCCAGGGAAGTGGTGGAGTCACCATCCCTGGAAGTCTTTAAAAGACGTTTAGATGTAGAGCTTAGGGATATGGTTTAGTGGGGACTGTTAGTGTTAGGTCAGAGGTAGGACTCGATGATCTTGAGGTCTCTTCCAAACCTAGAAATTCTGTGATTCTGTGATATTCTATGATTCTATGATTCTAATTTTATGCCAAACTGTTATAATTTCCTTCCCAGAGATGAAGGGATTGTATTAATTTTAGGAAACTGTAAAATTTCATAAATAAGCACAAAAGACATTTGAATTAGGTATGACTGGTCCACCAAACTTTGTTTTATCATAAATGTTTTCTGTGTTTTGGTGGTGGGAGATTTCTCAATCTGCAAGTGCTAAAAATATGTGAAATATCTGAAATACGATATTTTCACTGCTTTTTGCTTTCAGACTGGATGAACCGCACAGTTGAATATATGCATACCAATGAGAAAACAACAGGGGAGAAGTATAAAACAAAGCAGATTAAATATAAAAATATAGGCAAATATAATAATAAATAAAGATTGTATTGCAGTGACAGATGCATCCCCAAAGTGACGGAGGACTGATGTTTGGAAGAGGGATGGTTGTGCAGCTGGTGTGATTGTGAACATGTGCCAGTTTTTCTGCACCAGTCATTCTGATGGGGAAGGGAAGCAAATTACCCCTGTACATTTGGCAGATTTAAGTGTGTGGGTTTTTTTTGTTTGTTTGTTTTGTTTTGTTTTGTTTTTTAATGCAAACAGTTTGCCCATTCTTACTGCATACAATTTTTCTCATGTTTTCATATATATATGCCAACCTTGCTAGCAATACATTTCACATGTAACCTGACATGTACATGGGTACCAACAATGCTTTTTATGGTATCAACAAGTCATAGGAGGCTTATTACAAAGGTTGGGATTTTTCCAAACTTTAAATGTTAAAGGTGTAGCTTGTAAAACTAATTCTGGTCCAATGCAAATAAAATTTATCTTTTAAAGTTTAATCTAGTTAATTCCTTATAAGGTATCATGTTTTCTTATTAATTGCATGAGAAAGAGAAGATCACACATGAAGTAGGAAGTCAGCAATAGGACCATATCATCACCCAGCTGAACTCAATTCCCTGTTTCTTTGCTCACATTTTCTGGAAAAACAAAACAAACCAAACAAACAAACAAACAAAACCTTTTGATGGGTTATGTAAATTAATACTTTAGTTTCACCTTTTTGCATATTTTAATGTATGCAAAATCACATATGTCTGTTGTAGATATTTGGTGGGAGAAGAAGGTAAGAGAAACATGGGAAATCATGGAAATGCTTGGATTTCATCTGAAATTTAAAAAGAGTTGTGAAACTGCGTTGCATGGGCTTTATAGAATGAAAGGTGCTCTAATACTGGCAGTCACACCATTATAGAACGGATCCTATTGGTAATCAACAGAAGAAGTTAACTTAGACTTTATCAATGATGGGGTAGAATTTGACCTCAGAAAAGTGCATTCAGATTCCTGAAGGAATCTGCAGTCTCACAGAGAATTTGCAAAGCTCTCCCATATGAGGAATATAATAAGCACAGTTCAATATAGTAAAATGCCTATTCTGGAAAGTTTAAAGAAATGAAAGGTGGTCTCCTGAGACCAGAGAATGGTACACACTTACTACTAAACTGTGTGTTATTCCTCTGTGTTATCTTTCTGAAGGTTTTGAAGAAGCAGTCAAAATATTCCATCGCTACTATTTTAGGAAGGTTGTAACTTAGAATAGTTTTAATATTATGCACCCCCTCTACAAGTACCTAGGGAGTGAAGCATTGTGTTTTGCTGTCTAATAAAACTATCTTGAATTTACTGACATTGTCACTTGCTAAATGCATAGAGTGAGGAGAGGTCTGTCTGTCTGGTCTTAGGTCTTTGATGTGATTCCTCTAAAAGAGGGGAAAAACAACTAAAGTTTACAAGAAAATCAGAAATCACAGGAATAAAAATACACCCATCTAACCAAACCAGAAGAAACCTGTTTACTAACTTTGCTCTGAATCTTTATTTAACCTTATTTGTAAACAGCAAACATTTTTAAAAAGCTTTTTTAAATTTATGAACTAAATAATGCACCCTCACTAGGGGAATTGATGCAGGGTAGACTTATTGCAAGTGACATTAAAGAATAACTATAACCATTTACATTTTTAGCTAAGGTTGTTATGCTATAATTAGAGCATGTGTTGATCTACTTGTTCTAAATCCTGTCGGCAAAAAGCCTCCCTGAAAAATAATATGATGTACCTTTCGTAGACAACTCAATACTTTCTTCTCAAAGAGTGGTTGTTATTCAGGCAAAAAGTCTAGCACTAGGTCTCCTGAGATGTTTTGGGTTTAATGGTTTAGATAAAGCACTTGAAGAGTAGGTGGTGTTTTCGGGAAGTTTATAACTTTGGGTTAAAATTAAGTGCCAGCTTTGCTACTGTGATTTCCAGCACATTACAAGTGGTTATTGGTGGTGTTAAAGAACAGGCCAATGATGGCTATACCTGAATAATCATAAAAGAGATGGATTGACAGGTTTTTGACTTCTTTTTTTTTTTTTTTTTTTTTTTTTTAAATTTAAAGGTCCTGAGTTGTAAAGTGTATATTCAGACACAAATTTCATGAAAGATGTAACATCTAAGGGTTTCCGTAGAATCTAATCTCTGGAATGACATCTGGTTTAGTTGTAGGGCTGGACATTCTGTACTATGCCACAAGAGACACTAGGTATTGTTTAGAAAAGAATGAGCTTATTATATGTCTCATTTCTGTAATTTAAATGATAATCTTTACATTCATTTTCTGTTTCCTTCAGTAGGTCAGGAAATTACTGATTACCAACATTCAAAAACTATGATTTTATAATAACGATAAAAATATTGACAGCAAAAATGCTGTCAGTGTGCTAACAATTATATTTCATATTTGCCTTTTGAATCTCAAATTTTTCATGTATCCTTACATTTCAAAATATATTTCAGAATTTGTTTTACAACCACAAGGAAAAAAAAATAAGTACCTAAACCCCAAATTTACTTTGAACACATGCAGTCTCACAATTTACAGATGTATGAGGAAGGTTGAGTAATGTAAATTTTGTAACATGATTGATGGAAATTAATATTTTTGGTTTGTCAGATTCTCAACCAAAATGCAATTGCACTTGACGTAAAATTTATATTTTTAAGTAAAATTAATATTTTTTAAGTATTCATGATGCTACTATTACCAAGAAAATTCAGACTTACTTCCCTTAAAATTGTTGGAGCCTGTTGAGTATATCTTGGTACCAGAAAGACACAGGAAAGAGTCTGGTTCTGAAGTACAATTTCCAAGATGGATTGCCCCAACATTGTGACAATACTATCAGATTGCTCAATTTCTTCTTGTAACATTGCTGGGGGGGGGGGGGGGGAAGTAAAAGCTAGAAAAGTAGGACAGAAACCTCTATTCCTTTAACATTTCCTCCTCTTTTTTAATTAATCTCATCCTCACTATTATAAAAATAATAAGATTCTTACAGTCATGTAAATAAATCAATAGAGTCCACCCCTAATTGAAGGGATTTTTTTTTTCACTAAAGATAATCAAATATTTGCTGCAAAAAATATAGTTGATAAGCTGCTGTAAAAACATGTCATTGATAATCTCTTGAATAAATTATTTGTGAATATATTTTTGAATTCTACATTTGGTCATTTCTTTTGCTACTTAACAAATACATTATTCAAATGTATTTACTATTATTTGATCAGATCTAACTGTGAGCACTTTGAGCAAACTCCCACACGAGAGATTTGGACTAATAATTTGAGTAAATAAGTTTCATTGCTTAAAGGATTGCAAAGAAATAAAATAGATCATTTTTGATGCTAGCAGAGAAAAAAAAAAAACAACAAAAAAAAAACAAAAAAAAACACACAAACTGTTAATATCACACAGTCAGCTTTGCAATAAGCATTTCCTATGATGCTAGGGAGAATTAACTTTACACTCCAATTACAGTCAAAGTTCCTGTGGAGACCTCACATCAAGAGACCATTCCTTTTTAGAGAAGCTTGAGTTTAGAGGCAGTGGGCTATAATTGCGTGCACAGTATCAGACCTAAATGGAAGGATTTCAGGATAATCACCTGGATTTTCTCTCAGGTTTGGAAGAAGACTCAAGCTATTTTATGCCAAAAATTATAACCTCTGCCATATAGGGGCAGCAAACATGCGAACAAACACATGGTTTTCTGATCTTTCCCACAGAACTATTCTGCTTTTCCTTCATCTGGAATAACTATTAGTAATTTTGGTGGAAATTATTCCAGATTATGCTAGGGTTGTAATTTGATCTCCACCAAGAGCTAAAGTACTGGGACACAATTTACTTTCCAGTTTACACAGCCAAATTAACAAAAGTTATACTATTTAAATACCCTGCTGATCAGCTGCTGACATTATTGACATGATTGCTGTATTTGCCACAGTGACCTGTGAACTTCCCAGTCTGGAGTCAGTTTTTGTTCATATACATTTACTGAACAAGGTAAAAAATAGTAATTATTTACTATTAATTTGCATATAGATTTATTTATTTATCTTCCAGAGGTAGCTGACAGGAAGAGATCTCACTGGCAGATAAATTGAATTGTTCCGCTGTAGCTCATGAATACATACTTTTTGTTTAGCAGGTGTTATCACTTTAAACAGTTAGCTTTTTTATTACCTCTTCCCATATTTTTCAGATTTCTTACATTCCTGTAGTATAGCCATTACTGCATGGACAAAGCCTTCATTATACATAATACTAAAGCATGGTAATTAAGATAATACTAAGGCATGGTAATTACAGTAATAAAATGAAATATAACATTTACATTTACAGTCAGGTTAGCAAAGCCTTAACAATATCTGGTTAGATTATATTCCTTGTACTACTACTGGGCCAAATCTCAGTGTTTACATCCTTTTTCTTGGTTAAGTTTTCATTGAATGAAATGAGTTTTCCTTGATGTAGTGGGTTTACGTGGCAAGGTTTTGGTAGCAGCGGGCCATAGGGGTGGTTTCTGTGAGAAGGATCTAGAAGCTGCCCCATGTTTGGTAAGGGCCCCACTGTTTTCCAAAGCTGAGCCAATAAGCGATGTTGTTTTGTGCCTCTGTGAGAGCATATTTAAGACAGGGAAAAAAAACACTGCGCCACACAGCAGCTGGGAGAGTGAGAGGAGTGAGGAACGGCCTTGCAGGCACCAAGGTCAGTGAAGAAGGAGGGGGAGAGGTGCTCCAGGCGCCGGAGCAGAAGTCCCCTGCGGCCTGTGGTGAGGACCATGGTGAAGCAGGATGTCCCCCTGCAGCCCATGGAGTACCACGGTGGAGCAGGGTTCCACGCTGCAGCCCGTGGAGGAGACCACGGTGGAGCAGGTGGCCCTGCACCGACGGAGGCTGCCGCCTGTGGAAGACCCCTGCTGGAGCAGATTCTGGGCCGGACCTGTAGCCCGTGGAGAGGAGCCCACGCAGGAGCAGGTGACCCGGCAGGAGCTGCTGCCCGTGGGGGACCCAGGTTGGAGCAGTTTTCTCCTGAGGGATGGACCCCGTGGTAAGGACTCATATCTGGAGCAGTTCTGGAAGAGCTGCTGCCTGTGGGAAGCCCACGCCGGATCAGTTCATCAAGCACTGTATCCTGTGGGTGGGACCCCACAGCACAGAGGACGAGAGTGACCGAGAAGGAGCGGCAGAGAAGCACTGTAGACTGACCATAACCCCCATTTCCCTGTTCCCCTGCACCACTCGGGGGGAGGAGATGGAAGAGGGTAGATGGGGGGAAGGTGCTTTTGGTTTCTTTTCTTTGTTTCTTACTTCTCTAGCTTGTTAGTAATAAGCAATAAATCTTACTATCTTCCTATGCCGAGTCTGTTTTGCCCGTTACAATAATTACTGCATGATTTTTCTCATCCTTATCTCAATCTTTGAGCCCTTTTCACATATTTTCTCCCCATTCCTCTTTGAGGAGGGGGAGTGAGAGAGCGGCTGTGGTGGAGCTTGGCTGCCCACTCGAGCGGAACCACGACACTTGAAAATTTTTTAACAAGAACTTTGGGATATGATCCTTTCTGCCTAATTGATTCAGTGTTTTCTAGGAGGTGATAAAATCAAGGACTACCAAAGTTGTTTCAAAGAAATGAATGGATAATCTTCATTGGGAACAAGATCACCCTTTGTCTTTTGTTCTCTACTGTGAACAACCAGGCTGTTAGTGAATGGGAAAAAGGTGAAGCATGTGAAGACAAATAAGTATTAATTGATATGAATACTTTGTAAATGAATGCTTTATAAGTGTAAGTTTACACTTTTGTGAGTGTAAACTCTATTTTGAATCTCTCTTTTTTTTTTTTTTTTCCTTTCTTTTCTTTTTATTATTATGTAATAAGTAATTTGTAGTAGTGATGCTTGCAATGGTAGATTTCCAGACCATCACAACCATGATTAGAATAAATGTAAATAAAGTTTGGAACATAGTTGTACTATGACTATACTAAGTACCATAGCACTTTTTACCTTAGTTAATTTTTTTTACCTTACTTTACCTTTTACCTTAGTTAAATAGCAAATCATGGTTTTATATTTATAACATTTACAACCTAAAAGTGAACCAGGTGCTCAAAGTCGGTAGATTTTTTTGATAAGACCTCATGGACAAATCTTTATGTACAAGGTCACTTGCTTGTCTGTCTTGTGAAAATGGAGATTTACGTTTCCTTGACTTCAGTCCAGGACTAAGGAAGGCATAACACACTGATGATGGAAATAAAAGGTGGAAAATGTATATTTAAGGTTAGGGGTTAAGGTAAAAATCATGGGGGGGAAAAAAAGTTTTGTTTCATGCTTATTTATTGATGTTCCTTTATCATTTACTTGTTAAATTTTGCAGACATTCGATGTGAAGGCAGAATAGAAGTCAGACTAAGGAGGTATGCTTTGATCTGTTTTCTGAAGGAAGGAAGCACTAAAAGTGCATTAGTGCTTGATGGACTTTGGAAAATACTACAAAAATTAACTAAACCTTTCTATTGTTCAGGGATACATTTATGTCAACTTTATATTAAATTAACTAAGGCAGTAGATATGGAGTCAACATTGTTTCTTAAAAAAACAAAGTTTGGCAGGGATTCTTATGACCGTGTGTTTAAGACAGCAACACTTACATGGGAACAATAGCTTTTATCCTTTTGTAGACAGTGCATTTTTTTTAAGCTGAAATATCCCATTTTACATTTTAATTGGCAGAGATTGGAATGGAGTTGACTTAAGCTCTAGCAAAAGAAAGGGAGCCCCTGGCCAGCCAAGCAGTCCTTCTCCTGCTCACTTCCACAGTCTTCTCATCCTGGTGCCAAGAGGCCCACCAGACACAGGCCTGATGCTTCCAGACATGTCTCACACTCACAGGGTACCGCTTCCCATGTTGTCTGGACAGGTGCTGGATGCCACTGAAGCTGTAAAATAATTATGGTAAAACTGTAAAATGTGCCTGCAGATCTATAAAAGTTAGCAGATGGTTCCAGACATGAATATAAAGAACAGAAAAATGGCAGCACCAGATGGAAGATCCATATTTTCCTTTTTTGTTAGTTTGTTTGTTTCCAACTATGATGCTTGGGGAAGAGCATACAAGCAGCGTGAGAATGTACCTACACTTTATATAGAGTGCTATCTCAGCTTTCAGCAAACTGCATTTCAGGTTCTCCATGAAAACTATACCTGAAAGCACTTTCCTTTACTTTTTGGCAGGATAATCTGCCAAAAAGAACTTGGTCTGAACTTGGTCTCTACCCAAGTTCAACAGAGTGTGTTCAAAAATCTGAGTCTGTGCTTAGGCTATGAGAGATGCAATGAAACTGGTGGTCCTGATTCACCATTCATCAAGAGCAGATGGCTATCTGGAACATATTTCTGCTGCTGTGCAGAGGTCTTCCCTTGGTACCTGCTATTTTGGAGACATTATCAGTACCATTATGCTGGCTATGGTCACAGAGGTTTCCATATCCATCCTTATATTTTGAGAAACAGACACCCTCTCAACTCTTTAAGGACGTTTTCCAGTCTCCATCTGTGGGGGTGACTGAAAGCTCAATGAAGCTGCTAAAAATATCTTAATAACTTAACTCACCTTTGTGTTAGAACTTTGAAGTCAACATGTATTCATATGTATGGCACCTTTTCAAGCTGCTTTACTACTGTGAGTGTGTGTTCAAAGGAAAAATTATACAGATTTGAATATACAAGTGATGGAAATGCTAGCAAGAATAAGAGGCAAAACCTAAAAAATCGTGAGTTCGGTCTGAAAATGTTTTTATAGTTTTTGAAAGCAATAGATAATTGTTTTTGATGTGCCAAGAATTACATGAATTTCAGACTGGAACTATTATTCTTGCAGGCAGAAATAACTACAGAATATGTGATTTAGCAAAGCAGAAGTAAACAAAGTGCCTTCCAACTTTGGGAAGATGATATGAGTCCCACATGCCACGGAATCATCCCAAGTTATCCTCATCACCAGGATTTCAGCTATTCTAAAACTGGGCTCGCTAACCTACTTTGATAAAGTTGTGCCACTTTGTAAAAATAATGAACTGTTTGTTAAAGCAGAGGTTTCAATGCTGGTCTCCCATATCCCAGATGAGCTCTGTAAATGCTGGGTTACAGAGTCAATTTCTCCCTTATGCTTTGGCTGAATTAATTTTTAATTATTTTTTAAACAAAACAAACCATTTTACAACAAATGATCAAATTGTGTATTTGAATACATTCATAAACATTTCATGCTGCTTTTACTAATTTGAAGAGTCAGAGAACAAGCCATATTTTTTTGGTTGTTTTGGGGAGGATTCTAAGCAAAGAAACTGAAGTTTTTAATAAGCTCCTTTTACAATGGCATTTATACCTAGTGAAATGCTGCTAATAACATTTAGGCTTCAATCCTGAAAAGTCCTGGCTCTTTTCCAAGACCTGAAGACATGAAAAGAGGCTTGTATGCAAGAAAGACTGACTGTTTTTTCCAATTATATCTGCAGATCTAATGAAAGATATGACTTCTCATTACAAACTTTTCCTTGTTTAACTCTAGGCTTTGAAAGTAGTCTCCTTGGGTTTAATTATAGCATGTAAATTTGAGCACACATATAGCTCTTCACAGGATCAGGGCCTCAGCAATTATCTGGGCAGGTCAGGTATTAAAAATTGTCATAATTCCTTAGCACAGCTCTGAAAATGGGTTGATCTGCTCTGTGGTATTTTCATGTACAGATATCCAACATTTCACAAGAAAAGAAAGTATCTTTCATAGGTGGACTAATAGAAAGACAGAGAAATTAAGCCCAGGTTCATACAGTAGAATGTGGATATAGGTGCTAGATTGCGAGTCTGGAGCCCCATCCACTGTGGGTGGATGTTGCTTTTCAAACTCAACCTCTCCTCTTCTGCTCTTCATTCTGAAACATAGGCAGTCCTCAGACTCAACCTCAAATGTATGCTTTCAACAGCTGGCAGTTCTCCAGTGTAGCACTCCTGTTCACACAACTCTCTTTTTAAGTATTGACATACAGAGTTAGCCTCTCTGGTGCCAGCTCAATTCCTACTCAATTCCTGCTATTGTATTTAAAGCTTTGATTATTGTCAAGTGCTATTGAGGGTTTCCGGTGATCCTGTAAAAATCCTCTTAATCAATCTGCTCTGACTGTATGTTGTTCACAGCTCTGATTAAATGCATTGCATGTGTACTGTATGATTATACAATTACCAATCAATTTATCTATCTGTAGAGTATATGTGTAAGTTTATTTTTATATCCATATCATACACAAAGCACATAGAGGTATGTTTATGAACTCTGAAAACATCCCCATATTGCAAATACAGTAACAGTATGCAAGTCCTTCTGTAAAAACAGTCATAACCCCACTGCTTGGTCATCAGAATTCCATTCTATTTCTGTTGAATAATTGTCTAATAATAGGATGCATCCAAACCATTTGTCAGAATATTGGCCCAATTCCAGTGGTACTTGCATCCATCATTCTGTGTTAGGACATATTTGAATTAGTTTGCAGACAGTCAATACTGTCTTTATATGATTTTAAATTGTGATAATTTCATTTTGGACTCACTTGCAGATCTTGCAGTGCAGATCAATATATTTGACCATTATTTCTCATCAAAGCACTCTAATTCCTTTCTACCTTGGAGGGACTAAAATGAACAATTAGCAAAAGATAGTCTAGCTAATATTATATATACTATTTTGAGGTTAGGGTTATATCATATTGAAAAGTTCAGATGTTTTAGGCCAGGAAGAGCACAAAGAAACTGAAATTAGGGCTTCCAATTTATCTTTTTTTGTGTCTCAGGTAAATACATCAGTACAAGTTTTTATCTTCTGTCATGGACTTTTCTTCCACAAAAAGATAAAGAGGACATAACGTGTCCACGGGGCAGAATTTCAGTGTCTGGAACCCAGAGTGGAATCATTTCAGCTGGATTTCTTCTCCATGCTGTCTTTATTTTTCCCTCTACATCTCCTTGTCTCCCTGTTCTGGATGGGAACAAGGCATAGACTGTTAGACTGGGACCTGCCAAAGGAGATCTTCAGCAAAACTTCTATTGTTTTCATACAAGATTGATTGTAAAGATACCACAAACTGATAATATTTAGGAAGCCCTCTGATAATCCTACTTATGCTGTCACTCACCATTGTTTCTAATTTACAATTCATTTAACAATATGCAAAAACTGCCCAGGTACAAAATGCCTTTTGGTAACTAATGGAAGTTTTATTTAGACAATATTTTTAAAATATTTTGCTGCTCTAATTTTTATATATGCATAAGGTACTATATTTATGTTTCACAGTAAAAGGCAAACGTTATATATATATGGTATAATTTTTATATTTGTTATATAAAATACATACAGTAAATATATATTATATTACAGACAATGTGTTTTGGTCAATATTAAATAATGATGAATACTTTAGAAAACAACTTATTGAACCATTTCAAAGCTTATTATTTGCTTGTTACTAAAAGTCACTGAATTTTATACAAAGCAAACTTTTTCTGAGAGTTGATGTTTTGAAGATTTTAACTTTTTCCAGTCATTGATCACTACTGATAACTGGACTCAGTAGAATTTTTCCACAAATAAGTAGAATATAGGGTAAGACCTTAACTCCTACTGTGTAGGTTTTCAGATCTCAGGTTGCTACCATGGTAAATCTACATATAAAAGCAAATATATGAGCTGTTATATTTTGATTGCATAGTTTTGCACATATGTGGGAAAACACCATCTTCAGCTGAAGAGTTTGCAGTTCATTATTTGGACTAGAGGATGATCATTTTAGAGTGATACAAAGTATCTCAATTTCACATTAGGCCACTGTTATCGAACCATTATTTGGCATGATGTTAATAGCTTCCATTTTCTTAATAGCTTTTAGCTAACCAGTAAGCTCTTAGCAGCAATATTTGGTCCTTCAGTTTGCATCCCTATGGTTTTCACTGTCATCATGTAAAAACATGAAAGATTAAGTCTGAGGCATACCATTCTTGCCCTTTCATATGCAAACCATCTGTTTCTTCCCTGTAGTTTGCTGCCCACCCAGCTCAGGTGGGTGTGCTCATCAGAATCACAGAATCACAGAATTTTCTAGGTTGGAAGAGACCTCAAGGTCATCGAGTCCAACCTCCAACCTAACGCTAACAGCCCTCCACTAAACCATATCCCTAAGCTCTACATCTAAGCGTCTTTTGAAGACTTCCAGGGATGGTGACTCCACCACTTCCCTGGGCAGCCTGTTCCAATGCCTCACAACCCTTTCTGTAAAGAAGTTCTTCCTAACATCAGGGCAAAATGTTGCCGGGCTTGCAGCTGTGGGGTCAGCTGGAAGGTACCACCGTCCCCTTCACATTCAAACTCAGAATGCTTGCACTGTTTCCACATTGCAGTTCACGCCAACTTGGCTAAAAAAAGCTGGAGCAGAGGAAACCCAGTTAATCTGAAGAAAGTGTGTGCTTATCAGGTACCTTTGATTGAGCCTTCCAACAGCAAGTGGGCACATTCCTTAAGTAAAGACTTGCAGAAATCAGTCACTGAAGTCAGTATACTTGATTCCCTCTATAGCCAGTGGCACACTCATTTCAATTGTCTTGCAGTCCTGTTTAATGATCAGATAAATTGTTCCCTGAGAGAACTCACATCACTCCATTGGATAGGATGACAAGCTTGACTTTCACAATGACCTTCAAGATGCCCAGGTTAAGTGAGTTAGCACTTAAAACTGCTATTAGCACTTAAAACTTCTCTGGAATTATCCCTGGAATATGATATTTCTTTTCTTCAAAACTTTTAAACCAGGTGTATCAGGACTAAAATTATGCATTTACTATTAAATCTGGTTAGTTAGATCAGATAAAATGATCTACTGATCACTTCTGGCCTAAAATTTAGTGTAAGTCTGTTTATTACATTGGACATCCCCCATTGAATCACAATTTTATTTATGACACTCTCTTCTTGAAGTCAGTGGTATGAAAATGACCTATCCTGCTGAAGATGGTAATGGTACACTAAAGAAATTCCAGCAAAGAGTCAGATGAAGCATGTGTTTCCAAGAAAGCTGAAGAGGAGCCAACTATGTAGAAAAAAAAGTTTGTTGTTGTTGTTTAATATGCTGTTTAGGTGTAGTCCCATAATTTATTTTAAATTTGTCAATTACCAGAACTCATATTCTAGATAAGACTTTTAGAGCACTATCAGATTAGAACTGAAGATCCAAGGAAAGAAGTAGTTCCTTTCAATTTGTTTAATTTCTTTTCAATTTTTCTTTTTCAAAAAAAAAAAAGTTGGAAAATATTAGCTTCACTTGAATTCATAAATTAGACATGTCTTATTTTGACAGTATTTTTGGGGGGAAGATCTGAAAATCAGACTGTATGTGTCCATATTTCATCTTTTCCCTATATTTGAAAAAATCTATTCTCTTTAGATAGAACCCAAGGGAATGGTGTCAAGCTGCGACAGGGGAGGTTCAGGCTGGATATCAGGAAGAGGTTCTTCACTGAGAGGGTGGTCATGCACAGGAAAAGGCTCCCTAGGGACATAGTCATGGCACCAAACCTGTCAGACTTTAAGAAGCGTTTGGACTGTGCTCTTAGTCATATGGTCTGAATTTTTGGGTAGGCTTATGTGGAGCCAGGAGTTGGACTCAATGATCCTTATGAGTCCCTTCCAACTTGGATGAGAATCATATTCTATGATTCTATGATTCTAGATGCTGTCTCGAACAGGGATATAGGAGCTGTGGTTCCTGTGTTTGAAGCTTCTCACATTTAATGGGAATCAGACAGTTGATCCTTCAGACTGAGACAAAATCTGTTGTGTCTGAGTCTTACTTTTGTAATTGCCAGTGATATACCTCTTCAAATTTTTAAAGAAATAATTAAGATATATAATGAAGTTTCTCTGGAGATTATCCTCTCTCTGTCTCTTTCTCTTTATTTGTGCAGGCAGTAGACAAAGCTTAATCTAAAATGGATGGCTTTCAGAGGGCTAACTGAAGTGAATGCCATACTGCAATCATCTGTCCCTACTTCTGAAACTCTTCTGAAAGAGTAACTTCCATGGATTCACCAGGAGTTACTAATACTAGCCCATAGACGAAATGTAGCCTTGATGGACCAATTGCTTCTCAAACTTTGTCTTAGAGAAACATCCTAGGTTTTCTTCTCAATACATAATAGATCTAAGTCTCACTTTGAGCTCTACCGGATCTCATAGAGCCTTTATTTTCAGTTTGTGGTCTGACGATTTTTCTCACTAAGGGAAATTCCCTTCTGAATTTCATGTTAATACATCTTTTGTATATTTATTCATACTTGCTAAATTCTCTGAGTGCTTAATTTATAGATTTGTCTGTTTTTTGTTTTGTTTTGTTTTGTTTTTGTTTTTGTTTTTGTTTTTTTAGAGTTCACCACTATCTTTCTTTCTTGACCATCTGAAGAGTCTGATATTTTTGTCCATTTTCCATTTGTTTCATTTCAAGCAATTTTTCTCATAAAAGTTGGATTTTTCCAAAGCACCAGCATAGATCTTAATTACCATTCCTATTTCAAATAACATACTAGATCAAAGATTGAGATTCATCTTATCTTGTCTATCTTGCCTGTCCCCAAGTCTGAGGTCTACACTAATTGGATACACTTCTTTTATAGTTGGTGAAGGAAGATATGAACTTCTAGACTATCTAAAGATAGGTAGAATGATTCATAAGTCATTAAATGTCATCTATCTTAAACACCTATTTTAGCTTGGAAAGACTAAGGATTGTCTCTTCATTGTTTATACAGGAAGCTTAGAATCTCATCTAGGATAACATGACTAGGTTTTGAATGGCTAAACTTAGATGAAACAAACAAACAAACAAACAAAAGTGATCAGTTTGGAAATATATTGAGAAAAAAAATATTTTTTTTTTTCCTGAATAAGTATTTTTTTTTTTTTCATTCATCTATCTTTACATTCTATCTCTGCAAATTCAAGGAGTCTTTGGACTTCCTCTGTTATATTGAGACGGCATGCAAGTCACCTGTTCTCAAACAGATTTGGTGAACAAAAAGATGCATCTGGAACTTTCTAAGGGTAAAATTACTTGGTGGGAGGTTTTGCTCCCTTTTACAAGCAATGTTCTAAATGATGCACAAGTGACTGTGCACAAAGTTGTGCTTGAGATAAGAGGATAGAATTATAAATTATTTCTTGAAGGGTAAAGAGATCTTCTTACTTTTCTTTATGAACAGTAGTGTTTGAGTACTATAAATCAGTAGGCTTTAGATCAAATGAGTTCCTAGGAGTTCCCATTGAATTTGGTTTTCAATGTGGATTTTAATGCCAATCTTGAAACACAGGTTTAAAATATCACAGTTAAGCTTCAGAGTTCATTGATTAAACAGTTCAAATCAGAGCCATTCATGGGTTAGAATGATCAGAATCTTAGAGTCATACAATATCCTAATTTGGAAGGGTTCCACATTGAGTCCAGCTTTTGGCTCCACACAGGACCATGCAAAAATTGGACCATATATCTGAGAGCATTTTCCAGACACTTCTTGAATTCTGGCATGCTCAGTGCTGTGACCACTGCCTGTTCCAGTGTGTGACTACCCCCCCAGTGGTGAAACCTTTCCCTAACACCCTGCCTGAACCTCCCCTGTCCCAGCTCCATGATGTCCCCCTAGGTCCTGTTGATGTCCTCAGAGAGCAGAGCTCAGCACCTGTCCCTCTGCTCCCCTCGTGAGGAAGCTGCAGGCCGCCATGAGGCCTCCTCTCAGTCTGCTCTGCTCTGGGCTGAACAAACCAAGGGACCTTAGCAGCTCCTTACACAAAGCCCTCTAGACCTTTCACCATCTTTGTAGCCACACTATGGACACTCTCTAGTCGTTTTATGTCCTTTTTATACTGTGTTGCCCCAAACCTCACACAGTACTTGAGGTGAGGCTGCACCAGTACAGAGCAGAGTGGGACAATCCCTTCCCTTGACCAGCTAACAATGCTGTGCTTGATGCACCCTAGGATATAGTTGGCCCTTTTGGCTGCCAGGGCACACTGCTGGCTCACGTTCAACTTGCTGTTAACCAAATACCCGGACCAGTTTCTGTGGGGCTCCTCTCCAGCTTCTCATCCCCAAGCCTGTACGTATAGCCAGGTTTGCTCCATCTTAGGTGCAGACTTTGGCACTTGGTCTTGTTAAAGACCCTTCATATTGTTGGAGATTGCCCAGTCTTCTAACCTGTCAAGATCTCTCTGCCTCCCTGCCCCTCAATGGAGTAGGCAGCTCCTCCCAGTCTAGTATAATCTGTAGATTTACTCAATATATCTTCTAGTCCTCCATCCAAGTCACTTATGAGAAGACTGAAAAAAAACAGGCCCCAAAATGAAGTATTGGGGAACTGCACTGATGACTGGCTGCCAGGCTGATATAACCCCATTTAATATAAAACCTTGAGTGTGACCCATCAGCCAATTTTTCACCCATTGTATTATTTATTTATCTAGCTGTATGCTGGACATCTTGTTCAGAAGGATAGTGTGATAAACTGTTTTGAAAGTTTTACTGAAATCCAAAAAATGGCATTAACTCTTTTCCCTTGGTCGGTGATCTTGTTATAAAAGTAAAATTAAGAAGAAGTTACAAGCTGCGAGTTCACCATGTGAAAATGATCCATGTGTACTGCTGACTGATCACCAGATGTCCAAGACACCAGCTGGCTGTTGCTGGGGCAAAGGCAAGCAAATATATGGTGGAGATATTGCCCACAGGGAAAATTAATGGGACATTTGTACAAGACACTCCTGAGAGAAATGAAGTACTAAATACAGTTCTGGTCCCTCCAGTTTTCAGAAAGAAGAATCCAAACTGATACAGATGCAAAGGAGTCTGCCAGCATAATCAAGGGAATAAAGGAAATATGAGCAAAGATTAAAAAGGTGAAAGAGGAAAGCTTTTTTTTTTTTTTTGGTACATCAGGAGGACTAGTATACATGGTAAAGGAGACCTATTTAGTACAGCTGACAAAGTGTTTACAAAAGAACATGTGTATTTAGGGTTGCTGAGACTAAACTTAGACTGAAAATCAGAAGAAAGGTCCTACTCATTAAAACAGAGCACTGGTACAGCTTTTCAGCACAGACACTGGTGAGAAAAGCCTCGGTAGTTTTAAAATAATAATCTGATCCATTTATCAAAAGTCTTGTATCACACAAGTGTCTCTGCTGACCCCAGAGGTCTCTTCCTCTCCTGTAAATGAAATCCCTCTCAGTTAAGCTTACCTACATGTATATGTCAGCTGTTCACCTTCTTGGCATTTTATGGTTAGTTTCCATGCTTTTCTTCTCTGCCTTTTTTTTTTTTTTTTTTTTTTTTTTCCCTTCCTGAATTCTTAGTTTTGGAATACTGTTCCTATCATGTAAACATGAGAGCTTTTTTGTAGTGTTCTTAATTTTATTAATTTTCCTTGTAATTTCATTGACTAACAATTACAACGATAGTTTTAATCAAAAAAAGCTGTAAAGGTTTTAAACACAAGACTGAAAAATGCTGAGAAAATTCTCCATCCCAGAGAAAAAATTAAAATGCAGCTTATTAGGAAGTCTAAATAGTAGGATGAAGACCGAAATTTACAGAAACTGTCTCAGCTAGGAATTGTTAGAAATCTTTGTCAAATTTGTGCATCTTAATCACTGGAAATTACTAGGTCCTGTCCTAACAGAAAATAAAATAAAATAAAATAAAATAAAATAAAATAAAATAAAATAAAATAAAATAAAATAAAATAAAATAAAATAAAATAAAATAAAATAAAATAAATCAAGAATTTACAAGGTGTCAAATAACATGTTACATGACTGCCACCTCTAATTTGAATTAGTACAATTTTAGCAGTAATTAAACTCTGATAAATTAATGTAACTTGAAGAACTGAATTAGCCCTCTAGAAAATAGCTAATTTGTCTGTATTGAAAGATTGTCATTGCATTTGCAATAATGGATAACCCTCAAGGGGTGTCAAAGCTTTAGGCATAAACACTACTTTTAGATCAGCTTGTGGTTCTGAGCAAAGACCTTCCTCTCACCAGTACGAAAAGGCTGTATTGCTGCATGTCTATCTTTCTCTCACATCATTTTTTTTTTTAAGAACGTGAATAATATCAAATGAATGTATTAAATATTTTTAGCAGACTAACAGCAGGCCACTTGTTGACCTTTCACCTCATATTGATTTATCCTTCAGTCATTTTTCTTGGTGATTTCTGCTTTTCCTATATGCCTTTTATTTAGGAATAGGGAAATTCTGTCATTCTTGCAGAAAAGCACACTATTTGTACTTGACAGTAGAGAATACATTGTGCAATATTTCATTCCCTTTCAGAACTTTGTTGGTTCAGGATTCTCCCATGAAACAGAAACTTTTGTCTGCTCCCTACAGACGCATATACTCCTTAGTTGTTCATCTCTCTGATAAGTAAGTTCCTAGGAGGATATCTTTAACCTAAAGAAACACAAAAATATGTTCCCAAGATGTTAAACATGCCAGAAAGATTCTATGTAGCCACAGATAGCAAAGATTTCTTTGTCTAGTCAGCTGGAAGGGCTCAGCATAAAAGGAAGCATCTTGCCATATTATCTAAATATCTTAATAGGATTTGTGTTTAAAAGTGTCTCTGGAGAGGAAAGTTTCTGATGTGTACAAGTGGTGCTGATGAGAACGCCCTACTTCCAGTGCTCACAAGTAGCCTCCAGGAGTTGTGATATGCCCAAGGTGGGCAAGGACATTTCCAGCAGGGTGTTGCAGAGTGGCAGGCTGTCACAGGCTGGACCCGAGGGATCTGAGCCTCTTTCTTGCCTGTTCACAAACTCAGATATTTCTGGGGAAAGAACACAAAGTCATACCTTTACTGCTAAGTAAACAAAGTCTCTCTGGTATCCTTGCAGTATGATGTTATTAAACAGGTATAAATAACAGTTATAATAATGGTAGTAACAAACAAACAAATCAGCCTGTCAAAAACATTTGAAAAAGTAAATTGGTTGTATGATTTTCTTGTATAATCCCAGCTTTGCCTTCTAACTGTTAATGCATGTAAAGTACATACCTATCAAGGGAGGACTTGTCTTTTAATCATCACTGTTAGCTCCAATGTCCTAGTAAGGTTCCACTTTGAGTAATTATGATCATACTGGATCAAATCAATTTCTGGTTTAATAACGCAGAAACATCTTCACTCCTTAACTTGTTCGTTTATGTTTCTGGCTGTTATCTAGCCCCAATATTCTGCAAAAGTGAAAGTGATGGCCTGTCTAGAATGAATGGTCTGTTTACATAGTCAGTAGTGTATGGGAAAGCTTTTGATATGCCTTAGAAGGAACCATGATGTATTGCCCAACGTAGAAAGAATAAATGCAGACTTGATTTTTAGAAGAGAGACTTTAAGCTTTAAATATGATTTTCATATGGATATGAGAAATCTGAGGTGGCTAAAAATTAAGATTTAATTTCTGTTGAAATTTAGAAGTTCAACCTTGATTTGATCTCATTTTTTAAAGCTATCATAGCTGGACAAAACCAGACAAATTAGGGTTTATAGAACTTGAGAAATTTGACAAATGTATTTCTGAATGCCCTCACTTATTAAAAAGGAGAAACACCGGAAACATCATGCAGTTAATTATTCAACCTTGCCATGCTTTCTTTTTCACTTTGCTAAAATTACAAAAGCTTGTGTCATTGTACAAATTGTGCCAAACAAACCAATTAAAAAACAGTGCACTAGCACTTAGCAAATGCCCATCTGAAAAAGTGATTCCAGGTGGCTATTTCTAGTTTCATACTAGTATAATCAGAATGCAGCAGAATCTATGAACAAGCCCTAGGGGGTTTGTTGAGCTGTTGCTACAGCTGATATCTCAGGCCATTTTTTAATTAAGCCTGCTAATTATGCAGAGTAATGATCTCTCCTTCCCAAGATTTTTTTTTTTTTTTTTTTTTTTTCTTCGTAATGCAAACTACACAGGGACAGTCTCAGACCACTGTCTCATGACCTATCATAGATTGTGTCTCAGAGCCTGCTAGTGTGTATAGAAATCATTACTTTCAAATTAATGTTATTGTAATTACATTATTATTATTATTTTAAAAAGCCAAAACAAAACTAAGAGAAATAATAAAGCAAGCAAAAGATAGTACATTGTGAGGATAATTACTCAAGTAAGATATGTCAAGTGGTGTGGGGCACATTAGCTATTTTATTTTGTTTGCCAACTGATTTGCATCTAATTCATCAAAACGTGGAAAACATTGCTTTTGTTTAAGCACTCTGTGGTTCTGGACTGAGCCTTGTTCTACTACCCTTCTCTGCTGGAAGACAAAAACCTCTGATTAAGAATGACAGACACTTTCAGTGAAGCAGTTTTTAAAATAGATCTCTTTCCTCAGTCAGAGCTCGTATAATTATAGGGTATTTTATTTCTCCATTCACGGAGTCAGTAAGAACAGGAAGAAATATCAAGTTACACAGCAGCCAAAGGGACAGATCTGTTTACTTGACAAAGTTAATTGATTATGCTGAGTTCACTCCAAAATAGGGTCATTGAATAGTTCTCTTATTGATGAAATGATACCATCTACTGAGGATATTAACCTTTTTAGTTTTCTGCGTTATTGTTGCTGTACAGTCTTGCTTCAACATAATATAAATGTCTTGTGCTAAAAATGAATACAGCCAAAAATATTAATTATCATATACATGTCTGGACCTACATCCATGTGAATATCAATGTGCATATATACAAACACATATACCTAAATCCAGAGAATGCTATAAAGTAACTGAGTTGCTTGGACTGAAAGACTTAATGTAGACTACGGAAATAAGATTTCAATTGCCTTAGATTTTTGTTATTTTATATACATTTTTGTCAGCATTTAGGAATCTTTTTTTTTTTCTTCCTTAAAATGGTCTTTGAATATTACAATTAGATGCATGTATACCACATCCTTAAAGGGAGAAGTCTACTAATTAACCTTCTCAGAACTACTTAAAAATTCCATCTATTTAATTTTCCAGCTCCCATATGAAAAGCTCCTCTTTCCTGTTATGTTATTGGTTTTAAATACTGTGAAGTTTCTACCTCAAAAATTTCCAATGCATTTTACAATTTGTAAAACCAATCTGAATTTTCAGATGACACAAATGAGTTAGATGTCTACAGTTGTTTCTACTTAACATTAGATACAGGCAAGAGCAGGCCATGAATTTTTGCAGGAAATTGGTTAATTTAAAAATAGTTACTAAAATCTATTTAGAATGTTATGCTTTATTTCAGTACTATGTGCCCAGTAAGAATTAAAAAAATAATAAAATACAGGAAAGATTTGTCAAAAGAAACTACAAAATGTTTTATAATACCAGTGTACTCTTTGTTATTGAGAAGATCATATGAAGGCTCAAGTTAGCCTTCTTCAAAACAGCTTGTCTTTAAATTTGCAGTTGGAAAGAAATTTTATTTCAAATAAAATTATGTGAGGAAAATTAAAAAACAAACAAACAAACAAACAAAAAACAGTAATGAAAATCTGTAACAATTATTCCTGAATCCTGCCCCAGAAAGTTCCTATGGTCTGTTTCCCTCCCATACTCCTGCAAAATGTATCAAGTGGGTTGAGTTTACTTTAGTTTTTCATCTGTCTTTAACTGGAGAATTATATCATTTTATTCCTGCAATTATATATCTAAATTATATTCATTTCATATATATGTGAAAATATATATTCATTTATTTTTACATATTTCCACCCCAGTTTTGCTTTGGGATCATCTTCCATGTCCAGTCTGTATTAAAGGTGTGATACAAAGGAAAGTTAGAGATAGATCTTTGTTTCTAGCCCAGTGATGTGGGCCCTAGTTAACTGTTTACATTCCCAGCCTGACTTTCTGAATGACATTCTCATTGATCTAATTTTGCTTTAGAACCAAGAAAAGAAAAAAATGAAATGATAACACCTGATATACATGAGCTCTGACCTCCTGTTATAGGGTCCACCTGAAACACAGATTTATTATCATGCCACAGGAGTTAGTAACTTAATACCACATTTTTACCAGCACTGGTTATATAATATGCATGCTGCATTGTGTTGTGATTGTTCATTCCCCCCTGCAAACAGATCCACTTGGTGCTGCATGTTTACCCTTTGTATGCTGCATTGTGCATATTTAATTAGGCACACGCCCATCCTTCACTGGTGCAAGCTATATCTTTGGCAAAGCACATTTTTTAGCTGTTCACCTTTGCAGTGGGAATTATATGAAATATGGGACCAAATACCATGGGGAGAATAAAACATAAGCAGTCCTGTATGTTTCCCTAGGGACTCTAGCCACGTGACAGGAAGAGACAGGATGTGAGTGATTGTGAAGAGCTCATTTCAGGTGCTTAACCTCCTCAGCCCCAGGCAGGTTTCTCACTGAGCATATGCCTTGAAGTTAATATGGCTAACCTCTAAACAGCTGCTTATACATGGACAAGGACAGTTTCTTCTTTGCCTAACAGGAGAGCACACCAGAGTAGTTGTTGGTGGTGTAAGCTGTGCAAGAACCATGCAAGCAGGCTGAAGGACTAAAGACAAATGAAGTCTGTTGTCTCCGTCCAAGTTCTTAAAACCCTTCTTCTCATCCTGTAACCTTGGCTGCTAGGATTTTCCCTTTGCCCAGTGTTATGGATGATAAAGGCCAAAATCCAAATTCCTGAGACTGAGGTAGAAACTTGTGATTGCTTAAACTTTCAGAAAGAAAATCTACTCAGAGCTGTGTACGGGTCAGTGCTATTAATACATTTAAAACTTTTATTCCAGTTTACAAACTAATGAATGAACAGAGCTAGGGTGAACCACTCTCCCAGTTTCAGAGCTATCAGAAATAACTTGTAGCAAAAGCAACCCCCACAAAGCCCCTCCTGGCTGAACTTGTCCTAGAGAGAAACTAATAAACAGTAAATGTTTCAACATAGTATACCTGTCACAGCAGTCAAATACTGGCATTTTTCTGCACATGATGGATTACTTTTGTTTGGTGCCTCGTTGTTCAAACATAAAATTCAGTAACCCGCAGTCCATTGACTGTGCAGGGTGGGTGCAGCTGCTTGAAATGAACTGGTGAGACCAAAATACTAATGAGAGTCAATAGTTGTATGAAATGAAAAATCAGTGTACTGCATTGCAAGAGGGTGCTGTACTTACTTGAATTTAACCAGAAGTACTCATTGGATGGTTGTCTTTTTTCCTGTCTCCTGAAACACAACATTAGTGAAATGTCAGTTTGTATTAAGATCATTGGTGGCCTTTGCTATGTACATTCTTCCATGTTTCTGCACAAAGATTGTGAAGCACTGGAATTTTAGCTCTAGAGATCGATCTCTCTTCATGTCTGATATTAACTTACATCGCCAGGGCCAGGGTGGGTGTGAAAGAGGTGGGCAGAAATGGTGTTTATTCACTGAACCTTGAGGTAGAACTTTAGCAAATGGCTGAGCTGCTTTGAGCTGCTGAAATGACTGCAGTTTGGGTACCTTTTTAGGGTTTGCAATGATAAGAGCAGATCTCTAAGGAGTTGAATGTCTGAGTGATCTAAAACCAGGGCAGTCAAGCTGAAGAGGATGTGTGCACTAACCTGTTTGCACTGAATAGTCTCCATAAATAATTTACAACTATGACTGCTAGCTATTATTACAAAAATACTGGATTGCGTTTTGACACATGCAGCCAGCTTGTAAGTCAATAGATACATTTCACCTAGTGTATGCAGACCACAGTTTCAGCCATCCATCCATGTGTGTTTTACAACAGTGCAATCTACCATTCCAAAACAACACTGAGAAGACCTTTCAAAATAGGTTTAAAAAATCAGAACAGTGATCAGACTGTGGTCTCTTTTATTGTATTGGTCCTTAATGGGGTTCTGTCCCCTCCCTGCACACAGCTTTCAGTCTTAAACACTTGTGATGTTTTATTTAAGGGTTCTACTCTGCAGCCAGTGCTGTGGAGTCACTCAGGATCTACCTCAAGATTTCAGGGAAAAAAAAAATAAAGGATGCATCCCTGACATTTCCTTTACTATGTTTTCCTTTGAGACTTGTTTGAGTCACCAAGAAAATATTTCATTATAGCTTGATTTAACCAGGAAGAGTGTTAGTGGGTTTTGCCTCAGTTTTAGGGTTTAGCAGGCAGGGGAAAGAGGGGGAAATAGAGTTTCCTGTGACAATCAAGTGAAAAAATATGTAGTAGTGTGTTAATTAACCTCAGCAAAGTAAATCAGGAAAATCTTTTTTGTAATAAAGATCTCACATTAGGTGTTAGATTACCTAACATGTTTGTTAAGTTAAAAATAATAATAAAAAAATTACCTTCTCCTGACCTTATTTTTTAAGATTTCATTTTACTGCCATTTTATTATTTAAAAAAATATATATAAAATAATAATTAAAAAAATGTGTGTTTTTAAATATAATTTTACATGAAATTAAAGATCACCTACCTCTCTTTGGAAAACTATTTTCATTATGGAAATTCAAGATAGAAATAACAAAATGTGAAACAACTAAAATATGAATATTGATTGTAGCAACATTACAATAAAAATATATTTACCTTAAAAGGCTAGACAAGAACTGAAAGATGGGATTTCTGAGACATTTGAAGTCAAGTATTGGTTAGAACCAGTGTGGGAATAATAATTATCCAAAAATTCAACCTGATTAGCTGTCTAGTTTTGTTTGATATCATCATCGCACTATGAATCAGATCCCAGTTCTCACATAACAGAAATTTTCCATTCATGACAGTCTTTTTCTTTCCTTCCTTACCACCCCACCACACCTACTGGGTCATGTAGTTATAGAACAAAACATAGCAGAGGAAGCTTTAGGTTTTATATGAGGAGAAATTTCTTTACTGAAAGGGTTTTCTGGCATTGGAATATGCTGCCCGGGGAAGTGGTTGAATCACCATCCCTGGGGGTCTTCAAGAAATGTGTAGGTGTAGAACTTGGTAGCATGATATAGTGGTGGACTTGTCAGTACTATGTTAAAGGTTGGACTAGATTATTTTTGATTTATTTTTTTTTCCCCAATCTGAATGATTCTATGATTCTGTAATGGAAGGGAAGAGAAGCAGATAACTTTGGGAAGAGAAAGCAGAAGATGAGATGTTACCATTTTGTGTTTATTTTTTATGTTTTCCTCGTAAGACTTGTTCTCTAGACACTTCACTAGCTTCAATGCCATTCTTAGGACATAGAATCACAGAATCACAGAATTTTCTAGGTTGGAAGAGACCTCAAGGTCATCGAGTCCAACCTCCAACCTAACGCTAACAGCCCTCCACTAAACCATATCCCTAAGCTGTACATCTAAGCGTCTTTTGAAGACTTCCAGGGATGGTGACTCCACCACTTCCCTGGGCAGCCTGTTCCAATGCCTCACAACCCTTTCTGTAAAGAAGTTCTTCCTAACATCTAACCTAAAACTCCCCTGGCTCAACTTAAGCCCATTCCCCCTCGTCCTGTCACCAGGCACGTGGGAGAACAGGCCAACCCCCACCTCTCTACAGCCTCCTTTAAGGTATCTGTAAAGAGCAATAAGGTCACCCCTGAGCCTCCTCTTCTCCAGGCTGAACAAGCCCAGCTCCCTCAGCCGCTCCTCGTAGGACTTGTTCTCCAGGCCCCTCACCAGCTTCGTCGCCCTTCTCTGCACCCGCTCAAGCACCTCGATGTCCTTCTTGTAGCGAGGGGCCCAAAACTGAACACAGTACTCGAGGTGCGGCCTCACCAGAGCTGAGTACAGGGGGACGATCACCTCCCTAGCCCTGCTGGTCACGCTGTTCCTAATACAAGCCAGGATGCCGTTGGCCTTCTTGGCCACCTGAGCACACTGCTGGCTCATATTCAGCCGACTGTCCACCATCACTCCCAGGTCCTTCTCTGCCTGGCAGCTTTCCAACCATTCCTCTCCCAGCCTGTAGCTCTGCTTGGGGTTATTGCGCCCCAGGTGCAGGACCCGGCACTTGGCCTTGTTAAACTTCATGCAGTTGACCTCAGCCCATCGGTCCAGCCTATCCAGATCCTCCTGCAGAGCTTTCCTACCCTCAAGCAGATCGACACACGCACCTAACTTGGTGTCATCTGCGAACTTACTGAGGGTGCACTCGATGCCCTCGTCCAGATCATCGATGAAGATATTAAAGAGGACCGGCCCCAGCACCGAGCCCTGGGGGACGCCACTAGTGACTGGCCTCCAACTGGACTTGGCTCCATTCACCACGACTCTTTGGGCCCGGCTATCCAGCCAGTTTCTAACCCAACGAAGCGTGCGCCAGTCCAAGCCAAGAGCAGCCAGTTTCTTGAGGAGAATGCTGTGGGAGACGGTGTCAAAAGCCTTGCTGAAGTCAAGGTAGACCACATCACAGCCTTTCCCTCATCCACCCAGCGCGTCACTCTGTCATAGAAGGAGATCAGGTTCGTCAGGCATGACCTGCCTTTCATAAAGCCATGCTGACTGGGCCTGATCGCCTGCTTCCCCTTCAAGTGCTGCATGATGACTCTCAGGAGGATCTGCTCCATGAGCTTTCCTGGCACTGAGGTCAAACTGACAGGCCTGTAGTTTCCTGGGTCTGCCCTCCGGCCCTTCTTGTAGATGGGCGTCACGTTTGCTAGCCGCCAGTCGATTGGGACCTCCCCCGATAGCCAGGACTGTTGATAAATGATGGACAGTGGCTTGGCCAGCTCCTCTGCCAGTTCCCTCAGTACCCTTGGGTGGATCCCATCCGGCCCCATCGACTTGTGCACATCTAAGTGCCGTAGTAGGTCACCAACCAGTTCTTCATGGATAATGAGGGCCACATTTTGTTCCCCATCCCCTTCCACCAGCTCAGGGTACTGGGTATCCAGAGAACATCCGGTATTGCCGCTAAAGACTGAGGCAAAGAAGGCATTGAGCACCTCCGCCTTTTCCTCATCTCTTGTAACTAAGTTTCCCCCCGCATCCAGTAAAGGATGGAGATTCTCCTTAGTCCTCCTTTTTGTGTTGATGTATTTATAGAAACGTTTTTTGTTATCTTTAACGGCAGTAGCCAGATTGAGCTCCAGATGAGCTTTGGCCTTCCTAATTTTGTCCCTGCACAGCCTCGCTACTTCTTTAAAGTCCTCCTTAGTGGCCTGCCCACTTTTCCAAAGCTTATAAACCCTCTTTTTCCTCCTAAGATCAAGCCACAATTCTCTGTTGAGCCAGGCCGGTCTTCTTCCCCGCCAGCTCGTCTTTGGGCACGTGGGAACAGACCGTTCCTGCGCCATTAAGACTTCCCTCTTGAAGAGCGCCCAGCCTTCCTGGACCCCTCTGCCCTTCAGAACCGCCTCCCAAGGGACTCCACCAACCAATGTCCTGAGCAGCTCAAAGTCAGCCCTCCGAAAGTCCAATACAGCGGTTTTACTGGTCCCCTTCCTGGCCTCGCCAAGAATAGTGAACTCCACCATTGCGTGGTCACTCTGCCCTAGACAGCTCCCGACGATCACGTCCTCCACCAGTCCTTCTCTGTTTGTGAAGAGAAGGTCTAGCGGGGCACCTCCCCTGGTAGGCTCACTAACCAGCTGCGTCAGGAAGCTATCTTCCACGCTCTCCAGAAACCTCCTAGACTGCTTTCTCAGGGCTGTGTTGTGCTTCCAGGATATGTCAGGGAAGTTGAAGTCCCCCACGAGTACAAGAGCTGATGATTTTGCAACCTCTGTCAGCTGCCTGTAGAATTCCTCATCCGTCTCCTCATCCTGGTTCGGCGGTCTATAGCAGACCCCGACCAGGACACTAGCCTTGTTGTCCCTGCCGATCCTAACCCAAAGGGACTCGACCTTGTCATTCCCAACCTCGAGTTCTACAGCCTCGAAAGACTCTCTAATATAGAGAGCCACACCACCACCCCTTCTATGCTGCCTGTCCCTTCTATAGAGCTTATAGCCAGGCATTGCAGCACTCCAGTCATGAGACTGGTCCCACCACGTCTCCGTGATGGCAACCAAGTCGTAGCCTGCCTGCCGCACGATGGCTTCCAGCTCCTCCTGTTTGTTACCCATGCTGCGTGCATTGGTGTAGATGCACTTCAGCTGGGCCATTGCCTTATCCTCCGGCCTTGCCATTGTTCCCCCTGGCACAGCCCCAACAATCCTAGCCTCAGCCCCATCCCCCTTCCTACCTAGTTTAAAGCCCTCTCAATGAGCCCTGCCAGTTCCTGGCCCAGGATCCTTTTTCCCCTAAAAGATAGGGACCCGTCTGCGGCCATCAGGCCAGGTGCTGAGTAAAGTGCCCCATGATCAAAAAACCCAAGATTTCTGCGTTGGCACCAGCCCCGGAGCCACGTGTTTAACAGGTGGGCTTTCCGTGTCCTCTCTGAACTCCTCCCTGCCACCATAGGGATGGACGAAAACACCACCTGCACTCCCGCTCCATCCACTAACCGACCCAGCCCCCTAAAGTCCCTTTTGATAGCCTTGAGGCTTCTCTCTTCGATGTTATCACTGCCCGCCTGGACTATCAAAAGGGGGTAATAGTCAGAGGGGCGTACCAGGTTAGGAAGCTTCCTGGCAACGTCCCTGACCCTGGCCCCAGGGAGACAGCAGACTTCCCTACGGGTAGGGTCCGGCCGACAAATAGGGCCCTCTGTTCCCCTAAGAATCGAGTCACCAACAACAATAACCCTCCTGTCTTTTTTGGTGGAGGCAGTCCTGAGGCGCGGAGTCGACCTCCTCGCTCCAGGCATCCTCCTGGGAACATTTGCTACCTCTTCCTCACACACCGGCCTCTCAATCTCTAGGGCCTCAAACCTGTTGTGTAAGGGCACCTGGGAAGGTGGGGCCGGAAGGGGAGAGCATCGCCTGCGATGTCGAGCAGGGACCTGTTTCCATTCCTCCTCAGCTCCCAGATCCCCTCCCTCTGCCCGACGGGGACAGGGCAGGGGGTCCGCCCCCATTTGGGGAGTCTCACCTCGGCACCTCCCCTTGAGGCCCTGCAGGGAGTTACTCCAGAAGTCTATCTCCCGCTCACACTCCCTGATGGCCCTCAACCTCTCCACCTCCTCCTTGAGCTCCGCCACCATGCGGACCAGGTCATCCACCTGCTCGCACCTCACACACGCAGTTTCTCTGCCTCCCGCCGATGGCAGCAAGAGGCTCAGACACTCCTTGCATCCGGTGACCTGAACTGCGGCATTTTTTAACGGGTAGTCGGTCTGCGTGTGCACCGACTTTCTGGAGAGCGCGCCGTGCCTGGTGGCCACCATTATCGCCTAGTTACGGCTGTTGTTAACGAGGTGTTGTTTGTGTGTAGGGGGAGCGCTCTGCCCTTCCTGCGCCCCCTGCCTGCGCGAACTGCCGCGCTAACTGCCGCGCCACTCCCTCTGACGCGCCACGCCCTGTTTGCCCGCCCTGGTCGCCGCGCTCCTGGTCGCTCGCGCTCCCTAGGGGCAGCTTTTGAAGGGCTGGGGAGGGGGCGCTGCTGGCTCCGCCTTCGCCTCGTCAGCCTCCCTCACGAGGGCTGCCGGGTCCTGGCGGCTCCCTCTAGTAGGCTCGATGCCGGACAAAATTAGCCCTGCCTGGCCCGATCCCCCGCTCCGCTGCAGAACGCGTCTGCCCCGGAGCCGATCGCCTCGGCAAATGGCAGTGAAATGGCGGTGGGTCCCGATTTAAATAGCCCGCCGCTGACGCTGCTGGCTCCGCCTTCGCCTCGTCAGCCTCCCTCACGAGGGCTGCCGGGTCCTGGCGGCTCCCTCTAGTAGGCTCGATGCCGGACAAAATTAGCCCTGCCTGGCCCGATCCCCCACTCCGCTGCAGAACGCGTCTGCCCCGGAGCCGATCGCCTCGGCAAATCTTCCACCACAAATTCAGATGAACATGCTCCAGCACTTTGATGTCCTTCTTGTAGTGAGGGACCCAAAACTGAACACAGTACTCCAGGTGCAGCCTCACCAGAGTAGAGTACTGGGGGACTATCACCTCCCTGGTCCAGCTGGCTACGCTATTCCTGATAAAAGCGAGGATGCCGTTAGCCATCTGAGCATGCTGCTGGTTCATATTCAGCTGACTATTGACCATGTCCCTTTCCTTTGGGCAGCTTTCCAGCTACTCTTCCCCCAGCCTGTAGCACTTCATGGGTTTGTTGTGCCCCGAGTGCAGGACTAAGCCTTCTTCTAATAAAACTTCCTTCCTACACTTTGACGTGCAAATAGATTGTACCAACATTCTTTTATGCTCACACGTAAACATATATAAATTACTCTAAAGAGTGTACAGGGTTATGAGGAAGAAGTATGTTCTACTTCTAAATTTGGTCATGAAAATACTTTGTTGTTGCCTGGGTTGAAAAATTATATTGAACTTATTTGATGCATTGTTGCAAATAACAATGTTTAAGAAACAGCAAGCCGAAGTAACCAAGGAAAAATTCAGCTGTGTGTCTAAAGACTGTATCATTACCACCCACAATCTGGTCAGAGACTTATGAATATTTGAAATTTAAGTTGTATACATCCTAGCAGTGTTGATTTAGGAACTGAGGAGAGGTTTTTTTGTTGTTTGGTGGTGGTGGTTTTGTTTTATAGAAGAAATGTAAAGGTGGTTTCCTGAACAACCTCTGCTCCCTAACAGTTCCACATCAAACCAGCACTGCTTGGCTTGAAACAAAATAGCACTGTCTTATAAAGAACAAATCGTACAATATCGCATTTGCTTTTGGATTCTGAGTTATCTTATTCAAGTCCAGCCTTCAGCAAAAGTGGGCTAGAAAGAGTTCAATAATCTATAATAATCAGGAAATCATTCAAGTTCCCTGATTCACTCTGAGTAGCATGACAAGGCCCTGCAGCTGGCAGAGATCCAAACTTAATTGGTATAAGAATGGATCACAGACAAGACCATGGTCATTCATAGGCATATGTGATGGATAACTACTAGTACAGCATTTTCAATCATCAATCTTTAGAGGAAAAAGACTGTGATAGCTGGATAAAACATATCTTTTATCAGCAAAAATGACCACAGAGTAAGGATTGAGAGAGTGAGTGTATAATCTATTTTCTGAGAGTTTTTTTTTAAATTTCTATTTAACTTTACCTTACTTTTAAACTTTGTCCAGTGCATTAATATTAAAATGAATAAAACTTTAAAGAATATTTTTACTGAAATAATATAGAAGAAAAAAAAACTATTTATTAAAACTGATATATGACAGAGACAACTTTATGATGAACTTTTACTATATGTCATTGAAAATATCCAAAGTACTAACAGCCTTCTTAAAATATATATTTTATCCCCAAAATGATCTTTTATTTTTATTTCTGATTATTTAACCTATAATCCTATTTCTTTGATGTATGTGATCACTTAGACTGAAAGATGGAGGAAAATATTTTGTTTCTTTCAAAAGGGTATTTTCCCCTCTTTCCAAGCATCACAAACAAAATACCTTCATACAACACAACTGTCACATGTTCTGTGATTGTCTTTGGAGACCCAAAGATCTTTTACAAGTCATGTCAAATTCCACTGCTTTCTCACTGAGGTGTGATTGCTGAAGGTTATAAGGAACTACCCCATATTTTAAACTAGAAATCTAGTACTTTATTTTGGTTGGTTTTGCACAAACAAAATTTACATTAATGTCTGTTACAAAGGAAAAACAAGAATTTATCTTTTGTTGTTTTGTTTTCTATCCTGCCAATACATAAACACAGAATACATATTCTGATGACCTTTATTATATCATCATTACTGCTATTATTCTTCAATGAACTGACAACTTCTCCTAGAAGTTCTAGTATACTTGTCGATAAGTGGCAGGAGATGAAGATAATTTTCAGGTTATTACTGTCAGGAGATGCCAAAACTGAGATAGACACATCATAGAAAAGGTCAGTTACAGAAGGTAACCAGTGAAGGGTCAGAGATGTTTTTACCCTTCCATTACGAGAGAGCTGAGGTATGTAACAATGAAATCTTACATCAGTGTAAATGCACTTTTTACATTACATAGTGTCTTTCTAAACAAGGCACCTGTAACTCCTTGACAAAATGTAGTTGTCTTTTTAAATTATACATATAATGATCTCATTCTGTTATACTTTTTATGGCAGGATTCCCATTCAAATCAGTGGTGTCAACTCTAAAGATTGTATGTAGAACAGACATGAAAAGAAATCAAAGAAATATGAGTAGCATATTTCAGATATTTGTATATGAGTAGCAAATTACTCAACATATATGAGTAGGTGATTCTCCCCCTCTGGGTTCTTATGAGACCCCACCTTGAGCGCTGTGTTCAGCTCTGGGGCTCTCAGAACAAGAAGGATGGGCCTATTAGAGCGAGTCCAGAGGAGGGCCACAAGGATGATCAGAGGGCTGGAGCACCTCTCCTACAAAGAAAGGCTGAGGAGTTCTTTAGCCTGGAGAAGAGAAAGCTCCAGGGAGACCTTATAATGGCCTTCCAGTACCTAAAGGGGAGCCTATAGAACAACTGGAGAGGGACTCTTCGTTAGGAGGTGTAGTGTTAGAACACAGGGTAATGATTTTAAATTAAAAGAGGGTATATTTAGATTAGATATTTGGAACAAATTCTTTACTATGAGGATGGTGAGGTGCCAGACCTGCTTGCCTAGACAAGTTATGAATGCCCCATGCCTGGAAGTGTTGAAGGCCAAGCTGGATGGGGCTTTGAGCAACCTGGTCTGGTGGAAGATGTCCCTGCCCATGGCAAGGGGAATGGAACTAGGTGATCTTTAAGGTCCCTTCCAACCTAAGCCATTCTATGACTCTCCTAAGATTTTGCAGAAGAAAACTTCCAGAGCTGAAAATACAGTGTATAACTGTATTGAGCTGATCATCATTTGTGTAGTAGCTTCCATTAAATGCCAAAATATGTGGTAAACTATATCACATCATAAAAGGAACATACGTTGACATATGACCATGACTATACTCCCACATCCCTGTCATTCCATAGTTAAGTTCCATATGTTAGAACTTCTGAGAACCTTTGTTTCAGGATATTCAGTTCATATCTGATGCCCAGTTAGAGTAGGATTTGACCTGGTAGGTGAACTGATTAAAAGGTTTGCTACTAAGAAAGAAGAGCCTTGTCCCATTGAGAACCGTAAGCCATAGTTTCTCTTCTTCTCTCTGTTTTAGCACTGGGACTAGTGTTCTTGTGGCTGCAGTGTGAGTCAATGTGAGGAAAAAGTAGAGAAAAGGAATATTTTGAGGGTGAAAGTTAATTTGTTTTAAAGTAAATGACTAAAGTAATCCAGTTTATTTATTGCTCTAGAAATCATAGAATCATAGAATATCCCAAGTTGTAAAGGACCCACAAGGATCATCGAGTCCAATTCCTGGCACCACACAGGTCTACGCCAAAATTCAGACGATCCTTTCCTACATCTTGATCATTTCAGGAATCTAATGTGAGGAGATGTAGTGATGAGCTCAAATATAATATCTGTATTATGTCTAAAGATGAGTAAGACAAATTCTATCCTATCATGACCAGCTGGGGCGTTATGGCAAATTATATTGATTATATACTTATTTCAGCAAATTATCTTTTTCTACAGTAGTGAGTATGGCTTAAAAAGTCAAAGAGAATACTGGTATTATGTTTTGGTGAACTGAGAGTTGCTAGAATTGACAACAGTGATGGTGGAGATTTTCCAAATAAAAATATTATCTTTTGAATACTAAATTAAAGTTATGGCATTCAAAAGAAGGAGAACAGTTTACTTGCAGGTAGATGTCATCTATTGAATACATGTATATGATATTACAGTAAAAATGAGGCAGGAAGAGTGCCATCTGGGGTAGTTACAGGAGATGGGAATAGTGACTCTGATCAAGAGGGAGAGAATTAAGAAGATCAAGGGAAGATAATTTTTCAAAGTGCTTATGATGTTCTTGGTGCTTCCTTTATTTAAGAGGAATCAGATGGTGAAGGATGGAGAAGCAATGCAGAAACCTGCAAAAGGAGACTTACATTTGATATCTTGTGTCTTTGGAGACAAACAAATAGAGAGACCATGATAGCTGGAGAAAGAGAAATGGAATACAAGAATGGTCTTTAGTCTGATTTCCTAAGGAAAGGAACACTATGCTTTGTGCATCTATCTGTGCCTTTCTATGCTACCTAGAACCAAAGAATCATGGAATTATAGAATGTCCTGAGTAGCAAGGGTCCTATAAGGATCATCAAGTCCGTTTGCCAAGGCGATCGGCTCCAGGGTAGATACATTCTGCAGCAGAGTGGGGGATCGGACAGGCAGGACTATTTTTTTTCCGGCACCGAGCCCACTCGAGGGAGCTGCCAGGACCTGGCAGCCCTTTCAAGGGAGGTGAATGAGGTGAGAACGAGGCGTAGGTGGAGCCAACAGTGCCCCCTCCCCGGCCGTTCAAAAGCCACCCCTAGGGAGTGCGAGTGACCAGGAGCATGGAGACCAGGATGGGCAAACAGGGCGTGGGCGTTCGTGCAGGCAGGGCAGACCGTTCCCCCCTGCCCATACGAACACCTCCTCTAATGGCGGTCTATCGCTAGATAGGCTGCAATGGTCTCCACCAGGCACAGTGCACTCTCTAGGAAGTCTGTACACACCCAGACTGACTGCCAGCTCAAAACTGCGGCAGTTCAGGTCTCCAGCTGCATTGAAGAGAGAAGCCTGAAGACCATCAAATGGAACTTTAGGGGACTGGGACAGTTAGTGGATGGAGAGGGAGTACAGGTGGTGTTTTTGTCCATCCCTACAGTGGCAGGGAGGGGTACAGAGAGGACACGGAAAGCCCGCCTGATAAACACATGGCTCAGAGGCTGGTGCCAACACAGAAATTTTGTGTTTTTTTGACCATGGGGCACTTTACTAAGCACCCAGCCTGATGGCCGCAGACGAGTCCCTATCTCTAAGGGGAAAATGGATCCTAGGCCACGAGCTGGTGGGGCTCATTGGGAGGGCTTTAAACTAGATAAGAAGGGGGACAGGGCTGAAACAAGGCTTGTTAGAGCTGTGCCAGGGGTAACAAAGGCAAGGCTGGGAGAGAAGGCAATGGCCTAACTGAAGTGCATCCACACTAACGCATGCAACATGGGTAACAAACAGGAGGAGCTGGAAGCCATCGTGTGGCAGGCAGGCAATGACTTGGTTGCCATCACGGAAACGTGGTGGGACCACTCATGACTGGAGTGCTGTAATGTCTGGCTATAGGCTCTTCAGAAGGGACAGGCAGCATGGAAAGGGGTGGTGGTGTGGCTCTCTATATCAGAGAGAGTTTTGATGCCATGGAACTTGAGGCTGGGAATGATAAGGTTGAGTCCCTGTGGGTTAAGATCGGCAGGAAGGCCAACAAGGGAAGCATCCTGGTGGAGGAGTTCTACAGGCAGCTGACAAAAGTTGTGAAATCATCAGTGCTTGTTCTTGTGGGGGACTTCAACTTCCCAGATATATCCTGGAAGCACAACACAGCCCGGAGAAAGCAGTCTAGGAGGTTTCCAGAGAGCATGGAAGATAGCTTCCTGATGCAGCTGGTTAGTGAGCCTACCAGGGGTGGCGCCCCACTAGACCTTCTCTTCACAAACAGAGAAGGACTGGTGGGAGATGTGGTGGTTGGAAACTGTCTTGGGCAGAGTGACCATTAAATGGTAGAGTTCTCCATTCTTGGAGAAGCCAGGAAGGGGACCAGTAAAACCACTGTATTGGACTTCTGGAGCGCCGACTTTGAACTGTTCAGACACTGGTTGGTAGAGTCCCTTGGGAGGCGGTACTGAAGGGCAGAGGAGTCCAGGAAGGCTGGGTGCTCTTCAAGAAGGAAATCTTAATGGTGCAGGAGCGGCCTGTCCCCACATGCCCAAAGATGAGCCGACAGGGAAGAAGACCGACCTGGCTGAACAGAGAATTGTGGCTTGAGCTTAGGAGAAAAAAGAGGGTTTATAATCTTTGGAAAAGAGGGCGGGCCACTCGGGAGGACTATAAGGATGTTGCGAGGCTTTGCAGGGACAAAATTAGAAAGGCCAAAGCTCATCTGGAGCTCAATCTGGCTACTGCCATCAAAGACAACAAAAAATGTTTTTACAAATACATCAATGCAAAACGGAGGACTAAGGAGAATCTCCAGCCTTTACTGGATCCGGGGGGGAACTTAGTTACAAAAGATGAGGAAAAGGCGGAGGTGCTTAATGCCTCCTTTGCCTCAGTCTTTAGCGGCAAAACCGGTTGCTCTCTGGATACCCAGTACCCTGAGCTAGTGGAAGGGGATGGGGAACAAAATGTGGCCCTCACTATCCATGAGGAAATGGTTGGAAACCTACTACGGTACTTGGATGTACGCAAGTCGATGGGGCCAGATGGGATCCACCCAAGGGTACTGAGAGAACTGGCAGAGAAGCTGGCCAAGCCACTATCCATCATTTATCAGCAGTCCTGGCTATCGGGGGAGGTCCCAGTTGACTGGTGGCTAGCAAACGTGATGACCATCTACAAGAAGGGCCACAGGGTAGACCCGGGAAACTATAGGCCTGTCAGTTTGACCTCAGTGCCAGGGAAACTCATGGAGCAGATTATCTTGAGTGTCATCACGCAGCACTTGCAGGGCAACCAGGCGATCAGGCCCAGTCAACATGGGTTTATGAAAGGCAGGTCCTGCTTGATGAACCTGATTTCCTTCTATGACAAAGTGACGTGCTTGGTGGATGAGGGAAAAGCTGTGGATGTGGTCTACCTTGACTTCAGTAAGGCTTTTGACACTGTTTCCTACAGCATTCTCCTCAAGAAACTGTCTGCTCGTGGCTTGGACTGGCGTATGCTTCGTTGGGTAAAATACTGGCTGGATAGCCAGGCCCAAAGAGTTGTAGTGAATGGAGTCAAATCCAGTTGGAGGCCGGTCACTAGTGGCGTTCCCCAGGGCTCGGTGCTGGGGCCGGTCCTCTTTAATATCTTTATCAATGATCTGGATAAGGGGATCGAGTGCACCCTCAGTGAGTTCGCAGATGACACCAAGTTAGGTGCGTGTGTCAATCTGCTTGAGGGTAGGAAGGCTCTGCAGGAGGATCTGGATAGGCTGGACCAATGGGCTGAGGTCAACTGCATGAAGTTCAACAAGGCCGGGTCCTGCATCTGGGGCGCAATAACCCCAAGCAGCATTACAGGCTGGGAGATGAGTGGTTGAAAAGCTGCTAGGTGGAGGAGGACCTGGGAGTATTGGTTGATAGTTGGCTGAATATGAGCCAGCAGTGTGCTCAGGTGGCCAAAAGGCCAACAGCATCCTAGCTTGTATAAGAAGCAGTGTGGCCAGCAGGGCTAGGGAAGTGATTGTCCCCCTGTACTCGGCTCTGGTGAGGCCGCACCTCGAGTACTGTGTTCAGTTTTGGGCTCCTCACTACAAGAAGGACATGGAGGTGCTCAAGAGAGTCCAGAGAAGGGCAATGAAGCTGATGAGGTGTCTGGAGAACAAGTCCTACGAGGAACAGCTGAGGGAGCTGGTTTTGTTCAGCCTGGAGAAAAGGAGGCTCAGGAGCAACCTTTTTGCTCTCTACAGGTACCTTAGAGGAGGCTGTAGTGAGGTGGGGGTGTGGTGGTTTTACTCAGGTGGGCAGCCGAGCTCCACCACAACCGCTCTCTCACTCCCCCTCTCCTCAAAGAGGAAGGGGGAGAAAATACAACACAGAGAACTCGAGGTTTGAGATAAGAAAGGTTTAATTAAAGGGAAAGGGAATGGGAGGAAAAAAAAACAGAGACAAAAGAAGCAATCAGTCCGCGCGGAAGCACAGAGAGAGGAAAAATTATTCTCTACTTCCCATCAGCGAGCGGTGTTCGGCCACGTCCTGGGAAGCAGGGCCCCAAACGCGTAGTGGTTGTTCAGGAGGAACAGCCCCCTCCCCCACGAGAGCCCCCCCTTTTATTGCTGAGTGTGACATCAGGTGTTATGGAATATCCCTTTGGTTGGTTTAGGTCAGCTGCCCCAGCAATGTCCCCTCCCCATCACTTGCCCACCCCCAGCCTGCTGGCTCTTGGGGGCTTGGAAGGAGTCCTGATGCTGTGCCAGCACTATGCAGCAATAGACACAACACTGGAGTGATATCAGTGCTGTTCCAGCTACGAGTGCAGAGTACAGCACTGTGTAGGCTGCTGTAGGGAAAAGGTGACTCCAGCTCAGACAGACCCAACACAGGGGGTTGGTCTGTTCTCCCACGTGCCTGGTGACAGGACGAGGGGGAATGGGCTAAAGTTGCACCAGGGGTGTTTTAGGTTAGATCTTAGGAAGAACTTCTTTACCGAAAGGGTTGTTAGACATTGGAACAGGCTGCCTAGGGAAGTGGTGGAGTCACCATCCCTGGGGGTCTTTAAAAGACGTTTAGATGTTGAACTTAATGATATGGTTTAGTGGAGGACTTGTTAGTGTTAGGTCAGAGGTTGGACTCGATGACCTTGAGGTCTCTTCCAACCTAGACAATTCTGTGATTCTGTGATTCTGTGATTACATGGGTTGGACAGGACTACTAAAAACTACTAAAAAAACATGTGTTTGAGTGTTGTCCAAATACTTCTTGAACTTCAGCAGCCTTGGTGCTATACCCATTTCTCTGGGGATCTTGTTCCCGTGCCCAACCACCTTTAGTAGTGAAACCATGATCCTTAACCTCCACTGTCACAGCTCCATGTCATTCCCTTGGGTCCTATCACTACTCACCAGAGAGAAAAGATCAGTGCCTCCCTCTCTGTCCTTTGTTGTGAGGATGATGTACACTGACATGAGCTCACCACTCAGCCTTCTTTTCTCTAAACTGAACAAAGATGACCCCATCCAATCATGAATCTTGCCCTCCAGACCTCTTGCCATCTTTGTAGCCCTCCTTTGGACACTCTCTAATGTTTTTTTGTCCGTGTATTGAGGTGCACAAAACTGCACACAGCACTCAAGTTGAAGCCACACCAGTGCAGAGCAGAGCAGGACAATCACTTCCCTCAACCAGCTAGCAATGTTGTGTTTGATGCACCCCAGGACATGGTTGACCTTTTTTTGCTGCCAGGGCACACTGCTGGCTCATGTTTAACTTGCTGTCAACCAGAACCTACGTATGCTTTTCCACTGGGCTTCTCTCCAGCCTTTCATCCCCCAGTCTGTACATGTAGCCAGGACATGTAAATATTTTGAGCCTCATGGTGAATGTTAATCAAATATGATTAAAATATGCTACTGATCAGCAGTAGCATATTTTCACTAAAATCAGTGAAAAAGAAAGGTGAGAGAAAAAGAAGGATCTTTCTCACCACACCACATGCTACAACGGAAGTTCAACAGAAATCCACGTAACAGAAAATCCATCATGGATGCCTTAACTACAAATAAAGTTTAAATTAGAGACTGCTTTCTTGATTACTTTCTGTCAAGGTAGATACGCAAATTCATAAGATAGTTGTCTTTCTTCATTTTGGTACTCACACCGCCTCTAGTTCTTAGCTTAGGAGATGACTATGATAGTACAAGATCCACTTAATTAGCTGAAAAGGAGATAAAAGTACAGAGGAGAAGAGGAGTAGCTTCAAGGATTATATAGAGATTTTTTTTTAAAAAAAAAAAAAAGAAGAAGAAAAAGAAAGAAAGCAAACAAAAAGAATTTTTCTGCTGCTGAATAGAGAGGAGCAAGAAAAAAAGCAGCAAATTGGGAAGGAGTTAGGATGAGAGAAAGCATGGCATAACACTGATGTTCTCTAAAGGTGTTAGCATGACCCATGCAGAAATGGAAGTGGTAGCTTTATAAAGTAGAGGTGACCTCTGGCAAACACAAGGTACAGTCCAAGGAGCATGGAGAAATAACTATATCCTGCTTTGAAAATTGATGAATATGAAGGAGAAAAAAAAAAAATGTAATGATAAAAGAATCTACATTGTAATGTGTTTTTATCCACAGACATTAAGAATTGTGGGAGCAGGAGCACAGGAAATGAATATCAGACACAATGTACATTATAAGACATTTCCCTTAAGAAAATGAAAACATTCTATTGCTCTCTTGAAAAAAAAATGTAGAATTTAATAGAAAACTATATTCCTGCTACAGCATTTTGCTGGATATTTCATATGAGCTATAAAATCTTATTATTTTCTATTAATATTTTTTGTATGTAAGAGTTTCTGTAGAATCTGTTTTAGTCTAATCCTAAATTCCATATGATTTTTTTTTTCTAAAAAGATTACTAAATCATCTTCAGTAAAGAGACACAAATGAACATTGCATTTCCCACACTTCCCCTCAGCTGAGCTGTTCTCTTAGGCCTGTTACATGAAATAATATTTGGTGTGTCACTTATTTATATTGTTTACTGCATGATCTGTTACCTGTTTTCAGGAAATGTAGCCTAGTTTCATGAACTTGCCAAATGCCAGCTGAAACTAAAATATATAGCATTATTTACTCCACTCAGAAATGGATTTAAAATGGAGGAGTCAGGGGTATAATAAAATAAATGACAGAAAGAAATGTATCCTATTTAATGTGGAGATCGACAACAAAATGCTTCTTAGATATTTTTGTCAGAATAACATTTTTTTTCTCCTCTTCTCTAAATAGACCTATCTATGACAGTATCTCTGTACATAATAAGATGTAAGTGGGGTTTATTCTATTGACTTTTTAAAACAATTCTTAATATTGCTTATAAAATTCTGCCAGAAAGTACTCATTTTAATCATCAGTCAGCATTTTTATTATATTATAATCCTTAATTGATTGACGTTTAATCACAGTCTTTGTATTTTACTATCCCTTGTCTCATAAGAGGCAATTTTCTCTTTACTGTAGTTTAACAGCTGATGAAAAAGATTTAAGGAAACCTATAAACTTAAGATTGGTTAATGGTCCCTTATAAAAGAATATTACACTTCTAGGATCCATTGCGCAGATGTGATACTCAATTGTAGAAATGTGCATGGGGTTTATTAAATTACAGCACAAATCTTCAGTCTTCTGAATTATTGTTCATGTTGGTATTGTTAGGCAAATGGGGAGACACATTATTGCTTCCAGTTGTTCACATTACTGTGGTGTAATACAGTCAGAGACAGCTGGCACATTGCTCTAGGCAAATTCTGAGCTAGAGCAGCTGCAGAGTTCTGGGCCCCAAGTGAAGGTCCAGCACCGCTGAGTCAGTACTGGGTGGCTCATCAAAAGATGTCCAAAAATTAAAAGAAAAAGTTGCTTTTCCTCAAATGTGATGAATTTTGAGCAACTAATTAATGTGGATATTTTGGTTTTGTTTGGAAACCAGTAAACAAGTGAAAGCACTAGTAAAACCATTTGTCCTAGTTGTAAGGCAAAATGTGAACTGTAGATATTGTTGGCTGCCCTCATGGAGGCACAGAATAATATGAGAAGTTCTCAAATATGGCACAAAGAATTAATAGTTTTGCAAGTTTTGAGTTTTACTGAATGCTGTTTAAAAATTAATGTACAAGTGTAGTTTGCATCTGATATGCAAAAATGCCATATTAATATCAAATATTTTATTATTTAGATGAAATAAATCAATATATATCAGATAGTTAGATAATACATCCATTCTTCATGGTCTTAAAGATCACAGTAAAATCATTAAGATAATTGACTTTGAATTCTTACATGGACCAGCCTGCTATATTTCACCAAGTACCTGCACATTCTAGCCAGTAACTTTGATTAAACATATCTTCCAGGAAGGAAACACAGACTTCAATTTTTTCATAATTTCACAAGTCCCTTAGTAATTTCTTGAAATAGGTACTCCTTGTCATAAATATTTATCTTGCTCTACTTTGAACTGATGGCAACTCCAGCCTTTGTGCCTCACTGTGGAATGGCAAGACCTACATGTACATAGAGCTCTGAGAGTTTAGTTTCTTTTTCGGCTATCAGGTGGAGTGCTTTTGTTTTCTGAGATATCTGTAACTTTCACTTTAAAGGTGTCATCCTGGCCCTACTACAGACAGGACAAAAATGTCTTCTGAGACATTCGGGGTGCCAGAATAGAGGCAGAACTTCAGAACCTCCCATTTTGAACCTGGAATTCCTTCTGGACTGCAAATTAGAGTTGAAAAAGGCCTAAAGAATTAGGCCTATTAATAAATAAATAAATAATCATTATTCTTTGCCTATTTTTTAGGCCTTTTTAGGCCTAATCTGCATTTCTTAAAACTCCATAGACGTGCTTTAATTAATGTAGTCAGTTCTCCAATTTCAACCCAGATCTTTTCTCATGAGATAATTAATGCAAAAAGGTCAGAAAAACAAAACAAAACAAAACAAAACAAAAAGAAAAAGTAAAGAAAAAAAAGAAAAACAACACATTTACCAGTCCTGGTCCATTAGAGGGCTGGAGCCCACGAAGAAAGGCTGAGAGAGATGGGAAAGTTCAGCATGAAGTAAAGAAGGCTTTGGGAGACCTCATTGTGGCCTTTCAGTTCTTAATGGGGGCTTATAAAAAACATGGAGATCAACTTTTTGCTCAGGCAGATAGTGATAAAAATAGGGGAAATGGTTTTAAACTGAAAGAGACTGGTGAGGCACTGGAACAGGTTGCCCAGAGAAGTTGTGGATGCCCCATCCCTGGAGATGCTCAAGGCCAGGCTGGATGGGGCTTTGAGCAACCTGATCTGGTGGGTGACATCCCACCAGATGGCAGGGGGTGTTGGAGCTAGATCATTTTAAGGTCCCTTCCCACCCAAGCTGTTCTATGATTGTATGATTCTATGGTGAACAAAATCTTATCAAACCACAAAAGATACAGATAACAATGATGCACAAGTAAAGGGTCAAGGAACATTACCAAAATTATTATGACAGCTAGGTGTAGCCTTGCTTCCATGTAAGATCCAGATTTAAGTGTCTAGGGAGATTTCCCACCAGTTTTTGACAACAGGGTGTATTAACAATCTTGTCAATCCATTTTACCAGATGCATTTAGAGATGCAGCTAAGAGATTATAACTTTTTCTTTTGACTGATATTCTTGTGATCCAGGCTTTGGATGCTTTGAGGTTTTTTTGTTGCTGTCTAGTTTATACTGTGATGTATTATAAAACCACATGAAGACTGAAGCTAGTACAGCTTCAGAGACAAAATGTAACTGCTAGCTTTCTGAGTAGGGTTTCTCAGTAAAAATAAATAAATAAATATATAGGCACCTTGGATTTTCATGGTTGTCCACTGATTTCTGTAGCTTAACAAGTTAATTAAAAATGTAATACCTCTAAAAATGAAAAGTATCCTGAATATGAGTTAAATTTTGTTGTTGTTGTTGTTTGTTAGTTTGTTTGTTTTTCTGCATTGATAAGGGTTGTTATCTCTTATCAGCAGTTGATGCCTAGGTTGAATGCTCTCTTATTCCACTTTGGGGGGGGTAGCTGGGTACTTTTTTTGGGAGTGGGGGGCCCTGAGACTCTAAAACTTCATCACCACCCCCTTTTTTGGCTCAGAATAGCCCTAAAGGGTTATCTTCAAATGACACCTGTTTAATAGAATTCTTTAACAGGGCTGAAGGTATGTTTCCCACAACAATAAAAGGGTGGAAAGGAGTCTCTGTAGGATGCTGCTTGGCTGAGTTCCTGTTGGTATGATTATTTTCATTCTTCTGGGATTTTATTGTATTATTAATGATATGTGAGGGAGTTTAGAGCCTTAGACAGGCATCTTTTTAATTATTTTAATCTAAATGAATTTATTGTGGCTACCCTTAGAAAACTATGTCAACTCAATACAAGCTTACATATTACAAAGGTTTTATCTTGTTCTCAATCAAATCCTTTCCAAACTTTACAGTTTTTCCACAATGTCCACAAGAAATTCAGAATCACAAGAATAAAACAAGATAGGCTAGGGCTGTAAAGCCCTCTCTTGTCTATATTTAAAACTGTAAAGTCAAGGCAGAAATTATTTCTTTTGGTGTCTTTTAGGTCAATAGGTCATATTATTATCACTTGGGATAGTAAGGTATTACCCCATAGTTATTTTAACTTTTATATACTCAGGTCATGCTCTCAATGAATATCCATACCTATTTGCTACAGAGCAAATGTGAGCAGCGCTGAAATGCTGCTGAAGAAAATCTGCAGATTTCACTCCCACAAATGTTTGCAAATATCCCTTGCCCCTGTGCTCTACTCCCTACCCTGCAACAAAACATTCAACTCTCTATGAACAAAGACAAAGAGCCTTAGCAGTTCAGTTGGTATTTGGCATGCGTGCCATTCAGCAGGTGCGTGCTAAATTGCATTAGACTTAACACCAGGAATCAGATCACTAATTGGGCACCAATGTGAAGAATTTTTCTCATTTGGGACCTGAATTGCAACACTTATATCCCTTTAGGCAAGGCATCACAACCTTCTTATCCCAAAGCAACAGCGCTACCACTTGAGCTAAAGGAGAATCTCCATTAGCTAACAGGAGTAGCACTTACTGTATATCCTGTTTCTAGGCTGCAAGCCACAATAGGAGAAAATCATTATAATCCCTTAGTGATTTATAATCATTGTGACTGTTGGTCTCTATATTTTCTAACTTTTCATTTATTTTTAATTCTGTGTAAAATCGTTTGGATGAAATAAGCAAAGAGTGCACTGGTTCTCAGGATTCAAACAAAAGAGATTTTCACTTTTTAGGGAGATTGGAGAAATTAAGCATGCTTGATATTTTTTCTCTTCTCATTTCTTAGCTCCCTCATTTCTACTAATTCTAAAATGTGAACTCTTTTCTTACCGTTTTTATTTTACAAGCTGTAATGAATTGTAAAAAGACTCTAACATTACATTTATGAAAATTCCTGAAAAAATACAGCTTTCTTCCCATAAATATCAGTATTTGGGTATTCGGTTCTTTCTCAAGCTTCTCCATTTCAGGGCCAAGGCATAGTACCTGGGTCCAAGAGGAAGTATTGAGCTTGATATACAGTCAAACATCTTAGTTGTCTATCTACATCTGAGAGACTACCTGACTTGAGGTACATATACCTTAAGGATTTCATCTGTTGCACTTCAGCTATGAGATGTGCAATGATTATAGAATCCTTCTGTCTGCTGAGAGTTAAATGTGCTGAGCATTAAATCACTCTTGCTTCTCAAGTACTTTGTGCTCTGTGGAAAACAAGAGTACATGCAGGTATATAATTAAGATAACATATTCCTAGTCAATTATGGTAGACATAACAGCATAACAGTCTTTTAACAGTCTTTTTTTTTTTTTTTTTTTTTTCCACATAGGTAGTTTATAGGTATTATAGGTATTATGTACACTATTATAGGTATTATGTACACTTCTGTATAGTGTCAGCATTTCATTTCTAAAATTTTCACTTCTAAACTTGTCCTATGGGACTCTTTCCACACCACTCCACATCTCTCTCTAAAATTGCTATTAATTTGGTATTTTTGCCTAGGTTGGTTGTTTTCTTTATTTTTGCAAGAACATATGGCAACAATTCAGATAGAAGGATCTTTACTTTACTTAAGGAATTGTGCATATTCTTCATTTCAAATGCTCCAAAAGGATCCAAAGCATGAGTGAAAGTGCTCTGTTGAAAGCAACAGAGATAGTGTATGCATATTTCCTCATCAATTAAAATTTGTATTCAAAATAAATTGTATTATTATTAGTTCTTTCCCTCACTAGAAATTCTTTTTGCTCTTAAAGCAGCTTCTGATCTAATTCCTAAGAAGAAAACCTGTCAATCAGTAGTAACAGATGAAATTACAGAATTGTCCTACGAGGGATTATTATATTTCAGTTTCCTTTTTTTTCCAACTCAAATGAAAGGCTAGAATTTAAATAAATTCCTAGGAATTCAGACACTCAGGAAAATGTAATCTGAAATCCTATGAAATATATGATTTGAAAGTCAAAATGATAGAGATCAAAATGAAGTGATTTTGGTCTGTTGAAGCAAGTGCATTAATTAGCCCCCTCCCAGGATTTTTTTTTTTGTTTGTTTCAACAAACTAGTTCTTTCTGATAGAAAATTCTTCCATCAGGGATGATCTTTATTTTATTTTATTTTTTCTTATCCATACTTCTAATTATATTGCCCCGAGTGAGAGAAAAAGGAATGCACAGAGTCAGAATACAAGTATCTTTCAAAACTAAACACATTTTCACCTGCCCCAAAGACTACTCCCCTACTGATCCATATCTGTAGTTACAGAGAATTTCAGTGGGGTTTACTTGCAAGTTACTGACAGCTGAAAATTGACACTTGTTCCAGAGAAGAAAAACATAAGGTATTCAGTTAAAAAAATGCATTATTCTCTCATTATTCCACAAAATCCTTCACAGAAACTTTTCTAGCTCTGAAGGCCTAGACTTTACTCCTTACAACACATTCATCATCAAGTGGTATTGCATAAACAGAACACAGAGTCTTTCTCTGAATACATCATTTATTCCACTCATTATTGATGAGTTAAAGGTTATCAATAACTCAAGGAAATATAATAAATCATCTGCCTTTTGTCAGACTATTATGTATTCTTTGTATGTCCTGTAGTTATAACTAATTTCTGTGGCTTGCTTGCTGCAATTTTATTTTTTTGTTAAAACATGAGAATTAAGATGAATTAAAACAAAAGACTACAAACAACTCATCTTTGGTCTAGTCATGTCACTTTTCAGAAAAGAATCACTAAGGCCACAGCACTGGCCTTACATTGGCAACACATTGTTGCCAGACTCATAAACTGGAATTACTTAATGCATTTAATGTATAAATGCATGTACAGTGCATGCCTACAGGAGAACATCAGGGAATGAAATAGGCACTCCTAACCCGCAGTTCACCTGCACTGCTGCAGATATCTGTGTTAAGAGAGGAAGAATCACATGTCAGACCTATCCCATGCTCCTCGAGTTCACCTCAGGTGAGCTGAAAGGCTCCCTGCAGTCCATGTCTGGTGAGACAAATCCTAGACCTGCAGACAGTGCAAGCAGTAGCTGGAAGGAAAGAGAATTACCCATTACAAGCAGACATATGTTTTTGGTTAGAATAACTTTTGCTATATTGCATGCACTTAGTAAAATAAAACCTGACACTGTTGCTCTTTTTCTGTGATACTAGGTAGAAATAAGTTCTTCATAGAGATGAATGTCTTTGAGAAGAAGGTATTCATTGTTAGAAAAATGATGTCTAGTTATTATGAAGGTCTTTCTTTTCAAATCTCTCTCTCCTCTTCTTCTGCAATAGATACTTTAACATCAGAAGAGGATGGTAGTAGGTGCTTTTTGAATGATGAAAAAAGAGGACATGGATTTGTAACAGCCCATGTGCACTGCAACATTAAAAAAAAAAAAACAACAAACATATAACTATATGTTAATGCATCTAACATATGTCTACTGCTAAAAGCTGTACTCTGCTAAAGCCTTTGAGAGTCTGCTTAAGTGCAAAAGTAGAAGTGATCCTACTGATGGTAGACCTGTGTGCTTCGTCCTGTATACCTGTCACAGTGCTTTGCTGAATTGGGTCTGCAGCATGTTCCTTTGACTGCTATGCTGAGTTGGAAATACTAGCCACCTTATGCTTATTGTTCATGTGCCACTTCATGGAAAAGAAAAGAAGCATTTAAATCAAGGAGTAAGCATTTGCAGTAAGGAGATGCATGTATTACAGTGGTGGAACTGAGACAGAGTAAAATCCCGCTGTGCTTGTCCTTTCTGTGGTACACATAGAGAAGCGATGTTAAATCAGTGGAGTGAGGAATAATTAATGCTAGTTTGTAGGGGATAACTAAAGCAATATCACTGCAATCTCAGATTGCACAGAAAACCAACTGTGTAGTTGGGAGATAAATAAATGTCTTTCTATGCTCTTCTCAAAGAATAGAGCAGTTTTGACAACTCAATTTCACTTTCAAATGTCACTAATTATTTAGAAAGAGGGAATGTTTGTTTTTTGTTGCCCAGAAAAAGCTGTTTAGCAAGACCTTAATGCTGGAAACATTACAAAAAAATGTGAATTCCATTTTATAACACATCAAAACATCCTTCCCAAAACATCACTTCTTACATTTGTGCGAGGGTCTGCATCACATACATAATAATGGCATTTTCTGAATTTCTCAGAGGAAATTGTACATTTTAATTTCTGTCCCCAAAATTGTTTTATGTCTGTTTATTGTATATCTTTGCTTCCCTTCCACAGCAAAGACAGCTTTGACTGATGAGTATATTCTTGTATTTTGTTTCAGTCAAAACCTTTCTTTCTAAAACCAGTGGTTAACAGTCAAAAATGTTAATATGAAAGTCAGCAGTATTACACGGAAGTCATTGTTTCATAAGAAAAAAGAGATTAATAATTTAAGGCAGGCTCTAAATTAACAAAGAGAAAGTGGACAATGTAACTACACTGTACCGAGATGGATGCCCTTTTCCCTTTAATTCTTTTTTCCCAGATCCATAGTGGTGTCACTCAAGTTTCAAAACTCAACATTACCAATTGCCATCATTATATATAGCTTCATATGCCCAGAGCAAGATGTTAAGGCTCATAGCTGCAGCTTTGAGGATGAAGAGCATTTGTGTCAGTCTACATGAGATAATTGGAGACACCCCTGTACAATGGGCAAAGCCAGCCATTTGGAAGCTAATAATGTTTTAACCAGGAGCCTGGGGGTTGAGAAGGGATTGGAGGTGCTTACCAAGTACCAAATCCAAATATGGTTTTCTTTTCCTAAAGAAACAAATGGATAAGGACAAACATTAGCAGATAATTTTCTGAGTGTGTGCAAGCCTGTTCTTAACTTTTGACCTTAGTTATCTTGCATGGCTCCAGACCTTCTCCAGTCTGAAATGGAGGTTCAGGAGGGTAGGAAGGAAAATACCATGGCAGGGATCTCAGAACTATCCTGAGTTTTCTTTTTCATTGCCTAATTCATACATCTGAGAAGGAGCAGTGATATGGGAAATTATGGTTCTAGAGTCAATGTGGTATAACAGTGCTAAATGAACATCTTATTCAGTGTGTTTAAACAGATTCTGATAACTATTTTCCTACTAGTTGAAAAACACACTGGTGCTACTGTGTATGAGGCACATATGCAAACAATGTCATTGTTATACGGACAAGAATTTGGCGTTCACAATTGACAATATGCAGTGACATCAATTATAGGTCCCTTACCTAAGCTGAGCACAGACTGCATTTTGCCAGCTTGGAATATTTTGCCAAAAGATCAGTTCATAGAAATACAATTATTATGGATTAGGAGAAAAAGAAATACTGTGCTCTGTTCAAAGACTTTATGGAGCAGAGATTTGTTCTCAGGGAGGAAGATAGGAATGGCTCTCCTTTTGGGGAGCTAGCTATATCCCCACTTTCTGAAACAGAGTCGCAATGGTGACTGGCTGTCTGCACTTAACAGACAAAGTTAGGAAAATAGCAGGCAGGATGGCATCCTCCCCCACTAGTTTTTTGTTGTTCAAGGACGTAGACTTGGAAACTGTGAGGCAGGGAGCCAGTTTTCCATTTCAGCTTTATGTGCTGCTCTCTCAGTGCACACACAGTTTTTAAATGCAGGTCTCCACCTTGTCTGAAGAGCAGTAATTAAGTGGGGTTTTGGTTGCCCCAGGCTGCCAGATAATAGGAACTTTCCTATCTTGATGAGCTGTCCCAGAGGATCTGTGCTTTTGGTACCTCCCAATTTGACTGCTCCAATGCACTTGGTATTGGGCAACCTTGAAAACTGCTCAGAAATATCAGCTTCTGTGATAGGTGGTGATCTACCATGTGCAGGGAATTTCTCACTGGTTTTGGTTCAACTTATTAATGACTACTGGCCTACTTTGTCTCAGAAGTGGCAACCAGTTAAGGATGCTCCTGACCATCCTTAGGTTTGAAGTGGTAAGAGGAAATGAAAGCACACAACTGTTGACAGCTGGCTCTTGGCTGGTCCAGAGGTGTGAAACTTTATCTCTTGAATGAAGATCATTGCTTCAATGGCTCAGCATAGCTCAATAATTTCATTGCATTAACTCCAGCTTTCTAGGAGCAAGTTGTTTGGCAACTATATATTTGCAAGGGTATGTTATTTTCTGTATTGACTTTTTTCTTATTTTTAGTTATGTTATATTGTGTAAATTTCCTGGAGATTATACTAAGTGCACAGTGTATACATACATACATAAGTTCGAGTTAGAAAACTAACAGATAACACAGTATGAAAAAGGGCCAGCCAGTTTTCAGGAGGCAGCCTGGGAAAGAGGATTTGTTATTTTATGAGGCTTACACTAGTTTAACTTTACAATGCATGGAACTTTTCCCCAACCAACTGAACGCAATAAAAGAAGGTAAATATATATAAATAAATAATAAATAAATATATTTGTGGATTCTTCCTTGACATACTTAATACTGTCCTATGCAATGGTTGGACCTGATGATCTCCTGAGATCTCTTCCAGCCTCCACAGTCCTATATTCCCATGGTTCAGATAAATGTGGGCTGAGAATCCAGTTTAAATTTCTTTGGCCCAGCATCAGATATTAAGCAAAGTATCATCAGTATCATCTGCTTGTTTCCTCTCATGCTACAGGTCTGAAATAATGTACTGGGTTTACATGGCAAGGTTCTGGTAGCAGAGGGCTATGTGGGTGGCCTCTGTGAGAAGAGCCCAGCAGCTGCCCCATGTCATATCAGCCAGCTCCAGCCACCTCCAAAAGGGACCCACCAATGGCTGGAGCCGATCTGGTGAGTGACACTGGTTGGGGCTCTGGGAGAGCAGATTTCTGAAAGAGGGGAAAAAAACACCTGCTGTTCAACAGCAGCTGGGAGAGAGGAGTGAGAACCAGCCCTGAAGACCCCGAGGTCTTCCTGCAACAGCAGGGCAAGAGGTGCTCCAGGCTCGCAGCAGCAATTCCGCTGAGGCCTGTGGAGAGGCCCCTGGTGGAGCAGGTTGTCCCCCTGCAGCCCATGGGTCCCACATGGAGCAGATCACCACACTGCAGCCTGTGGAGGAGCCCCCTGTAGAGCCAGTGGATGTGGCCTGAAGGAGGATTCGGCCCATAGAGGGGAGTATAACAAGAGGGGAGAGAACTATCAATATCGACACAATTTTAATTCTTATTCAGCTAAGAATCTGGGTCATTTTCATGGAATAAAAACAAAATAGTGTCTGTATGGTCAGAAATTTTCTGGTGAGTCTGGAGTTACACATCTGTATAATGGCAGTAAGACACTTGCACAATAGTAGTGGGACTGTAATGAATTTGGAGATGCTGCCACAAGACATTATCAGTCCTGATATTTATTCATTAATACATTTTTAAAACTGTTTGATTAAATCCAAATACTTCACAGTTTATTTTTTTTTGTTCTTTTTTTTTTTTTCTTTTTTTTTTTTTGTCCAGTGGTTTCAATGAAGAGATTTCTCAGCAGTAGTTTGAATTTTGTATTAAAATAAAGGGAGAGAAGGAAACTGAATTTTCCAAAGGATATCGATAGGAAATAGTTCATTTCCTTCCTCAGCTTCATTTAGTTAATGTGCTCACTTTTTTTTTTTTTTAATTAATTAATTATTTATTTATTTTTAATAAAAAATGTCCAACTGCTTTCACTTCACAGTTTGAACCCTCAAGATATATTTGGAGAACAAGAGAGGTTTTTCACTTGGATTTCCTTGTGGGATTGCTTGATTATATGGAGAAAAAAGGTACCGTATTAAGCCAAGCAGAGCTGAAGGTAAAGCACATCTGAATAGCTGACTTAGTGCCTCATATATGAAGCAATCCCTGTCAACAGGCTGTAGTAGATAAAAATCACACAGCTTTAAAAGGTTTAAATAGATTTTGTTAAACTGAGTGAGAGAGTGAGACATAGGTCTGAAAGTGCATGACTCATTTGGATTCTTATATTATGTAGGAGCTCTTGTGTTTTTTTCTTTTGTTGTTGTTTGTTTGTTTGTATTGTTTTGTTTTTTCTTAAAGGACTCATTTGGCAGGCATTACAGTTTCAAAACAAAAATTTCAGATTGATTTTTGAATATCTGCAATCAGGTTGTATTTAACTTTTTCCTTTTCAGATCTCTAATAGATCCAATATCTGGAAGAATAAGCATCAATAAAAATATTGTATGACAGTTTTTTAATGCTTTAGGTCAACATCTCTACCTGATTATGACAGCTTAAATGTGATTTTAGTTCTAAAGCAGATCATCTACATTGTTACCAATTTGTCTTCCCAAGATTAAGTTTTATTCATCTTGATATTTCTGTATTTGAGGCTATTTAAAGATTAGAAGTAGTTTTTCTTTCTTTCAACATTTCTTTCCATTAGTTGGTTAAAATACTCCACATATGAAATTACCAGCTGATTTGATGGACTTATTAACTAAAATTTCAACATTCGATTTTAAAATCAAGCCATGTGTCTTTATCTAAGCAACATGAAAAAAAATGCTGATAAAAACTCTTTTTTGTTTGCCTCTTTATTTTTATTTTTTAAATTTTTATGCTTTTGACAGATAACTACAGGAAAATTGTACAAGAGATTCTCAGAAACGTCTATGATACAGATATATATATATATTTAAGGGAAGGCTTTTGTTGTTCCTGATGTTTCTAAACAAAAATGGAAAATTCAGGGCAGCTGAAGAACTAGTGAAATTTGACTCAAATTTCCAGTATAAACCCTTCCAGGCATTCTGTATTTGGTTAGCATCTATGATAGCAGAGTCCTAGTCTGTGCCTCGTCTGTACAGATAACTAAAAGCTATACTACTGATCACCGTCTGTGCTGCTCTGCTTACATGGTCTGTGTGAGCAGAGATATGGCAGAGCAGAAGTTCCTGTAACCTCTCTTTAATTTTCTTCTATCATCATTACCACCAGTGGCAGTCGATTATGTTTTTTTTTTGTTTGTTTGTTTGTTTTGTTTTGTTTTTTGTTTTCCCTGTGTTTGAACGCATCCCAGCCCAAGACTTGACGCTGTGCTGAACTCTGTAGGGGACATCTATGCAGATGTTATTGAAACCAGGAGGGTAGCAGAGCAATACTGAGCCTCTGACTTTCTTCTGCTGTCTGCTACACCCCTTGTGCTGCCTTTCCTCTGTTCCCACATGCAGAAGACTTCCCATCTACTTTCAGGTTGACCTGGCTATGCCAACAGCTAAGCCATGTCAAAAGGCACAATAGCCAATGAAGCTGCTTTTGCTGAGATGAAGGCATAATAAATTCTTAAAATAAAAATGCTGTAACTAAAAGTGGTACCTTTCTAACAATAAAATAAAATAAAATAAAATATAATAAAATAAAATAAAATATAAATTTAAGAGGTATGATCCAAACTCTGCTGCTGCAAATTAACTTTGTCAGTGCACTATTATGTCATGTTCTCATTCCTTTTAGAAGTGCCGTAGTAAAGCATAAAAACATTTAAAATCACAGATGTGCAGTTACAGATATCAAATTTTCAGGCAAAATAAAATAGCCATTCCCTGCATGAAAGTTCTGTTATATAGAAGTAATCCAATATCTCACTGAAAGGTGATTTAACTCTAAATTAAAAGATCCATATTTCTATAGGAAATAGACTGGGTTATTGAGCAGTCAACTCAATTTATTTGTAAATAGCATCCTTCATGCAAAACATCCAAAGATAAGTGAAGAAAGAGCTACAGGTGCATTTTTACATTCTAATCAGAGTGAGGAATGAAAGATGTGAGAAAAGGTCAGAGAAACAGGTGAATGCAACTGATTTTATGAATCAGTCCTGAAATTATCTGGGAATACTTGAGATCTGATAAAGATAGTAACAGCCTTGTTACCCTGAAATGAGACCTCTTTAACAGAATAGCATAATCTGTATACAACAGATAGGGTGGCGGCTTTGAAGAAAGTAGTCAAATCTCCCTCACAAAATATCCTCATATATGAAGTCAAATAAAGGGAAAGCAAAAGGCTCTTAGAATACATCTTACCACTTAAAGAACAGTTATGCAAAATTTCCACTGACTTCAGAGGTCTAGCATCGGGTACATAATGACTAACAGATAGCATAACTCAGTTAGCAATGAAAGACAATTTTGATTATTTTCCCCTGGGAGAAAAGAACAACAACATAAAAACAACCAACAACCACAAATCTAACTAAGTAGTGGAAATTAAAGGTAAAATAACACAGTGCATTCAAACATTATCACTGCAACCGAAATATATGATATTGTTAAAATGCATAAAGCCAACAAGTGATTTTAATGGCGATGTAACAAGGAAACACAAGAAAAAGCATAACTGAGACCGACATGAACATCGGGTCTGATCATCTGTAAACCAAGAACACCGGTAACATCTTCACTCACAAATAAACTGCCTTTTGCGCTCAGCAGTGGAGCTGACAGGCTTCAATCAATGTAGAAATTATGCCACCTTCTGGTCGTCACATAGATGACAGCTCATTGTATTTGTAGACTGATCGATTCATGAACAGTTTAGGCAAAACTTGCTTTATACACATAAAAAGACTTGCCACAAGTACTAAGCCTTTTTTTTTTTTTTCTTTTTTTTTTTTTTCCCCTTAGGAGGAGAACGTTTCATAAATATTCTTTAGTGACCACTTGAAACCAAATGTCTGATATCACTGCAACATAGAGAATAATACAACGTAAACTATTTTATTTTGTGGAAATGACAAACAAATGGGATAGCCTTTTTTTTTTTTTTTTTTTGGTTTGTTTTATTGATAATTTCCATGAAATTCTTAATTTTAGGGATGCTTACTGTACCAAATGATGGTATAGTGTCTATGTGTTATATTCAAATCAACTAAACTGGAAGAACTTGCTATGACTGCGTACAACATGGCAATCCTGCACTTCCAATTCCCTGATAAATGTTAAGAATAATATTCTCAACAAATTCAAAGTTGGGTAAATTTCAAGTTAGCTGCCTAACTTTCTATAACTATTCTCAAGTTCTCAAGTCAGCTAATGAGTATTGTTTGGTTGCAGTAGAAAAGAAGACTGGATGATGCTTTTTTATTTTTTCAGAGCAAATTATATTAAAATCTATTTGAATTAGGTGTTTTGCTAAACAACCCTAAGGCACAGTAGTAGATTCTGATATAGATCCCCTTTCCAGAACAGATATTCTAAGGCTGGATTCTTTGGAAAACTCCTTGGGGACTTCCTCCAATTTCAGCTTGGTGGATTGCAGGACATGAAAGATTCTTTATGCATCCTTTAGCTAGCTCAGACCTGCAATGGAAAGCCCTGTGGATCATCCTTTCTCTTGATTTCCTTTTCTCCATAATGCTAGCCTCTTCAAATTCTATGTATTCTTATGTTTATATCAGCTTCCCAGGTTTTAAAAGTTCCTCTGTCCATCTTGATCACCTTTCCTGCTATCATTGCTGCTTTTTGAGATAAATTAGGACTCCCTTGGGAAGCACTGTACCTATGCATGTTACCACTAATTGACTTCCACATCACTTTCTAGAACTGCTGTCTTCAGCCCTCTACTCTTATGGATAAAGACTGCACGAACGGATTGTTATTAACTTTCCTTCTAGCCAATACAGACAGGAGAGCTAAATAAAACTCAAATATTTAAATCCACTTGGGTAATTTGGATTGCATACTCTCAGTATAAGTTCCCTAAACACATCTTTACAGTACTTATTTCCCATTTATTCACCATCCTTCTTCCTTGGACCGTAATAATATAAGACAAACCATTGGTCTGATTTGTACAGTTCTGAAACATAGCCATTGTTTTCAATTATTTTTCACATTATAGTCTCTGATCATTTATTTTTTATGCTTAGTTATGCTAATTAGGTTAAAAGCCCCTAGTTGTAAGCAGGATTTTTCTTTCACAATGTTTGAAAGTTATTTTATATAGGTTGTGACAATCCATGTGTTTATAACAGAATGTAATATTCGTAAAAGGTTTAGCCGGTGGAGAATAAAACAATAATGTTTGGTATTTTTTTAATTTCTTTTCAATGGAAAAAATCTTGTAAGTACAGAATGGAATTTGCATAAATGGCAGTTAATGAATTCTTTGAGTAGAGTAACAAACTAAATACTGAAAAGATATTTAAATAGCACAGAGATTTCTTGCTCAGGAAGTTTTGATCCAGTAAAGAAGTTATTATCCTCCTTTCCTCCCCTCACCCCCTTGTCTTCCCCTTATCTTCCCCTTCCTTCCTTCCTTCCTTCCTTCCTTCCTTCCTTCCTTCCTTCCTTCCTTCCTTCCTTCCTTCCTTCCTTCCTTCCCTCCCTCCCTCCCTCCCTCCCTCTCTTTCTCTATTTCCTTCTTTCCAAAAGATGATTACATATGAATGTAAAGTCAGTGATATGCTTTTTTGTATGTATCCTTAGCCAAGATTTGCTGAGGTAATTGGAGATTATTGCATAGTCGTGTGAAATCCTGAATTTTATTCAGAGTTCAGTCTTCACTAAACACAAAGTCAGGTCAGCTGAAAGCCCACCTGGAATTTATTTCTAAGTAGAGAGAAGCTCCAGGGTCATTAAGATGAAGACTTGTAAAGGAAGTCAGAACTTCATAGTGAATACACTTACTTTATGGCTTTGAATACAGAATCAGCCTCTGCAGATTTGCCCTGAAGTGTTTCTAGTTATCTAAGTTCCAACAAAAGCTTGAGACATCCATAGCCATTTTGCACCCACCAGGACTGTGAATCATAATATGATAATTTTTAAGAAAGCACAATCAGAATGAGTAGAAACATAAGCACAGGGATATGAAGTGTCAATTGTACTTACTGTAGTGCATGCTGCCATTTAGTACAAAGTGAATAATTACATCAGAGGTGTTCATTTAACTTCAAACCCCTAGATCTTATATTTTAATGGCAAAATGACACCTCAATGCATCTTAGAAATTGCCATGAATTTTTGGTCTCCTCCTGAAAAGTGTGTAAAATATATTGAATGAATTGTTTAAGAGTTTCACTTCTTGTCCTTAGATTTCTCAGTCTCAGATATTGCATGTTATGTTTTCATGAGTATACAAAAGTTGTACTTTCAACTCTCTCCTTTTATGTGGTGTTGGCTTTTTCTCTATACATATTTTGAAGTCAAAATGTCCCTAAATGAAACTCCAAAGCTTTATTGTACAAGTTGTTAGAAGGTGGTGCAGTTACTAGAATTAGTAGAAGACTACCTGATGACATTTAGAATGATTGGAGTAGATCCCTATCAATCTGCCTAAAGAAAAGATACAGGATGTGTCTTCAAGCATTATGTGGGGCGTCTCTTAAGGTAAAGGAGACAATTTTTGTGAGGGAAAAGACGAATCAGCTCATGGGATGCCATTGGAGTTAGCAAGAGCTCAGTACTTTAGATTTAGCCAGTCTTGTATTTGTTCCAGTTGAAATATATATATAAAGTGGGAAAACAAACATAAAATCCTAAGCATGGCAAAATACAGTCATCAGTTTTCCATTATAAGTGAGCTAGCATGGTGTAATGTTATACAAAGGTAAAGCATGCCTACATTGATCATCTTTTTTATCTTTCCCTTTTTTTTTTTTTTTTTTTAATGTGAAATCATTTTTTTTTTCTCCTTCTCTCATTAAAGAAAAAAAAAAATCTCTATCATGACTTTCAGATTTCTAGGTGATCCATGGCATTTGACAGAACACAGTAAGGAAGGGCCAGAAAGCCTGCAGAGATTAATGACACTTTTGCCAAGTGATGAATTTTGTGGGCTTAGAAACATGGCATTTTGCATTCTGTCAAGATCAGAGCGGTTTTTAAGCTGTTTAAGTTGTGATTATTTTCTCACATCTGTTTCATTGAAAACTAATTGTAGATCTGAAGTTACAGTTTTTAAATAATTCATAAAAACATAAATCCAGAGGAAAGTGGCAAAGGTATACAGGAACCCAGTGAAGTACAAAGAAAAGGGTCACATCAGCTGTAGTTATCTGAGCACTTCTCTTACCAGTGAAGTACTTAATTAGGCCCGTCTGATTGTTTGGCCCTGGGTTGATTTTTTCTTTCAAAAGAGCTGTTGACCTGATGGTACATTAAAACACACTCAGCTGTGGCTTCAGAATGGTTCCTGAAAACATTTGTAAATGCTGTTGTTTTGACAATAGGGGGAAAAAAATGTAGACAAGCTAGTGTAACTCATACATATATAATTGTTGTTGTTGTTTTTTATTCATATTACTGAATACTGAGCCTTTTAGCTCTACCAATTATACAGATCAGCTAGACAACGCCATTTAATGCAGGCAACAAAATGCCCAGAAGATTCTTCTCTATGAAAACAAGAGCTTCTACAAGTTTTGGAGGGTCTCCTAGCCAGGCAATTAATTGAATTAACTCAACTATGCTTTTATAAAGTGTATAGATTCTGGAATTATTGCTGAGCTTTCAGAAGCATTTTAAGGATTACATCCTCAAAACTTCTAGATCAATTATTTTACAGTAGGGGTAGATCTCTTGTTTTAAAATGCTTCTTTGTGCTGATCTATCATTTTTCTTAATATAGGCTATTTTTTGCAGAACTAATTAGTAATTTGTGCCTTGGAGAAAATTCTGTATGTTGGTTTGTCCTTTTCTTAGAAATACAAAATAAATTTACACTTTAGTTCACAGGAGGAAACTCATCTTCTATGAAGATAAGACATTACAAGGAAGGAAAAATTACAAGGAAGGAAAAATTACAAGGAAAAAAAAAAAAAGACTCAAAAGAGCTGCAGCTACAACTGTTTTGAGAGGAGAAAGGGCTTTACCTTTCTCTTGTTTGCTGATCCAAGGTTTTCCCACTTAGAGCCGTTCAAATGAGCATCCCTATGATTATTAACACTGCCCTCCTCTTAATAATTTGGATATGACTTCTCCCCCTCAGCATGGTATCAAACAGGCTCCTGTTTTATATTTTGTTATTGAAAGGGAGGCTGTCAGAGTTGACATTCTGAAATATCCATCTGGCTCCTTAAATGCTATCATGTCTCTTTTGTTTTCCCAAGTCTCCGATGAGAAGATGTTTGTCACTTAATTGCTGCTGAGGATCACAGATGATGGTTTATAGGTTTAGGCAAATTGCAGGCAGCACTTTGTTAACAAACGGTGGAGCACAATGGTACTTCATAATTATCCTATAGAGCTCAATTGGCCCTTAACGGCACCTGCATGTACAGCATCAGGGAGCCTTGTTTCAACACAAAAGCTCCTTCTTGTTAATTAACCTGTGTGCACTTGTTACAAATGAAACCTATTTGTTTCCACTTAATATATTTGCAGCTAGTTTAAATATTCATTTATTATTATGCTTGTTAAGTGAGGAGTGGAGAAGAATAGTTTGGATCACTTTCATTAGTATGCATTGAGCTTAAAAGAGGTAGCAAATAGACCAATATGTCAAGTGTGTTCCTTTGTGCTTTCCTTCTTCCTGCTCTGTAGGCCCCCAAATTAGGCTAACAAAGATGTATATCCATTGCTGATTGAAATAATGCAAAAGGAATGAGAAGTATAGGAGCCTTTGCAAAAAATCAACAAATTCTCTGAAAGGCTTTGTACACAATGACAAATACAATTCATTCTAGGTGAAAAATGCCTTTTTATTGCATATTTAAAATAGTACGTGCACACACACTCACAGTGATTTCATTTGTATGTAAAAGGATGAGAAATAAAATCAAATCCAGTGTATTTAAATGTTATGCATTTATTAATGCTGCTCTAGCACACATGCCTTTTAATATTTAACTAAAGAATTTACTTCTGTTTTACCCTTATGAGCAAGGCAACCTTTGCTCTTTAACTGATAGAAATTAGATAGAAACAGATAGAAATTATTGTGTGTTTGTTAGAGACCATAAATATATATAAAAGACCATTAACACAACTGCATAAGGAGATTAATGGACAATGTTTGTTGCTGTTGTTACCTTGCATTTGACTAACGAATATTCTAAATGCTTTTATTCTTCAGTATTTGAGGAAGACGTCTCACTCTCAACTATTCATTTTGATTATTTGTTTCTTTTTAAATAACTGTGGCCCAAAGGTTTTCAAAGAGTTCTTTTTTAATTTGAGTAGTCCCACAAATTTAATTGGTTGCAGAGCAGGTGTAGCTGAGCAGTGAGGAAAAAGCTCAAAATTCCTCTTCCTTCTTGCTTGACTTTTTAAAGTTATTCCTGAAGTATATCACCACAAGGTAATCTTATCCAATATGACAGAGTTCTTTCTGAAAGGAAACACAAAGGATAGTTATTGCTTGATTACTACTATGAATCTTAAATAATCCTATTTCCCTCTAAGTGATTTACACCAGCAGCAGCACTGACAGTAGGATCAAGTCCAGAGAATTTGGCCTTTTATACCCCAGCATTAACAAATATACATATTAAAGCTAGATGATGAAGGGGGAAGTAAAATTTAAGCTGCAGATCAGTTCTTGTAACAGCACACTGAAAACTGTTGAAATACACTTATGTATTGATGTAAGATGCATTCCAGCAGCTGCTAATCAATTGCTGTGATTCTTCTGTTTTAAGATTGGTCTAATAATGCATTTTAGAATAGGTCAATACTACCTCCTACATAGAGTAATACATCTAATTTGTTTCAATTCATCATGGTCATATATTCTAGGGCATTTTATTTAAAATTTCAACTTGCCAGGGGGAATTAATAAACAGAGTAAATTGTAAGTTACTAGTATGATGCATGTGTAGAAGTGATATAATTCAATGTGTCTCAATAACACAACAATTAGATGGGGAAAGAAAACTGTACAGTTAAGGTCTGTTTGTATGTGTAGAAATTTTATAGGTGTATATATATTTTTAGAAGGGAATTCAATGTGATGTGATGTACCAGATAGAGAATCAAAGCACTAGAAATCATCTCTAGTCATAGAATAAGGGCAATGGAATTTATAACAGAAAAAGCCTAAAGATTGTTCTGAAATATTTTGCTTTTTTTCTCTTAGTGAGAACATCTTTAACAGTCTTATGTTACTGTTCTCTTCCTTTAAAAGTAATTTCGTTGCTGATTCTTCCAATAAGTAAGTGTGGAAATAGCCCCTATGATGTATATGTATCTTTTAGGTGATACACAGCACTAAGCTGGCAGCCACTTTTGGTAATTACTGATTTGCAGTGGATTTCCATTGTTATTTAGAAGTGAAAATACTTATCAGCACTTTAATGAACATTTGTAACCCTAATGAACACTCATCAAAATATCTTTCATCTTCCAGGGTCCCACATATTTGCAAGTATCCAGGATGAGTTCTTCACTTATTTCACAAGCAGGTGGGATGCCCACCCCTTATTTTGTCGTATTCTTTATTTTTGTGATGTTATCCTCCTAGCAATTTGCATAGTTACAAAACCATTGAAGACCCTGCTGCACCCTATATAGAGAGCTTCTCTTCTCTTGGGTCCACAGCTTGAGAGAAGCAAAAGAGTAAAACTACCAGTAGTCCTAACATAGTGGCTATCACTTCTGGTGAGCTACATTTTAGAACCTTTTCATCTCTCCTGAGTGCATCCTACTAGTGAGAGGTTTCACAGTCCCACTCCAGATATAATTGCACAGTCCCTAGACTAGATCACTCGGATACAGCCTTCCATTTTTCCACCTGTGAAAAAACAGCAAATCTGACTGCATTTGGCACCTGCAAGGCCGCTTCTTCAAAACAGAGCATTATTTATTCATTGCAAAGTACACAGCTTTCTGAGAAGGCAGATAAAACAGAAGAAGACCAGTTTCTGAATCATGCTTATTCCTGTGAGTTTTGTTAACTTTTCAGAGTGGACACCCCTTTCCTAGCCTAGGAGACAGATGCTGCTTCCCCACTTTCCTTTCACTGCCTCCCTGAAGCATTTACTTGCAACTAAGTACTCCCCCCATCCCCTCTTATTTATCCAGGGATTTATTTCTTTTTTTTAAACAATTTAATTTTCTTTTTCTCTTAGGCTTTGGTCAGGGAAAACACACCTGTTAACCTGACTGGAAACAAGCAGGTGAATGTCTCACCATTAATATCTCCCTGCATTTCTTTCTGTCACTTGACATTTCTCTAGAGATAGTTCATCTCTGTCATTGTTTTGTTTCTAGCTTGGTTTTCCCTGGCAGCCTCTTTGATTTAATTCTCTGTAGTCAGGTGGAATAATATCAAGCTAGAAAATGTAGGTACATACTGCATTCAGAGTAAATAATATTGCTATCTCCCTCATTAGCCTCAGTGGAGTTTATGACTCAGAAGATAAAGGAAGTGGGAATCACTCACAGTAAAAAACATATTCCAAAAGGGGGCTGTAAGGCAGGATTTTTCTGTAAATCCTTTTTTTTCTTGCTATCCCCTAAACAGCTCACTGGTATGTACCTCTACTTACAGCACAAGGTGTGTCTTATCTCCCTCCTGCTTCAGGTTCTGCACTCCTGCACCTATCCTCAGCTGTCCATATCAAGCTACTCTCTACAGTCATTAGTAAACTTTTGTTCACCTTAGTTCACCAGTTTCACATCGTCATCATGAGAAGCCATTTCTATCACTTTCACTGCTCTAACCAGTAGCGATACCCACCAATATGCAATCAAATTGTCTAGGTGTCTATTCTGCCATGAACAACACCATCATGTTCACAGTCTGATCTACGTGTTGCCTCTGTCCACCAACCTTCCTTTTGTGTTAGATATGAACTGCACAGCATCTGTCATAAGCACTTTCCAGCTTCCTTCCTGTAAGGGCTGCCCAGAGTACTCTGATCAAGGAAGGAGGAGTCTCATGGCTGGTGTTAATGCTATAGCAGTGCGAGTCATTGAGAGGCTTGAAGAATGCTAACACGTTGCATGCTAACATTCAGCCAGGTGCTGGGTGTCTGAATACATGCACACTCACTAGTCTCACTTGTCGCTGCATGAATTCAGGAATCAAGTGTCTGTTGTAGTAGCATACCTCAGCCACTGAGCTGTGCAGTCACAAGTGCTAGAATTTGCATGTAGAGTGGGAAGTATGCTCCTTCATCTTGTAAAACTATTTTGCATCACTGATTACTGTATAGAAGTACCTCTTCTTTTTCTTTCTAACCACCCAATGAACATAAAGATACTCCTATTTTGTACATTTACAACTCCAGCTACTCTAGATGGAACTTTATAGAGAAACACTTACTTCATCACCATAATCAAATGCAGGCCTTTGGTCTCAAAAACTGTGTATATTGCATTGATATGGGGCTGGACTAGAAAAAGGTGAATATTTCTACTACTGGCTTCACTGCTGGGGAGCTTTTCCATAGCATAGAAACCCTTTTGGAAATGCAAAATTCAGAAATACAAAAGCTTGAAGTGAAATCCACAAACCTGTGTTCTGGATTTAAACTTCTTGCAGAGTACCCGGATGGGGTTAGACAGTTCAGATCAACATGCCAACACTACATCACTCACCAGAGCCAGGCTACTAGTCACATTGTCCTGGCTGGCTAATCTGAAATGCTTAGAGGAATTAGTCGTGTATTCCAATTGTTCAGGAACCTTACCTAGCAAAGGAGTAACATCAGGCTGAATTCACAGCCTGAAATCATCTTTCTAGATTCAGTGAACTATATTATAACCTTTTCAAAGAGCAGTCTTTCTTTCAAGATGTCTTCATGGTGCAGCTTTCCCCTTCAGTGGCAGGCAGACTCAAATTAAAGATGTGGATTTAATTCCCTTTCCATTGGCAGAGGTTCAAACCCACCCCTCCCACATCTCAGGGGAGCCCCTAATCAATGAGCAACCATCTGTTCAGGGTAAAGGGGGAGGGCTTGTTCCACTTGCCTTACTGGTGTCCTCCCACTACATAGGAAAAAGATGTCATGACTAATTGAGCTCAGTAGTTAAATCACTCACCTGAGAACGAGGAGTCTCTGATTCCTATTCCTGGTTCAAAGGCTGCTTCTGCAATAAGTGAAATATACTTCATGTAAATAAGCTTGCAAACCTTTAGGCAGACTGATAGCTGTCATAGTGTGATGAACTCTGGGTAGACATCTACAGAAATGTACTAACACATAAGTGCATACATATAATATATATATGTATGCACTTATGTGTTAGTACATTTCTGTAGATGATGCATTTATGCATATGAAATTAACATGAAAATCTTTTTGCTATCTTAACGATAGAACCATCAGATAAAAATATAATTTAAAAAGACTGAGTAGAAAATATTGTTTTATTTTAAAAATAATTTTAATGAAATCATATTTACATAAAACAAGCTAAACCCAGAGCATAAAATGTAAGGTTTTGGTCTGAAAAACTTCAGATCAAAAACTGGAAGAAAATATTGTATTTCAGTTGACAAAAAATAAAATTAAAAAAAAAAAAAAGTAAAAAGGTGTTTAGTAGGGAAAAAATGTGTGAGTGCAAGCAATATTTATGTTACAAAAAGCATTACTTATTTAAGCTAATGTCAGAAAATTAACCATGGTGTATCTCACAGGAACGTGGAAAATTGTGACATACTAAAAGCTGGGACATTTTCTCTGCAAAAAATGACTGCTGAGCTGATGCTCAGACTTTAAGGGCTGAGCATCAGCTCAGCAGACAAAGCACTGAGGTTGGCTGGCATAGGCTTTAAGCCAATATATTTAACTCAGTGTTTTAAAATTTCATTAACTCTTCCTTCAAGAAAGACATTGAAATTAAAATTCTTCATTATGAAACTATTTTTTAACTGAAGAAAATGTTTCTAACATATGTAGATTCATTTGGTAATTGTACACCTCATTTCAGTGTATTAACCCACCATAATAGAGGTTTTGTTAACCCTTTGGACAGCTGAGTGCCATGACATTTTATGTATCAGCTTTGACTGTTGTATGGTTGACTTAGCACTTCACAACCACAGACTCATTTTCCTCAATTTGTTAAGTGGCTAATTATAAAGGTTTGCAAAAGAATTGACACAAGGGAAGAAGAGCACCACACTTCTATCAGCAGCCCCATGAGGCCTGTACAAGTGTCATTCGTAAAACAGAGCACAAATTAAGCAATGGCTATAATAAGATCCAGGAACAGGATAATGAAAGAAAACTTCCAGTGTAGATGTAAAACAACCACTAAATGGGTTGTTTTCATGTTTGACAACAAGGCTCTTACGTAACTCTTCATGAATTCAGAGTCTGCTGTTAAGGTAATATTCTTGGACTAGACTAGATGGTAACAAGCTAAATAAAATGACTACCATTTATTTTGTGTCTGTGGCTGTGATTTCCAATTTCATTTCCATACAGTAGTATATCAATAAGATTTTCTTAAAGAGAGTATCATACATGCACTGTTTCACAAACAAGAAGATATTTAGGAATCTGCTAGTAGATATAAGTGGAAAATGAGCAGTGTTTTATTTTAAGAACAAATGCAATCGACATGTTAACAAATCATTTGTTCTATCTACAGTCGTCAACTCCTTATTATGAACAGCTGAATTTAAACTAAAGAATAAATTTAAATGGCAGCCTTTTCCTTGCTTGCAAGATTTATATACAGCAAAAATTGGACTTACTTTATTTTGTCGGTTTAAGTATTTAATGAAACTGAATGAAAGTCTTTTTTTTTTTTAATTTTTTTTTGTGCATGTGCTGTTTCTCCCTCTCACCATAATACAGCTACTCTCTATGCATAGTGTTTGCATCATTATGTAAGACATTTGCAAATATGTATGATGTGTTTGCCTATGGGAAAACTCTCTCTTCTAATATATTCATGAAAGATGAATTAACAGTGCTTTAGGTATGATAAAGAGATTCATAGTATAGTCTATTATAATGCTGATATTAAAAAGAAAGCTAATCATTTAACAAGAAAAATGTTGATCTTTTACAATCATGGTGATATATTTTATTTCTGAGAACATCTTCTTTCCACCATTGTATTCTTATTAGTTATAATTTTTATTTATAATTTTTATTAGGCTGATAACTAGAAAATAGTCAGGACTCCATTGTGCTTGACACTTTCAAAGATAGAATCTGTACCAGAAATATCTTTGTGTGTATTTTCTCTCCCTCTCCCCAAGTAGACCTCAAGCTTATCTCATCCAGGATGCTGATATAATAGATTTGCCATGATAGGAAAGAAAAAGTATAAAGCAATTTTTCTCACAGCAATACAGTCCCTGATTTTCTCCAGATCCCTGTATTTAAGGAGACAAAATCCAGGCATTCTCTGACCATCTGGTCAGGTATGGTAGCAATCTGCCTGCAGCAAGTTATGTTTTGATGTTGCCTTCTCTCTGCTGGCTGAGATACTAGTTTATTTGACTCTGTATGTAGTGCGATAGCAGCTGATGTCTCAGAGTTACACTAGACCAAACTCTCTGGTGAACCCCCAAGTTGGCTCTTGTGCTGACCTTTGTCTAGAGCAGCCCAAGAGCCCTCCTTAGCAAGGACGCTCAGACACAAGCTGGCAGATAATGTTGGAATCAACATGGTCCCATAGGCAACCCAGAAAAAATTATCCTGAGCTACTTCACTCTGAGTAGGAGAAACCCAGTTTAGCAGGGCTACCAAGTTACAGCTCCCTACCAACTTACAGGCAGCCCTGTAACTTGTATTTCATGGAGACAGGCAGTGGGACTAGGGAAGAAGACTATGAAGAAGGATTATACGGGGAAAGGGTAGACAGAAATCCAAGAAACTAAGTCCTTTGGTCTCAGAGATGTAGGATTCTGGTCTATTTATCATTCCCTTTCTGCATGTATCTCACTGTCATTTTGTGAAGACTTGCTGCTACCACATCCTATGCCCTGCCATGACCTGGGTCATGTACAACAGTCATTGAGAACATCCTCTGTGAAACCAACTATCCTGTAGTTAAATATATTTTTTATTGAAGCAGAAGGATTTTTCAGTAACACTGGGATCCATGATGTTGCTGTGATTAGTGAATTTGGATTCACAGTCTGTAGTTTAGGAGAAATCCAGATTCAGGACCGTGTATAGCTGTAGTCAAAGAAAAATGCTTCATCCCACAGGCTTCTCAGATAGACTGCAGAGGGACCTAAGGTTTCTTGTAACACTCTAGGGCACTAGCCAGTCAATTATTTATACATGCTGATCTGGAAGTTGTACTTGCAGACTTTTTCATTTCATAAGTTTCTGAAACATGAAGAACTGTAACTTATTTTGTCTGAGATGCCAATCATCTTTGTAAATGTGTTTGCTGCTTCCTGCATTAATTTCTAATATGACTGTTATAGAATCATAGAATTTCCTAAGTTGGGAGGGACCCACAAGGATCATCGATTCCATTTCCTGTTTCCACACAGGACTATCCAAAATCAAACCATAGGTTTGACAGTGTTGTTCAACAGTTTCAGTAAATTTTTGTTTCAGTAAATGGAGTGCAATGTAGTTCATAAGCATATTGGTCTCAAAAAACACCTGTTAAAGAAAATATAGAAACAAATAACAGAGAACTATTCTTTGCATTGCTTTCTTCATCTTCCTATTTTATATATTTTCATATTCAGTATCTGTTCCTATATATCTTCTGCTGGTTCTTGTTGTTCAGCTGTCTCAGACACATCATTGTGTTGGCAATAGCAGTCCTGGAAAATAATAAAGATAAAAACTCCTTACAGTTTACTTTGCCTTTTGGTTCCTCATCTTATCACCTTTCCTGATGGTCATATTCATGACTTTTTTGGACATGCCTCTCTTGACATTTGTCAAGAGAGGATACAAGGGTAAAAATCTGAGTAATGTAATAGGTTGGTGTGGTGGTTTTACTCAGGTGGGCAGCCAAGCTCCACCACAACCACTCTCTCACTCCCCCACTCCTCAAAGAGGAAGGGGGAGAAAATACAACACAGAGAACTCGAGGTTTGAGATGAGAAAGGTTTAATTAAAGGGAAAGGGAATGGGGAGAAAAAGAAACCACAGAAACAGTAAGTCCGCGCAGAAGCACAGAGAGAAGGGAAAAAATTATTCTCTACTTCCCATCAATGAGTGATGTTCGGCCACGTCCTGGGAACCAGGGCCTCAAAACATGTAGTGGTTGTTCAGAGGGAACAGCCCCCTCCCCGACAAGAGCCCCCCTTTTTATTGCTCAGTGTGACATCAGGTGTTATGGAATATCCCTTTGGTTGGTTTAGGTCAGCTGCCCTGGCGATGTCCCCTCCCCATCATTTGCCCACTCCCAGCCTGCTGGCTCTTGGGGGCTTGGAAGGAGTCCTGATGTTGTGCCAGCGCTATGCAGCAATAAACACAACACTGGTGTGATATCAGTGCTGTTCCAGCTACAAGTGCAGAGCACAGCACTGTGTAGGCTGCTGCAGGAAAAAGGTGACCCCAGCTCAGACAGACCCAACGCAGTTGGTGTGACTTTTAAGGACCCAAGTCATCTAAACTCTTGCTAAAGCGTGTTTGTTTTAAGCAAACGTCATTTTTCTCTTAGAAGACAAGGTCAACATGATATCCCAGCATGGGTTTAGATATAGCTAACAAAGTTTTACATCTTTTGTTTGGATACACTGGGAAGGTTTTTCACCTGATCGTTTATCAAATATTGAAAGGCAGTTATTGGAATAGCTGGAATTGCTGACATAATATAGTGTGGCAAATCTTTCTTTTAATGCTAGGGCAAGAAGGGCCTATGGAGAAAAGAATGATACCAAAGCTTGATTAAAAGTCTACATTAAAAAGTTTTCCATAATTATTCTGCCAATGAAAGTAGGCTCAACATCAGTTTTACAGAGAAAGGCACAAAGAAAGGCACAAAGCCTCAGCTTCTGTGTTGGGTCTGTCTGAGCTTCCTAAATTTTTGAGATAGATAATAATAATTGAAATCTTAAAAAATATATAAACAGATATACATGTTAGTGTATAGGCAATATATTCTTTTTGGCCTGTTTAATGAATTCATGTGATTAAAATAATTGTCACAGAGGAAAACTATTTTATTTTATCAAAATTTATATTAAACAGCCAATATTTACCTTTAAAAGCAGCACGTAATATTTGACATACAAGCTGAACATAGTGAGGCTGAGAGCTCACTGTACAGAACCACAAGCAGAAGTGTCTGGCATACCACAGCTATCAAGAAAGTCATTCGCAATTGCATGCACAATGTCACAATTACAGTTTCATGGGTATATCTGGTATGTGAACACAGTTTGGTATCTGCCTAGCCTTTTACAAGTGCAGTTAAAACATCAGTATGCATAATCATTCTAAATGAATACATGTATTTACCAAATTTGTGCACAAGAATTTCTACACATGGTCCCAAACTCCTAAATTATACGGATTGATTTGTTTTGTGTATACAATCACAATAAATGATTTTTTATTTTGAAAGTGCAGAATGCTTATCATCCAAATTAATAAATCTTTCATTAAAAATAATTTCTGGATATTTTCTAAGTTGCTTTTGAAGTCATTAATATATTTTGTTTCTGTTATGATTATATATCTATTTATTTATTTATTTTGTAATGTCATTGCTTATCCTATCAATTTTATATTTCAAAAATAGCAACGTTTCCCTTGCTTTTTGAACCAAGCTGCTATTAAGGAATTGAAGTTTTCTGGTGAATGAAGCAGGCCAACTGCTTTTCATGACAAAGTTTGTAATTAGAAGGCCAATTTAATGGTGAATCAGGCAGAAATATTCAAAGCATGACAAATGACTTTAATAATGCAGCTTGCAATGCTTGAACAGAAATAAATTTCACTTCTGAAACTCTCGCCTTTTTCTGTCTGCCTGGAAGATAAAACTGTCCAGGAGGTATTTGTACCCTTTATTCAGTAAAGCTTTTACTAGAACTTAAGCAGGCCAAATAGCTTGCAAATGCAAAAACATTATTCAAGTTCTTAGGATTTTTTTTTTTCCTGAAGGTAGGCTGTGTTGAGAATTCTGTATAAGTCAAAGATTTATTTTTTGCACATCCCGCTTAACCACAGCAATAGTGTTTTATTGTTTTCTTTCTGTCTTGAAGCATTAGCAATAGTCTACTTTGGCTTCAAAACTGAAAGCTAATTTCAGTGTTTGTCATAAGTTTGTTAAGACCACATGCATTCCACAGTTTGAAAAATTTCATTATTCTGTCCATGCTGGGGCTTCGTAATTGGATAGTAAGGATGTTCAAAGACTAATTTAGTGAATTGCACAATATTTTAAATGGAATTATGCAGGTTTATGGGGCCTCAGGGGATTGAGCTAGGAGCCTCTTGAGAAAATCTGTTTATCAGTAAATGATATTAGCAGCTTTCACCTAGCTTTTGTCTTCATTAAATTGCTGCTCTTCCAATTGAGGGTCACATCTGAGGCCTGCTTTGATAATTTGTCATTATTGTCTTGTTTATTGGAGCATAAAGTTGATACAGCAAAGGTTGTGCAGTTTATATACAATGTGCAAAGAAGTTTTTCCTACCAACCCTGCCAGACTTTTATCATAGCAAAACATACCAGGACAGAAGAAACTGTAACTTCTCTAGCATTCTAATCTATACTAAATCATCATGCTTCTGCAAGATAATTTCCTAATATTTTCTAAGTGAAAGTAACATGTTATAATCCAGATTACATCAAATTGTTATTTTTCTGTCCTTTTCAACTGTGAATCTGTATTTTTTTAAATGAGATTAAATTTTGTTTTCTGTCAGGGTATCCATTTCCCAGACTAACTCTGGATTTATCCTACTGCAAATGTGAACAAAATTTGTCCCAAAATTGATTTGCTTAAAATATTTCACTAGTGGATTTAATCTACCTCTTATAGTACAATAGCCAGGTTAACATTATTATTTACAGTAAAGCATCGAGGCAAAATAATATTTCAATGCCCACATTTATGGGAAGTTTATTTGTAAATATAAACTGGCTGTATCATCCAATTATTTGTTTACTCCACTGTGTTATCATCACAGTCTATGTCATAAGTTTATATTTCTAACAGAAACTCTAGATAAGATGTACCAGTATTGTAAAGTCTATATAGATAAAGAGGCTACTGACCAACTTCAGACATACTTTTGTTTCTTTGGACCTCCTGTCCTTTCAAACTTTACATATTGTAGAAATCGTATGCTTTTTATCAAATTTATGAATTAGGCTTACTTAAACCACTTGAAAGTACTTGGAAATGTTGCCACAACAACATCTTATGTTTAAACTATCCTGAAGGCTAACAAAGTAGTGAAAGGTTGCTCTTCTTGTTGTATTATTTTATACCAGTTTCCCAAGTAAATATGAAACTTCCAAACTGGTAACTATGCAATTTTCTATCCAAAATATTTAAATGTGAGACAATGCTTGCTTTGCTTGTTTGTTTGCTTTTAATAATCTGTCAGCTAAAAAAAAAAAAAAAAATAAAACAAACACAAACCAAATTTATATTTGTTATTATTAAAAAATAAATTTGCAATTATTAAAAAAAATTTGGAGTCAGCACTATTCCTCCCCATTCCTTGCTGACCACCATGTTACCTGCAACTGTCCCCTCAGAAGAGTTTTCCTTCACAGGAAACTGCTTGCAATGTGACTTCAATATCAAAACAGATTTTCTTGTTCTATGAGGTTTCAGTGATTAAGGCTAGACGTCACCCTTGGTTCCACACTGTTGTGAAAGGGATTCAGGTGCTAAAATGAACTTAGAACCAAACCGTTGTCCCTACAAAGTAGATTCTTGGGCCTGAAATATTGAGCAGACTGGCTTAAGAGACTCATGACAAATAATAATAATAATAATAATAATAATAATCCGAGAAATTACACACATTACTCAGCAAAGTATCCCAAACTACCACTAGCCTGTAGGTCATACTTTGCTATCATACATGAACACCTCACTCATCTTGGCCATGGACCATCAGCTCACCCTTTTGTCCTTCATAGTTTTGTCTCCTTTTCACATGCATTGTTCTCTTTCCCCATATAGTATCTGTTCTCCTCCTTGACAACCTAACTCTTTTATATCTTCATTTACCTTCTCAATTTACCTCAATGCCTTTCTACAGCTTAACTCATTTTACCTCTCAGCCCTCAGTTATCATTGTTGTTCCAGTTCTATCTTCCTACATACCCTGGACATCACCTGTAAAACCATTATTAGTGGAGTCAATGTGAAACCTAATAGAGACATAAAGGTGGGAACATCTGAAATATTGCAGCTAAAAGCCTGGTGCCTGGATTAGATCAGTAGTTCAATGGATATTTATAGTTTTCCATAATCTCCTGTGCACAATTTTCTACCTTAAACATTTTGACTCTGTGCTTAAATTTTCTATGTCATGTTCTTGTGTTGCAGAAACAGTCTGAGCAGCAGAGGGCTATCTGAACTTCAGGTCTGTGTTGAAACTCCAGGATATATCTTAGATATTTTGAGTAGGAAACTTCTTGTTATTAAGAGCTCAGGATGTAAACAGGATGACTGCTGTGAAGAAAATCTTACTGTGGATGTGGGATCCTAAGGATGTAATCTAGTGCAGATACCATTAAAACAGAACAAAACAAACAAACAAAAAAGGAAAATACAATGTTTCCATCATTCCTTTACTTGGAGCAGAGTAAAATCCGTGTGGTTCACACTCTTGGGTATTTTCAAAGACATCTGTCTCTCTCCAGTGACAGTATAAGGAACTACAGCACATGTTGTTGCTTCAGTAACTAGTAGTTACAAAACATTTAGAAAGGAGTTAGCTGGTTCAGATTCTGTCTATTGTTTCTGCAGCTTTTCCTTTCCTCAGAGACTGAGAGAGCTGCTTCTCTACTTTTCTCTTTAACTGAGGTATCAACTTTAGAAAGAGAGCAAACAAGATGGGCCTCTGTAGCTTTATGCCTGTTGATGCATCAAGACTCATTGTATAGCCACAGGCAGAGAAGCATAGAAAAGAAAATAAAAATTAAATCTTTTCCCTATTTGGCATAAGTGTTTTTAACACCAATCACAGATTTATTCGGCCTTGCATGTGAACTCAGACTGACATCCATCTTAAATGTTTCTGAATCTTGCACATTAGGCTACACTGAACTGCACCTTCCATAGGAGCTAAAAGTTAGTTGGGGGCTGAATAGGTCACAAAACCTCTCCAGGGTGAGTTCCCTGACCAGCATGGATTGAAGCTTCCTTCACATTGCTCTTAAAACAAACAAACAAACAAACAAACAAAAGAAAACCAGCCAGCTACTATTCCCATGAGGGACTTATGCAATGCAGGACTTATGCAATGCAGACTAAGGAGTGAGAAAGCATTTTCAAGTGCTCTTAGTACATCTTGGTATAGGTGCCTTATTCCAGGAATAGACAGGATTTCAAATATTCTTCCCTTTCATATTTCCCCTTGGCTGTTTTAGACATTGAACCAATCACAACAAAGCTGACTGCTAAGGTCCCATAGATGTGACACTATCAGCAGCTGAGACAGACTTTAAAATTTTACTGGTGCCGCATACTATTCTCCAGAGCTCAAATGGCATGAGTGTAAGAATAAATTTATTATTTTGCTTCAGTGAAAAAAAAAGGAGGGGATTTTGTGAAACCAAAATATTCAAATTACTATGTTAATCTTGTACTTTCTTTCTAATAACATCTTCCCTGGACATAAATTAGATCGTCGTAGCTGGTAAGTGAGGAATAATGGTAGAATAATCCTCAGTGGGTGACTCTATCCACAACAAAAATAAAAGCAGACAGATTATCCAGTTTGACTACATATCTAATTTGTAGATGACCATAAAAGATGTAAAAGAAAGTTCATGCAGTGTAATGTACTGTTCTGAATTAAAAAGCTAGATCTCACACAAACCTGAAATGAAACCTGTCTGCTTTGTCACTTTTATGTGAAGATGATCACCTAAGTTTGATATTGCATATGCCAGAATGTCTTGTTACTGAATATCAATATGTAATGCTCAATAATACGTATCTGGGGCTTCAGCACATATAATTTTGTTGTCTTATTATAACTAAGCTAAACTATACATTATGTATATTTTGCACATGTGAAAACCATTTTGACATTCTGAATAAATAAATTTACTATAAAAGAAAAAAAAAAAGAGACTATCTGCCAATGTTCTGAACTCCTGAATGTTAGAGGACATAGTCTTAGGTTAGAAAAGAATGTACAGCTCCCATTATTTCCTTGAGAGAAAATTAAAATAAATAAATTAATAAATAATTTAAATATAAAAGTGAGATTATCATGGGGGCCAATGTGAAAGTATAAACTTATATCTCACAGCTGCAGCAGGGGCAGCTCAGCTATTGTGACTACAAGGACACATACTCAACCTCTGTGTTAATCTGCTCTGTGTTTATATATGTATTTTTCAATTCTCAGGGGACATCAAAATGGTAATGATTTCCTATTTTTGTAAACAAATGGAAATACAGCCTTTCATGACAGCTGTTACTTCAAAAATGATCTAAAATATTTATGCAAATTACAGCTTTTAAAATCTTCTCACTGAAGGTGTTTTCCCTTTTTGAGAAACACTCTGACAATTAAAAATAAAAATAAAAAAGCGCCAGAACCATGCCTATTATTGTTTAGTTCATAACAAAGACAGCTGTATACACCCTTATTGTGAGTCTCTTTTATCTGAGCAACCTTGCTTAGTAAAATTGGACAATTTATCACCCCAATGCCTGCAGCAGTATGCACTACATGCAAGTGATTAGTTTGCCACTTCAGCTACCAGATTTGATACAGCTCTCTGAGAAACTGGTAGTCTGAATGAAAAGGTCAGTGTGGAGCTTAAACTAAATCTTGGGGACCAGCTGGCCCAGGGGACCAATAATGGGCTCTACTGTCTTCTGCCCTTCTCAGCAGTAGTTCAGAGCTGGTAACATCTGGATAATGTCCCTCAGCATATACAAAGTGAGTGCTTTTATACTTAGACACAGAAGGTGCAAGATATGATGCTAGGTGTGTAAAGTGAGATGTCCAAATACTCTGTAAGGTCAACGGAGACAGAGGGTGATTCTGCCCATGTTCTCCTGGGTTGCCTATCCTCCACTCCTATAACAGTGTGGACTAATGGGAATATGTCTATAAATTAGATGCTTAACACTGGGAAGAATTACTATGAGCATCTGGTTATGATTTCTGCACTTAATCTCACAAAACCCAGGAAATTGCTGGATCTGAAGACCACAGTCTCCTTTGAGTCCTGCAGCAGGCCTCTCCTGAGGCCCGATACTCAGGCTAGGTGGGCAAACCTGCATTTCCAACACTCATTTTGTGAAAACATAAACAAATGAATTCAATCTCCAAGGCTTTCACGACCACTGAATTCAATTACACAATGCAAAACAATGTATAAATAACAACATTATTTTTTAGGATACCAGGCCTTATCTGAGCTGAATAAATTCTTCACAAGTCATTGTATGTTTAGAATCACAAGAAAAAGTTCTAAGAACTCTTTATTCCAAGGGAATATGAAAAAAAAAAAAAAGATAATAATAACTGGAATAATAATTCTACCTGCCTTTGAGAGGCAACAATGAAAAATCTCATTGACTCCAAAAGTACTGGTAGTTAGAGACTGTACACAATCTGAAAGAAGAAAAAAATTAAAAAAAAAAAAAAATGAAGAAAAATAAAAAGATCTCTACATTTTTAATATCTGGAAATAAAACCTGTACTGATATTTTTTATACTTTGGCCAATGAGTTGATAGTGGAAAAGGAAAACTTTACTTATCTGAAACTGCAATAAGCTAGAGTTAATAATAATTTAATCTCATTAAAAAATTAAAAAAAAAAAAAAAAGGAAAGTCAAAACTTTTGGCTGTAACTTATCAAAACCAAAACATTTCATTCTAGATCTTCCCCAAACAAGAGATGTCTGAAGAGCTTATATAATGATGAGAACCAGCAGCAGAGTGTATTAGCAGGAAATAATTTCAGACCTCTGAATGCATGGAGGATAGAGGAAGCCTGGGATCAAACTATGATTCCCAACTAAATTTTGTGTTCAGCAAACGAAAATCCTTAGCATAATTGTTTAACATGTATTATAATCAGTCAGGAAACCTAGATCCTTAATAGACAAAAATTAAGCAGTTTTCTCCCTAAAGGCTACTCCTTGATTATATAGAGGGATTCAACAATTATTTTGTATTCTAAAGTATATAGAAAAAAATATAGAGGTAAAGAGAGAAAGGAAATTGTTTTGGAAAGACTGTGGTGAAAGATCCTGAGTGCTTATCCAGTGCACTGTATTTGAGTCCCTACTTCTTTGACAGCATAGGAACTTGGGCACAGAAAGCTGGATGATTTTGCTGCACTCTGAACATTGAAACACTGCTCAGGTGTCTGCTTTGGGTGGCTGCACCCCACACTCTTTGTTGCTAGCTATTTTGAGTTTTACTGCACTTCTCTTACAAATACCATTTAAGAAAGGGGTTTCATAGCTGCACAGAGATATTTTGAAGCTTTACTTTGTGTTGTTATGAGCAGTCTCATCTCTTTATCTGTAGGTATATATTGCAAGCATTACTTAATTTAGTTTATTCTTATAACCATTGTCTGGATAGGTTTGAACATAACCAGAATGTTATGATACACTGAAATGTTTCTGTTCGTCCATTCTTTCTCTCTCTTCCTTCCTTCCTTCCTTCCTTCCTTCCTTCCTTCCTTCCTTCCTTCCTTCCTTCCTTCCTTCCTTCCTTCCTTCCTTCCTTCCTTCCTTCCTTCCTTCCTTCCTTCCTTCCTTCCTTCCTTCCTTCCTTCCTTCCTTTCCTTCTTTCTTTCTTTCTTTCTTTCTTTTTCTTTCTTTCTTTCTTTTTTTTCCTTCCTTCCTTCCTTCCTTCCTTCCTTCCTTCCTTCCTTCCTTCCTTCCTTCCTTCCTTCCTTCCTTCCTTCCTTCCTTCCTTCCTTCCTTCCTTCCTTCCTTCCTTCCTTCCTTCCTTCCTTCCTTCCTTCCTTCCTTCCTTCCTTCCTTCCTTCTCTTCCTTCTTTCTTTCTTTCTTTCTTTCTTTCTTTCTTTCTTTCTTTCTTTCTTTCTTTCTTTCTTTCTTTCTTTCTTTCTTTTTCTTTTTCTTTCTTCTTTGTCTTTCTTTCATAGAATTATAGAAATATTAAGGTTGAAAAAGATCTCCAAGATCATCTGGTCCAACCATCAACCTACTATCAATGTCACCCACTAAACCATATCCCTAAACACCAGGTCCAACCTTTCCTTGAACACCCCCAGGAATGGTGACTTGACCACTTCCCTGGTCAACCTGTTCCAATGCCTGACCACTCTTTCTGAGAAGAAATGTCTCCTAATTGTTTTCATTGTTGAAGAGTAGTGCTCATTGTACAATTCTTTGGTTTAATCGTTGAAGAGTAGGGGCATGATGCTTCCCTTTTTCCACTCACCAGTGACATCGCCTGACTGCCAAGACTTTTCAGCTATGATGGAGAGAGGCTTGGCAACTATATCAGCCAGTTCCCTCAGGACCCTGGGATTCCTGACATCAGGTCCCATAGTCTTGTACCTCTTTAGATTCATCAGGTGGTGTTGAACCTGCTCTTCACTTACAGTGGGTGGGACTTTGATCCTCTAGCTTCTATCTAGCGGTTCAGGGAAATGAGAGATTTGGGAAGCCTGTCTACCCATGCAGATAGCAGCAAAGAAGTTGTTGAGTACCTCAGCCTTCTCCATGTCTGTCGTTACCAATTACTCATATATAGAAACTCATTCTTAATGTAACAAATTAGCCACCTATAATGGCTTACACACTACCATTTTCACTCCTCAGTCTATTTTCACAAATGTTAAAGGCGCATGGTGGCCCCTGGGGACTCCTCTAATCACCCCTGTGCAGCAGCCAAAAGGAAGCTGGGTCCTCTCTTGTGCTCTTCCGTGAGGCTCTGTGCAGAAGGGATGCCACCTCTTGCACAAAGGCTGGGGGATGGGAAAGAAGCACTCATGCAACCCCTGAGAATCTGCAACAGAGTTATTTATCGGCAGGACATCTTGCAGGTGAGCCTGCAGGATGTCCACGGTGTTTGGTGGCTCCAAGCTAATGCTTGGGATGGTGCCTGAGTGACGAGTAGGGAGCTCGCTGGGCACGCCTGCAATGTTGTGTACACCAATGTATATTGTGTGTACACCAATCCCTCTGCCAATGACACTTGTTAGGTGCCTTCCTTCTTAGTGCTTCCTTGGACTGCATCACTGTCCTCTCACACCAGAGAGGGCTGCTGCTCACCTTCCTGATCCTGGACTTCTTCCTGCCACATAATCTGTCTGTCAGAGCATGTAGAAGCTCAGGGATTGGTTGGCCAGCTGCACGGGTCCTGTTTTATAGGTCCCAGGCAAAGGCAGGGCAGTGATGGCCACTGTGACCTCAGCAAGCCTCTGTGATGGAGTGGCTCACACATGGCCAAAGATGGCTGTGTTGGGAGCAGCCTGGTAGATGTCCTCATGTGGAAGAAGGGTGAGGGGGGCTGAGGGCCCCTTTTCTGGGGCTGGTTCCCCAGGGCCATTTGGCTTGCTAGAGAGAAAGGGTGCCCCTCGGCCACAGGGACAGCCCTCCACCTCCCACCCTGAGCCATGGGTGCCTTCCTCCCTCCCTCCCTCCCTCCCTCCCTCCCTCCCTCCCTCCCTCCCTCCCTCCCTCCCTTCCTTCCTTCCTTCCTTCCTTCCTTCCTTCCTTCCTTCCTTCCTTCCTTCCTTCCTTCCTTCCTTCTTTCCTTCCTTCCTTACTTCCTTTCTTTCCTCTCTTCCCCTCCCTCTCTCCCTCCCTCTAATCCTAAACAATTAATGTTTAGGATAAAAACAAATTTCCTTAGACCCAAATTTTCTTTGGGACACATTATATATAAAATGTTTGCTTCTGTTTCTTTAATATTTCCATATTCAATTTCATTGCAGCAGGAAATTTCTTTTGAATTCTGCTCTTTAGAAAAAGGAAGTTTTAGCCCCTTGAAAACCCAATAAATTACTAAAACAGGGCAATTTATGATCTTCCATGCATCTCTGCAAAGAAAATTCTCCCTGCAGGTAGACTCAGTCTGTCTAAGATTCAAAGATATTAGAGGCAATTTTATGAAAGGGATCATTAATTATAAGCCATTAAATTTTAATAGGAGGCTTCTTTTTCCTGATATCTTGCATGAACCAAGATCAAAGTAACTCCCATATGTTGACCTAGTAAGCATACTAACTGAGGAAATCTGCTTCTCCTTCCTTTTTAACCTCAGATGAATCATACAAGTTATGTGTTATAGGAGAGTGGTCATTTCAGTGTCATATGTGTAATAGTACAGGACGGATAAACGGTACTTCTCATTCATGAGAGGACAGAACTTGGTTCCACCAGTGACTGTTATGCATATTCATCACAGTCAGAATTAGGGTTCCTGGTGCCTTATCAAAGATGACCAAGACTCGCACTTTGCACATTCAGTTCCATTGCTGCGGCTTGACAAGGTGCCCAGTTGTACCTAATCTTTTATAATGTATACACTTTTTTTTCCCTTCATGCAACATAAACCACAAAACATGTTCCAATCTTTAATTAACTCAATTGTGATAATCCAAATTTGACTTTCTCCTCATGTAGCAATTTCATACCTGCTTGTGTTCAAATATAAACTATTTTCTTGCATTAAGGTTGAGACCAGACGGGATTTATATAACTCTGCATCAGTGATCTCTTCTCTCCATTATTGACTACTGCCCCCAATCTATGTCTTCTGAAAACTTCATTAGTGATGACTTCATATTTTATTCCAGGTCATTGACAAAAATGTTTAATAGAACTAAACCCACCAGAACCTAGCTAGAAATGTGTCCAGTCAACAATGATTAGTCATTTACAATTACATCTGGAGAGCTATCAATTAGCCAGTTTTTAATCTCTTTAATTGGTGCTATATAACATATTGTTCTAATTTCGTAATCAAAATGTCACGAGTCACCAAGTCAAATGCCTCACAGGAATTTCAGTGTATTATATTCACACAATTACCTTTAGTAACTAAACTTCTAATCACATTGCAATATCAAGACCAAATTTCCGAGAGCCGATATTGATTTGCATTAATTATATTATTGTTCTTTAATTCTCTGTTAATGAATTCCATATAACCTGTTATGTTATTTTGCACAAGACAGTAAATCTATTATTATCTCAGTCATTTACTTTAGATTTTCCTCTGAAGATTTTTGATCTTCAAAGTATTTTTTTATTGGAAAAAAATAAAAATCTAGGAAGCTCCTTTTTTAGCAACATTTTTTACATGCAGATCACCTGTTGATTTATCATAGATTAACTCTAGTGTCTGTGTTTTAACCAAATTGTTTTTGGACTGGAAAGTGTTTCATCATCTTCTAAAGAGACTATGTCATGTAGCTTTTCTTTTTCTGTAAACAGATGTGCTTCATGAATGTTTCTGCCTTTTCTGCATTACCACTGACATGTTATAGTACCAGGCAACTATTACTGTTAGGATTTCTTTTGTTAATTCATTTCAAAATGTTCTCTGTCTTATCTTTAATTCTGTCAGTTTTCCATATGTATGGTGTACTTCTGCTTCTCTTATCAATTTTCTTCAGTTCCTAGATATTTATGTATATTCAATTCATATCAACTTCTCCTTTTTACCATATGTTATGTATATAATCTGTACTTTGAAGTTCCTATATCCCACAAGTACCTAATCTTTTGATAATAGTAAATAAAATAAAATAAAATAAGATTATGGAGAAACAGTAGCTTACCCATATTTAAAATTGCAATTCATTTCCAGTGCGTGTCTGATTTTGGTCCACATCTTGAAATGTAAGTTAAAAAAATGTATATTTGCTTCATGATATCGTATGAGGTATGCATCTGAGGTAGAATTTCCCACCAGATTTGAAGGAAATTAAACAAGTGGTTAATAAATTATGAGATCTTAAATGTGTATGTCTTCATCAGAATAATAATAATAAAGAAGGCTAAGATTAGTTTTTGCTGAGCAGAAAAAAAGTAGGAAAGAGAGAGAGAGAATACATTTTGTATGTTTAGTATGTATGTAATCAATGCACAACACTGATATTCCTGTGAGGAACCACTGATTTGTCTCGCTTTACTCTGATGGTTCTATTAATCTCTACCTGGGGAGGTTTGCATGAGGTGAAGGAAACAAAAACATTAAAAGCAGCTCTTCAGGGATCCATTTATTTCAGAATGAATGAGTTCCTCGAATGATGGTCTGGAGTCTGAGGTACAGCTTTTGGAGGGCTAGCAGGGAGCTGAGTTCTCAAGACTTAAGAACATTTTTGTTCAGTATCACAATCCAGCTGTTACCCTATACTGGTCAGGGAAGTTGCCATCATTCATATGGTGTGGAAATGTATACCCTATTTCAGCTGGCAGTAAAGGACAGGCAGAAGGAAGACCTTTATGTACATTTTTTTCATCTAGTGCTGAAAGTGAGGTAGATCAACAACTATGATCCCCCAAATAAAAACATCAAATAATATCATGCTAAAAGCAGAAATCAGCTCATAGACAAGAAGTTCCTCATGCCAGAACTGTCCCAGTTTGCCCAGATTGACAACTCTCTCTTAGTCTAATTGGGATAAAGGGAGTTTACAAGTTGGGAAGCCCATCCTATGGGATGATGAAATGACCCAATGTACTTCCATGGAGAGACAACAGCACTGTGTTCTCACTATTGCTTTCATCTTCCTTCCCTCTACTCCCTTTCTACTAAACACTGTAATGATTTTAATAGCATAGCTGAAGAAGGTCTGTGCACCATTCCCTATAAGTCCTTTCCACACAGGATGTGATACAGGTGTACACCCAGAAGCCACACTTGGGTTTAAACATAGATCTTCCAGTTTCTAAACTAGCACTGTAAGAATTATTTCTTTATATAAGAGGGAGACATGCACATTTTTTGAAAGTGTGTTTGTGATTACTGATTCTGGGGTTGTTGATGTGTATCAGATGTGATCCTCCATGATTAAGTCCAGCAAGGGACTAATATAGAGGAAACTCATCTGGTGAATTCTCAATGGCTTTATGATACTTGGATACTCAACCATGCCCAGGAAGCAGATTTTAGCTATTACCCTACCCCTTCTATTCCCCCGCCTCCCCAAGTAAATTTTGTGTTCAAACCATAAGCATGCTTAGTGCCTCAAACAGTTCTGTTGTTTCTGTGGACTTTTCTGGATGACCCTTCACTTCTGGAACTAGGCATCCAAGTCTTCTGCTGAATTTATCTTCTGGTGTTGGTAGAACTGTATCCACCAGCTGCATGGATCTGACAGAAAAGTTGCCAGCATTTGTTCAGCAAATATTTCTGCTGAGCTTGCAGTAACTAGGTCCTCCAGAGTATTGTACAGCTTTTTCCAAATGTAATAATTAGGATTTGTTGGATGAGTAGGACAAACTGATTGTCATTTAGCAGTGCTTTTTTCTCTCTGTTACCCCATGTGCACTATTTCTTGTTTTTGCTATTGTAAAAAATAAAGACTGCATTTTCCTCCTCTTATTTTCATCCTAACACTCAACTTGCCTCTGAACTTTAGATGTCTTCTTCTGTTTCATAATATTTGACCTAGATATCTAAAACTAGGGCTCACACAAGGACCACAGGATTGAGAGCTCCAAGGTAGGAAATTATTTTGGACATCAAAGATTTCATCCTTCCCTCGTTTTTTTTTTCTTCCCTCAGCAGAAAGGCAGTGAGCTTACAGTGAAGGACATGATTCAAGCCACAGCACAGCCAAGTTTCCATGACTCCCTGGGGTCCCTTTTTGTGAGCTATGCTCTGGTCAAGCCTTGTGTTGAATCTCCTTTCCTTGGAAGCCAAGGAGCTAATGAGGCTGCTGTATATCCTTCAGCTTCATCTGGATATACAGTGGAGGTACATAGTCTGATATATAGCAAGGATCCTTATTAGAGGTGTAAACTTCTAGCCTTTCATTAGATCTTCATTTATACTCAAATCACACAGGAACTAGAATAAAAGATACTTTGTAATCTTCTCATCTAACTGACAGCATGGTGTACAATTCTTCCCTGCAGCAGCAACTTCCTGTTGTCATGTTCTGTGTTTGGAAAATGCTTAAAGGACTTTTGTTTCTAGATGACTTAATATGATATTGATCTCTGATTTTTCATATAGCTCGCTAAACTGATTGTTGTTTTTATTTGTCAGTGTTATTAGCAACATTGAGGGAATGTATTACCTGCTGGCTATCATTAGGCATTAGAGGAAGAGAAAATAAGCTATTCATATTTACTTCTTGTTAAACATGACACATCAACAATATTTGGTAAAGATATTCTGTTTTTCTCTCGATTTGTTTCTGTTTTTTATTTATCAGAAAGTCTGACCCTATTTATTACTGTATGTTCCTTGTGCATCTCTTTTATAGTGGATGATTAAAAAAAATCATATGATTTTGCAGAAAATTAAGAGAAACTGCTATGAAATTTTTATTCTAATGAAAATCTGAAATCAATACTTCATTTAAAAAATAAATAAATCTGTAAACAGATAACTTTGATACCTGGTCAGGAGGATATTTCTTAGTTAGTTACATGGAAAATACAACTGCAGAAATTTCTAGGTATTATCACAGCAGCTCAATAATGGGACTATTTCATACACTGAAAATAAAATAAAACAAAAGGATGGATTCAATAAGATGCTAATAATACAAGATAAATATTATATAAACCTTACCTGATGACATAGCTTGTTACCTCATTTCCAAAGATATGGTTATCACTATGTTGATATTTTTCTCATATGAATATGTCTCAAAGAGCAGCCAAATTAATATTGAAAATTTTTTGACTCATAGGTATTAAAGGTAAGTGTGATGCCTTAAACACAAAGATGAAATTAACAATGATTTAATTACAGTGTAAGTCTCAGTGCCTCCCTTCTGACTTTGTCTAGTGTGTGGGCAGAAAATGGACACTAGGACAGCTTAAGACAATTACAAAGAGCTCACATAACTTAATGTGCTGCAGATATCCACTCTGGAGCTTATTGTCGGTCTTTCTTTTCTGTTCCTAGAAAGAAAGAGGTACTTCTAAGGAGAGAATGACTCATGTTAACACAAAAGTAGGCTTTAAAAGTAGGTGAGAGAAAATACATCCCAAATGAATCTGTTTCTCTGCATTCACTGTGAGAGCCCACCATGACTGAACTGGACACAGATGTCCCAGATGCAGACACCTAAAGTTAGTGGAGCTTAATGCTATTCTTGTTTAGGGGAGGGCAATGCTGATGATTTCTCAAGGAAAACAGGTATATGTCCATGTGTGTTCTTCTGACTATCTTGGTATCTCTGATTCACTGGTAACTTCTGAACCCATTGGTAACTTCTGAACCCATTGGTTTATTTCTGTGATTCTGTGATTCTAATTTTAACTTACTTTGGCAAAGAATGGTGGTCTGAAAGATGTGTGGATTCTCAACTAATTGAAAAATATTATTTATTTGGGGATTATTTTTTTTTCTTCAGAAAACTACTGCTGTAAAAGTCAAGATTTCCTAACTGAAACTCTTATGAATGACTTTCAGAGTCTGCCTAGAAGGAGAGCATGCTCATCCACTGTTTTTCTAATCCCCATTAGGGACATTTCTCTGATGAAGATACATAGAAAATATGCAATCCTCCTTTTTACTTGTAACTTTCACACAGGCCATCTGATGCTTCCAAAATTCATAGGATAGAATTCATCCTAAATAATTTTGGTGGTATCTATTTTTTTTCCCTGCTTGTTGTTCCCCTTGACTGTTGATATTCTTTCTATTGATATACGAGCAGGTCCGTTTTTGGAAAAACTGAGTTGTGATGTAGAGAGAAAACTGAGGAGATGTGTAGTAATATTTTTATACTATATAGAAGATGTTGAAAAAGGTCAGGAATTAATGGGCTTAAATTAATGAGATTCCAGTTAGACATCTGGGAAACATTTCTAACAGTAAAGTGGCAGATTGAGTTGCTTAGGAAGGCTGTAAGATTTCCATCAGTAGAAGTTTTAAGAACAGGTTGAACAAACCTCTACCAGGATTGGTGCAGTTTTAACTGATCCTGCCCTGAGGAGTCTATTAAATTTGTGTGAATTATGGTCTACACTCACAGAAGTTATACTGATGCCACAAAAGGTATGGTGCAAAAGACACAAAGCAGAAGGCAGTAGAAGCTTATCTAGATGTGCTGCTTTCTTATACCTTTCTTTCTCCTCCTTGCCTTCTTGCTTCTCTCCTTCCAAAGCATAGGAGAGCAGTGCAGCCCCTGCAAGCTTGGAGTCAGAGAGGAAGGACGTGCTCTGCACAGTGGGCAAGATTTTTTGGTGTGTTACAGGTAGATAATCTTTCTGACTATTTGCTCAGGCCATATCTTAATTAAGTGGCTTGGGAAAATACCCATTTCTTAGATCTGGATGTATTCTCCAGCCATGTCCTTTACTAGGTCTAGGATGAGAGCCTTTTCCTTCTCTGCCCCAGAAACTTACTACATGTAAGGTCAACAAGAAAGACTGGGTCTCCCAGTGAGTCTCTCACTCTACAGAAGTGGTGCTGAGACCATGGTACCTTTCAGTGGGATTTCATTATGTTACTGCCCTCTGTCCCTGTTTCTCTCTGCATAATCGTGAAGCTGCCTTCTTTCTTGTTCTCTCCTTCTTACCATTCATTTGATTTGTATTACTTCAAACCCATCCTGATAGACTTCTTTTTCCTCTACTATTTATCTCCTTATTATTCCTCTACAATTATCTCCTTATTTGCAATTTATCTTTTATTTTCTCTCTCTCTCTCTCCCCATTTTCCCTCTCTTTGAATATGTCCTTTTATCCAGACCCATTATATTTCTCAGTTATATGTTTCCTCATTCAAAACAAATTCCCTTTGTTCCAAGTTAGACTAGTTTAGGGTAATTGAAATAAAGTAAGATCTATGTAAATATAGAGAGCTGTGGAAGTTTAGTGTTATATATTACAATACTTAGGAAAAAAAAGTGTCTTTGATTGAATTAGATAAACTTATACTGATTGAATCTTCTTCCCTTCTGCAGTCCCTTCTACAGTCCACTACCCCATTACAAAAAAAAAAAAAAAAAAAGAGCTTTTTTGCTAGTGGTTTTTTTTTTTTTTTTTTTTTTTTTTTTTTAACGGATTGGTTTGGTTTGGTTTTGTCATTTTGTAACAAAACTGAGATCAAGTTATAGAACTGTTCTGGTTTTCTTCTGAGAAAAGGTTATCTCAGTCTGAAAGGAAAGCTGCTATAGTTACCATCTCTTTGAAGTCCCTGGACATACCCGAGACATTAACAGCTATGAACCTAATATAAAGGAACTAAAATATACCTATAACCTTTGCAGAACTGAATCTTCATTGGATTTGTTTTCTGCTTTCTTCTATTTATTAGACTTAGAATAATCTTACACGGTTTTTCTCAGTGGTTTTCTTGTTTTCCATTACTGTGTACTATCAACTTTTTAAAATGTTTTTTAAAATTAATTAGATCCTAATATACAGATCTTAATCTTATTAGATCAGTGTACAGAAGGATACAGATACTTCATTTTAATGCTTTATTCTTTCTAAAACACCTAGTATGCTTTAAATAGGTAATGTGTTGCCTTAGGTCTGAAAATACCAAATGTTTCTGACCCTTATTTTGACCTTCCATCACAAAGTGCATGGAGTAATGTTGGGTGCTTTAAGTGTTGGACTTCCATGCATTTAAAGAACCAAAATTGACAGCATTGGCTCCCAAAACAAAGCCAGAGGAGGATCCTTCAGTCAAATTTTCAAGGAACTTAAAATACATGATATGGAAAAAGCACTCAAATTTAAGGGAAAATTGTTTTAAGTACCTACAAACTTTTCTGTAACATAATATTTTTAAGGTACATCTTCCCAATTTTATTTATTTGAAGGGATTTTCTTTGCTTTGAGTAATAACGCATTAACATATATTGCAGTGTTAGCTGAGAGATGGATTGATTAGATACCTAAGAGATTGTGAGTCACTGTACTAGTTGAAAGATTAGGAGGTGTTTGTATAAAAATAATTCCTCTGTATCGGGTGAAATAATGTAATGCAAAGGAATTCCTTGTACTAGGTACCATCTTCTTTAAACTGCTTTTTACCTTTGAATTATATATACATTTTGTAATATTATGATACACAGCACAGATATATAGTAACTGATACAGAAGGCCTGGTTCTGACACTATTGGTCTGATGGGAGGCTTCAACAGATTTTTCAGCAAGCTCTGAATTACCACACAGTTGCCAACAAACAAAAAATGTTTTGTTCAATTTCAGATTTATTTTTTTTTTTAGTATTAAAAGCTACACGAGAGTATCAAAAAGGTTTACTGCAAGTTAATTTGTGCAGCTCCTATCACTAAACCTTTTTTTTCTTTTTTTAAATCACTGAAATATATGATGAAAATTCACTAAACATGAAGCAATTTTTTCACACTTAGAATGTGTATATATCAGGCTGTCTTAGTTCTGCAAATAAATTATTTGCTACAAAATATCCTACTCCATTGCACTGTAAATTGTTTCACAATGTATAAAAGTAGTGACATACAGGTGTATATATAGATACATACACATTTGTATAACCTTTGTTTAATAAATGTTTATGTAACTTGGGGACTAATTAGGAGAGAGGGAAGGAAAAATAAAAGTAAAAATGTATTAAGAGAAAGCAAGGTAAGTTGGTCAGCCATCACAGGAACTAAAATTTAGGAAAAAAGTGAATTAAATACTGTGTAACCTGGGGATACTTATTAAGCCATCAGTGGGGAGCAAGATGATGATGTCACACCTAGCAGAGGGAGGAAGACTCGAGTAATGTTGGATCGGATCCAGTTTATGCTGTAGATTTATGCAGTTAATTTTGTCCCTTGACTGCATTCAGATGAGCATTTTGTCTCGACATACACCAAGAAAATTGCTGCATTATAGCTGTGTTAATGGTAATCAGCATGCTAATGAGCACCAGAAGGTCGTTATAGAAAAGAGAGGTTCAAAGATGTATAACCTAGAGAAGAAGATGAAGTAAGTCTTTAGGGAATGCAAGTGTCTTGTTTGTAGGTCATAGATTATTTGTTTTGGTCATTGTAGAACACAGGGAGTTTAATTTAAGGACAAAAAAAGATTAAGCTTTTTGAATTTTAGGAGTAACATAACTTAATTAAATATATGCCCATGAAGTAGACAGAAAACAGCACTGGATTGTTTTTATCCTGTTCTAATGTGTTCCTTGATAGCTATTGTATGAGTGTAGTGCATGTCTTTCTTGACGTGAATCTAACACTTATTTATGTTCAGTATTAAATCAGAATAAATCTACACTTAAAGCATTTTGTATTTTGCTAATGATGCAGAGTAAAAGAGGAAAGGTTTTGCAGAAAGGAAATCAGAGCAAGTATGTCAAAGTATAACGTGAACAAACAGTATAATCAGGGGAAAACAAAAATTTTAAGAGATGTCAGTAAGATAAAAGAAACCATGCAAAATAGTAATTATAAAATGATAAAAATCATAGGAAGCATGCAAAAGCTAAGTTGTTAAATGTTGCCCTATTTAATTCAAGTTCTTATTTCGGCTTCAAAAGGTTAATGTGTTCTCTGCTAATCAGAAAAGAACATGTATATACATTTGAATAGTTTTCTTAGAGAGAAAATGGGACTCAATAAGGACTATATATGTTTTGTGAGAAGCCCTTGGGAAGGGGGAGACAGAAATCATGAGAGAACGGTTTTATGAAATACCTCCAAAAATCTAGGCAGACCAGTTTTGTACTTCAAAGAAACCAATCCCATATATTAGCGACTAGCTGAAGTAGCTCGATTTCACAGGAGAACAGCATCTCATGGGTCCAATATGAAAAATAGGAACATGGGCTTTAAAAGGATATCTGCATTTAGGTAGCTGAACTGGGCATATTAAGCTTTTTCTGGAACTCTAGAAGCTTAAACTCTAGAGATTAAACTAGTTTAAACATTAAAGAAGCAAACACCAGTCCAAATGCCTTTATTTTGGTCCCATTACTGATGGGTCTTAGAGGGAAAAATAACTTTCTATTGAAAACTATGCATATGGAAAACTGTCTACGCAATCTACATGTATCCATAAGCACTGAGAGTATATTTACCTTTATAACATTGGTCTAATACTTTTCTCTAAGGAACGAGGTCTTGTCTTGTAGTGCCATTTCTTTTGTACTGCCTTTTCTGTCACATTTATTGATTTTTTCTTCAAAATAAGATAATTAAAGATTGCATCACAAAACAATCCTATCTTAAACAATAGGGATAAAAAGCCAAGGCTGTCACTGACATTTGTAATACACAACTGTAAACTAATCTGCCCAGTCAGTATCTCTAACTCCCAGTGCATAAAACTCAAACCCTACAATAAAAAGGTTTCAATTCCTTCTAAGTGTCATGTGTGTGTTAGCATTCTAAGATAATTTTAATTCTTCATCTAAAAACTGGGACTGTCTTTAAGTTTGGTGCTTTCTGGGGGCACCAGTGCCACAGGCTAAAGGTGCATGTCAGCCCCACTAGATTTTACCATTTGAAATACCTGATCTAAAGTCATTATTGAATCTTCTTTATAGTAAATAGAGAGGAATTGGTATTTCCAGGGGATGGATTCACCCTTAAGTAGACAGAGAGGACACAAAAGTTACCAACACAGGCTACCAGTACTGTTTGAAATGCTTTATGGCCCTGAGTTGCCTGCACAATGTTGATTAGGTAGAAGCTATGGGAGACCCAGACTCTTTTGAAATGGCACATGGAGGTCAGGTGAGCACCCGTGGACATCTGAATTACAGGTGGGCAACTGAATTGAGGTGCACCTACCTGTCTTATATGAGCACTGACCTCCATCTTTTGACTATAGAAGGTGTTTTGCAGTAAGAGCCTACCTCTTAGACTGTCTATATAAGAGGAAACACACTTTAACTGCACTTAGTAAAAATTAAACCTTCTTCTTTAAAGACATTTGTGCTGTGTTCCTGCAAGTACCTTTCAAAAGTCTCAGAAAGTCAAGCTTTCTACTTATTTTCTAAAGACACTACACAGTAATCGCTCAGAAGTAACCATAACAACAACAACAACAAAATTAAGGAAGGATTGCTCAGAAAATTGCAGTCTCGAATGGGGCAATATGTGTCACTTGTACTCATGGACAGAAAAAACAGAAAGAGAAAGAGGTAAATTCTGCAGATGAACCAGTACAATTGCAAATAATGGAAGAAAAGAAAAGAGAAGCCACAGAACAGAGGCCAGTGCACAATGTACATGGTGATGGATACAGCATCTGGTATGATCTCAGGAAAAGTCACCGCTCAGCAATGAACAAATCTAAAAACCAAGTAAATACAGTTTGCTGAACAAACAGAAAGGTATATGAAGTCAGGACTGATTGCAGAAAGTGTTGAAGGACAGCCAAATTATGCTGGGGAAAAAAAAAATGTAAACAGTTTAGCTTATGTTAAGAAGCCTCCTGAGGACAAACATCAATTCAACATAAAGGTAGACTCAGTTGCATAAGCTTGTTGCATACTATTTCAGTTCCTTTAGGACACCTCATCTAGGCAGCTGACGAATATGGCATAAGACCTGTTGGAAAGCTAAGTATTTCTGAGGTGTAAGCAAGAGTACAGATAAGGCCTAGGAGGAGCTAAGAGCAATCATCATTTTACAAAGGTGAAACACAAAAATAAACACCTATATATAACACCCTAAGAATTAATGCTCTCAGCATAGGTATTCCAATGACGTACCTACTTTTAGAGGTGGATATTTTATATTTTATTTTTTATTTATTTATTTTTTTAATATTACAAACATAGCCAAAACTTACAATGGAAGCTGAAAGAATTGAAGCATGGTATTAGAAGGTTTCTTTCAGTCACTTGAAGAGCCAAAGGTTTTATTTCTTTAACAGCTGTCTTAGAAATTTTTGCTTTTTGACTCATAACATGTCCCCAAAGGAAAACATGAAGTAGGAATATTTCTGTCTCCACGTAGAGACGGAATATTGACTATGTTGTAAACTCTTTAGGAAGTAAGGCATGCTGGCAGTTTTCCAACATAAGAAAAACTAATGGTACCTTTTTACCACCACCTTTTGGACTATAAGCTAATCAGATCCTGAAGTATTTCATTAAATACTGACGACCTTATTAAGATGCCTTCCAGGAAGGAAATTATTAAAGGGCATAGAATTTGTGGCAGGCAAGGTACTATTCTATGAGTGATCATGGTGAATTCTACGCAGTGTAAATAGGAACCCCAAAGAAAATCAAGTACACAATTTCTTTTCACAAAACTCTCTAATCCACTATGAGTAACAACAATATTAATAGAAATTTCAAAAATAGATTTATTTTCCACTAGTTCCTAAAGAATAGGACAATAACTTTAAACTAACAACTTAAGTATTATTACTTAAACTGAAATAATATAACTAGGACAAATATCCTTTAAAAAAGAACTGAAACCTGACAAATCTAAAATTCAGAGCCAGTGAAAAACTGAACAATACATTGAACTCTGAAACAAAGAATATTTAGTCACTGAAATGCTATGAATCTTAAGGAACTGCTAAAATATTTTCTAGAAGAAATATTTTTTTCCAGATTAAACGTATCAAAGCCATAATAGTTTCTCTTGACATATAAGAATGAAAATAAAAAGGCCTTCAAGAATAGGCTGTTACCGGTCACTGTTGAAGTATGAAAAAAAATAACTAAATATCTGTATATACTGCCTTTAGGCAGTGTGTACTTTAAAATTACTAATTTTTGAAATAATTGAATACTTTTCAAGGCCATTATTTTAGGTTTATTTTAGGTGGGAAACCATTTTAGGTTTCCCACAATTAACAATGTTATCTATTGTGATCTTCAATATATTTTGATCAATGTCTCTGAAAGACCACATCATCATATTTTCGTCCATTTATGTTCATAAAGAGAAGGAAGCAGAATATTAACATTTCTGATGCAAAAATCTAGCAGGAAGGTATGTTGAAGAGAAAAGCACATTGAAAGAAAGTTAAAATAAACTACTCACTATTTGCCTGATTTTAAATTAGGTGTGGGTTTCTGGGTTCAGTACAGTTGAACATATGACATTTGAGAGACCTTGTGTTTTCCACCTCTCTTCAAGCTGCTGGTCTAGAGGAGGATATATCTACTGCAGATCTTGTGTCATATCTACTAGCCATATGTGGATATGTGAGATTTTTTATGGCATGTAAGATATAGATTACTGTGTGTGGGCAACAGATTTGACTGTATTTGGTTTCCTTTTGCTTTTGCTTAAACAGCGACATCTACTGTCATTTGAGATGTCCAACCCAACTTGCCAGTTCTCATTCCTATGTCACATCTCCCAGTTCCATGTAGATAGGACGTTTCCTGGCAGCACTAGAAGGATAGCACCTTGAATAAGGTTCATAAAAGGACTTTCTGATTATTAAAATTCAGACAGGAAAAAAAAAAAAAAAAAAAAAAAAAAAAAAAAAAAAAAAAAAAGATGTAAAATTCTACTTTAGAAAAATGAGACTATATCTTCCATAGAATCATCATCATAGAATAATTCAGGTTGGAAAAGACTTCTAAGATCTTCTAGAAGATCCCTTTAACCTAGTACCACCCACAACTAGACCATGCTACTAAATTCTAAATCTTAAAAGTCAGTAAAAGAAAAGTAGAGAGAAAGAATGTGGGAAGGGACCTTAGAGCTCATTCTATTCCACCTCCCCTGCCATGAGCAGGGACACCACCCACTAGAGCAGGTTGCCCAGGGCCTCATCCAACCTGGTCTTGAATAGGAATGGGGCATCCACAACTTCTCTGGGTAATTTATTCAAATATATATGTCTATATTTGTATCATTATGCACTACTATATATTGCTATATATAGTAAACTAGACATAAACATAGAATATTACTTAGTAATGACATTATTATTGACCAAATATGTATCTTCAGCAGAAATGTTGGACTACACTGCAAATTATACAGTGAAACTTGAGTTTGCTTATTCTCATGTATCAGTCAGTTTCTATGCAAGATTTAACAGATTTCTGTAGGCACAAAGTAATGTATATACAGAACTACTATATTCAGCTTCAAGTTTCCTAGAAACTTGTCTCAGCAACAAATATGTTTGCCAGTAGGATTTATATGTAACACAGGAAAACTGCTCTTTCTTCCACTACGCATGATCTTTAAAGAGAAATGCACAAAGTAACTTTTGTGCACATCTTCTATGTATGAGGAAAGTGAGAATTGAAAGAAGAAAAGAAAAAAATGCCTGCTTCTGGAACTTCAACTCTCATTTACTCTCTGTCTTTCACCTTTCAAAGAAAATAATGAAGTTCATTGGTTCATTAGTGAATACAAATTTACAAAAACACCTAGTAAAACACTTATGTGCAAGCCCTCTTCTGCTTTGGGAAAACAGCTGACCGAAGAATAGAGAAAACACTAAAGCACTATGAAATTTCATGCAGAATTGAAAGATAAGCTTCCTCAGTCGTCTAACAAATGGTGCCAGGTTTCCTCTTTTGCTTTGGTTTTGTGTGTGTGTGTGTGTTTGTGGAAAAATGCACTTTAGCATTTTTTTTTTAATTTTTTTTTTTTTTTTTTAATGAAACTCCCTAAGAATTCCAGGGACATCACAGACATTATTTCTGTATGGCTACAAAAAGCATAATATTCTAGTTTACTGAAAATCCAAGAAAATAAATTATATCCAATAGCACTTTCTCCTTTCTTATTCATTCTTTGTGGCAAAGCTGAGTGTAATGCCCTTAGGTTTTTTTCACTATATATGTAGATGTGGAGAGAAAATCAGCTACTTTCTCACAGGCTCAGGGACTGGTTAAATTAAAATGGTTGAAGATAATTTGTTGATTTTTTTTTTTTTTTTAAGCAGTATTTATATACTAGAAGCATCACCTCAGTTCAGCTATTTTAACATAATGTAATTCTACAAAATATTGTTTTAGTCACAAAGAAATTCTATAGAAGAAAGTATATTGGATAAAGTATTGCTCATGGTGTAATTTTAATTCTGAAATATGTTGCTAAGAGGGCTTATTTAAATAAGTTCTATCTGAGATGAATATTTAGAAAAAAAATCCTACAGGATGATTTATAGAAAAATTATATGAACAGAATGAAGGACAGAAGAATTTTATTAGAAAAGAGACTCATTTCCACAAAATATAAATTATACCTTTTAGAAAATATATTGAATTTTATTAATATTCTGTAGACAGCCTGAAGTGTTAATCTCCACCCCTACCTTTAAGATTTTCATTATGAGTTACAAGGTGTATTTACCCTTTAACCAAATAATTTCTGAGTACTTCAATGCAGCCGTGACTGTAGTTTACATACCTTACAAAATATTTTCCTTTTAGATGCAAAGATTACTTTATGACAATTTTATATATAAAATCCTTGTTGAAACATTTACATGTATATGAATATATACATGCAGTTGCACATATGCATGTGCATTTATGTAAATATGTTATATACATATTTTATATTTTCATTATAGATATAAACTTTATTATTTGTACTTTGTACATAGATTATTGATCTTTACCACTTGTGCATACATTTTCTAACCTCAATTACCTAACCAGTCTGGCTGACACTGAATTTATTTCTGCCTATTTGGGAGTCAATATAGAGAGAAACATACCAACCGTTCATTAAGTAGGGAGAACTGGATAATCAATAATGTGTTTACAATTATTTCCCATTATTAGTATTATTATTATTTTTACAGTACCCCTCCCTCCTTTGAAGATCAAGAAATATCACAGTTATTTTTGGGGGGTGAATCAGGCTGTTCTCTGCAGAAAGTATGCTTTAGCCACTCCAGGAACACGAAGATGGGTTATCTGCAAGAACTAAAAGGGGTAAGGAGTCTCCAAAAACATGTTCTGGGAGCAGTTTTCTTGCAAATAATTTTGTGGTGTGCAACTATATCCACATGATTTGTATAAGGCAGTGTTGACTCCACAGAAGAGGGAAGCATTATATTTTTGAACAGGAAATATATCTTTAAAAAAACAAACAAAAAAAAAAAAAACAAACAAACATAAAAATCATCCTATCACAAAGTTCTTAATTAGGTGTAACTTTGCAAAACTCTAGAACTCTGAAAATAAAATTGTAATATTGTATGAAAATTTGAATCATATCTCTATAAGTGGTTTTATTTTGTTTAAATAATATATTTGGACTTGCCTAATAAAATCTTTCTCTAAAAATACAAGATAAATATACTTAGCAAGTTCCTAAATATGTCCCACAATGACTTATATAAATAATATTCCTACCCTCTTCAAAATATACTTTTCATTATAACATACACAATCAACCCACTACATCAATATATTTATATTGATTTTCTATACTTTACAACTTGCTTCTAACTCACCAGAACTGCTTTATCCAATTATGTGAAAGAAATGTATTTATTTTTGTATTCTGTTAGTCATAAAGTTATGACCAACTTACTATTAGTCCTGGAAAAAGAATCATTGAAATAAAACATGAATCATTTAATAGTACTGTATATTGTACAATGGGGATCTGATTCTGGCTGCAGTGCCAGTCTTGGGAAAATCAGATTTACTCAAGGTGAGATCTGCAGAAAACAGAGCACTACAGAGTTGTCCTTTCCTGGACCATGACCTACTTGTGCTCCTGCTTGGACCATGACCTGAGTGCTCACTTAGTCCTTAGAATGGCAAGAGTTCCTTTGGCATGATCTACATGCTGCTTGTGGTTTGCTTTGAAGATGGTCATCATCACAAATCTGTGAGCAATATCAAATGCATTGATGCATTGTGAGGGATTTTGTTTCAGCCCCCCTATAGCGCATAAAGGCTACAGTTTTTCTTGCTGTGTTGTCCCTGTATTGCAATGCCATGGCCAATGAGACTGTTCACACTTGTAGAAGTGGGCACAGCTTATTTATTTATTTATTTATTTATGTCTAGTCACTGTAGTGAGAAACAGTCACTTTTAAAATAAGAAAGTGATTTTGCATTTATTGCAAAAGTTCACTCTTTGTTAATACAAAATTTGCCAGCATCTAACTGTTCAGACTAAATGTATTCAGAAATAGTGAAAGCCACAGAATAAGTTTTTGTTTTGTTTTGTGATGAATGCTTTAACCATTTTTAAGAGCAAAGCTAAGATATATTAGGCAATGTTAAGGAGTCTTTAGTGTTCTCTGTGAACATTTATTCACATCTGGGCATTGTATGAACTTTTGGAAAACTGCAGTAGGAATTACCAGCTTAAATTTCTTCAGATTTTGTTTGAGAAGCTCCTAGCAGAACAGCAAACTCTATTAATCTAAGCCAAAGGAAGAAAGCAACAGCTATAAGGATTTAATTAGCAAATTGACTTAAGAGCTGGATGGCAGAAGACAAGATATCTCATTCAGGCAAGGCATCTTGAACACTTAGTGAAAATTGCAGTGGTGAAAAAAAGTGAGGTGGGTAAACAGATTGGTCAAGAGCTAGAGGCAGAATGAATATTGGCAAATCAGGTAGAATGAGAGCAAAAACAACTAATGTTGGGGCTAGAGCAACTGAGAAGTTGCCAGTCACCAAGTGATAGACAAGGGAAAATGGCCTCGAGGTGCACCAGGGGAGCTTTAGGTTGGATATAAGGAGAAATTTCTTTACCGAAAGGGTTGTATGACATTGGAATATGCTGCCCAGGAAAGTGGTTGAGTCACCATCCCTGAAGATCTTCAAGAAATGTGCAGATTTAGTAGCATGGAAATGTGCAGATTTACTAGCATGGTTCAGTGATGGACTTTAGTACTAGGTTAAAAGTTGGACTAAATGATCTTAGAGGTCTTTTCCAGCCTGAATGATTCTATGATTCTATGATATGAAGAGGTGCACCTGGGTGGGAAAAGCTACAGGTATGAGAAACTGAGGAAGAGACAAGAGAAACTGACACTAATGACTGGGTGACAATCTGAAGAAGATGAAGGAGTAAGGGAAGGAGGAAAGAAGTCTATGTATAATAGCTGACTGGTCACAAATACAACCAAATTTCACTGTGCTTAGAAAACAGAATGTAACAAAATGACTAAAGGTTTTAAAACAGCATCTTAGGCATCTCAATTACTGGATACCTTAATGTATCCAGTAATTGAGATTAGATTGAGATTAGATTGAAATTGAGATTACTTTAATTAGGTGTTCCATTTTAATATGTCCTTCCATTCACAGGAAAAATACAAATATAAACAAACACATATTTCAAAGTATGCCGCCATGCAGGAATGAACATAAGAAAATCCACAAGGAAATTGAGAATTCTATCTTCTGAGCAGTGGATATGACATAAAGAGAAGAAAAATTACTAAAGATTCTTGATTGCCTGAGCACTATCACACTAGGCACACAATGAGTCTGGACTTCTTTGAAAAGATAGTAAGTGATCACATACTTATGCAGTACTTCTTAGTAAACATGCACAAGAGTTTTCAGGTGTTTGATAGATGTTGGATTTTATTTTATACAATTCATAACGAAGTGGCTTTTTCTATCTATCATTCTTTATTTTCAGAAGTGGTAACCTCACTGTTGGTGAGCTCCACTTATAGCTCTTATATAATTTATATAAGTGAGCTCCACTTATAGGTCTTAACCCAAACAGAACATACAAATTGCTAAAAAAATAAAAAGAGAGACCTTGTGTTGTCCCTATCCCAAGACTTATTCCATGCTTAACACAGAAAACAAGATATACATACAAAAAGGGAACAATACAACTTATCCTTCATATATTAAATGCATAGATTTAACTCATGACTCATTAGGATATGTTTGAATCTGCATGCACCAAAGAGATGTTACAAACCAAAAAGCAGACGAAGAATGAAGCAAAAAGTAAAACTGAAATAACACAGCACAAATACTTATTCATGAAAGAAAGCAATAAAATTGTTTTGGAAATTTGAATGTTCAAGATAGACGAGCCCTCAGGCAGGGCTGACTTGCATAATCGACCTTTGCTGGATATGGCAGATACAGAAACCAACTGTGACAGTGCTAGATATAAGAGTTTTACTGGGCTGAATCATTCTTCAGCAGTCATTCTGCTATACTGAACTAGGCACAAATAAGTGTTCCTCCAGCCTCGAGTGAGCATGTTTCTGTTATTAGCTAACATTTCTGTCTCTCAGGTATGGAAACAGATGTTACTGATTTTGGCAAGTGAGGATCTTCCATGTGTTTCTTGCCAGACCCCTCAAAAGTATGTGTTGGCATTATCAAAAGATCAAAGGAAAACAAGATTTATGTTGTCAGACAGTCATTTAGTGCAATCTAATTTGAAGAGTTTCTCTACTGTACTTCAGAACTGTCATTTTTTCATCATGTCATGAATATTTTTATTAGGTGATTGAAAACATTTGAAACATTTGAATTCAATTTCTTCATTAATTATGTCCATGTGGTTGAAATAACTTATGAACTCCTTCATCCTTTACTTTTTTATTTAGCTTTTCTTTTTTTTTTTTTTTTTTTTTTCAAGGAAATTTAGAATCTCAGCGATGATTTTATTCTAATTGTTGTATAGATAAAGTGTGTTATAAGCTTGAAAGTGGATTGCAATTTTAAATTATATCACCTGTATCTTGTTTGATTGCAGTGGTGAAAAAGGCCAATTAGATACTTGTCCTTTAGCTTACTGTCTAAAGATTTACTGGTCTAATAGTCTAACGATAATTGTTAAAGATCTTCATTAAACTATTGTGACACTGCATCTGCATCTAAGAAAGGAAAAGATACATCTTTACCACCCTTTACTATCCACAAATAAACTTTTAAAATGCTTGGCACAATCCATATGGATAACAGTTTCCTTATCCAGTATTATATAAACAAACTACAGAGCAGAGGTCAGAGGGAGTTTCTAAATAAATCTAAATAAATAATCTTGTCTGCCCCTAGATATATCTTTCCCTCAGCTATGTAACTTTCACATGTGTTTGTAAACTAAATCCATTGATTAGGTACTTTATAATATCCATAATACACCTATCTGTTTATCATTATAGCATCATGGGAATCATCATTGACAGGGACTAACCTGACAAATATCTTGCAAAGGTCATTGTGGCTTCACTGATATAAGATCAGCTTATACTAGAAGATTTTCACTATCTATCTTATAAACATTTAAAGCCTAACTATACTACATAGCTCTTATTACCCTATTAATAGCAGTGGCTTTTTAATTCTAGTGAGTGATGATATGATGATTTCATTCTTATGTCCAAGTTCCAGATACTCTTATATCTACAAAACATACAACCAAACTTTCATATGTGTCACCATAAAATGCTATGGTATAAATAAACATATAAAGAACACACAAACAAACAAACAAACAAAAGCAGCTATGATTCACTCTTTCCTGCTTCTCCCAGATTTTCCTAACATTTAGAAAAGAATTAGAGCTGTCAAATGCTAATTGTGACATTTTACTTTTATCTTTTGGCTCCAATGGAATTTAAAACTCAATAGTGATGTTCTGAACTCTACCCCCAAGGGAACATCCACTACTAGATGCAGAAAGCCCACAGCACTAAGTTCTGGCAGGGAATCTTTGTGCTAAGCCATTTATAAGATGGAATAGAAACTGAAGTGGTTTTGTCCCTTCTAGGGAGATCTGACCATTTGCTGTTCTTTTTTACTACATGAATACATGAATGGAATAATGAGTCAACCCTTTGAAAGGAACATAAGGAACATTTTATAGTTGATTAGAGTATTTATTTATTTATTTATTTATTTATTTATTTTTACTGGCAAAACACAAAACCTGCAGTGGTTTATGACAGCGTACTATCAAGTCAGGATCTAGACACTCAATAATAATAACAATAATGAAACACTCAATATTGACATTTCTTGGAAATATGTAATACTTCATTTTAACGGTAGCAGTAAAACAAACAAACAAAAACTTTCTGAAAATATTAGAAAAAGTCTTTATTTTCACAGTTTATGGCACTTGGCATTCAAGTTAATCTCTCTTCCAAGGATATTTTTTCCTCTTTACTCTGAAATACCCACTGAGAAACACTTAGGGTTTGATTTAATTCTCTAAATGTAGCTATCTATTGCCACTCCATACAACCTTGAATTTTGAACCTAGAGTTACCTGCATTGAGGATGTAAACCTGATACAGAACTTACAGAAGACATTGACCACTTGGTGAGTGGAAGCTGGGGTCTAGATAAGATATACTGGGGTACCTCATGCAGAGTCCAACTTGAAACACTGCTGATTAGACACTTGTATTGAAACAACTGTATCAATCCTAAGGGATCAGAATTCAAGCTGAAATTAAGAACTCTGAATTTAGGAGTTTGGATGTGGATTATATGTGAGCTAAGCATGGACATCTAACTCCATGAAGAGTTAGAACTCTGGAAAGAGAGTGTGCAAAGCTACTTCAGAATGAGTTGAACAATCTTGCAATCTCCACTGCCTATATTGTTCTGGGATTCAATTCTTCTGCCCTTATACAGGGCAGAAGGCAGTGATGTGAAATGACCCAAGGCATAGTCTTCATCTGTTACTCCAGAAGATTATAAACCTGCCATAGACCTGCCTCATAATTGTCCCATCTGTGAAAAGCTGTGTTCAGGCAGCTGAATAAATCTCTAGATCTCCTTTGTCTGTAACAGGAGCTTATCTCACAGGCAGACACCTTCACATAGACACTTAAACTCAGGTGTCTTAATCTAGAACTGAACCTCAGGCCTTGTGGCAAAAGACTGAATCATACTATAAGACAATTTTTATGATTCTGGAGGCAGGATGCCTGGCTATTCTGAACATTATAGCAGGAGTGACGTTGCAAAACCCATGCTTGGCTTGGTAGTTATTATGACTTCCATAGTCCCATAATACAGAATAAAGAAGAGTGAATGCTTGGCATACCTCACACAGAATACCTATGATGAAGTCCCAGGAATGAACTGATCTTTTTGTTTTCTCCCATTCCTAAATAGTGCCCAAGAAAAGCAATCTCCTTTCAATGAAGTTCCATTGAAAATATATTGAAAGCAAATAATCAAAAGTATTTCAGAAGATGCAAACCACGAAACACACCTGGATTTAATCTTCTTTGTAGATGCAAACAGTTTAAGAAAAGGGACATGCTGGAGAAAAGCCTATTCAAGCAATTCAGTTAAAAAATCTTCAAATAAGGTTATTTAAAATGTAACCAGCTTTTTTAAGTGTTTACCCATTGAAATTACTAGGCAATTATTTTAGACTTTACACATTCTGTTGGTTTCCTTTAATCCAAGGTCCTTAAAACAACATTTTCTGGCTCAGTGACATTCAGAAATATGTACATGTAAGAGTAAATTTTAAAATAAATTATGAAGAAATGGGGTTGGATGAGGATTCCTGGGACAATGGTAATGGAGGGACTTCAGAATAGGAGAGGTTAGGATTCCCTGGCTGGGAAGTAATACAGGTCTTCAAGCAAAAAGTATTGTTGCTCTTAATATAAGTACAGTGCAGTAATCTGAGTAAATATAATGAGAGTAGGACCTGGGAAGAAGATGAAGGAATTGTCATTACCTTGTCACTTTTCATCAGTACCTCACACAGTGGGGTAGGAGAAGAAATTTTTCCACCTGTGGTGGTTTTACTCAGGTAGGCAGCTGAGATCCACCTCAGCCACTCTCTCACTTCCCCTCCTCAAAGGGAAAGGGAAAGAAAATATGATGAAAAGGGTTCAAGGGTTGAGATAAGGACAGGGAGAGATTGCTCAGCCATTATTGTGATGGGCAAAACAGACTCAGAGCAGGGAGACAGTAAGATTTATTGCCTATTACTAACAAACTAGAGAAGTGAGAAACAAAGGAAAGAAACCAAAAATATCTTCCCCTCTTCCACCCTCTTCCACCCTCTTCCACCTCCTCCCCCCAAGCAGCGGAGGGGATTGGGCAACTGGGGCTGTGGTCAGTCCCTGATACTTCGTCTCCACCGCTTCTTCACTGTCACTCTCTGTCCCTGCTCCACGTGGGGTCCCGCCCACAGGATGCCATCCTTCCCGAACCAATTTTGCATGGACTTCTCACAGGCAGCAGCTCTTCAAGAACTGCTCCGACATGGGTCCATGCCATGTGATCTGTCCATCAGGAGCACACTTCTCCAACCTGGGTCCCCCACAGGCAGCAGGTCCCCACAGACCCCTGCTCCTGTGTGGGCTCCTCTCCACAGGCAGCAGCTCCAGCCTGGGGCCTGCTCCAGCAGAGATCATCCACAGGCTGTAGCCTCCTTCAGTGCAGGTCCACCTGCTCCACTGCAGTCTCTGACGGGCTGCAGCGTCGAACCCTGCTCCACCGTGGTACTCCATGGGCTGCAGGGGGACAGCCTGCTTCACCATGGTCCTCACCACAGGCCACAGGGGAGTTTCTGCTCCAATGCCAGGAGCATTTCCTCCCACTCCTTCTTCACTGACCTTGGCAACTAGAAAGCTTTTTCTCCCTCCTCTCTTCTAGCTGCTGTTCCTACCCAGCACAGCACAGCAGTCTGTTTTTTTTTTTGTTTGTTTGTTTGTTTGTTTTTGTTTTGTTTTCATAGAATCATAGAATCATAGAATATCCTGAGTTGGAAGGGACCCTTAAGGATCATCAAGTCCAACTCTTGACACCGCACAGGTCTACCCAAAAGTTCAGACCATGTGCCTAAGTTCACAGTCCAATCTCTTCTTAAATTCAGACAGGCTCGGTGCAGTGACCACTTCCCTGGGGAGCCTGTTCCAGTGTGCAACCACCCTCTCTGTGAAGAACCCCCTCCTGACGTCCAGCCTAAATTTCCCCTGCCTCAGCTTAACCCCGTTCCCGCGGGTCCTGTCACTAGTGTTAATGGAGAAAAGGTCTCCTGCCTCTCGACACCCCCTTACGAGGAAGTTGTAGACTGTGATGAGGTCTCCCCTCAGCCTCCTCTTCTCCAGGCTGAACAGACCCAGTGACCTCAGCCGTTCCTCGTACGTCTTCCCCTCCAGGCCTTTCACCATCTTTGTAGCCCTCCTCTGGACACTCTCCAACAGTTTCATGTCCTTTTTATACTGTGGTGCCCAGAACTGCACACAGTACTCGAGGTGAGGCCGCACCAGCGCAGAGTAGAGCGGGACAATCACCTCCCTTGACCTACTAGCGATGCCGTGCTTGATGCACCCCAGGACACGATTGGCCCTCCTGGCTGCCAGGGCACACTGCTGGCTCATATTCAACTTGCTGTCTACCACGACCCCCAGATCCCTCTCTTCTAGGCTGCTCTCCAGTGTCTCATCGCCCAGTCTGTACATGCAGCCAGGGTTTCCCCGTCCCAGGTGCAGGACCCGGCACTTGCTCTTATTGAACTTCATGCGGTTGGTGATCGCCCAGCTCTCCAACCTGTCCAGATCCCTCTGTAAGGCCTTTACGCCCTCATTTGAGTCCACAACTCCTCCAAGTTTGGTGTCATCAGCAAACTTGCTCAAAATACCCTCTATTCCTACATCCAGATCGTTTATAAAAATATTGAAAAGTACCGGCCCTAAAATGGAGCCTTGAGGGACCCCACTGGTGACCGCCCGCCAGCCTGACGCAGCCCCATTTACCATAACCCTTTGGGCCCTGCCCGTTAGCCAATTGCTCACCCATCGTATGATGTTTTTATTTAGCTGTATGGTGGACATTTTGTCCAGTAGGATCCTATGGGAAACCATGTCAAAAGCCTTGCTGAAGTCCAAAAAAATCACATCAGCTGGTTTCCCTTGGTCCACCATACGGGTGATCTTATCATAAAAGGAAATCAGGTTAGTTAGGCAGGACCTACCCTTCACAAACCCATGCTGGCTGGGACCAATGACTGCTTTGTCCCCCAGGTGCGCCTCAATAAGTCCGAGAACCAACTTCTCCATGATTTTACCAGGCACTGACGTGAGACTGACAGGCCTGTAATTGCTAGGGTCTTCTTTCTGACCCTTCTTGAAAATTGGCACAACATTTGCCAGCTTCCAGTCTACCGGGACCTCTCCAAATTCCCAGGATCGTTGAAAAATAATTGAAAGAGGTTCCGCGATGACATCCGCCAGCTCTTTCAGCACCCGGGGATGAATCCCATCCGGACGCATGGACTTGTAGGGATCCAGGTGGAGTAGCAAATCCCGCACACGTTCAGGGTCAGTTGGGAGTTTGTTATCCCTGCCGTCCTGGCCCTCCAGCTCAGGGCACCCTGGGTCCCAAAGCCCATCATCGGCATTGAAGACAGAGGCAAAGAAGGCATTAAGCGTCTCTGCTTTGCCTACGTCATCGTCTGTGAGGAGACCTTCCTTATCAAGGAGCGGCCCTATGTATTCTTTAGTTCTCCTTTTTCCATTTACATATCTAAAAAAACCCTTTTTATTTTCTCTCACAGACACAGCCAGCTTCAACTCTAGCTGTGCTTTGGCCACTCGAACTTTCTCCCTACAAACACGAACAGCATCCCTGTATTCTTTCCATGACGCCTGGCCCTCCTTCCAGTAGCGAAACACTCTCTGTTTCCACCTAATCTCCATTAGAACATTCCTGGTCAGCCACGCCGGCCTCCTGCCCCGCCTGCCTGACTTGCGATATTTTGGAATTGCCTGATCTTGTGCTTCTAGGAGGCATCGCTTAAAGAGTGACCAGCACTGGTGGACATCGAGGCCTTCAAGAGCAGTTTCCCAGGGGACCTTGCTGACTAGTTCCCTGAGCAGCCTGAAGTCCGCTTTCCCCATATCTAGGGATGAGGTTTTGGTGGCACTTTTCCTTCTGTCACCATAAATTTTGAACTCAACCACTTCATGGTCGCTATGACCGAGGCGGCCACCAATCACCACATCTCCCACCAGACCCTCTCTGTTTTCTAGCAACAGGTCTAGGAGGGCACCTTTCCTAGTTGGCTCCGTTAGCACCTGCACCAAGAAGTTATCATCTAGGTGCTTCATGAACCTCCTGGACTTGCTCCTGTCAGCTGTGTGGCACTCCCAGTTAACGTCCGGCAAGTTGAAGTCCCCCATAAGGACAAGGGGAGTTAATCTCGAGGCCTCTCTTAGTTCTGTAAAGAATAATTTATCGGCGCTATTGTCCTGGCCAGGCGGTCTGTAATAGACTCCCACAATGACATCCCCTTTATTCGTTCGTCCCTTGATCCTTACCCAGAGGCTCTCAACTTTGCCATCGCCGACCTGAAGTTCCACACAGTCCAGCCCCTGCTTCACATACATCGCTACCCCACCACCTCGCCTACCCTGCCTGTCCCTCCTGAAGAGCCTGTAACCATCTATCGCAACACCCCAGTCACAGGACTCATCCCACCAGGTTTCGCTTATGCCGATGATGTCGTAGTTGCGGGACTGGGCCAGGACTTCTAGCTCATCTATTTTATTCCTCATACTGCGTGCGTTTGTGTAAAAGCATTTCAAGTGCGTCTCCTTACACTCAGCACCTTGTGGATCTGACCAAAGGACCTCACTGGCACACAGCCCCTCTGATTCTAGCGTACCATCCCTTAGGTCTTCACCGGTGTGCCTGGTTTTAGCCCCTTCCCCCTTCGACTCTAGTTTAAAGCCCTATCTATCAGCCCTGACAACTCCTGACCAAAGATCCTTACCCCTCTCCGAGAGAGGCGCATCCCATCCAGTGCCATCAGGCCCGATGTAGCGTAGACCTTCCCATGATCAAAGAAACCGAAATTCTGCCGGTCACACCAGTCTCGAAGCCACAAGTTTATGTGAACAGCACGTCTTTCAGCTTCGATCCCCCCTATCGGAAGGACAGAGGCAAACACCACCTGCGCCCCTGATCCTCTAAGTAGTCGCCCCAAATCCCTAAAGTCTCTTTTGATCGCCTTCGGACTTCTCGTTGCTACTTCATCGCTACCAGCCTGAAAGACCAGTAGCGGGTAGTAGTCAGTGGGCCGTACCAGGCGCTTGACTTTCTTGGCAAAGTCTCTCACCCGAGCCCCAGGGAGGCAACAGACTTCTCTGCGGGTTGGGTCCGGTCGGCATATTGGTCCCTCTGTCCCTTTCAGGAGGGAGCCCCCCATAACAATAGCCCTTCTTTCTTTTTTGAAGGATGATGTGGCAATGCGATGTGTAGGTCGCATTGTCTTAGGCGCCCCCTCCAACTGGGACGGGTGTTTGTCTACTTTGTCATTTAGATTGTCTTGCTCTAGTCCTTCATATCGATTATTTAAGGGTAGATGAGAAGGTGAGGTGGGCAGAGAGAGGGCTCGCCTACCACCCCAAATAGGCACCTGCCTCCATTCCCCCCCTTGATCTAGGTCTCCTCCCGCTGCCTGGCCGGAGGAGGGAACCTCCGTCTTCTGCGTAACAGGAGACGCCTGTGCCGTGGCAGTCTCGTGAGCCTGCCTCAGAGAGGGTAGAGCGCACCTCCACCAGTCAATTTCCCTCTCTGATTCCCTGATGCTCCTGAGCCTGTTCACCTCCTCCCGGAGCTCCGCTACCTGGCTGAGCAGTTCTTCAACCTGGGCACACCTCCCACAGGCATACCCACCACTGCTGTCGGAAACCGACAGAAGGCTGGGGCACACTCTGCAGCCCAGGACCTGGACGGCTGCGTGTTTCCCCGAGCCCTCCGTCTGAGTAGCCACACTGGCGACCGTGGCTGGAGATGCCGCACGAGATGCGGAGGCCACGGTTTTCTGCCTGGTCGATACCATGGTCAGGTTCTACGCAAGCAGGTTACAAGCACCGAAGGGAGAGGCAGCTGCAAAAGAGCGACGATGAGCCCCCCGCTCGCCCTGCCCGCGCGAACTGCCGCGCAAACTGCCACGCCCTTCGATGTGCCACGCCCTGTTTGCCCGTCCTGTTCGCCGCGCTCCTGGTCGCTCGTGCTCCCTAGGGGCGACTTTTAAACAGCCAGGGAGGGGGCGCTGCTGGCTCCGCCCTCGCCTCGTCAGCCTCCCTCGCGAGGACAGCCGGGTCCCGGCGGCTCCCCCGAGTGGCCTCGATGCCGGACAAAAAGCCCTGCCCGCCTCGGTCTCCTGCTCCGCTGCAGAACACGTCTGCCCCGGAGCCGATCGCCTCAGCAAATGGCCAAATGGCCAAATGGCCATGGTTTTGTTTTGTTTTGTTTTGTTTTGTTTTGTTTTTGTTTGTTTGTTTGTTTTCCTTAAATATGCTCTCACAGAGGTGCAAACAACATAACTTATTGGTCCAGCTCTGGCCAGTGGCAGGGCCCTTATGTAACATGGGACAGCTTCTGGATTCTCACAGAACTCACTGCTAGGGCTCCCCCACTACTTGAAGGGTGCCATGTAAGCCCCCTACACCACCCCCAGACAGCGCTGACATTCTTAACTTCTTTCTCATTTCTCATTCATTTTTCTTTGTTGAAATGATATTAATGATACTATTTGATAAACATCATGTTTCCAGTTCAGAAGTGTTTGTCATCCCATGATGCTTAGCTCTAAAAATAATATAAAGCAGACTCCCCATTCCTTTGTCTGTCATAGTAACATTTTACTACAACTTTTCCAGTGTGAACTTACTATTTCTGGAAAATAAACAATCAAATCAGTCAAGGCTATTGCAGACAAGCTTTTTCCTCCCTTTACAAAGGTATTAACACTTTTATCTTTACTGAATAATATCACAACAGACACACCAAAAGGATTGCATTTCTCTTTTTCACAGTCACATCACCTTTAAGGCTCATAGTTCCATCAGATAAAATTTGTCTCACAGAGTTATATCAAAGTAATCAACCTAGGGTTTCTTTATGGTCAATTTAGAGAAACAGGCACTAAGGAATCACTAATCTGGTCAAATATCTATTTCAGCATGTCATGGACTATGCCATAAAAGTGCTGCCTATTCCTCCCAATTGACTGTAATAACATATATCTGTCTTTAGTCAATTGAGTTTTTCTTGCAGTCAGAGAGTAGGTCTTTCCTGTCTTTCCCTATTCTTTCTTCATCTCCTGAACAGTGAATACTTTTATTTTGATAGTTACCTTCATGTTTCCATTACTCCTAATTTCCCAGTGTTAATTTTTACCATATTGTTGCACTGCTTCCTTGCTCTATACTTTCATTTCCTTCTTAAAAACACAGCTTCTTAAACAAAGAGTAGGATATCAGCTGCCCAATATGTTCACCTAACTTGCATCCTTATTTCATATATTAAATGTATCTGTCCTCTCCAAGAACATTCCTACATCCTTTATGCAACAAAGTATTGAAGCAACTGTTTCTGAAGGCCTCTGAATCCTGTCTGCTTAATTTCAGTGTCCAAGGAACTTAGTTTTATTGTCTTACAATATCTTTGTCCTCTGTCTTAAGACAGGAAGAAAGATAATGAAGATCCCCTTTCCTTCCAGATACAGTGTAGTATCTGTTCTTATCAGTTTAATATCTGATATGTCCTCGATGAGAGGACTTTATATCAAACAGATTTTTGGGCTCGGGAGTTGGATCCGGAGCTTGCATTTTTTTTTTTTTTTTCCGGGCCCAAAGAGTCCTGGTGAATGGAGTCAAATCCAGTCACTAGTGGCATTCCCCAGGGCTCGGTGCTGGGGCCGGTCCTCTTTAATATCTTTATCAATGATCTGGATGAGGGCATTGAGTGCACCCTCAGTAAGTTTGCAGATGACACCAAGTTAGGTGTGTGTGTCAATCTGCTTGAGGGTAGGAAGGCTCTGCAGGAGGATCTGGATAGGCTGCACCGATGGGCTGAGGTCAACTGCATGAAGTTCAACAAGGCCAAGTGCCGGGTCCTGCACCTGGGGCTCAATAACCCCAAGCAGAGCTACAGGCTGGGAGAGGAATGGTTGGAAAGCTGCCTGGCTGAGAAGGATCTGGGAGTATTGGTTGATAGTTGGCTGAATATGAGCCAACAGTGTGCTCAGGTGGCCAAGAAGGCCAACGGCATCCTGGCTTGTATAAGAAGCAGTGTGGCCAGCAGGGCTAGGGAAGTGATCGTCCTGCTGTACTTGGCTCAGGTGAGGCTGCACCTCGAGTACTGTGTTCAGTTTTAGGCCCCTCGCTACAAGAAGGACATCGAGGTGCTTGAGCGAGTCCAGAGAAGGGCAGTGAGGCTGGTGAGGGGTCTGGAGAACAAGTCCTACGAGGAACAGCTGAGGGAGCTGGTTTTGTTCAGCCTGGAGAAAAGGAGGCTCAGGAGCAACCTTATTGCTCTCTACAGGTACCTCAAAGGAGGCTGTAGCGAGGTGGGGGTTGGTCTGTTCTCCCACGTGCCTGGTGACAGGACGAGGGGGAATGGGCTTAAGTTGCGCCAGGGGAGTTTTAGGTTGGATCTTAGGAAGAGCTTCTTTACCAAAAGGGTTGTTAGACATTGGAACGGGCTGCCCAGGGAAGTGGTGGAGTCACCATCCCTGGGGGTCTTTAAAAGATGTTTAGATGTAGAGCTTAGGAAAATGGTTTAGTGGAGGACTGGTTAGTGTTAGGTCAGAGGTAGGACTCGATGATCTTGAGGTCTCTTCCAACCTAGAAATTCTGTGATTCTGTGATTCTGTGACTCCATTTCACACAAGATCATCTTCTCCAGCATGTTAAATCAGTTAGTTATCCACCCCAAGAAGAATCTGGCAATATTTTAATGCAAAGGGAAAAAGCTATATTCACTACTTCTTTGTCTGGTGGATCTAGCTAGTCTTGTCTTCTTTCTTTTCATCAAGTGCTCCTGTCTAAACTCTCCAGCTCAGTTCCACGGTTTCCTCAGTTGGAGGACTTAAACTTTGTTTTGTCCTTGTATATCAGGAGTCTGCAAACGTATTTCTTTTGAAATCTTTTGATTTTTTCAAACATCACATGTAAATAATTACCATGGAGTTGTTACTCTGCCAGATTTGACAGCCATTTGCATTCCTTCTCTCAGTCTTCTTTACTGCTACCCCTGTCTTCTTCATGACATTCTCCTATAACTTCGAAGAGGAAATGAAGGATGTATATTTCACAAATCCTTTCTCTGAACTACTATTCAAACTCTCCTATTTTCTTTGCTCTGGTAACTGAGACTGGACTCCTTTGGCCCCATATTGATTTAAACAACACAGATGTCTTATAACTCTCAGCTCCTTGCTTACCCAATTGACAGAAATAGGCATTTTCTCCTTAAATTACCTACATTTTTTAAGGATAGGTAGGACTCATAGCATAGTGAATGACTACGCTAAAGCTTTGCAGTTTTTGTAAGTTTTTCAGGTAACTGTCCACTAATAAAGGATGGAAGCTGGGACTCCCCATCAGAAACTCAGGCCAAAGTCTCTGTCTCACTTTCAACACAGCCATGGATTACCCCTGGAAAATTATAAACTGTACCCAAATTAAGTGATAAAACAAACATATGTAGTTATTTTCAATAAATATATATATATGCAGAAAATTTGATAGATACATATATATATAGAAAAATTGTGTAAATAAATGAATAGAAACATAATACATCCAAACAGTAATTCAGAATTAAATGTTGCATTTTTCAGGAAGGATATTTCAGAGCACTGGAGGCCCCCCCATAATTATTTTTAAAGTACATTTTCACAGAGAACAAATCCACTGAAAAACACCTACATCGGAATCAAAATATATTCATAAAATAAAACAATTGGAAAATCTGGTTTTGCTCATTTTCATTTAGGACATATGAACCAACAAGATTTTTGTGTATGAGGTGTAAATCCTAACATTTGCTACCATATATTTATATATAATTGGAAAGTATAGCTGTGTGCTGTATCCCTGCACATTCCAGTGGCACTTGATTGAGAAAGATTTCTTTAGTCTTGCTGAAGTAATGATGTTTAATTAAGTGTGCTGTAGGCAGTAAAACACCAAAGTATGTACTCACCTACCTTTAAGCAAAAGATTAGTTGATAAGTTTTGAATAAGTGTGTTAGCTTTTTGCTGTATCAGGAACAACATGATGAATATATTGCAAAACTGAACTCTGAATCAATTATAAAATCTTCATTTTGCATTTTATTTGTTCTTGGATTTCTTTTACAAATAAAAAAAAAAAAAAAGGATCAATATTATTTAACTTAAGTTTGATTAGATGATACCCAAAAAAACATATGAAGAAGTTACACGGCTAGTATGTAGCAAACATTTCCATTATTTACTAAAAAAATGTGCTGATAGAATTGCGATACAAGTTTCTGCATTATATAATTTCCAAGTGTTTTTTGTTGTTGTTGTTGTTGTTGTTTTTTGTTTGTTTGTTGTTTTTTTTATATGTGATAATGATTTTTAAAAAAATCACTTCTTTCTCTAAGAGTACACTGTTATCAGATAAGCCAATGTACTTCTGGACTTGATGTTTTTCTTTAATGCTGGAAGTACTCTATTAAAAAAGAGCAAAGATTTCAAAAATAAAAAGGCTGAATATCGCTGCTATACAAGTCTAAAGGTACAGAGTATAACAACTATTTCAACTGTTCTGAATCATGTTCATGAGTTCCTCTGATTTATCCTTCCATTGGCCCTTCTAGGAAAGTACCTTTTTTTCCCTTTTGCCCCTTGTCGTCTATATTTCATTTCATGTGTCTATCGAGGCTATGAAAGATAAAGCTATCTGCTTTCTCCTGTAGTAAAGAACTATATGGAATCAGTTCACCTGTCTGTCACTCCTCATTAAATTCTTACCCTCTTCATTCACATTCTGATCTTTGCAAATGAACATTTGCTTAATAAATGTTCCCAAGACTAACAGTGCAGAGTGAAAATCCCACACAGCAGTAAATTATTAACTCAGTCACAGGGGGAGTGCCATATATGACTTTTCAGAATGAGTTATTATGTGGATCATCATGTAATTATGAATTTTTCAAGCCATGATAGAGGAAAATTGAATATTTAATATTTTATGGACATATTCTGCACTGAGGACATCTTTCAAAATTTTATGATAATTTTTGGAGTGAGCAAAGAGCAGAACAAAAGTTACAAAATAATTACAAAGTGGAATATTTAATCACCATGGACATTGTTGGTGATTTCTCAAATTGCATAATATAATCAAGGTCATGAACTTTTAATCACAATGTATTCAAATGGAAAAAATATGTGCATTAAAATTAATCTACAAGTATGTTTTGATTGTTTAAGAAATGAGAATATGAGACTTCTTTATTGTATGATAGGTAGACTGATGTAAATATTCATGGCAAGAAAACGGGCTGTCAAATGCTCCTGAATAGTCATGGATTGCCCCTACATGGGGCTTTCAGAAATACAGAAACATGAACATAAACGAATGCTTCTTGCTCCAGAAATGCTTGCTGTGTGCAGGAAACATGAGGAGGAGCAATGCAGGTGCCTGAGCATAGCTATTTAGCACAATTAAAACATCCTGGGGTATTCACAGCATCCACACAAGGCTGGCAGACATAACACAAGATCTGTGGGTGACTGGAGCCCTTCTGAAGCAGCAGCTGGATGCCAGGCAAGATAACCTAAGGCAACTAAATGGTATTAGCCACCTACGTTTAGGCATTTGAAGTACTCTTTAGGATTCAAAGCTGAAACCAACAGTGTTTCAAATGGCACTAAGTATCCATGTATACCCATACAATGGACTTGATCACTTGATCTGTGAGATTTGGAAAGCAATTAAGGAGAGGTAAAAATAAATAAATAAATAACTTTTTGCTTTGATAAATAAGAATTTGAACAGAAATATATATATATATTTCTAAGGATTTCCGTGGATTTCCATGGATTAATATATATATATATTTTCAGACACTTGATAATAAATCAAACCAGATATTGGTTTTGGCACTTTGATAACCAATGACCTTTGTACCAATCTACCAACACAGAACAAGTAGTGTTTTTTCCTTAACAGTCATTTATGCCTTTCCAGAAAATCTGTTGAAAACCAAGGTAAGTGTAAAAGCTTGAGAAGCCCATAGAGCAAACCATAGTATATATAATATCAGCCTGGAACTACTTGTTGGCTCATGCATAACTACAAACATCTAAATAAAAATAGAATAAAATTATATTTTATGCTCATTTATCTTTTAAATTAATTTGCATGTACATTACTAAAAAGTTTCTTTATGACATGCATGAAATAATTCAGTAAGTAGAATAAAAATTATGTTCACTGTTTTGGATTCCAAGGCACCAATGTGGCTTTTTTTACCCAGAAAGGTAAATGGTATGGGCTACAATGACCCCACATTTGCAGTCTGCTCAAGTCTTCAACTTAGTCACAAAAAACATACTAAAAAAGCATGACAGAGAGATCGACAACCAGGTACCATCCAGATGTTCCCAAATATTGCAAAGACATATTTGGCTTCTTTTTAACAAAAATTCCCTCATTGTCTTGATTCCTGACTCTCTACTTTCAGACAAAACTTCAGTTTGTCTGAAGAACTCCAGTGACATCTTTCTTGCCCTTGTGACTGGGTGAAGGCAGGTCTTGCAACATGCTGGGCTGAGAAGAGCTACTCAAAAAATCATGTAATATGTTAACCTATTTCAATATGTATGAATTAATATATTAAAAATTGTGTAGAGTACCACTGCCTTCTGCCCCACTCCCTTTCATCTTTTATGTTTGTTTGTTTGTTTTTGTTTGTTTGTTTGTTTTCCATGACTTGGAAATAGTTTTAAAATATATTAGATTGTTTCTAATATTTATCCATTTTGGGTTGAATATGGACTTGTATATACATTCACAAAGACTGCAAAATATAATTTTCAATGTGATGTACCGCTAACCATCTACCTGAACAGCAATATGCTCCTTATTACAAGGACAGCTCTGAATGTCAATCAGAAGGAGACACTTGTCAAATTTGAATAATCTGTTTATTTGAAAACAAATTTATAAGGTGTCTAGGTGAAAAAGAAAACATTTTTTACGCTACAGATAAGTCTAAATTTATAAAATCTTAGGACCCAAGTACTTAATGTCAAGTATGTGATTTCAATATACAATAAGGTTGTTTCTTCCCCTCTTTGCAGGAATATCATTGATAAATGGCCTGGCTCAAATCCTGTAATGATGTTCATAAAAATTCAGTCCAGGTAATTATTATTATTTTTTCTATATGTAATTACACTGGCAATTTCAAATATGGGAAATACCTTTTGTTGTTTTCAGTTTCAAATATGCGTTTGGGTTACTGTATGCTATGAAATAATTGCTGTCTCCTACAGTGACTGACTATCAGAGACAAATGTATGAAGGGCTTGGGAATTAATGACAGGTATAAGTGTGATTACTAATAACATACTGAAGTAGTATTCGTTTGCTTAATGTTCACCCAGGAAACTTTTTCATATCTTTATTTATGAAATTAAACAACCAATATTACAGGAAGAAAAGCATGTCATATGTGTCTATTTCCCAGTGCTGGATTTTCATGCTAGTGCCAGTGATACTGCCCAGGCACATTTACGTTTATATGGATCTAAAAAATAAACATCTTGGCACTCATCTCTGTAATTTCTTTGCAGAAGGAAAGTTTCATTTTTTTTCACTCAGTAATCTCTGGCTCTGACAGTTGGTGGCATTGTCATTTGGTAGGTCACAGTGACAAGAAAAGCCCATCCTGCCCCATCCCTGAATGTCACAGAATCATCAATGCCCCTTTCCATGGACTTTTATATGCTGATTAGCATTTCTTGCTGTAAGGACAGAACAGCAATCACAAATACTCAGGTGCATGTTCCCTAGAAGTAAGCAGTCGAATGACCTAAAGCTAAGCATGATGAGCCTACAGGAACAACTTATCTGCAAAACCATAGATGAAGGAGAATTGCAACCTTCATTGAAATGGCTCAAAAATATCCTTAAATCCCTAGTATCTGTACTGATTTCAAGCCTTTCCCCACATCCTTCTTCATGTCACAGTGCCTAGGAACATAAGAGTGTTCAAACATGCTATATGTGGGATGAGGAAGTTTGCCTTCATGATTTGATATAGCAAATGGATGTACTGTACTTTTCAGGGTGCTTATGGTGATAAATCTTCTGCAGCCTGTTCGGAAATGTAGGTTCAATGAGTTTACTAAGCTTAAACCTGCTCCTGTTCAAATCAAAGCCAAAAGCTTTACTGGAGGTGTAAAACACCATTGCTAGGTTCATGAGCCACTCTCAGATCAACAGAGAAAATTATTTATACTAAATTGCAGAGTACCGTGGAGTAATATACAGAATAGTGTAGAAAAGTGATACTTTAAATAAGTGGGTTCTGCCTGGGAGTCACTTATTAACAAAGAAAAATGGATGGCCTAGTTTTGTAAGGCACAAAACCCCAAAGCTTTATTTTTAGTTTTTAAAAACAGTGCTCCCAACCACAGTGTACAGAACAAAGTCCTGACTGACAAGGGACAAGCACAATACCCCCACTACATTAGTGTTTTCTTTGAATAGCAAACAAAAGCCATATTTAGCACTTCCATAGCACTTTATATGCTCAAAGGACTTCACTAACCATTACTGGCATAACTAGATGCTTCTTATATGCAAATGAATGCAGATATGAGAGTAGGCATTAAGAGGCAGAATATTAGAATACATTAGCAAACGGACAATAGGAAACAGCTGGTTTGACTGGCTGCTGAGTATCTGAGTAGGGTGTAGAGGCTAGCAGAATTCAGTGCTCAGAATTATGGAAGGAATTGTGCTGATGGCCATCAAGGCTTAGAAACTCATCACTTAATTAACAATATAAATATTTTAAAAATTAACATTTTATAAAACCACAATAAAAGGTTCCACTGTGAGAGAGGGAAAGGATTAATTCACACTTGGCTGGACCAATGGTACCCAGCCTTCATTCTCTTGCCGTACAACAACACACTCAGCAAGAATTAATACAACACAATTCATGCCCTGTCATGTCTCATTACTTAATTATGAAATGTCTTTAGTACTTTGGACATTACTGAGCCTGTTTGATTGGCTGTGACTGATGTCATACCCACTTTCATACTAGCTGGTACATGTATGGATAGGCCTGTCCCCCTCCTCACCATTTTCCTTCTTTCTATTCATGAATTCTATTTCATAATAGTAATAATATACTCCAGGCATTTCTAGGGAATTATTGCATTTCTCAAGTGGGTAAAGTCATTTGCCCTTTCAGCCTTGTGCCTTGCAACACCTTCTTAGGTATGATATAATTGCCCAGAAATACTCTACTTTGTATGTTATAACTCTTACATGCCACTATTTCTTTTTCACTTGACCAGCCCATATAGATTCCAATAGGAAGAGAGAAGTTGTCAGGTACATTTTTTTTCAATTGAGACTCTCACATATATTTGCAAGTCTTGGACTGTCTCATGCACATATAATTTAAATGCATTAATTTACAAATATTAATCATTTAACATCTTGTATAAAATATAATGGCCATATTCTCATGTCCCTTGACAATTCCAGAGCACTGTCTCCTGTGTCTCTAAGGTGGCAGCGGCACAAGATGTCACACTTGATTTAATAAGAGCATGGAGCCACATGCAGTGATATAATAGAATGCTTAGATATTTTTAAAGTGAGATGGTACAGTGATTGTTTATGAAAGCTTAAAAGGAATCATTCTTGTAGAGCAATCTTTGAGTCTAATGATCGAAGAAAGTACAAGGCATTCTGCTTCATTTACGGTAAACTCCCAGATTCAAAACTTACTTGAAGTAATGAGAGAAAATAATTTGGGCACCAAAAACATCCTCAGACTTACACAGGAGAAAATCTTAAGTTTCTAGTCCTTCCAATACAGAAGTGTTAAATACACACTTTTCTGTATATGGATCAGCAGACTTGAGCTGAAATCTGAGTCAATTTCATCTCTTCAGAGCTACTAGGGATCATTTTTAATGTTATGACTCAGCCTGCCATGAATTCTTTGTACTCCTGTAATAATTTCCAACAAAATATCTCTAATCACTCAATCATCTTTAATGAATCAAGCCTTCTGGCAAAGTCCAAAAGAAAGGTCAATTTATAGGAACTAATTTATGGCGGTTTGCTAAGTTAGCACTTTTAATACCTGCAACTATAAAATGGAAAACCTGCTAGAGTCAAATATTCTTTCAGTATTTCCATCCTTAACTTATTTTTGTTTCTTTTGGAGGTTAGACCTTCTAGCACCTGAGCTACTCCTATTTTCTAAAAGCTTCTAAGGTCACCTGCTTCCTGCATCTTGAAACAATGATCAGACAAATATATAAAAAAATTGCTACTCCCTTCTCTTAAGGAAACTTATGCAGGACCCTATCTGATAACTCCTCCTGCACACCAAGGGATGCAATAGTAGCACCTAACCATAGTGAAACAAAGAATGGAGGATGGCTGGGTACCAAAACCACAAGGCTGTACCTTAGGAGGTTTCAGTTCTGTCCCCATTCTGGCCTGGTCTTCCCCATACTTTAGCCATACATCAGAAATGAAACAATACTGCACACAATGTCTCCTCTGAAACTGCCAATTAGAGGTGGTTACTTCATCTCTAGTAGAATGAGCTGATAAACAAAATGAAGGTCACAGCTAGAAGCAAGCATATTTCAGCAGCTTAAAAGTGCACACATTTCTGCCATCTTTGGCAAAGGGCTGTTAAAGCTCTGAAGAGGTTGGTCTTAACTGGGACAGGAACAAGATGAAGATTTTAAATTTGCATGATGTGTAATGTCAAGTTTATAAATACATAACAAACTGGAGCTTCCCATAGTTCCCTTCTTCTGTTTTGGTATACCTACTATAAAACAACATGGTCCTGGAGAAAATAAGGTGTAAGACTAACCAAGTATACAAGCCCTGCTTTGTGGAACCTAAAGCAAGGGGAGGTGAACTGGAACAGATAATTAGGATGTACTTTGTGAGAGAATTTACTTCAGAGTGAATATTTAAGACCTCTAAAAAAATGTCAGTGCATTGAAGGTTACAGGACAGGATGGATCTGAATTACATCTTAAAATCCAACAGGCTTCTTAAAAGAGGGAAATTTCAAAAAGGAAGTCATAATTAAATTCAAGGGTAATGGTGGATTTAAGGAGACTGGGAAGTCCCACCATACATGAGCTCTAACCTAGCATCTTCGTCTGTAGGTAATGTTTTCAGTCCTATCTACCAGAAAGGAAAAAAAAAAAAAAAAAAGTCTTAGTCCTTGGTGGTGTCCTTTCTCCTCTCAGACGTAATACCTTAGTCTCAGATGCTTAAATTCCTTGATATCCTTTGGGACCAGCTATTGAGTGATTGGAGCATTAATGGCACTGCATTAAGATCCCCCCCATATCTGCCTGAGGGACACTAATCCAGGCTTCCTACCTGCTGAAGGATGCCCTCATCAGCAAACAGCAGTTATTCTGAGGCAGAAAGCTCTCAGTCTTCTTGTTAAGCTGTTTCACTTTGTATAAAACAAACACTTCTTCATGCACAGAGGGAACCAATACTGCCTTCCACCTGAGTTTCTGAACTGCTCGTCTGTACATCCATCTTATTCTACTTTCTGACACAACTGCATTTTCTGAAACAGGGCAGACTGCATCCTACAAGACTATTCTAACATTGAAGTTATAAGGGGAAAACTCAGAAAAAAATCCCCCTCTAGTGTGTGTGGAGAAGGCTCATAGGCTTAGCTGGCTATTTATGCACTTCATGCAAGCAAGCTCTTACTTTATGACTCCCAGGAGGGCCTAGATAAGAGGCTGAGAGAAGGGGGCCAATACATCACAGCAATATTAGACAGATGTACACATCCAGCTACAGAAATTTCCAGATTTTCAGCTCTTTTAGGATCAGACCTGTGTGTTATTTTTGCCAGTGTTTCACATATTGAATTTAGACAGTTGAAAAGGAACATGAGTACCTCAGTTTCCCTTGAGAATCTGAACCATAATGTACAGAATATTAAGCTATAAAACAGTGTGGGAAGTATTGGGATTGGTATCAGGTAGATGGTAAATACTAGCTCACCACTGGATGTTGTATATATAGGACCCTGCAGTGTGACAGGTATCTGGAATCAGTCACATTCATTTATCAGTTAGAACTGTGTAATAGTTAGCTTTAGGATTGTTTCTAACATTTTCCTAAAATTCACCAAATAGGTTTCGAACAAGGTTTTGATGAGCATCTGGTTTCAAATGGAGGTGTTTTGTTTGTTTGTTTGTTTTTCTAACAATTAGTATGAATTAAACAGTGGAAATGTAATAAATGGTAATAATAATAAGAAGAGCAGTACCATATCAGATCACAGTGGATTATTTTGCCAGCAGAGAAGAAAGATGTGGCAAATTAAGACAACTTTCATCTGAGGAAACAATATTGTGTTATCAGTGATTGATCACGCAGTAGTTTAAGTAATGACAAAAATCACAGAGAACACAGTTTGTGTTCCTGATGAAACTGTAGTTTTTTCAAGAAAAGATTCATTCCTAGAGGTAAACATTTTTGTAAAATTACTAACTGTTTTGAAACCAGTTGTTCAGAAAAGGAAGTCAAACATATTTTACCAAAATAATTTTACTACAAATAATTTATTAATAATTATAAACATTCATAAGAACCCAGAACATAGGATGTGAATATTGTTATTACTAAAAACAAGTGAAAGAGTTAAACAAATAGAATTATGAATAGAATAAGACCATAAAATGTATGATATTTTATATCATATATGATATTTTAAAATACGGATTATCTCCATACTTCCTTTTTCAGGATGAGCTCATCCATCTGTTTTTTAAGCAAGAAGTAAAAATTTCAGTAGATCATTTATTTGAAGATACTCTCATTATAGTCATGGCATCATTTACATTGTTCAAGATCCAAGCAATGCTAAGGAATTACATAAATAAGGATCACTACTATGTAAGTATTAAAATGTAATAGCTAATTTTGCTCTGCAATGATAATTTGGCCATTAGTGATATGACTTGATAGGGAATACAATTTATTTCTGTTGAATATACTTACTGTCACTGTTAGCACATAGCTTTGCACTAGCAACATAGTTTATGTTTACTAGAAGAGCTGTCATTCAACAGACAGATGGCTACAGTAAGTGAACATGAAGAAACCCACTGAAATTGTTCAGTGGTTCCCAAACGACTTTAACAATGTATTCCAAATTCCTATCATTTTATCTGAAACCTTAATTATTTATCAATGTCACTTCTTATATAGCTCTCATCACTCCAATATGAGCACTTCCCGATATTATAGAGCATATATAGAAGATATATTATTTTTCTCTCTCTCTCTTCTTTCCAGCCAGTGAACAGTTTGGAAACATTTTATTTTACCATATATCTATATCTCTGTGTATCTGTGAAAACGAATAATTCCCACTTGTCCATTGCAACTTTTACCATATGCACACTCATGTATCTATATAAAATATAAAGTTACTTTTTTGCATATACATAGATATATACCACACGAGCACAGAACTGGTAAGCATTGTGATGGTGAAGTTGAATTTGTTCTTTCTTCTCAAATACATAATTTCATTTTCTAGGGAGACTTAATCTGCTTTTCTTGCACCGGTACCTTGAATGTTTTCTTCCAGAGAAACCAGTCTGCCCCATACAGGAGATGGGCTACAGCTGCACTGGTCTTTCAGTTTGCCCGTGGATTTCCCATTCCCCCAGCTGCCATGACCATAGGCACGTGAGGATTGAGGATTACATTTCCAAACTGTCTTAGACAGTCCTAGCACAAGATACTTACTCTCAGCAAAAATAGTCATGGCATTATCTCCTGCAAAGCCTTTCCAGAATTTTTTCCAAAAAGAACATTCAGGGAAAGATGTTTGGATGTGTTTCTCTGATCTATATGTGTGCATGGTCAGGTGACCTTGAGAAATCGTACCTACTCTTCAGTACCAGCACTGCATCTTGAAGCAAGACCTATATAACTGATGCACATTTTGTTCCCAAATCTCTGAATAGAGTCAAAAACTATCTTTCTAGAGCTCTTCTACTTCAAACAACTCCAGTCATTAGAGAAGGAATCCCCAGATTATTCTGAAGTCCATATTCTCACATCAGCATGGTGGCACTCCTTTTCATTTGTGAGGTTTATTTGGAATATTTAGACCAGAAGAATCTGGATGGTAATTTGTCTATGCTTCTCAAGCCCAAGCAATGGTGAACCTAAAGGGCACTCTGAGCCCAATGACACCTCAATTATTATTTCTTGTTTTTAAGAAGCTGATAGCAACAAGCATAAAGAATTGTCTAGGGATGGTAAAAGAGCTGTCTCCAAATTAATAAATTTCTGCAGTCCTCTTTGTCTTTCCAGATGTTCTGTCTACCAGAAGCATACTTCAGTGTGCTAATCCTGTTAAAAACAAACCAGGCCCTGACAAGCAGACAAAAACTTCTTTGTCAGATGTCTTTTTTTCCTCACACCCATACACCATCTCCACCAAGTTCAGATACATGTAGAATCATAGAATCATAGAATATCCCTAGTTGGAAAGGACCAATAAAGATCATCAAGTCCAACTCCAGGCACTGCACAGGTCTGCCCAGAAGGTAAGACCATGTGACTAAGTGCACAGTCCAATCACTTTTTAAATTCAGACAGGCTTGGTGCAGTGACTACATCCCTGGGGAGCCTGTTACAGTGTGCAACCACCCTCTTGGTGAAGAACCCCCTCCTGACGTCCAGCCTAAATTTCCCCTGCCTCAGTTTAACACCATTCCCACTGGTCCTATCACTGGTGTTTACAAAGAATACTTCACCTGCCTCTTCACTCCCCCTTGTGAGGAACTTGTAGACCGCGATGAGGTCCCCCCTCAGCCTCCTCTTCTCCAGGCTGAACAGGCCCTCCGCCGCTCCTCATATGTCTTCCCCTCTAGGCCCTTCACCATCTTTGTCACCATCTTCTGGACACTCTCCAACAGTTTAATGTCCTTTTTGTACTGTGGTGCCCAGAACTGCACACAGTACTCGAGGTGAGGCCAGACCAGCACAGAGTAGAGCAGGACAATCACCTCCCTCGACCGACTAGCAATGCTGTGCTTGATGCATCCCAGGATACAGCTGGCCTTCCTGGCTGCCAGGGCACACTGCTGGCTCATATTCAACTTGCTGTCTACCACGACCCCCAGATCCCTCTCTTCTAGGCTGCTCTCCAGCGTCTCATCGCCCAGTCTGTACATGCAGCCAGGGTTTCCCCGTCCCAGGTGCAGGACCCGGCACTTGCTCTTATTGAACTTCATGCGGTTGGTGATCGCCCAGCTCTCCAACCTGTCCAGATCCCTCTGCAAGGCCTTTACGCCCTCATTTGAGTCCACAACTCCTCCAAGTTTGGTGTCATCAGCAAACTTGCTCAAAATACCCTCTATTCCTACATCCAGATCGTTTATAAAAATATTGAAAAGTACCGGCCCTAAAATGGAGCCTTGAGGGACCCCACTGGTGACCGCCCGCCAGCCTGACGCAGCCCCATTTACCATAACCCTTTGGGCCCTGCCCGTTAGCCAATTGCTCACCCATCGTATGATGTTTTTATTTAGCTGTATGGTGGACATTTTGTCCAGTAGGATCCTATGGGAAACCATGTCAAAAGCCTTGCTGAAGTCCAAAAAAATCACATCAGCTGGTTTCCCTTGGTCCACCATACGGGTGATCTTATCATAAAAGGAAATCAGGTTAGTTAGGCAGGACCTACCCTTCACAAACCCATGCTGGCTGGGACCAATGACTGCTTTGTCCCCCAGGTGCGCCTCAATAAGTCCGAGAACCAACTTCTCCATGATTTTACCAGGCACTGACGTGAGACTGACAGGCCTGTAATTGCTAGGGTCTTCTTTCTGACCCTTCTTGAAAATTGGCACAACATTTGCCAGCTTCCAGTCTACCGGGACCTCTCCAAATTCCCAGGATCGTTGAAAAATAATTGAAAGAGGTTCCGCGATGACATCCGCCAGCTCTTTCAGCACCCGGGGATGAATCCCATCCGGACGCATGGACTTGTAGGGATCCAGGTGGAGTAGCAAATCCCGCACACGTTCAGGGTCAGTTGGGAGTTTGTCATCCCCGCCGTCCCGGCCCTCCAGCTCAGGGCACCCTGGGTCCCAAAGCCCATCATCAGCACTGAAGACAGAGGTGAAGAAGGCATTAACCATCTCTGCTTTGCCTATGTCATTGTCTGTGAGGAGACCTTCCCCATCAAGTAGCAGATCTATGTTTTCTTTGGTTCTCCTTTTTCTGTTAACATATCTAAAAAAAAAAAAAACTTTTTTATTGTCCCTCACAGACATGTCCAGCTTCAACTCTAGTTGGGCTTTGGCCTCACAAATTTTCTCCCTACAAACACAAACAGCATCCCCATACTCCTTCTTCGTTGCCTGACCCTCCTTCCAGCAGCTGTACACTTTCTTTTTCCATCTAAGCTCCAGTAGAAGAGCCCTGGTCAGCCAGGCCTGCCAGGTCAGCCCTGACTGCCTGCCTTCTGATATTTTGGAATCACTTGATCTTGTGCTTTTAGGAGGCAGTGCTTAAAGATTGACCAGTACTGATGGACACCAATGCCTTCAAAAGCAGCTTCCCAGGGGACCTTGCTGACTACTTCCCTGAGCAGCCTGAAGTCTGCTTTCCCCATATCCAGGGCTGAAGTTTTGGTGGCAGCACCGATGGGCTGAGGTCAACTGCATGAAGTTTAACAAGGCCAAGTGCCGGGTCCTGCACCTGGGGCGCAATAACCCCAAGCAGAGCTACAGGCTGGGAGAGGAATGGTTGGAAAGCTGCCAGGCAGAGAAGGACCTGGGAGTGATGGTGGACAGTCGGCTGAATATGAGCCAGCAGTGTGCTCAGGTGGCCAAGAAGGCCAACGGCATCCTGGCTTGTATCAGGAACAGTGTGACCAGCAGGGCTAGGGAGGTGATCGTCCCCCTGTACTCAGCTCTGGTGAGGCCGCACCTCGAGTACTGTGTTCAGTTTTGGGCCCCTCGCTACAAGAAGGACATGGAGGTGCTTGAGCGGGTACAGAGAAGGGCAACGAAGCTGGTGAGGGGCCTGGAGAACAAGTCCTACGAGGAGCGGCTGAGGGAGCTGGGCTTGTTCAGCCTGGAGAAGAGGAGGCTCAGGGGTGACCTTATCGCTCTTTTTAGGTACCTCAAGGGAGGCTGTAGTGAGGTGGGGGTTGGCCTGTTCTCCCACGTGCCTGGTGACAGGACGAGGGGGAATGGGCTTAAGTTGAGCCAGGGGAGTTTTAGGTTAGATGTTAGGAAGAACTTCTTTACAGAAAGGGTTGTGAGGCATTGGAACAGGCTGCCCAGGGAAGTGGTGGAGTCACCATCCCTGGAAGTCTTCAAAAGACGCTTAGATGTAGAGCTTAGGGATATGGTTTAGTGGAGGGCTGTTAGCGTTAGCGTTAGGTTGGAGGTTGGACTCGATGACCTTGAGGTCTCTTCCAACCTAGAAAATTCTGTGATTCTGTGATTCTGTGATTCAGTTTTCCTTCTGTCACCATAAATTCTAAACTCAACCACTTTGTGGTCACTATGACCGAGACGGCCGCCAATTGCCACGTCTCCCACGAGACCCCCTCTGTTCTCCAGCAACAGATCAAGGAGGGCACCTTTCCTAGTTGGCTCCCTTAGCACTTGCACCAAGAAGTTATCATCTAGGTGCTTTATGAACCTCCTGGACTTGCTTGTGTCAGCCATGTGGTGATCCCAGTTGACGTCTGGCAAGTTGAAATCTCCCATAAGAATAAGGGGAGTTGATCTCAAGGCATCTCTTAGTTCTGCAAATAATAATTCATTGATGTTGTCATCCTGGCCGGGTGGTCTGTAACAGATTCCCACAGCAATATCCCCTTTATTTGTTCGTCCCTTAATCCTTACCCAGAGGCTCTCAACTTTGCCATCCCCAGCTTGAACAGTCCAGCCACTGATTCTCATACATCGCCACCCTGCCACCTCACCTACCCTGCCTGTCCCTCCTGAAGCGCCTGTAACCATCTATTGCAGCACACCAGCCACAGGACTCATCCCACCAGCTTTTGCTCATGCCGATGATGTCATAGCTGTGGGACTGGGCCAAGACTTCTAGCTCGTCCATTCCTCATACTGCGTGCATTTGTGTAGAAGCACTTCAAATGCTCTTCCCTACACACAGCACCTTGTGGAGCTGACTGAAGAACCTCACTGGCACACAGTCCCTCTGATTCTAGTGCACCATCCCTTAGCTCATCATCAGCGTGCCTGGTTTTATCCCCTTCCCCCTTCACCTGTAGTTTAAAGCCCTATCTATCAGCCCTGACAACTCCTGAGCAAAAATCCTTATCCCTCTCTGAGAGAGGCACATCCCATACTGGTGACAGCAGGCCTCGCGTCACATAGACCTTCCCATGATCGAAAAACACAAAGTTCTGCTGGTTGCACCAGTCCCAAAGCCACGTGGTATTGTGGTGAGCCCGTTTGTCAGCATCAATTCCCCCTATCAGAAGGACAGAGGCAAACACAACCTGTGCCTCTGATCCTTTAAGTAGTCACCCCAAAGCCCTAAAGTCCCTTTTGATCACTCTCAGACTTCTCATTGCTACCTTGTCATTACCAGCCTGAAAGACCAGTAGCGGGTAGTAGTTGGTGGGCTGTACCAGGTGCTTGACTTTTTTAGCTAAGTCTCTCACCCGAGTCCCGGGGAGACAACAGACTTCCCTGTGGGTTGGGTCCAGTCAGCATATAGAGCCCTCTGTCCCTTTCAAAAGGGAGTCCCCCACGACAATAACCCTTCTGTCTTTCTTGACAGATGATGTAGCAATGCAGAGGGTGTGTTGCCTTGCCTTAGGCACCCTCTCCAACTGGGACAGGCTTTTGTCTACTTCATTGTTCTGACTATGGTGTTCTAGAGCCTCATACCTTTTACATAAGGGTAGATGGGTAAGTGAGGTGGGCAGGGACAAGGCTCGCCTACCACCCCAAACAGGAACCTGCCTCCATTCCCCCCTGTGGCTTAGGTCCCCTTTTACTGTCAGGTGGGATGAGAGCACTTTTGTCTTCTGCGCAGCAGGAGGCACCTGTGCTGCGGCTGGCTCCTGAGTCTGTCTCAGAGAGGGTAGAGTACACCTCCACCAGTCAATTTCCCTCTCTGACTCCCTGATGCTCCTGAGCTTGCTCACCTCCTCCTGAAGCCCCGCTACCTGTTTGAGCAGCTCTTCAACCTGGGCACACCTCCCACAGGCATACCCCTCGCTGCTGCTGTCAGATATGGATAGAAGACTCGGGCACACCCTGCAGCCCAAGACCTGGACAGCGGTGTGTTTCCCCAAGCCCTCCGTCTGAGTAGCCACGTCAGTGACTGCGGCTGGAGAGGCCGCAAGAGATGCGGAGGCCATGGTTGTCTGCCTGGTTGATACCATGGCCAGGTTTCTTGCAAGCAGGCTACCAGCACCAGTACTGAAGGGAAAGACTGCTGCAAGAGAGTGGCGAGGGGCCCTCCCTGCCCATGCAAACTGCTGCGCCACCCCCTTCTGATGCGCCACACCCTGTTCATCTGCCCTGTTCTCCGTGCTCCTGGTCGCTCGCACTCCCTAGGGGCTGCTTTTGAGTGGCCAGGGAGGGGGCGCTGCTGGCTCCACCTGCACCTTGTCAGCCTCCCTCATGAGGGCTGCCGGGTCCTGGCGTCTTCCTCAGCTGCTTCGAGTGGCCTCGATGCTGAAAAAAAAGCCCTGCATGTCTCAATCCCCCGCTCCACTGCAGAACACATCTGCCCTGAAGCTGATCGCCTCGGCAAGATGAGTTTGCATGAATAAGCAAATAATTTTCTTCCAATTTCAGACCTCCCCAGAAGTGAAGATGAAGTTAAAGTTTGAGAGAACCTTGCAAAAATCCCCTCATGGGCAGAGGGTGACCATGCATTAGACAGAGGGATTTCTGGTCTGGAAGCACTATGCTGCTGGGGTCTCCTCAGGGAACTAGCAGAAAGGTCCACTCTTACACAATATGGTCATTCTGTCCACACAGGTGAGTTCTCAGTATAAAACTCGTACCAAGCCTGCACACTTGCCTGTTTTCACCTTCAATCAGTTTTCCCCTTTGTGCCATGGAAAACACAAAAGAGAAAGCAAAGAGAAACCCTTGCTTGGAAGACATTACTCCACATAAAGGAGTGTCACGTCCTAGCCCAGGAACCAGATTCTTTCCCACTAGCCTGTTTAGCTCCATGAGTCTATGCAATCTTTCTTCCAAAACACGTCAAAAATCAGTAACCACCATAGCTAGGAGATGAATAAATGATATTTGTGGTGTGGGGCATGGACCCAGAAGTATGCCATATTTCCTGTTCCCACAGGGCAACAGGCAATCCTGAGATAATCCAGAAGTCTGTGTTTGTGTGTGGATAAACTTGATCAATTTACCTATTAAACATCCCATGTAACAGAAGCTGATAAGAACATTTATCATTTTATATTATTATTATTATATTATATATCAGTACTATATTGTATTATATTATTATATTTATGATAAAGTATCACTTTATCAAAATTTTGGTAGGAAAACTTAAAAAAAACACTTGTTTTTATAATATATTGGTTTCTATATCACATTAACCATGTAAACACTTAAATTTAAACCTAAAAGCACTCAGACAAAGGCTACCCAGTGAAATAAAGGTTGAAATACAGAGAAATCATGTGGCTGTACAAAGGCTGAAATACAAAGTCCTGCAGAGACATACACAAAACTGAGCTGTTAGAAAACTTATTTTCTTTCACCATTCGGTATATCATAGTCAATGTGATTCCTAGAAAAAAAAAAAAAAAAAGGGGTGGGGAAAGGGAAGGGAAGGGAAGGGAAGGGAAGGGAAGGGAAGGGAAGGGAAGGGAAGGGAAGGGAAGGGAAGGGAAGGGAAGGGAAGGGAAGGGAAGGGAAGGGAAGGGAAGGGAAGGGAAGGGAAGGGAAGGGAAGGGAAGGGAAGGGAAGGGAAGGGAAGGGAAGGGAAGGGAAGGGAAGTCCAAGATTTAATGTCCTCACATTCAAATTTTAAAATTTTCATTTCAGTCAAAACCCAACAATTGTCATGCCTCCTTTTTGTGTGCTCTATCAGCTGAAAGACTCATGACAATTCAGCGAATACAGGCATTTCACACCTAACAGGGAGTCAATTCTAAAAGAGTTGTTCATACATGCAATTCTGCTTGATATTGCTACTGTGTAATGTCAGCACATCTAATCTCAATTGATATGGTTAGTAGCAATAAGGGGTTAAAAAAAAAAAATCTTGCCTGGTACTTCTTTTGTCAGAGAGAGCATGAACCCCTAGTTGAAGTCATGGTGTGAGGAAATGATGATTCTCTGTAGTCTATGAATCAAAGCTTCACTTTCAGACTGACAAGAAAGCCTGGCCAATTAGAGCAGCTATTAAAATAATTTGCTACTATGCAGCTTGTAGTGACTGTGGTACTGATGAGTATAGACTACTAACATGAGCAGACAAAATATCCCTCTGGAAGGCTTTGAAAGAATATACTTCTTTGACCATAGAGGTAACTCTTTAAAGTTATCTTAAAGAGATATATACAGGTTCTCTCTTTAAGGATGTCTGCTTCTCTAGGTATTTACATTTAGACATAAGTAGGATACTTCTTCTACAGAGACTGGTTGACCAGAACATTAATTCCAACTCTTGGTTATGGACTTGGCTTTAACTGTAGACAATAAATTTGGGTAAAGTACTGACCCTGTGTTATGTAACTCCAGATTAAAAGTGCTATTTAATGTTATTTAAAGCACAGAATGGACAAACAAAAATTTGTTCCTGCTGCTTGTCAGATGTATGACTTTGGGCAAGTCAAACAGCTTTCTTGGCCTCAGTATAACCATACAGGCTATGATTTATGGCAGAGGTTATGCTTAGGTCAAAAGGTGTAATGAAAATAAATCACTATTGCAAAGCCCTATGGGACAATCAAACAAGGAACATTATGTACCTTGAACTAAAGCATTATTTTTATTTTTGAACTTTTAAATTAATAATCATACCCTCTTATCAAGTGCATGTGATGCACCTCATTTTCGCATGAATTCAAGCTTCTATAGGCTGAAGGAATATTGCTAGACTGCTTCTGCACTCCAAAGAGGAAATCGCTCTCACTGAATCTTATATTTATTATAAACACAGCTGATAAAGAAATGCAATCCATTTTTCTTCTTTTATTCTTAGATTAACACAAATTACAACAAATCTCATTTCCATTGACCATTCATAGAATCATAGAATCATAGAATATCCTGAGTTGGAAGGGACCCTTAAGGATCATCAAATCCAACTCTTGACACCGCACAGGTCTACCTTTTAAAAAGGGATTCTTTTTAAAAGGGATTCTTTTACTGATCTTACCAACACTGACAATCGTGGTAAAGCTTGAATAACGCAGGTCTACTTTGCTTAAAAATGATTTATGAAGCTCCATAAATGTAAGCTGTTATTATGGACATATTGTAATACAGACTGTTGAAGTCTTAACCCTATTAAATGAGATCATTAATGACATCAACTGTATAAATGCAGCCTTAATTTTTTCAAACATGTAAAGCTATGGAGATGATGCTTTTCTGAATAAGGTATTTTCTTAAACCAGGATCTCTCTCAGCTGTGGAACTGGTAGGAGGATTTTTCTCTTCATGAAAAATCTATGCCAAGGTACAAAGCCAAATACTAAGATACACTGATTTTCTGGGGGGAAAAAAAATAAAAAATAAAATCTTTTTAAAAATATCTTATTGGTTTGGTTTTCCCCAGCAATTTTTACAAAATCTTTTAAGGTCTAACCTGCTGTCTGTAAAAATAATTTAAAGTTTAATATGTGTGTGTATTTGTATTGCAATTACAAACATTTTAAACTACTAAAATAGCTATATGTGAAGAAATAAATAAGCAAAAATTTTTCATGGATATTTAGAAGTACATACTTGTTTGTTACTGGATGAGTTGTCACAAGAAAAAAACAACAGTGAGACTTGTAACTCTTTGTTGCAGAGGCTTAGTGGACAGTCAGAAAAGATGTTATGAGGAAAGAGTTTGCAGAAATCAAAATAGTTATACAGAATATAGATCCATAGCTGGTGAATGCAGAGAAACAGTGATTAAAGTTACCATAAAAGCTGTTAACAAAGGAAAGGTGAAGTTTCTTGTCTTTTACACTGTGACCTAAATAACCCTGCTGTATTTCTACCATAATTATCTAAGTTGTTTTTCTACAAAATATACAGTTTGATCTTCATTCAAGCCTAAATCTTTATGGTGCACATCTACAGGACAGATCAGCTTCTGCTATTTTGATTTAGCAAGAGCTATAGGAACAGGTTTATAGGTTGAAACATCACTGAGACCTTGGCATCCACAATACATGTGTTTCAGTTTTTAATCTCAGACCTCTTTCAAACATGTTTTTGTTTCATCAAAGAACTCAATTAATGTGACCAGAGATTTCTTTACAGAATGAAGCAAAACATGATATGTAGGCATGACTGGAAAATTTGCTCCATAAGAAAACTGGTAACCCAACCTAAAATAATACAGATTTATCTCTAGTCTGTTAGAGGATGGGTGCCCATCTTATCAGCCCTTTGTTGGACAGCATTATTTGTAAAGAGCAGTCTTTTACTGATACAAAAATAAGCCACATGATTTCTCCTCTGGATCCCATAATGAATTTAAAAATAAAATTCTGGAAATGTACTTATTGCAGAAACAATCTAACCAAATGTTTGCAAAACTTGTTACTGTATTGTATCTTACAGATAGCTGAGGGAGTTTGTTTACCACTTCTGATAATTTGTTCTCACAGCCATGAGACACATACTTCCTCACTATCTGCATTTTAAAAATCTGTAAAGAAAAAGAAATCAACCTTTCAAGTTTGGCAGGTAAAAATGTGAAAATGATTAGTGAACATAGATCTCATATTTTACATAAAAATTAGGTGTACATTTATATACATATTTTCCTTTCTTCCTCATAGACAATAACAACCTTCTGCAGCTGATCTTTTTTCATTTCTCATGAGCACCTTCTCATCTGAGCCTGCAGCAGAAATAGTGTGGTCAGCAGGACCAGGGAAGTGATTGTCCCTCTCTACTCAGCACTGGTAAGACTGTACCTGGAATACTGTGCTCAGGTTTCAGCCCCTCACTACAAGAAGGATATTTTGTTGCTCAAGGGTGTGCAGAGAAGAGCAATGAAGCTGGTGTAGGGACTACAGAACAGGACTGAGAAGTGTCTGAAGGAGCTGGTGTTGTTTAATGTGGAGAGAAGGAGGCTAGGAGGAGACCTCTTTGCTCTCTGCAACAAGCTGAAAGTAGGTTAAACTGAGGAAGGTGTCTGTCTCATTTCTCAGGTGACAAGTGATAGGATGCAAGGAAATGGTCTCAGATTGCACAAGGTCTTGAGTTTGGATTGAATATTAGGAAGGATTTCTTCACAGAGAGGGTAGTCAAACATTGGAATGAGTGGCCAATGGAGGTGGCGGAGTCCCCAGCCCTGGAGCTACACACTTAAGAGACATGTTGATGTGTCACTAAAGGACATGGTTTAGTCATGAGACTTGGTAGGTCAGGTTGATGGTTGGACTTCATGGTCTTGAAGGTCTTTTCCAACCTAAATGATTCTATGATTCTATGATTTCTTTTTGTTTGTTTGTTTGTTTTTAGTTAATAACATTATAACAAAAGATATTTAATGACTTAAACTTCTACATTAATATTTGTTTTTTGCTCTGTTGTACCGTTTTTTATTAAACTGATGGATAATATTCTCATTAGAAATTTCATTCTTCACTCTGAAAAACTGCTTTCTATTCTTTCTGTTGTGAAAAAAAAAAAAAGTTACTGTACTTTTCAAGGGTTGAAAAAAATGAGGGCATAAGGGTGTGCATCACTGGGACAATTTGATGATGTATTTTGAAGCTCTGAAGAAATCAGGCACAGTCTTTGTAATATAATACATATAAAATATACATGGTCAATACAAGTATATAGTGACATCATCTAGTTGAACTCTGAGAGACTGAAGCATTGCCTAGTATATGTTTAGGTGCTCATCAGACATGCAAATAGCACTCAGTCCACAGAACAGTAGTGAGAAGGGAGTTGGGCAGTCAGAACAGAGAATGAGGGCTTGAAAACTTTTTGTTCCTGCTTTTCTAACAGCAGGAAATTCTCACTAATGAGAACTGGAATAGGAATTGCAGTATTGGTCTTCACCTTAAAATCTTTCTCATCAGAAAACTAAACATTCTATCTTCTTGCTTGTCAGGGAATTTTATTCATACTCACTGACAGAACTGAAAGCCAGAAACTTTATTAGAACTACAGACTGAAAAATTGGCTTACTTTAATTTGTCTTAAAGCCCGGAGCTGTCAGTAAGTACCTCACTGTCTGAAGAGGTAGCCTTAGGACATCTTTTGTCTGGGCAGTTAGTAGGATGTGCATGTAACGAGAAGAATGTATATATAGCTACAGAGAGCACAGCACATTCCTTAGATTATAGAGATGTTGTTTAAGAAGATCTGAGAACTGAATATGAATTAGGAATGCAATCTGAATTATCATCCCTTAGTTGGGCAAATTGTCACTTACCTAAATTTGCAACAGAAAGGTGGGGAGATAAGATTGATACTTGATAAGATTTATTTGGACCTAAATAAAATAAAAACTATAATTTGAAAGTATTATTGCCTAGTCTTTTAAATGATAGTTACTATATGTATATATACATATATATATTAATTTCAGATGACATTTAGAGGGTGCAAGTTTACCTCTGGCTCTAAACCTCTTGAGGGTTTTCAGTTTTCAAAGCACAACCACCCCCTGACATTTGCTTATTTCCTATATCATTTTCAAGGCATCATATACAAATTTCTCTACAATTTTCATTTTCTGAAGTCGAAGTAATCTCTTTGTTAGAAGGTGACAGATTTCTTTCAACTCGCTTTTGAAAAATCTGTAATGAAAATGTGCTTCATTCTGCTGAAGCTTAAAGTTTGAAAAAACATCTCACTTCTCTGACACATTTAGTTTGTCCCCCCTTCTAAAGAATACATCTGGTGATGATAATTGTCCTTACAATTAACAATTAACAGATATAAGTTTGTAAATAATTTGATTATTTGATTTTTTTTTTTTAATATTTTTTTTTTGGTGACAGAGTGCATGCTGTGTTCCATGTGATAGCACTCAAGATGATCTGCTCCATAACCTCCTGTGAGACCAAGGTCAGACTGACTGGCATGTAATTCCCTGGATCTTTCTTTCTGCCCTTACAGAGTACGCATAGGATGTTCTGTAAACATGCCTTAATTCTTAGGTAACCAAGTATGAAAACTGCAAGATTTTCACAAAAGCAGCATTCATAAAAGCAGGAGTTAAATATTTTCTTTGACATTATTTGAGTAGATTTTCTTCTTATCATAACCATTTTTCAATCTACATATATAAAAATGGGAATAATCAATTAAATAGTAAACTTTTTTTTCTCTTGTACAGAAGCTGAGTTTTATGTTCATTGCTACTTAAAGTTGTTCTAAATCAGCATCTCTTAACTAGAGTGCAAGAATCAAATTAATATTTTATTTTGTCTTATTATTTCCTGCTTTCCGCTGTCATCCTCATTCCTCATAAAATCTCATATCACAAGAGTATCTCAGTTTATGTTCTTTGTAAACTCACACCTTTTTCTGTTATTGAATTTTCCAGCAGGAAATGAATTTGTCTTCCAATGAAGCTCAACTTCTTATTTGCTGTTTCTGATATTTCAGAATGCTGTGACACACACTCTTCTAAGCATTGTCTATAGAATTTGAAATACAAGAAATCAATTATAGAAACTATGCATGCAATTATTCCATGCATGTATTTTCATAACCAAATAAACCATTGTAGAAAATGAGGTATTTTCAAACATATCTTGCAATGCATGAGAAAAAGAATAGATATATATATACAATACGTATAGAGTCTAAAAAGGATCTAGAATTTTATGCAAAAATTCTGAGCATTCTCCATCTCAAAAAAAAAAAAAAAAAAGTGTTTTACTCAAAATTATTTTAAAAATCTCTACTACATGAAATGACATATCTCATCACTACTGAAATACAGCTCCAAACCTTGCTTTCAAATTTACTCTGACATTTGCTTCCCATAAGCATTTTATGAAAAAATATACAGCATTCCATATATTTTCATAATACCTAACTGATCCACTACAACTCTATATAAAGAGTAACAGAAGTTTGTGCAATAGTTCCTGTCTTCTAGTGCAAGATGTCCAGTAACTAGTAGAATACTTGAGCAGTCAATACTGTGTCTGGTCCTGTGTAATATCTTCATTAATGGTCTGGATGATGGGGTAGAGTGTACCTTCAGTAAATTCACAGATGACACAAAGCTGGGGAAGCGTGGCTGACTCACCAGATGTCTGTGATGCAATCCAGGGAGACCTTAACAGGTTGGGGAGGTGGGCTGACAAAAAAACTCATGAAGTTTAATAAGGAGAAGTGCAGAGTCCTGCCCAGTGACAGAACAAGCAACAGGCACAAACCGGGACACAAGAGATTCCCTCTGAACAGCAGGAAGCACTTTACTGTGAGGGTAATGAAGCACTTGAATAGGTTGCCCAGTGAAGGTGTGAAGTGTCCATCTGTGAAGATCTCCAAAAGACATAGTCATGGCCAAGCTCCTCTGAGTATTCTTGTTTTAGCAGGGAGGTTGGACCAGATGACCTCCAGAGGTCACTTCCAACCTAAACCATTCTGTGATTCTGTGACATAATCCTTAATATTCTGAAAGTATGAGGCAGCTTATACTACCTATTAATATTTTGCAAGTATGATTCGTTCTTTCAGAATAGTAAGAACAATTAACTACATTCAAGTGAAAGTCCATTGTAAAACTGTGGATCTTTTCTATAAGCAACTTATTTTAGATGAAGGATATTTCTAAAACAATGTCATCTCAAGTTATCAGAAGAAACATACTTGAGGCTGTCAACATATCAAAACCATAATAATTATGGAGCTGAGACAGAGTAACAGAGAGGTCTTCCATAATATCTAATATGACCTTTTTTTATTTTTGTTGTTGTTGTTGGAGTAAAACTGATATACTAAACAAATTTAATCCCTAGTAGTAGCTGCTTCAGGAGAGAAACAACTTCTGATCAGGCAGAAGTAGGAAGACAGATTGCCCATATCAATAGGAATCTATTTGGGAGTACTTGAATGTCTGTGAGTAGATTGAATTTTTCACACACCTTTCACTGAAGTCTTTATTCAGTATTTAGATATAGAGAAATTGCTTCACTCATTTAGTGGTCTCTCTAGTCTCTCTTTTTATCCATATTTCATGGTTACCTGAAAATAACTTACAGATGAAAAAAAAATTAGAGAGCAGAGAATAACAGCAGATTTTGTTCCCACAGCTTTCATAAAAAAAATAAATAATAATAATAATAATAAAGACTGCTTAGAGGGCAAAAAGGCCATGTATGAAACCTTACAAAATATGCTTTAAGAATAGACAGATTAAGGACAGAAGATTTCTCTAAACCAGGTTCATTCAAATGTAGCCACATACATCCTTTTCTTTCTAACTACTCCATATCTAGAGTTTGGAGGCTGAACCTGAAGCCTGAAACAAACTTAAAACATTACAAAGTGAAATAAATGGGTCTCTTCCAAATGAATCCCAGATGATGCCAAGTGGAGGAAGATTTATGTATATGTTGTATAAATATTTAATGATATGGCCAAAAACCTACTGCCACTTAGCAAAAAGACATTTATTATTCCTGTGAAATATGACTTTTTAGCCAATAGGACTAAAGTATGCTAATGACCTCAAGTGAATTGTATTGTTAGTCATTAAACATTTCCTGACTTCTGATTGGCTAAGTCACCTCTGAGATCATAGTCCCACCACCAACTATAAGTTATCCTGTAACAGTGAAGAAAGAGGTCTGAAGGGATTTAAAATATATATATATAAATATAAAATTAATTATAGGCATGAAACAAAATATTAGGTATGTCTTACACATGAATTTCAGAAGGGCTGTTGCCTTAAAAATTTTTGACAGAGGTAAAAACATGCATGGAAATTGCTATGTGAGAACTCAGACTGAATTTCACAAACACCCTGAGTTTGAAGAAAATTCCCACAATCTGTTTCAAATGTCCATTTTTGTGTGTGTTTGTTTTGTTCACTTTTTGTTTTTCAGAACTTACCTCACTCTTAAAATGTAGGTTTGAAAAAACATTATTTCCATAAAGTGTTTGAATTCAATGTCTTTCCATGTCCAGTGAAATCTGTAAATAAATGGAGAAGACTCTAAATGGGAAAAATATGACTATTCTGTTAAATTTATGTTGTTAGAGTAGACATACAATGAACTTTAAACTGACACTTAAAGCTGAAATTATTTCTAGTAATTCAGCTGGCTCCTCAAAAATTAAGTCCCATACCTTTACTGGCTTTGTTTTATTGGAATGTTTATTCAAAGTGTTTAGCAAAGAAGAGAAAAGGCATCTCACATTTCCCATCCTCCTAAGAAACAATGCAGACACATCAACTCCAGCACAGCAAAGCACCACGGAGGATGACCAGGTGATATTATGAGTTGTTTATGTAGGAATGAGTTAGGTCTCTCAATGCAGCATGCTGTTGTCAGAGTAGATACACTTACATTGTCCAGGATGCTGCATTTTCCACCTCTCTAGTTTCCACAGCCTATATGATAAACAACGTCAGCAAATTTGGCCCAATGATCACCAAGTAATTAACAGAGCACTACAGACTTGGAATTTCACAGACTTGGATCTTCTTACTCCTGAGCAGCAGCTTTTGTTAATTTGCTTCTACAATGCAGATGTTTTTCAAAAGAAGTATTAATTGCAGGTGATACCTTATTATTCTTATTATTATGATTTTCTGGTCTGTCCTTCAGAAAGGTCTACTTTTCTCTGTTGTTAACTTTGCAGCTCACTGCCATTCAGACAATAGATTGGCTGGTAAGTTATCTCAAACACTTGGGACATTAACAAATTCTAATTGGCTATGTAATAGGAGCAGACAGCATGTACAATATTAAACCACTTCTGAACCACCTATTTTCTGTATGCAAATCAGACAGAAACAAATGTTTGGCCCCAGCTGGGCAAAAAGTCCCATTTAGAATTCTTTTCCTCTTCTTTGTTCTTTGATGTTCTGCAAATGAGCTTTAGAACTCCGCTCTTCACACAATTCAATTTTACAGGCCCATTATCTGAGATATAATGTGGAGGTTAAATATATCAGGGCAGCCATTATGTGAAAATAATTAACAGTAATGAATAATGCACTAATTCCACTGATGAGAGATGGTTATATGTGTAATGAAGTGTTGGGGCAGCCCTGACAAATGAAATTAAAATATTTAAACACTGTTTTATGATATTACTTTGCTCATATAATTTCCTTTACCTACAATGAGCCACTTCGATTATCGTCATTATCTTGACAGCTCTGAAGGATGAAATAGTGCAGGTTAATGTGACAGCGATTAGTCAGAGAGAAAATCCATCACATAAAACAGAACAGAGTGAGGGAGAAAGGTCTCTATACTTTCCTGTTTCAAACATGAGAAGAATGATACTATCAACATCACTTCAATATTAAATGGATAGAATTATCTTGTCATTCATTTACAGCCTCTGAAGAACTACCTATTTGTACCTGCAAAGGAAAGGTCAGCCTTTCTTTATCAACCATAAAAATATGTTGATAGATTCCTTATATCAATAAAGGTGGCAGAAACAGAGACAGGAAACAAGCTAGGAAATTTAAAAGTAAAGCACTCTAAGTTTTGTATTCAACGCTCTCAATGGTTTTATATTTTTAAGTTTTGCTTCATGTTATGGTGTAATCTTCAAAAAATGCACAGTATGAAATAAACTGACACTGACATGTTTTGTGGAAGTAGCTTAAATAGTAGAAGGGACTACCTATTGCACAACTACTCTTCATGCATATGTGTATATAGGTATGAATTGGCTGTGAATACGCCAAAAAAAAAAAAAAAAAAAAAAAAAAGTTTCCTATCTAGATGCCAAGTAAGGCTAAAATCAGATTCATTATAGTCAGAAACATTATAGTCATCTTATTTTCAAAGGTATTGAGCACACATTGTTTCCAGATACATCAATAGACAAGGCAGGACCAGGCTGTCAGAACAAAGTTTTATGGATCAGGCAGCATGATAGGAAACACATTGGTAGTTAAGTACTCTCTTCAAGGTCCTCAGAAGAGAAATAAGCAGGAAGATGTACAATCTAACCTGGGGAGAAATGCAAAGGAGCATGTGAGTATCAGTCACTTAAACTGACAGATCAGAAACATGCAAATCCAGAGCACTGAGACACTCAAAATAAATAAATAAATAAATAAATAAATAAAAAGAACCAGCATTCCTTTCCTAGATCAGGGACAGTTTTACAACTACAATGGTTAAATCATTCAATTGGGATGCTGTTTCACATTCCTTGTTCGGACAGAGAAGAGTAGAGATTTGAATCTCTTATTCATACATGAAACCTGAGATTTAATTTTTCATACAATTTTTAGAAAAAGCACAGAGAAACACCAGCTCTCAGTAACTCTTGCATTTCCCTCAGGTGTAATGCATTCCAGATTCAGTTTCTTTCTGTAAAACACCTGAGTTTCAATTCCCTGTTTGAGGGGGCCATACTGGTTTGGGAGGTGGGTGAATAAAGAAGGTGTAACAGGATATGCAGAGGATTCGTCTTTTGAAGTACCACATAAGGATCTCAGAGACACCAGTGCAAAAGGACATCAAACTGTTAATGGTATCTTTCTCCATTGCAGCAAAATTAGAAGTTAGAGCACTCAAGACCCTGTCTGACAAAATGGCATCCAAACAGGGACTTTTCTTAACAATATGAATGGTGAGTTTGATAGTTGTGACATTTTTATTTTGGTGTCCAAGTGTAGCTTGTGCAAGTTTAATTTTTGCCATCTGCCCTGGAAACTATACATTTAACTTGAAAAACAAACAAGTAAACAAAAATTGGTAAATTTAGCAAAGGTTCACCTTTCCTATTCATGTAAGTCACTGTAATTGCACTTATTTTCACTGTTGTAATTAATTGTATACTGTGGTAGTGCACTCCCCCCAAAATTGAAAGATGTCCTTGTTTTGAGCACTGCATAGATACAGAGTAGGAGATAATCCATGTACTGGAGAGCTTGTCACTTAAATAGACAAAACATATCAAGGCTGTGTATGCACCCATTTTACTCAAGTGGCAGGAACAACTTGATGGCAGCAAACGTCTTGGTAGCTCCACAATGCAATGATGGCAGGGGGAGAGAGGTGTTACGCAGGATTGCAGAATATGACAATACTGCTTGGCATCATTGTCTTCCCTGCAGGGCTGTAATCATATCTTGAAGGCAGAGCCCTGTGCTGAGAGCACACAGAGTTGCTGTACCTCAGAGGAAGCTCTTGAAAACACTCTTCTTCAAGAGGCATCCTGCCTCTAACCACAGGTTGTAAGGACAGCTCCATCACCCATGACTAGGGAAGAAGAAACTGGAGCCACAAACAGTTCTGTGGAGCTTTTGTAGACTCTTCCCTAATGTCTGGCTCTAGGGATGCTCAAGAAATACCTTGGGTTTTTCTTGGTATATCATGGCATGGCAACATTTCTTTGTACACAAAACCATCTAAAAATTTGAATGCACAGCATAGAAAATCATGTTGTTTTCATCTAAATGAAATGGAAACTTGCTTCTCTGTCATACTCAGCTAATAATCTGTCTTCAAACTGTACTTGAAGGATAGAGGTAGTAATTTCTAGTTTGCTGTTCTCCGGGGCAGTTTGCACTGTTTGCCAGCTTAGTGGTCAAACCACTACAATGGTTAAAACAGAGGAAGCAAGGGGCTTGAAAATTGAGGGAGACAGGCAATAAATGAAGAAATACATCAATCAATTCAGTTTCAGCATCATTCTTCATATTGAGTATCAGCCCCATTGGATAGAACAAGACTGCACATAGTACAAGTTAGATGAGCAGTGAGAGCAGGGTCCCTCACTGTGGACATCAGAGACCCTACAACACTGCTGCTCACAGTGGCCAAGTCTGTTTTGGGGCAGCTCTGGCATATGCTTTTGGGAAGTTAGCACCCACAATCCCAGAATAAATTTTCTTGTTTGCAGACTGAGTCCATTCAAGAGAGGCATAAGTGACCTTTTGAGCTAATATGCCTGTAAAAAACTCATTCAAATTTCAGTGGTTCTTTCATTTTGCTAGTTTTAAAATACAATTTACTTCATTTATCGGACAATGAAGTGCCTCTGTAATAAATCTAACATTAAAAAATCATTTTCAGCAAATTACTCCAATAAAATCAATGAAGGTCAGGCTCAGCTGTAGAAACAAATAAATTACCTGCTATTGATAGGGTAGGCAGACTTAATTGTCATTTAGAAAGGCTAAAAGGGATAAAGAAATCTAATAGAAGGAACACATTTATACAGCAAAAATGAGAAAAGAGTGAAAGTTTTACCCTGACAGCTCCCATCCATAGGATTGACTCAGTCCCTAAGCAGCATAGGCAGTTGTTTTAACTCTCAGTAGTACATTGCTATGTGCTTTGTATCTGTCAATATTTACCTGCTCCTGTGTTGCCTTGTGATCTTTTTACCTTTCATATGTTGAAACCCCCAAACAGGATTTCTGGTAATAGGAAATGAAGAATTGATAGAATTGAACAATCCCATTCTTGGATTTTTCAGCCAGGTTAAAAGCAGTTTGACCCAATTCAGGCTTTGCAGTATTTCCAACTATTAAAGAAACATAAAGCTGGACATTTGCTAGTGGGATTTGCCATCCTCTGACAACAAAGTTATGATTTTATAGTTAAGATCCTCTTTGTAAAACAACTTTATTTATTTTAAAAGCTGTCCAGCTGTTGCTGGGAGACATCTAAAAATGGCATTACCCCAATGTATTTCAGCTATAGCAGTGTACAGTATCAGTTTTCAGCACTTGTTTTTGAAAAACACTTAAAAAAAAAATAAAACTAAAACTATTATGATTATGATTATTTATGTTTACTGCCTCCTAATGGGGACAACAAAGGAAGAGCAAAGTGTTGGAATATTCATATGTTCAAAATGCAATTGCCCATGAAATCTTCTGGGTAGGAAATTCAATTTTATCTCTTTGAAAGCGTGAATCCTGCTCTGGATTGCAAAGCAGTGATATATCCAGTGACACAACTGGATATAAGGGCTTATTCAATGGGGAAGGCTCCAAATAGTTCTGTGATGGATATGAAGCGCTCTGCAAGTGAGCCGTTTCCAAGTCTTTGCAGAATTTAACTCCCACACACTTGGGTTAGAGGGACATTAGAAGACCAGATGACCTTATAGGCATCAATTCTCATATTAACACTTTTAACAGGACAGGAATTTTCACTGTGGAAATTAAAAAATAATAATAATAATAATAGGAAAAACAAACAAACAAACGAACAGACATATTTCTTATCTGTAATGGGGAAATCATAAACTAATGAATGTCAGACATGACCAAAAAAAAACAATGAAAAGTGAAAAGTGAAGGCTTTCATAACTACAGCTGTTCAGTCCAAAGGTACATGCCTGTTGCAATGTTTGCGGTGCATAATAGATTTAAACCTGCCATCTATTGGCAAATTAGTGACACATGGAAGTGGGCTGGGTACATCCTTGGAACAATTTACTTCTGGAAATACTGTAAACTGTGGTCATGAAGAACAGGCAGTCTAGAAATTGTGACTGAAAGATGGTCAAGACCTATCAAACACAGCGAAATCCTCAGAAAGGAAGTCTGCCTGGCTGTTTGGGCTATTCAGGTTCTCTGCTGAAGGCACATGCTACTCAACCACATGTGGCCAGACACTGAACGGAAACCTCATGTCTTGGAATTACTGTTTTTTCTTTCTTTTGGGGATTACAGACCAGTTTGTCTCACACTTAGATGACTGCACATCAATTTTTCTTCGACACAATGTGGATTCAATAACAACAATGTAAGTCTTTTTGTCTCACAGAATGCCATTACTGCCTTTTCATTGTCTTCATTATGCAGCAAGTTATGAAAAACTGAACCAATAATAAACTGTTGTCTGCTGTTTTCTTCTATTTCCCTTTCAAAAACAAAACAAACAAACAAACAAAAATCCTAATCAAACAAACAAACAACCCCCCTCCCCCAGTTCTCAGATTATAATTTTTTTCTTTCCTTCTAGCCCTCAAATGAATTAAAATTTGTTCCTGGGTATTAGTAAATACTCTGTAGCTGATATGATCCATAGTGCACGCTGAAGCAGATATATGAGGGCATTCAATGTGCTTATTTCTCCCTGGCCATCTTGACCAGATCAGTTCTCTTGTAAAACTAATCAGAGAATACTGAACAGTCCTGCAGTCTTCTATCAGTTCTACTAGCATAGAGTCTTTAGTTTAAATGCTTTAGTTATTATCCCTCTTTTATTGACTGCTTTTCTGTCTCTTGCTTTTAAATGATCATTGCAAGATTGAAACATCAGCTCAGTATATTTTATTCCCAAATGACCATGCAAGGGTTTTGTCTAGCATCAGTCTAAGCCATTGCAAATATGTCTGCTTACCTGTGTGGCCTTGAGTTGAAATACATATATTATATATATGTATATATTCTATATAATATACAGAAATATATATGTCTCTACTTCATTTATTTCTATATTGTCTACTTCTTTACACAGTCTTAGTTGGTTGGAGGTTTCTTATGACAAAGTCATTTGGATCTAGTTGATAAAATTTACAGCTGGATTTGTTGCTGTAATCCATTAGGCTTCTGAAGCTGCCAGTGTACCACAGTCAATAGCACTTCTATGGGCTTAATCTGGAAAGCAGCTGTCACAGAAGCAGCTGACATATTTGTTGGGGCTCCTATGGCACTGTTAGAAGGCAAAAGTTTTGCTGCACCTGTCAATGCCTTCTAGCCAGCCTCTCAGGATCATTCACTTCCACTGGAAAAAGCTGCCTTTGTAAAGGAAGGGGATGGATATTATTTGAAGCAGAAGGAAACAAGATAGAGTGGGGATATATGTTGTCCAGTACTGAGTCTGGCTGGGATGGAGTTAACTTTCCCCAGAGCAGTCCCTACAGTTCAAGACTTTCACCAACCCCCACAAAGCCAGTACGCTAGGGGTGGGCAAGAGATGGGGAGGGGACATCACCAGGGCAGCTGAGCTAAACTGCCCAAAGGGATATTCCTTACCATGTGGTGTCACACTCAGCAATAAAATGGGAAAAGGGGGTGGGGTGGGGAAAAGAGGGGGGGGAGCTTTTTTTAGCAAAATGCCTGTCCTCCTGAACAAATGTTACATGTATTGAGGACCTGCTTCCCAAGACATGGACAAACACTGCTCATTGATGGGAAGTAGAGATTAATTGTTTTTTCTCTCTCCCTCTGCTTACACACAACCTTTTTTTTTTTCCTCTCTCCCCTCTCCCCCAGCCCCCCTGTTTCTTTTCCCTTTAATTAAATTATTCTTATCTAAATTTATGAGCCTTTTCCTTTCCCATCATACTTTCTCCCTGCCATCTCCCTTTGAGGAGGGAAGTGAGAGAGCACTTGTGGTGGAGTTTAGCTGTTCAGCAGGGTGAAACCATTAAAAAGCAGGTGTGAAGCAGGTGAAGACAAGGTAGAAAGGGAATATATGATGTCTCTAATTCCTTCCTTCATTCATTCATAGAAGATCATAGAGTAATTTGTGTATAAGGTACCACTACAGGTCTTACAGTCCAGTCTGTCTCTCAAAGCAAGGCCATCTTTAAACACAACTCTCTAAAATTCTCCTGTGTTCCAGTGCTCTGATCAGTTTGGTGACCCTTTATGAACAGGCTTCATTACATTCCTGTCTTGCTGGGACAGCCCAAAACTAGATCTGTATTCCAAACACAGACTCACAAAGAAATTGATCAAAAAGGGTCAGAATCGAAACAGAAGACACAATTCTGTTAATTATAGGGAACCGTGGGACAGTCAAAACTGAGTGGTTCATTACAATATATTATCACACAATGATTTGCATAGATTTGAAATAGCTTCTAGTGATCTTCATTCATAGGGTACTTATTCTGGACACAGTGTCACTTCAGTTATCAAATACTCATTTTCCATGATTAATTCCTAAATACCTAGTCATATTGGATTAGGTTTATCAATAGGAGATATTTTGCGTGGATTTTAATTACATCCATGGAAATGCATGCAGGACAGGGTTAGGCAAACTATAAGGGAGGTGCCAGATGCACAATGTGTAAGAGAATGGTAAAAGAGGATGGCACCAGACGAATATTCCAATATATACAGTCATAGAATCATCCTATAGAATTTCCATAGAATCAAGCCTCTGTGGGTTTCCTTTTTGTGTTTGAGTTTGGCCAGAAGCAACTTGTTCATTTATGCAGGCCTCCTGGTGTTTTTGCCTGACTTCCTCTTTGTTGGGATGTTTCATTCTTAAGCTTAGAGAAGGTGATCTGAAAGAGTATCAGTTTGGGGGCTCTAATTCCTCATCCCTCTTAGCAAGAAGAAATAGTCATCACTGCGTCTTCCAGTGTTGATGGAGCTGAGGTGTATGTGGCTGCATCCTCTGCCCATCTGTCCCTTCCCTCCGATGCTCACTGAGTCTACCGGCCAATTTCAAGTAAAGTAGGTAGAGGAAGAAAAGGAGAGATAGAAACAATGAGGAGATGTTCCAGATAAACATCTGAGAGACACTATCTTTTGCTCTGCTGCAGGGGTTATGAGGTAATTCACAGGAATTAAGTGAGGAGCTCCAGGCACAACGAGGAACTCAATGTACTCTAGAATAATCATGATATTAGGGACAGATAAGGCATTATGGTGAGAGTATCATATGAACAGATGATTGTAGCAGAAATGTATGGGGTACACAGCAATCCAAAGGAAAATAAACTCATTAGTTCCACTATTGATAGAACAAATTGTTTTCTTTTCCATTTGGATGTTTGGAGCAGAGACTCTTTGATTTTACCAAAAGTATGTTCTGTTAGAGCAGAAAGTTGTTCCCATGGTGAATTAGTGCAGCACTTTACAAATATGCATTCCCCATGGGCCCACCAAAAGCACTGAGTTCACTCCCATAGGTCAAAAATACCAGCAGTGCAATAAAACTGCTGTACAAGGAGGAATACAGTGTGTATTGATTTGTGCATTCATTGCCAATACCATTGTGGGATCAGTAAAAACAGAAGACACCTCTTTAGCAACAGGCAAATGCCTTCCACTTACTAAACACAAATAACCAATACCACTTTACTCCTGTGACCTACAATATGATCCTTTTGGCCAGCTTACTTAGTGATGGAGCATCAGAGTACAGCCTGTCCTTTAAGCAAAGGATAGCTTAAAGATAAATGAACTATGGGGACAAAAAGAAGAGAAAGAAGAAAAGAAGAAAAGAAAAGAAAAGAAAAGAAAAGAAAAGAAAAGAAAAGAAAAGAAAAGAAAAGAAAAGAAAAGAAAAGAAAAGAAAAGAAAAGAAAAGAAAAGAAAAGAAAAGAAAAGAAAAGAAAAGAAAAGAAAAGAAAAGAAAAGAAAAGAAAAGAAAAGAAAAGAAAAGAAAAGAAAAGAAAAAAGAAGAGAAGAGAAGAGAAGAGAAGAGAAGAGAAGAGAAGAGAAGAGAAGAGAAGAGAAGAGAAGAGAAGAGAAGAGAAGAGAAGAGAAGAGAAGAGAAGAGAAGAGAAGAGAAGAGAAGAGAAGAGAAAGGATATGGGAGTTATCCACTCTTCCTTTACAAAACAGGAAGCATTTCTCAATGTCCAGCAAAGATTTTCTCTGAAGCTGTTCTTTCTTGTTTTTCCAGAGGTGAATGACTGTGGTGAGAGAAACTGATTTTCCATTTTTCAGAGTAAAAGACAATGTGCAAAAACATTGAATGAAATAAAGATTATATGGTCTTATAAGAACAGAACTGAGAATATCATTTCCATACAGGTTTAGTTGTCTACAATGTAGAAATCTACAAAGAATTGTCTAAATAGTTTATTCTAGGGCACTGCTTGTCTGGCCTAAACAGGATGTCTACTTTAGGATGAAATTAATCTTGCCCTGGAAGTGCCTTTTTTTTCTTTCAATTGGCTCTAAGAAAGACTAGAATGAAATTCATATATAGATGTTTGTGTTTGGTTAGATGACTGCCATCCAAGTTCTTTTGACAGATTGTCTGCCTGCCTGTCCAACTATCATTCACCTTCTTTTTTAGCTACTAGCAGATATTTAAAAAATAATAATATTTGGAGAAGGAATAGTCATTATACACCACATATATGCCTTTGTAGTATTTTCAGTTATTCTTTGATGTAGTAGCTCTTAATAACGCTTTCCCATGTAGTTAGGTCAAAGACAACATAGAAACATTAATTAAACATCAAACCTGATTTTTCATTAAAACTGTAGTAATATTAATGGGGAAAACAGCAAAAATTAAACAGGTTTGCTAATCTGACCATCATACTAAAGGTGAAATAAATTGTATTCATGGCTTTAATCAGAATACTGGACATTTTTATAATTCATTTCTGGCTGAGGTTCCATATAGCAGAATGCTGAATGACACAGATAGTCACATGTAGGATCTGATCACTCACATATTACACTTGCGCTGGACAGCAGGATCATAGAATCATTTAGATTGGAAAAGACCATCTAGTACAACCATAGTCTAGACAATAGAAATAAGATCTATTGTAAGATTGTATAAGATCGTATTGTTTAGATATAAGTATTTCAAAAATTCAGAACTAAAACAGCAGACAAATTCGATGCATTAAGTTACAAACAACAGTAGTTTGACTTTATAATTCTGTCTTATTCATAACTAGTAAAATAGCATTTTATTTTCTGTTCTACTGCCAAGGAAAAATCTCAATATAAGAAATAAAATATTTCAGCATATTTAATAATGTGAAAATGTGAACTGAAGAGATGCCTGAAATATGATATGACCTCTTCTAAACAAGTACAGAAATCAATACAGAAGAAAAATTATTGTCTGATAGGTATGATTGCAATACCATCATTTCTTTTTGATGTCACTGATTTCTCACTTCTTTGCATTTTCAGGGCTGCATTTGGCAGGAAAATAGCTTTTTTTACTGCTTTTCACCAAAGGTCTTAAGTTCTTATATTAATTCAAACAATGACAAATAAGGCACAAAGTAGGCTTGGGTGAATAATTCATTACAGAACAATGTATATTATGAATTTAACATCTTTTTTTGTTGTTGTTATTGTTTAACCAATGTCCTCAAACATATCACAAATATTCATATGCAACAATAGTTTATAGTCTGATTCTGAATTTATGCATTACTACTTAAATGATAACAGATTTTTTAGATGTGATTGTGAATGAGGAATATGTAGTTTCTTTATTCTAAACAACTATATCAAAGTATACATATACAAATATATATAAAGACCTATTTTTTATTGTTTATTTTTACAATAAATATAAAAATGAAGCAGGTGTTTTGCTTTATAAGACTGTATGAGAACCAATTTCTAAAATGAAAATTTATGATAGATTTATTTTAAAATTTTCCAAAAGAAGTTAAGCAAGTGAATTTCAGTATCCTTTTTCAGTATCTATTTTAAGTATCCTTTAGTAGTCATGAGAACTTAACCATTCAAACACAGAGAGAGTCACAAAACACAGGTACAAATATGACAATATAAATGTTTTCTGAATTTAAACCATATATTTTACAATATATTTCAACACCTTTTTTCGTTATATTTATGCAGTACTGTGATATTGTAAATGTAGCAGATGCTCTATATACTAGTATAAACATTCAGTTGATGAAACGTCATTATGTTTTTTGACTAAATATATTGAATGCATTTTGGTAAAATTAGGATAACAATGCACACAATTATAAAAACAGTTATATAATAGTTTTATACATTAGGATTATTATACAACATTTATACATTACAGTTATTATAATGAATAATTTGTGCCACAGTTTTAAATTCCCCAGACTTCCACTTGCCTTTTTACTGTGTTAGTCCTTACAGCTGAGAACAATTTGCCAGTAACAAATCAAATCAGTACGCCTGAATACATTTTGCTTCTGTGACGCTTGAAATTTTATAATATTTTATCAATTTACCTTTTTTTTTTTTTTTTTTTTTTTAATGGAAATAAGTGTTCAATCGTTTACAGCACTGGTCTGGCCAATGCTGCTATTCTTACAATTTTATTTTCATTCTCATGACAGTTTTTCTTAAAACACCTATTCCAGAAGTCATTGGATAGGAATCCAGACTTTACTTTTTTAACATAAATGTGCTCCTAGTTATCACATTTACATAGACAAGTTTGAATATCAGAACCCTGAAGATTCAAAAACTAAGTAGCAAACAAAAACAAAACAAATTATTTTGCTCTGGTTTGTACTATGTGAATATTTCAACAAATTTCATGCTTTTGATAAAAAGGAGTGATTTGATGTTTTATTTTCTTTATCATTTGTACTAATAAATATTATTTGTATTTAGTGTAACCTGCATTGTCAAAATATCCTTTAAATAATCAGCGTAAAGAGAAAATAAACATGAAAATCAATTTAAAAAACGTATCTGAAAAGTATTAGTTATATTTTATACATGTAGATATAACTGTATGGCAAATGCATTATTTAGAATGCAAATTATTTTCTTATACATGACTTCTGAAAATTGACTATATTCTTACTGCAAAAGTTTATTTTTGTTTTCTAGATAATATTAAAACTTGGTGCTAAAATGAGATCAAATTAAAATCTTCTATATTTTTCATGCATTCTGTGGAGTTTGGTTTCACAACACAACTGTGGTTTGCTCTCTGGAAACCTCTCACAGGTTTTGCTGTGGTTTTCTTTGACTCTCAAAATGTTACGCACACCTGTAATACCAAGGAAACGTACTGATGTGTGCTAATTTAAGTAATATGGGATGAAACATAGCCCATGGATTCTAACAGACTTGTCCACAGAAATTGTTTTTAACAGGCTAAAGAGTTAACTGAACACAAAATATAGAAATTTCCTCTTATTCACTCTTATTTCTTTTCTTATTCCCTTAATCACTGCTTCCTCTCTGATTAGCAAATGTACCTAGGATTTCCAGAGCTGGATTTTTTTATCACAATTGAGTGATGTGTTTTAATTATATTTTACACTCTTCTCAGGGAAGATACCCTCTAAAATTCCCACTGTTCACGCTTTCATTATGCTTATAAGATAGCTCAGGAGTTAAAATTAAAAAATGAAAATCCTCCTTAAAAGCAATTAATAAGCTTGTTGCAGCCAAAAGTTCAGGAGCAGACACACATATGCAAAATTAGATAGGAGACAGAATAAGATGCAGCAAACATTATTATTGATCCCATACCAACAGGTATGTGTAAATGAGCTGCACCATAGCTATCAGTATTACTATATACCATAGATTACAGGACAGCCAGGGAAATGTATAACTAATGAAAGATCAGTTAGGTGAACAGGACGACGGCGACAGCTAAAGGCTTCACAGTGCCTGGAATAAAACATCAAACTAATATTTATTTAGTGAAGATGAACACAAAGACTGAAATCAGTTTAGAAAAAGAGTTTTCTAAATAGGTACATTTTAGTGCATTTTACTGGTATATAGGTTTTCATCTGAAGCAAAAATCTGGAGTTTGTTTCATAAGTAAATGTGACCTTGTCTTGAAATATGCTTAAATATGTTTTCAGTAACTGAAACATCATGAAGTCAAAAGCACCACAAACCTTATCCTAGGATTACCTTGATTAAGGCACAAAATGTTAAAAGCAAATTACTATGAAAGTATGAAACAATTTGCCCTTAATGTTTCAGTCATATCTGTAAAAAATATGACTTAAATCTAGTTTTATTAATAATACATATTTTAATTAAACGGCTAGAGGTGCATCTAGCAGGAAAAATTGAATCTTCACTGGATTTCACATACTTGTATGATTCATGGGCAGTAAATATGCAAAGCTTTATGCCCATAAGGCAATCAAACTGCAAAGCTGATATGCATGTTTTTATCTGAAAGAATGAAGTCTAGTAAGGATTAGAAATAATAGTAATAATAATAATAGTAATAATAAATGCTGAAGAAATTAATGTATTTTTGTAGACTTAATCCATTCCTAGATATGATCCTAGTTTTTGCCAGCTGCATGCTGTTGAAAACATATTTATTGTTGTTTCCATTAATCTCATTATATGAGGTTTGCCTATATGGGTACATATATACACACATAATATCACAGCTTTAGCAATAAAACCATAGGATGAAAATTATCATGCTACAGTAGCATAGCGTGAAATGCTTTCATTGGAAACTGTTTGGGAATTGAACAGTTCTGCAATCTGCTTATCTACTAACAAAGCCCCTCCTCATTTGCATCAGGACTGTGTATAAAGGTCTGACTGCATGCTTAGCTTGCTTTATCTTTTTTTCAGCTACCACCCCACACTTCATCAAACATTCAGTTCAGTTATATATAATGACAGCTATGCTGTGCACACCAACGACACCTCTCACCTGGTGGTGTCAAAACACAAAAGCAAACATAAAGTAATTACAATCTACAACCCTTCTCTGAGGTAACACTACAGTGCCAAATTACAGTGCCTCATAACACTGCAATAGCACAGTGCAGTCAATGATGTTAAGGATACTGAACTTTGCTGAAAAACTAACAGGGTGAAACTAAGTTTAAAAACTTGTTCTTACTGTTTCAAGAACTTTTCTAAAGATAGAGCTATCACTGCCATCAGCTTTAACACGACTGTAATGATCAAATGTTAATGAAATGTCACCTCACAAAGTCCTTACAAGAAAAAAGCCACGGTCATGCTCCCATTTCAGAGGCTGAAAACTGATGAAACAAGAACTTCTGGTCCAAATTTCTCCTGGTTTCAAAAAGCCAATTGGAGATGAACAAACATTGAGTGCACCCTCAGTAAGCTTGCAGATGGCACCAAGCTGGGGGGAAGTGTCGATCTGCTGGAGGGTAGAAAGGCCCTGCAGAGGGACCTGGACAGGTTGGATTGATGGGCAGAGGCCAATGAGATAAGGTTCAACATGGCTAAGTGCCAGGTCCTGCACTTTGGTCACAGCACCCCATAAAATGCTACAGGCTTGGGACACAGTGGCTGGAAGGCTGTGCAGAGGAAAAGGATCTGGGGGTGTTGGTTGATGCTCTCACCTGAACATGAGCTGGCAGTGTGCCGTGGTGGCCAAGAAGGCCAATATCATCAGATATAGCTACTGGCAATGGTATCAGGAATAGTGTAGCCAGCAGGACCAGGGAGGTAATCATCCCCCTGTACTCTGCTCTGATGAGGCTGCACCCCGAGTACTGTGTTCAATTTTGTGCCCTCACTACAAGAAGGACATTGAGGCTTGGGAGCAACAAAGAAGGGCAATGAAGCTGGTGAAGGACCTGGGACACAAGGCCTATGAGGAGCGGCTGAGGGAACTAGGATTATTTAGTCCGGAGAAGAGGAGGCTCAGGGGAGACCTTATTGCTCTCTACAATTACTGAAAGGAAGGTGTGAGGAGCTGGAGGTCAGCCTCTTCTCACAGGTAACTAGTGATGGGACTACAGGGAATGGCCGCAAGTTGGGCCAGGCATGCTTCAGATTGGAAATGAGGAGAAATATCTTCTCAGAAGGAGTGGTTAGGTATTGGGATGGGTTGCCCAGGACAGTGGTGGAGTGACTGTCCCTGGGAGTGTTCAAGGAAAAGTTAGATGTGGTGCTTAGGGACATGGTTTAGTGGGCAATATTGGGGGGGACAGGAGGGGGGGAAGGGGGAAACTGTTGGACTAGATGATCTTAGTGGTCTTTTCCAACCATCATGATTCTATGATTCTATGAATATTAGACACTTTTTCTGAGGGTTTGGCATTTTAGTGTTGGATAGGCTTAAAGCACAACTCCTACTGTCAGACTGTCAGTAACTGGGAGCTTCTAGCCTTTCTGCTGTTGCATAGTGGCTGACACTGGACAGCTATGGGAAAAAAAAAAAAAAAAAAAAAAAAAGTAAAAAAAAAAAGTTGTAATTCCATTTGAAATTTCTTGTTTAGTGACTGCTTACAAAAAGTTTGATCACTACAGTGATGGAAAAGTTCTTTTTCTTCTGAATGAGATCCCTCCATTTTGCCTAGTAAACATTTTAGTTCCTAAATGTTTTCTTGAATCTGAAGAAAGATACTTTTACTTAATAATGTAGGGGCTAACTCTGACATACAGAGTTACATAGTCCTACATACCTGCTGATATTTATGCTACTGATTTAGATCATTCTGCTCCAAATACAAAGAGATAAAGGGGAAATACAAAGAAGTCAGTGCATGAAAAAGGAGAGGACTAAAATAGTAAAGAATAAATACCAAAGAAAAGGATGCATCAATCCTTAAAAAAATAAAATAAAATAAAATAAAATAAAATAAAATAAAAAAGCATAATTCTAAGGTGAAGAGAGAGATCTATTCCTATTTCTTATTTATAATCCTGATCTCTCAATTTGACTGAGGCACAAAATCATATTTTTTTTTAATTTTATTTTAAGAAAACCAAGGTGAAATGATACTATCCAGTTCATGGGGAATCAAGTCCATATTTTTGCTATGACTTGAAACAGTAATTTTAATTTAAGTTACCCTTTCTCTAAGGAAGCACTGTATGCACTGGTATGGCACTCAGATACTTTCAATTTCATTTCTTCAGATTATCTTACCTCATATTTAATAAATATATATATTCACTGGACTAAGAAGTAGGAAACAGATTCTTAGGGTGAGTGTTTGAACCACAATGGAATTTGTATGAATAAAAATGTGAACCTCCCATATGAAGGCTGCATTTAAAAGCAGTATCTAGAAAATATTGGATGAAGTAAAGAATGAGGTAGAAATGACTATAAAAATATAGATCTTCAGACAGCAACCTTGGCACCTCAGGCCTTTTCATCTTCCTATTTCACCTGTATGTATCTCAAGATTTGCTCTTGGGACATAGAGAAGACTATGAATCCTCTCAGATATGTTCATCTCCATTTCAGAAGGTGTAATGTTGCCTAATTTTGTTTAAGAAACTCTGCCTTAACCTATACTACATCCTCCTTATTCTAGATCAGTCCAAAGACCTCAGTGATTTTAACCCATTAGGTCTGAGTCCCTGTTTACACCTGGGACAAGGCAAAGCTGTCTTTGCTGTCATTCAGGTTGAACCCTTCCATCTGTCACAGTGACTTTGAGATGAATAAAAGGGAAGTTTGGCTTCAGCTCTTCCACTTCATCTCTTCCATTTCACTAAAAAATTTACATCTTGTGTCACTAAGCTGCCAAATTCCAGACATCAACATAGTACAGAAGGTTGAGTGCTGTGGGCACATGGAGCCTGAGTGCAAGCACACTCCCTTCACACACCATCAAAGACTTGTTTTTTCTCCTTCCTCAGTTGTGCCTTCCAGACTTCAGATGGGTTCAACTGCGGTGGACCACACTCTTACAGTATATTAAACAATGTTTTAAGTAGCAAATATATAAAGAAATGTGTCCCATTTTTTTTCAGTTAAATAGCAACAGCTGTAGTCTCCACACCAAAAGCCTTCTCTGAAATATAAAAACCATAAGGCATGAGCTGTCAGAAGGGTTAAGAGGAGAGAGGTTTGTGTACTGCCCCAGATCCTGTCAAGATTAGCTATTTCAATCTCTTTTTATGATTCTCCAACAGACAGAAGCATGGAGCATTTACCTGCATTATTTCTTAGGCAGTTTGGCTCAGGCTGTTCTCACTATCAGTAGACCCATAAACCAAACTTAAGGGCTATGGCATAATATTTTCTGGGGGATGGAAGAAATGCAAATATACCTGAACTAAGTTTAGCTATTTATCAATTAACACAAAAAAAAAAAAAAAAAAAAAAAAAAAAAAAACATAACTGCTTTCAGCCAATATTAATACCACTAACATGACATCATGGTACTTTTATTTACATAAGAAGAAAAATAATTCTGAATGTTTTTATACTTCTGGTGTGGTGCTCTAAGCCATGCAAATGGGTACTGCAATACTAATATTTTAGTGTATTAAGAATATTTCTTAAATATTTAATTCATTATGATTGAATATTGGTTTTATTTCCATAGAGCTCAGTAGTAAGCACTCCTAAGATTGAAGTTCATTATATTAACATATACCTTTATACACTCAGGGGAGTAAAGAAATAAACCAATGACAAGACACAAAATTATGAGACAACTCAGACTTCAAGAGATATCAGAATTGGTGATAAAAGAACACAGGCATCATTATTTTTTAAATTCGTTTGTAATAATATTTCATGGAGGTAGTAGATAGTGTGTTCCCAGAGGAAGAAGGAAAACTGTTATGAAAATCAAGCTCATGAAGTGAGAGAGGAGACATTTAAATATGTAGGGTACGATTTTCTGAAGCAATGAGCTTTGGCTTGAGTTCTTTTTCAAGTGCAGTCAGCTGTAAAACTGTTATTGATTCCATGGGAGTCCCCACTACCTGCTCTCAGCAACTCCACCTGTGGAATGTGAAATACTTTCAGGTCTCGGTGAGCCACATGTAATGTATCTGACATGAGTGGAAGATAATAAAAGAACTTCTTTGCAATTCTTGCACACAAGAACCAGAGGAAAACACAGAAGAATGATATCTGATTAGGAAGTGACACGCAGTACATAATACCCCCAAATCCATTGACCTGTGACTGAAGTGCTCTCCGGGGTCACAATGAACATTATCTGTCTTCTCTTCCATCTGCTAGGAACTACCAGACCTCTCCCAGTCATGCAAAGTGGAAGGGAGAAAATGCAGAAGGGACACAAGAATATCTCAGTTCCATTTCTGTATTGCCTTCAAAGAGATCTCTTGAGGAGTACAGGAGTGAATGAATAAAGTAGCCATAGGCTACCACTAGCCTTCATGAATAGCCTTAGGTTTTTCTTCCAAAATTTCAGCTTTGAGATGAAGTAATATTTATAATTACCAAATCAACACAGGGTACACTTTTATAAAAGATTTGTGGGGCTAAGTTTTTGTTTTGTCCGTAGGGGACATGGAAATCTGTTCCTTTCCTGGTCAAAGAACTGCCAGCAGGAGCATAAGGGAACAGAACTGTCAGAATCTGGTGCTATTATGTGGAGCCTCAAAATACTTTAATAGAGGACCATGAAGTGACCTCGGGGAGTGGGTCCGTGGCCACACATTTTAACAGTTAACTTGTTCCCTGACCCTGTTGTGGATTCTTCATGACAAAGGCGCTCTCTTCCAGGAAAAAATCTGTCAAGTCTGGTTGACAGCTTGACTCCAGGGAGAGCTCCAAAGAGTCAATATGCAGCAGGCTTGCCTTTTTTCTCCCCATGCAGTCCTCCAGAATTAACCCAACAGATTTTGCAATCCAAGGCGTCTCACACTGTCTCACACCCCGCCACAGTCCCAGGGCATGCAGTTCCACACTTCTTCTGAAACTTTTAATTGAAAAATAAAATAAAATAATAAAAATATACAAAGAAGATAATTATAAGTAAGGACCCCATTGACACCACATAAGTCCAAAGAAGATCTAAGGGAAAATGCTGTATGGGGTGGGTATTCAGTTTAGCTCCAGAAGCAGTTAACTCTCAGCAGTGCAACACAAAATTCTGTGTTATCTGACCTTTGGGTAAGAGCATAACAATATAAATCTACCTACACCACGTACTTGAATTTCTGTGTAAGCATAATAACAAAATTGCTTTCATACATCCACATAGGTTTAATTTTTCCCAGAATAACAAAATTGCTTTCATACTTCCACATAAGTTTACTTATCTCCCTATCTCTTTTACACATACACAAATAAAATAAAAAGCCAAGTTAAGGCTTTATATTACCCACGCTGAAGTTTATTTTCTATTAATAAGAAGTAGGCAGCAGGTAAAACAAATTCTGGCATGGTGAGTCAATATATTTATAGGTCCACTGTCATGACTGAAGACAGGCCTGGATTATTTTACCTAATCCACCTCAGCAGTCTAACTTGCTTTTTAAAATCTCTGTGACAGAGATGTCACAACTTCCATGTACAGTCTATGTCAGTCAAGAACTACTCTGATCTTTCCATACTTTCTAGTCATTTCCTTACCATCAAAACCAGCTAGATGCATTAAGAGATTGTGTGACCCTGAGGGTATCCCTCAGAACATTACAGCTGTTAAATAGCAGGCCACAAACACTAAGGAACCCAAAAAGCACACTGAGTTCTTCAAGTTAGCCTGAAGGAGAACTGGCACACATCTATTTTCAAAGGCCACTTCTGCTGACATCTTCTCAGCCCTAGGAACAAAGGAATTGGCTTTCTCAAGTGTAAATGAAGAGTTTTCTAGAGTGCTTGCACATCTGTTTCTGTTATTAATAGAAAAAGGTAGAATAGGTCATAGCTGTTCTCTGGAGATGATGATTTATCTCTTTTTGACAGGAATCATTTAGAAACTCAGGCACTTCATCTGTTTGCCTAAAGTTTAGTGCAATGAATCTTAAGTATTAATCTTGACCAGAGGTGTAAGTTACACAATGTATACTTTTGTTTTGTTCATGTTGGCGTTGGTATATAGGGGTCCTGGTTCCATATCACTAAATATGGCAATGCAAGTAAATAATAAACTAAAGAGAGAGAGAGAGAGACAGAAAGAGATTTTATCTCAAAAACAAAAACAAACAAACAAAAACTCTCAGTCACTTCATTTATACAGGAAAGAAAATGTTTATAGGGAGATTTATTCCTGCATTCTGTGTGTTTCTCAAATGTATCTTGTGTCTCAGATGTGTCAAGTCATATTATACCCAGTTGCAGTAACCTAATGTGACCAACAGACTCCACACAGAATGGAGAAAACCACTGATCTTAAGTCAGAGTAACACAATGCAGCAGGAAAAGATCATGCACAAAGACAGTGGTGTGCCACATGGTGAAATGCTGGATTTCTAGACTAAAATCATTTTCAATCACAGAAGGAAGATACATGCATAAGATTATTCTGAGGAAAAATAATTTTTTTCCCTGGCATACATATAAAACAATATATTGAAGCACATTGAAATTCAATATTACACAAATTTTATTTGTGTAATAAACTCTTCATGATAAATTCCTTCTTTACAATAGTATGAAGAAACAATAACATGTATTTTAACTGATATTCACAAATAACTCCCAGGCAACACAGTGGAGACAGGAATAAATAAACTTGTGTTGAAGGTTCTTCTACTTCCCCAGAGTATAGAGTTCATCTCACTATTTAAAATCTGTTCATTGATATCTAAACTGGTCAGGAAGGCTCCTGACACAGTCAGTGAAGGAAAATCAGCATCTCTGGAGTTCAGCTCACTCTGTCCATCTTAGAAACCTTGTTAATTTAATGTTTATTTCACTTTTACCAACTACGTCCTACATATTTCTAACTATTTTGGAAGTGGATTCAGATCTGAGTTGACAGTGAAGTTTAGAACTCCTTGTAACACTTTTCTCCTTGAGATTTCCTGCAGAAAAGGGAAAATGCATAATCAAGTGAATATGGAGAAACACTATTCTCATTCTGAGAACCTGGACGTCAGTCTGATAAACAATAAATGACTGAAATGCCAGTTTTAAAACATTCTTCAGACATTGAGTCTGTAATATTAGGAAGGCTGTAAAAAACCTCTGTGTTCTTGACAAAATATACATGACATGGGTAACTATTTTCATTTAAAGTGGATTTGAAGGATTTCATGGTAATACTATAAAGTCAACTATTATGGGGTTTAATAGGCTGTGTTTACTGCCATTTAAATTTTAGGACAGATCAGGAAGGTATGTTGAATTGAATTCCCTGGTCATCCCCACTTGCACTGCTGTCTTTTGCATTGCAGTGTGGCCCCTGAAAAACTGAATACTTTGCAGATAGTATTGAACCTCTAGGTGTTCTTCAGGAAATACCTGACATTCTTTGATGGGCAGCACCCAGGATGTGATCAGAGCTATGTAGAGTAATTCTCCACCCAAAATGCCACAGACTGGATGTTAATGCAGGTGGCAACCTGAAATAGTTTTTCACTGTTGATCTGAACCTATTGTGCCACTCTTTTTCTAAGGCAGGCATAACCCTAGTGAGCATAAAAATACAAAGTACTAGTCTTTACTTATCAAAGTAAATGAAGATGACTTATTTCGGGAAGAATTAAGAAGAAAATTAGAAAACTAAGTAGGTTTTGGCTGATTCCACTTTTTATAAAACTGTGTGTTTGGGCAAATTTTAGCAGTTTTCTTCCATTTGATCTGGGGATTCATTTGAAGTGCTCAAGGAGATTCAATATCCAGAACAGCAAAATCATGTATGTCTTCTGCTGGCAAAAAATTGCTGAGCTGCTGACAGCTCTAAGTAAATGGAATCATTTAAAATATCACATATCCTCTGTGCATTTCTGCTCTTTATCATTCTTATCTCACCATGAACAGAGATAGTTACACTGATTCATGGCTGGTGGCACCATGCCACAAACTCACATCTTACACAAGTAAAAACAAATCAATAATCCTCATGTACGAGCTAGAAGAGCACTGCCCACAATCAAATTTACTCCAAGTTTACAGATAGCTTATTAACTACCCAAATCAAGTGCATATTTTAAATAATGCATAGCAATGTGATCAAGATGAGAAGGTTGGTGAAATGATGCCATTTGTTTGCTTCATACAAAAATTGGGTTCCATCAACTTAATGCCTTTTTTCCTCCATCTAAATTTAATATGTTTAATTTCAGAGTGAGTTTTGATCAATGTGTCCAAATGACTTTTAAATGCTTAGATAAGGTTTTATCAGTCTTCATTTTTCTCATTGGCGCTTTGGTAATATGTTCAGTGATATATAAAAGCTGTAGTTCATTCCTGGTTTTAAAAGACAAGAAAAAAAAATAAAGAAAGAAAGGTTTTATTTAAATTATCTGCTCCTGGAAATTTAAAAAGTGACTTAAATGCAATACTACATAAACATTCTTTCCTTATCTCACTTATGATTTGTTACTAGATTAATGCTGTTACCCATCAGTGCAGTGTTGTCCATTGTATTATGCATTTTCATTATTGAATAGTCCTTTGTTTCTCAACAGATAGTTTAGATTTTTAATATTGTTAGTGTTGAGAGATAAACGCTTTGGTACATATTGGAGAGTAATAAATTGTGTTGAACATTGATAAACTAACGCAATTACTAGCAAGGTCACAGAGTCAGCTAATTTAGAAATATCAGTACTTGGATTTTGAGTTGTCCCCTGGAGAACTGCAGCCACTTTATTAAAGCAGGAGGGTGAGGAGAAAATGGTACATTAGGATTGATCTTTTGATCTAATTGTGGACCTCTGCCATTCCTTGTTTGACCAAAAGTGCTTAGCAAGCAAGAGGAAACACAGTTCAACTAATTGAGGAACATCCCTTAAAAGCCAATGGGATTCTGGGAAAAAGAAACAAATTGCAATTTGTACAGTTTTATGGTGTTAGTTATCAATGAAAAGGTGTAAATACTGTACAATTAATCTTTGCTTTTCACATGGGAATTTTTGATGTTGCAGACATACAGAAATTTTACTTCTAATATGTTCTAGCCACTAAATTTCTTATACTGCTGAAGTCACAATTAAGCAATATTAAAAATACAAGTAATATTTTCTATTTTGTGACTTACTTTTAATGAATTAACACTAAGACACCTGCAATAGCATTCAATCACTGGAGAAAAACCTCTCCTGTTGAATAACATGACATCAGAAAATATCACAGTATGTTAACCATTGCACAAGAAAACATGAAAAATGTTCATCTGCTTCAGAGAGCTAAAACAAGACCCATAACCAAAGTTTTTCTTCAATGAAAGATCCTCTCATTTACATTTTTTGAACTTTCTACCTGCGATATATGTTTATTATACCATATTTGAAATACTAAGATGATAAAACTTTAAAAGCTGTATATTAATTAATGGACCACCATGCCAGAATTAAAAGTAATGATGATGGGAGATGTACCATTATCTCTATAGCACAATTTTAGTTTGATCCTGGCCAGTAACAACTGGTAATAATTGCCTTCTGAAAGGCAGCTGGCTGCCTAACTCAAATGAACAAAGAAATGTATTTATTATTCAAAAACACATGCCAAGTCCAATAAAATAGTATTGTCAATAAAAATAGCACATAAGCTTAATATTACTGTGTGTTTTTTTTTGTTTTGTTTTGTTTTGTTTTTTTGTTCTTGTTGTTGTTGTTGGCATTCTTCCTGCCCTCCTTTTTCTCCCTCCTTCTCTCCCTTTCTCCCTCCCTTTCTTCCTCCTTCTCTCCTTTCTTACCTTGTTTCCTCTTTCTACCTAATTTTTTTTCACATGAACAGCTGCACTTCAGAACAGTGTACTCATATTGATTATTAAACAGCAGGAGAAAGATGTTTCAGATGTATTTCAGTGCAGATTTTGACATCTACATTTAGACTCTTTTAGGTATCTACAAGGTATATCTATACAATGACAGATAGCTAAACTTGTTATGGTCAGCTGGGATTAAGCCACAGTTAGAGGAGTCTGGAAAGCTATTCAGATGACTGTATGTAAAACAAAAAGTTGAATGTTGACTCTACTAAATATTCCATACACAGACACAGAGCTGTAGTCTCATGGTCTGAAAATACCTAATGCCTTGGCAGCATGGAACTCTGCACAGACTAATTTACCCTACTTTTCAGCAATGCAGTGTATGCCTTGGCAGTCTGCAGATTCAGATTTCCCATGTTGGGATGGAAAATGGTAACAGGCTGACTCAGTAATTCTGATATGTTGTGATTAAATAGAAAAATAAATACAGAGCTCTATGAAACTCCAAATTGAAATTCATGATTCTGGTATGCACTAACTACCAAAATTACTTGAGTGTGTTAACTTTTGTTCTCTGTGTGAACCTGATCTGTAATTAAATCAGATTTCAAAATTTTAGATTTTCTAGTTTTTTTATTTTTTTTTTTTTTTAATTTTTGTCTTTCATAAACAGTTAACTGACTTTGGCAGACAAGTGATGGCCAGTCATCTTGTCTGATCAGAATTCAACACAGTATTACTTCAGGATCTTTGTTGTATCTTTACTGGGGATTTCAGGTTTGGGGATGATGGTTTTTAACTTTTGAAAAACATTATCCTTGGATGAAACATCCCTAAAAAAAAAAAAAAAAAAAAGGATTTTGTATTAGAGATGTTAAGAAAATCTCTGACTGTAGTATGACCATCTAATGGAGAGTTCTTCCTACTGCCATAGGCTTCTGCCGAGGTGTGAGCCACCAGAGCCTAATAAGCATTCACAAGGAAATGTGCCTCCTTTCAGCTCCCATGAGAAACACTTTTGTCCTTATGAAATCTACAGAAAATTCTCAATTTACATTTGTTAATTAGAAAGGTTTATTCTAAATAGACTAATTAATTATAGCCACATTTACATTTTAAATTTAAGTGATTATTTTAGAAGATTTTGTAGACTTCTAATTATGAGTGTTGTTATTCTCATTAGGATATCAACTGCTGTCCCAAATGAGAATGCCAATTGATCTACTAAACCCCACAGAGTCATCCAGTTTATCTAGTTCTGTGTACCGCCTAATGCACACATGCAGACAGTGCCATGTGACCCAGTGAATACTAGAACCAAATGACTGCAGAAGAATTCCTCTTCCTGCTGGGATTAATGACAGAATCCAAAAAAGATCAACCAGGTTCCTGCAAAAGTGGAGTAGAGATAATCCTTATGTTCAGAAGCAGAGATCGCTCTAAAAGAAAGGATTTTTTTTGGCGTGTGTGTGTGGAAGATAAGGCATATGAAAACCATGTCAGGCTATTTATGGGATTCTATAAAAGCTATGACTTATGTAAGCCAGCTGCCAAGAGAAGCACAGCAAGTGAAGATAGTTTGCCTTACGTAAAGAACTGGAACAAGATGGTCAAAAATAGGGAAAAACTATAAAGTAGCATTAAAGTTAATTGGAAACCTCTTGGCCTGAGAAGCCTATTACTCTTCAGGTACTCACTCCTGAAACAGGATTCAACTGACGTAAATATAAATAATAGTAATGATAGTATAACAGTAATAATAGTGATAGCAGCAATAACAATAATAAAAACAATAGTAAAATAATAATATTAACAACAACAACAAAAATAATAATAATGAACCAATGCAGTAAAATGGAACTTAGAATCACTTTTATTTATTTATTTATTTATTTTATAAACTAAGGAAACTGTTATCTATGTATTAATAGAGGAATGTATAGATATCATTCAAATCCTTTCAAATCTATAATATTCAAAACTGCAAAGCAAAAGTTTTACGGATAAAGGATGTAATTCTTTCTTCCAGCAGTTTGACCAGGGGATTCATAAGAAAGAACCTGCAAATCTAATTTGTGGGATGCTTTCCTAGAAGGTTGGGTGCCTCAGCTCCTCCCTGGTGATGACTAATTAGACATCAGAACAGAACTGCCTCTGCAGGAGACACTCTGATCCCCTCCATCACAGTATTTTACAACTTGGTTAATGAGGCCAGGACACCAGGAATCCACTAGGAATCTCATCTCCTGCTGGCAGTGCAGCTTCTATCCAGCAAACAGCTAAGAGTGAAGATCTTCCTTGAAATTAACTAATATCCTTGTTTAGAAATACATGTACTATTTTTGTCTGAGGAAAACTACTGCAGCAAAGAGGTCAAGAAGAATAGAATATATATACAAATGATACAATATAGACCCAAAATAGCATTTTAAATTCCTTATATTTTCTATCAAACCCCAAAAACAAAGATTCACACAGCTCTAGCAGCATTGCAACTGCTCAGGTATCTTTGCCTGCTGCTGTGCATACAAACACTTCATAACAAGGAGGAGACATCCATAAAATAAAGCTGAAAATACAGAACTTTCTTATTTCTTTTGGGGCAGAGAGAAGAGACACAGAACAGAAGAAATTTGATTCTAGATACAAATGGGGCATGGGAATGAATAGTTCCCTGTTTCCAAAACTTTCATTGTAGCTCTACCAAAAAAGGAGGGCAGACCAGTCACTTGTGAACCTATCTTCACAGCAGAATTAACTCCAGTACTACCTTTCTCTGATCCTCATTCCACAATTGCTCTGTACAGTTTGACTATCAACTAACATTGCAGCTGATCTTCCATGATTCTGGCCAACTACGGTGAACTTTGTAATGTAGCTATAGTCAGGGGATCTCCTCTTTGAATTCGGACTAATGATGGCACTCAGAGACCAAGTGAGGGAATAACTCTTCTTGTCCCAAATTGGTTAGAGTTTTGTACATGACATTCCATGAGGGGTGAATCTTTACTTTCCTAAGTTTAAGAATGTATAAAATACACAGAAGGAGTGATTCAGGGATCTAAGAATAGCAGTCTGCTATTTCAAATGTTAAAGATAGGCACCTAGGGTCTCAGATACATGACCTACATGAGTAGCATATGGAGGTCAAGAGAGATACCTCATGCACGTAGTATATTACTGAACACCATATTTAGGCAACTAAATTACATTCCAAGAGTCATAAATGCCTTTCATTTTCAGGACTTATTTTGTATTGTATATAAATAAGTACTGGGATGATGATGATGATGATGATGATGATGATGATGATGATGATGATGATGATGATGATGACGACGACGACGACGACAATGACGATATAAACAGTTACCCAGAGAGGTTGTAGAGTCTTCCCTTCTTGGATATATTCAAAAGCTGCCTTGACATGTCATGGGCAGCCTAGTCTATGCCTGGCCCCGTTTGAGCTGGGCGGCTTGACCAGATGACCTCCAGAGTTTCCTTCCCACCTCAGCCATTCTGTAATTCTGTAAGCATATTCTCCAATTGTGTTGCAGGCAGAGATGCAAAGCACTGCAGCAAAGAATAAATCATAATATTACTTACTACACTGGCCAAAGGTGCATAAAATTTCTCAGAGGAAAAAAAAAAAAAAAAAAAAAAAAAAAGTAAAAAGGGAACCATTAAGCCATTACTTCAAAACATTCATTTGTAACAAGAAACTAATTACCAGCATTCATCCTAGATATTTTGTCTTCATCCTGAGTTTTATTTACTTTTTAATGAAGTTGGTTTTCTGTTTTCTTTCATCAGGCAAATGATAAGGTACAGCAAATGACACCAGCAAATTACAAAATAGTCCCTGCAAGTTATACAAGGAGACAGAGAATCTATTCTGCATGATCAGGAAGAACAAAGTGATAATAAGAGCAGGTTTGATGGAGGTTATGTCTCACAGCTCTTTAGGTCAGATAATAATGTGCTATGTCATTAAGCTGTGGTATCACTTTCTTGACTATTGTAATTGATGGTTCGTGATATGGATATACTATAAAGCAAGTAGTATGTTTTGAAAACCCCATCTATAAAATTGAGATGTGTTTTCTGTAAGCTCTGCATTTCTCTTTGCTCTTCCTTAGGCTATTTCTTTGCCTTTCTAAGTCATGAATAATAAACACAAGCACCTTTGTTTGACAGTTCAAAGTAATCTAGCAAATTACACACAGATCCATGCATATACATTAACACATGCAAACATAAGGGTATGCACATATATGACATTACTTACATATAATATTCAATATTTTTATGTATGTACACACACATACTAACTAGCATATGCCATATGTTCAAAGAGAGCAAGAAAGTGAGATAGTGAGTAGAAAGTGAGTAGGGTTGTTTAAACGATTTTGGAAACCTTGGATACTGTGATGATAAGCTTTATAAATAATGCTAAATAAAAGAGGGACCAGGAACAGAGGGCCAGGAGCACTGTGCTCTAGTAGACTGCTGTTTAATTGTCACCTGCCTTCCTGATGTTTTCAGCTACTCAAACTACTTCTCTTCCAAGCACAATCTGGGGAATAGCTTACTCTGGAAAATAACCTCAAAAAGGCAACTTGGACAAGACTAGATCTGTTTAACTCCATTTATTTTCCTTCCACACTATCCCAGAAGGCTTTGCTCTTTCAGACATCCTGTGTATCTCTCCCTCAGTTTTGTGCTGTTCTGTTTTCTTTCTATTGTTGCAGTCAACACAGCCTTCACATTAACTCTGGTGCACTGTTTTGAAAATAATTGATAATAATAATAATAATACAAAAGTGGTTTATAGCCCTAGGAGCACCACAAGAAGTCAAGGGAAGACAGAGGGCTGTATAAGGTGGATATGGCCAGTCTGCTCTAGAAGATGCTAGCTCTCAGCAGTGGGACCAACATTTAGTTCATGACACTTGGCTCTGGGACTAGGGAAAAGCTAATTTTTTATAGCAGCATAGACAAAGCAAAGAAAGATTTATAGAGTACTTTGTAGTGAATGTGTGTTGAAAGAGTCCAGTTCATGTCTCTACACAAGCAATATAGAACTCCTCAGTGACAATGACACATTCAGCTTTGACTTTTTCTTATCCTGGGACAACTGTCTGGACAGATGAGGTGAGAGCAGTGGATGTTGTATACCTAGACTTCATTAAGGCTTTTCACACTTTGTCTGATGATATACTCATAGGCAAACTTAGGAAGTATGGGCTGTATGAGTGGACAGTGAGGTGGATTGATAACTGGCTGAATGGCAGGTCTCAGAGTTTTGTGATCAGTGGCACAGAATCTAGTTGGAGGCCTGTAGCTAGCGGTGTCCCCCAGGGGTCAATACGGGGCCCACTATTGTTCAACTTTTTCATCAGTGACTTGGATGAAGGGATAGAGAGCACCCTCAGCAAGTTTGCTGATGATACAAAACTGGAAGTAGTGGCTGATACACCAGAAAGCTGTGTTGCCTTTCAGAAGGATCTTGACAGGCTGGAGAGATGGACAGAGAGGAGCATGTCAAAATTCAACAAATTGCAGGATCCTGCAACGGGGGAGGAATAACCCCATGCACTGGTACATGTTGTAATAAATGACTCAGTCTTCACAATAGGACTATAATCAAAGTTTACAATTTATTAAAAGAATAAAGGTAAGCAAACAGCGCTGGGTGCACCGGGAGTCTCTGCTCCACCAAGACGCATACCAGTTACATCAAGCAGCTGATTTTTATGCTCCTAGGCTAATACGTATTCATTACTACTTCTAAAAAAAAAAAAGGGTTATTATAATTAGTTTCTGGAATCCAAACCCTCCTACTGAAGCATGCGTATCAGTCTCTGGTGGTCCCTTTAAGGGTCTCTGGAGGTCTCTCGTGCTGAAGGCTCATAGTCTTCCTCCCTCTTGTCCTTCTCCTTTGTCCAACTTGGCTGTATGTCAGAGACTTGTGCAATGTCCCCTGCAAGCTTTGTCTTTTAGTCATTCTTCAGCTCTCTGTGTCTCCTTAATCTCCTGGCCAGATATCAGAAACTTGCATAGTGTCCCATGCAATAGTCATAATAGTTAGCAGTTATTCTGAAACCCCCCCAGATATCAGAGACTTCAAGGAAAAGCCTACAAATACATTTCGCTTCAAGCTCTCTATTGACATGAATTGCTAAAACATTCCTTTGCAAGATACAAGAATTTAACCACTCTGTTTTTCTTAGACTTGTGCTTATACAAGGGTATGTAAGACAGAAGGTCACATTCATCATACCATGCGGCCCTAGCATTGTTCCATACTGACATGAATCAGATGAACATATCTCACAATGTTGAGGGTTGACCTGCTGGAAAGTATCTCTGCGGAGAAGGAACTAGGTATTCTGATGGACAACAAGTTAATCGTGAGCCAGCAATGTGGCGTTATGGCCAATAAGTTCTATGATATCCTGGGGTGCATTAGGAAAAGCACTGACAGCAGGTCAAGAGAGGTAATTCTTTCCTTCTGCTCATCACTGGTGAGGCCACATCTGGAGTACTGTGTCCGGTTCTGGGCTCCCCAGTACAAGAGAGACTTGGAGCTCCAGGAGTGAGTCCAGTGAAGGGTTACCAAAATGATTAAGAAAATGATTAAGGGAGTGAAGAATCTCTCACATGAAGAAAAGTTGAGGAAGCTGGGCCTGCTCAATCTGGAGAAGTCTCAAGGAGGATTATGTGTCTGAAGGGAGAGTGTCAAGAGGATGGGACCAGACCACTGGTGCCCAGCAACAGGATGAGAGGCAATGGGCACAAACTACAGCACAAGAAGCTCACTTGAATATGAGAAAAACTTTACAGTGACGGTGAGAGAGCACTGGAGTCAGTTGCACATAGAGATAATTATTATTATGTGATATATTTGCATGTATCCATGTTTTTGTGTATATATCACATACCATTTATCCGACTAAACATTTCCTCTTGTACAGACAAATCAGCTGTTAGACATTTGAAAGCAAAAACCCAACTTTTAAAACTGTTCCCTTTAATAATTAGGGTGAGCATAGGCGGCTACAGCAAATGTACAGGACTGGTGCATTTCAAACAGGAAAAATTGTAAGTGACAGTAACCCTTTATCAATTCATTCCAAGTCAGTTAATTAAACCAGGAATTATTTAAATAAGGTGACAGTCAAAGGAAAAGGTCAATGTTCCCAATGTTTCAATAGGTCTTCCTCATCTCTGGAGTTTAATTAACTCATTTTGAACAAAATGGTCAAAAGTATGCTAAAACTCATGAAGTTCTTTCCCTGTTTTCTTTTAAATGCAAAATGACTATTCTCCTTAGGCCTCCACTGTGGATTCTCAAACTGCCAGAAAGTGAAGAAAATTCACTAAATCCACAGATATATGTACCTTGAACCTGATGTAGCTGAAGAGGTGCTTTGCCAGTCTATGGCCAACTGGTACCACTGCTGCAGAGTCCCCATGGCAGTGGATATGACTGTCACTAGGTCAGAAAAGCATCTGTGTAGCATTTTACACAAGTGCTGGGGCTGAAGGAGCTGATGGTCTCTTCATTTACCTGTTCTCACTCTGATATATTGAGGTCATGAAGACCCATCTTCATTGAAAATATACCTGAAAGACTGATTCACCTCACTGCTTTCTCCCCTTTCTGTCATCTGCCTCCACTTTATAAGGACTACTCAAAATTTTGATTTCTTTGTATATAAAATTGTTCTGTGATTCTGTTGTGAAAGGAATTATGAACTTCAGTCCTTAGAGATAAGCAGCAATACATTCATTGATGAAAACAGTGATTTAGCAGAGCTTAATCATGAATAAGACAGCGATTTAATGAAGTTCTAATGGTAAATGCAACGTTAGCAAGATTTGTGATGGCAAGATCACATGACTATTTGCTGCAGAAAGGACGGGTTCAGATTAAACCATCAGGGAGACCTTCAAGTTGAGCCACAAGGTTCAGAATGGAGTGTATTTTGCCATCCAGCCTCTGTGGAGTCTAGATACAACCGGATCCTATTCCAACCACAGACTTTACACCTAAAGGATTACATGCACAGTCAATCCTTTACATCACTTAGCTAAGATTACAAAGCTTCAGCATGCTTAGCAAATTAGTTTCAAAGTTTCAACAAGATAGCTATTAGTCACTTACTGAGTATCTGTCACAGGTAAGAAATCTCTTGACCTTAAGGAGCAAACTTGAGAGGCATCCCTGCTCCTGGGAAAAATCCTGGCACAGAGACCGCTGCAATCAAACTGAGCATGGGTACAAAGAGACCCATGAAGGAAAATCCAAGGAGAAAAATCCTGTACAAGAAGCTCTTTGGAAACTGTTGATCAAAATAAATTTGATGTCACAAGCTGTAGTTTCTTGTTTATTTTCACAACCACTTAGCCTGGTTTCGGCTGAGATAGCGTTAATTTTCTTCATAGTGGCTGGTAGGGTGCTGTGCTTTGGATTTAGGAGAAAAAAATGCTGATAACACACCATCCTTTTAGTTGTTGCAGAGCAGGGCTTACACAGAACCAAGGATTCCAGCTTCTCACGCTGCTCTGCCAGTGAGGGACATGGGGCTGAGAGGGGACACACACAGGACCGCTGACCCAAACTGGCCAAAGGGATATTCTATACTATTCATTCTATATTCATACTATTCATATTCTATACTATTCTATCTATTCATATTACAGCACACTCAGCAATAAAACTGGAGTAGTTGGCCAAGGAGGGTGGACACTGCTCAGGGACTGGCTGGGCACTGGTCAGTGGGCAATCGCATAGTACATCACTTTTTTTTGTATGTATGTATATAATCATCATCATCATCATCATTTTCCCTTTCTTTTCTGTCCTATTACTGTCTTTATCTTAACTCATGAGTTTTACATTTTTGTTCTGATTCTCTTCCTCACCCCACTGTGGGGAAGTAAGTGAATGTCTGTGTGGTGTTTAGCTGCCTGCTGGGTTAAGCTGTAACAGTTCTTTTTACGCACAACATGGTAAGATAATGACAGATCTGACCAAAACATGCTAAAACAAGATTTGTTATAAGTATTATATTAGTTTAATAGTTGCTGGACAAAGTGTTGATTTATTTGTTCACAATGTTGTTTTATGTGCTTACAGGATTGCTTTTCTTAATTCCTTTATTGTTGTTTATCATCTCTGGGGGCTGGCCTAAGTTTCTTTATGATTTCACCAGTTTGTATATAACATGTGCTTATATTACTCTGACTGTGAACTTAATCTAGGATTTGTACTCAGCATGACCGGCATTTTTGCACTTCAGGAACTTTACCATGGAAACTATTACAAATTCACTCTTTACTCCAGATGAGTTAAAATAGTTTTGAAGATTTTGAATATTCTTGGGATGTTCAGACTAGCATGATCCTATTTCTATGTCTCCTGCATGTGTTTCCAGTTTTGTCTAAGGTTATAAAAACTGTTTAAAAATACCACCCAGAGATCTGACCTGAGGCAGGATGGTTATGGGTGGCAAGGTGTGTGAGAGGATACAGGCAGCTATCATTATTGTTACCTCCAATAGTTTTGGAATTCACCCCTGAACAAATGTGGAATCCTAAAAACCTGATAGAATTTTTAAAATGGTATGCCCCAATCCTGGCAATGCCAGAGACTTACAGCCTCCTGTACTGTGCTGGGGTCTGGCCTAAGCCTATCAAAGACTATTTAACACTATTCTTCATTCATAAGGAGGAAGAAAATGCCTCTGGATATGATCCAGCTCCAGTGATAGGCACTGCAGCTCATCCAATCTCTGTGACTGAACCAGAGAACAAACTTATGCCAGTATCAATCGCCCCTATATTCAAGAAGAAAGTCTTGAATATAGATGAGATGTCAGATGAGAGTCAGCTCATCTAGTAAGGGAAGAAACTCCTACTAAGAAGGGGAAGGGGGAAGAAGAGAATGAGACAGGCTAGTTTGAAGCAGGGTCATCGTGAGAAGATGAGGAGGAAGAGGCAGAACACATAAACAAGGCAGTAACCACCTGATCCCTATCCCTGGGTGAGCTGCAAGATATGCAAAAAGATTTCAGTCATTGTCCAGGTGAGCACATTGTCACCTGGCTGCTCCAATGGTGGAACAACAGGGCCAGTATCCTGGAATTAGAGGGTGAGGAAGCCAATCAGCTAAGATCCTTCTTGAGAAGGGGGCACTGACAAAGTGATTGGAAATGGGGCACCAGCCCTCCGCCTCTGGAGGCGACTCCTGTCAGATGTGAAGGAAAAATATCCATTAGAGGAAGATGTATGACACCCAGGCAAGTGGACCACCATGGAGAGAGGTATACAGTACCTGAGGGAAATAGCCATGCTGGAAGTGATTTATGGTGACCTAGACAATGACCAGATATCCAAATATCCAGATGAAGACAAGTGCACACAACCCATGTGGCAGAAGTTTGTACAGAATACACCATCCCCATTGGCAGTAATGACCTGGGAAGATGGAGAGGGACAATAAATGAAATAACTGGCCAACGCCACCAATATGAAGAAAGTCTGTCTTCATCCCTAAGGGCCTATGTCTCGACTGTGGAGAAACTGGATCAGCAGCTCAAAGAAAGAGAAAGTAAGTTTTCTCCTCCACCCATACAGACCAGAATCTCAAATATTAGGAGTAAGCACTTCTTTGTTCAAGAGAGAGGGCATAGAGGGTACACACTACATGACACCCTATGGCCCTAGAGGCACAGAGGTAAATTGCAAGGAAACACTATCACGCAAGGGAGTACTTCCAGGAAAATGGCTGCTCTAGTTTCCAGTGGGCAGATCTCCAAACAGAGTAGAAGGGCTGATCTTACTTCTGATCGTAATGAAGGAACATCTGATTCACAAGAAGTGAGTAATGAATTTGAATACAAAGACCAGGACTAGAGTTGCCCTGCCTCTGGCCAGGTGGAGGACAGGGATAACTGGGTTTATTGACTGAATGAATTTGATAGCCTTGCACATCAAACACACAGAAGTATAAGGCTTTATTGGACACCAGTGCACAGTGTATCCTAATGCCATCAAGCTATAGAGGTAGAACCCATTTTCATTTCTGGCATGATAAAAGGATCCCAACAGCTAACAACAGCTGCATTATAGGCCGAAGTGAGCCTAACTGGGAACGAATGGCAAAAGCAATCTCGTTGTGACTGGCTCAGGGGCTCCATGCATCCTTGGCATAGACTACCTCAGGACAGGATATTTCAAGAATCAAAAAAGGTACTGCTGGGCTTTTGGCACAGATGCTTATGTATGGAGAAGATCAAACAGCTGTCTACCTTGCCCGGGCTCTCAGAAGACCCTTCTTTTGTTGGGTTGCTGAGGGTTGAAGAACAGCGGGTGCCAATCACTACCACAACTGTGCACCAGTGGCACTTGAAATGAGTTGCAAAATGTTTTACGAAAAAAAAAAAAGTGTCAGAAACATACTACTGTCTCTTAATTTTACTATTTTGAAGTACAATACAAAATTGTATTGTAGAATTGTACAATTATGTTGTATCATATAATGTTTCAGTGATTTTCTTAACCATAAAGCAAATTTACAGTGTTATTCTTAAGGATATGTGTACAGCTTTCCATAAGATCCATGCTGTTCCTGTTGCACCCTGGTGTTCAACAGTATCCTTAAAATTAACTATTGCATGGAGTACTCCATCTTTTGTTTTAAGGAAAAAGACTTTATCTTGAGGCAATTTTTATTAAATGAAAGCTAATTCTGCTGAAAAATCAAATTGTTTTTAGAGGATATATTAAGCCAACAATCTTAGGTTATCTCTTACCATGTCTTATCTGGAACTTTTCAATGACCTTGGTAACTACTAAACTACAGATCTAGAATTACGAGCATGGTGACCTCCTGAACACAGACTGGTAAATCATTATGTCATTGTCAGGATAACCCCATTGTCAGGATAAGCCCAAAGCAATTAGTTGGAAACCATGCACAGTTCATAGAATCATAGAATATCCCGAGTTGGAAGGGACCCATAAGGATCATTGAGTCCAATTCCTGGAACCACACAGGTCTACCCAAAATTTTAGACTATGTGACTAAGTGCACAGTCCAAATGCTACCTAAATTCAGACAGGCTTGGTGCAGTGACTAACTCACAGCTGTGAGAGTTAGGATCACTTGAGACACTTTCAGCTTATATATGAATCACTCAGAGGGTGGTGACGCACTGGAACAGGTTGCCCAGAGAGGTTGTGGACACCCCATTCCTGCAGGTGTTCAAGACCAGATTAGATGAGGTCCTGGGCAACCTGATCTAGTGGATGGCAACCCTGCCTATGGCAGAGGGGTTGGACCTAGATGATCTTTGAGGTCCGTTCCAACCCAAGCCCTGCTAAGATTCTATGAATCAAGCAGCATTCAAGTTTCCAGCACTGCACAGGATCAGCAGGTCAAAATGAAATATCAGAAGCACAGTTCTGTAAAATATATTCACTAAAGAAATTCTAATCTCCATACATTTCTATATAGAAAACATAAGCTTATGCTCTAACGTGTCAGGGTTACTTACAAAAGTGTTATTAGAGCCTCTTCAGTCAAATCTAAAGTACAGACATCTAAACAACAAAGGGAATGAGCTGCCTTATACACATACTGTAGGTTTCCACAGAAAAGGCACAACTCAAATCTCGGTGAAGAGCTCTAAGCATAGAGACCATATCTCAGTTGATAACTTTATCTCAGCTGCTGAATGGTAATTCATGTGTCTCTGACAGCTCAAGGGCTGTCCCAGAGGAGAACAGAAAATGATATTCTTTGTCACATTTATTGAAAAACAAACAAACAAACAAATTAAAAAATAAAATAAAATAAAATAAAATAAAATAAAATAAAATAAAATAAAATAAAATAAAATAAAATAAAATGCAACAGAAAGAAAAAGTTAACAATCAGATATTTACCCTAGCGTTCTTCTGCCCATAAGGGTGCCAAAAGCCCAGCTGAGCTTTACATAGCCTTGGTTAAATCATTTAATAATGTGGATATGAGATGACTTAGGCAACCGACTTTTAATCCAAGCTCAAAAAATGAATTCTGGGCCTCATAACATTCTCTGAACAAAAAGAAAAAAAAAAAACAAACATCATTCTGCTAAATATTCTATTAAATAAAGGTTGCGCTGTGAAAATACAGATATGAGAAAAGAGATCATGAGATAAATGTTACGTTCACTAGATACCAGCTAATATAATCCAAATCCACAAACCTCAACAAAACAGAGCCTCTCCTGGTAGGTTTTGCATGAGGTGGCATGTCCTTGTCCTACTGTATATTTTATCTCATAAGAGATACGTGTCTGCTATTTGGATCTGAGCTGAAATAAAAAGACTAGATTGAGCTGAGCTCTGTGTCACTTTGATGTGCATTATTCTAATTTAATACCCTTGTATTTGGAAGTAATAGAAAACCTAGTTACAACAATTTGTGTTCAATCATTTCTTCATGTTAATCCTCTTTCCACCATTTCCTTGAGAGAAATTCAAAATTACTAAAGCAGAATCAATTAACAGGAGAAAAGAAATCTTAGATTTACATTAGGGAAGAATTTCTGCACATAATTTATTACACTGAAAATGCAAAGTCTACCATTTCATAAAGGTGAAAAGGTAACCAGATTAAATGTTTAAATTGTATTGCATTTGTTGTATTTTTTCATTTGTATAAAATTAATGCTAAACTAGATCCTCTTGAGACTCTAGCAAGAGCCGTCTCTAAGTACTTCTGCTGAAATCAATCTAAAAATATTTAGCATTGTGTAAATCCTGTAATAGGAGAATGCATCTTTGTTAGATCTTGCCAATATTAAAGAGATTTATAAAAGTACAGCATGTTTGGTATAGTACATTCTTCCCACACATTATGATTATTATTAAGTTATTTGTAGATCAGAAACTTAATCTGTACAGTAAATAAAATGTGAGAGTTTATTGCAAAGTTCTGTGATTGCAACTGGATTTCTATGGCTACATTAAAAAGTATCACTGTTTAGAAGGACGCGCATGTGCTTCTGTGTATATTTATATTTATATGTATATAAATATATTTAAAAACTAAAGTGCTTCCTTCCCCTTAAAAAAAACTCTTTTTTTAGATATTTCAGAAATGGTTGCTTTAACACATTTCCAATGCATTTTCATTAATAATTTATTCCACCATCTTACAAACCCACTTCAAGTCACAAACAATAACAAGCACAGTTAGACTGCCTACAAATGTAGCTAGCCTCTTTTCAGTGACTTCCAAATACGTGGGGATTTAGTTCAATAAGGCAGTGCACCTGAATGACAAAAGAACTCAAGTGAACCAAACTGAAAATCACAACAGCTGTAGGCTTCAGAGCAGACAAAGTGCCTGTGTATTGTGGTACTGGGCTGTACTCAAACTAGACCAAAAGCAACACGTTACATTCAACTTTTTTTTTTTTTTTCCACAAAAGTAGGACGCTGAACTTTTCTTGTTTGCATATTTTATTTGAGATTTAAGAAGGATTAGTTCTAACTGGTCCAACCATCTCTCTGTCTCAGTTTTTACTCCTTACTATTTTATGGTGCATGCATCTTTGCATCTTTGACATCTTTTTCTCTTACCAGTGCTACTCCCCAGCTAATTTGGACTCCACATATGAAGTCAGGTCTGGTTCTTATTCAGGAATGTCTAGTATCTTTGGCTTCAAAAAGGATATCCTATAATTTTTCAAAAAGATAATTTTACTACTGCATACATTAACTTTGAGTTTGGCTCATGAATTATAATTGGTGAAAAGGGTATCAGGAATCTTGATTTTCAGTAAAATAATAATAATAAATATTATTATCATCTTGCAAAGAAGCAGTTTTTTAATTTTAGTCTAAAGTTTTCATTGAAGTTATGGGTACTTATCACAAGAAGACACAAAAAAAAAAAGTGATAATGACAAAAGAATATCTGATGATTTTCTATGATGCTTGCTATTTGTTATTCAGTATCACAGTAAATAACAATATAAGCAGTGACAGTGAGAAAAATGGAATCCCTTAGGATCAGTCAGTTCAGAGTTGAGCTCTGCACCACTCTCCCATTGATGATCTCTTTGTTCCCTTTGCAGACACAGCTATTCTTTATACTGGTAAGCCCTTACCTCACAAATGATACAAATGATACATCCTTTTTACATACATGCTTATGTATGTATGTATGTCAATGATTTCTAGTCAAATTTGGAAAGGGAATAAACTGACCAGGCAGCCAATGCTGCCATGTCAGTTTAGTGTTTAGAGTCATTCTAGTTATATATACACATCATTATGTACACTTTTTGAACAGTTCCACAAACACAATCAGTTGCCTAATTCTGTTTCCCAAGCATTTAGGAAACTCTTCACTCTCAAAAAAATTATTATAACAAACACCTAATTACCAATTTTGATTGAAATCTGACTCTTTCCAGCTATATGTATTAATAAAATTATAACCAGGTTAAACAGATAATAATCGGTAACCCATTTTTAAATTTCACTGTAAATAATTTTGTATTAGAAATCCAACTGCAGGGATAACAATGCACCTCTACACTTTGTAGTGCATTTCATAGCATTACTCCATCATACTCCATTATGGTTCCTGTTTGGAACTGCACAACATAAATGTTATACACAGATGTTGGTACTTTCTAAGCTAAAAGCATGTTTCCTAGAAGTCTGGAGTTTTTGAGTTCTACAACGTTGTATATAAGATGGTGCAGAAACATGAGGAAAGGAAAGGTTTGTAGGAAGGAAGCGCTATCTTGATTAGCTTGTTCAGAAAGGTTTCAAGTTCTTAGGGTCTCCTTCAGTTCAGAAATTGTAGACTTCAGTGAAAAATATTAGATGAAAATTATACAGAATTCAACTAGAATGCCCGTTATATCATTGTATTGTGCGTCCATGGCAAGGTGCTGGCAGCTGGGGGCTCCTCTATGAGGACGGGCTGGGGCTGCCTCAGGCTGGACACAGCCGCTTCCAGCCAGCTCCAATGGCCCCTCCTCAGGGCACAGCTGGGCCCAGCAGCCAAGGTGGTGGTGCCTCTAGGAACCCACCCACATGGATTTTTGCATTTTGGATGCAAAAAAGAACTGTGGTGGTTTAGTCAGTTGGGCAGCTGAACTCCACCACAACTGCTCTCTCACCTCCTCAAAAGGAAAGGGGGAGAAAATATGGTGGAAAGGACTCAAGAGGTGAAATAAGGACAGGGAGATCACTCAGCAATTATCATCATGGGAAAAACAGACTCAGCATAGATTAATAAAATTTATTAGCTATTAATAAAAAGCTAGAGCTTTTTCCTTTTTTAGTATCTTAAATAGCCTCCACTTCCAGAAATGCTCTGATCACAAGCCTAGATATGAGGGTCTCCTCACAAAAGGTAAAGGGTAAAGCTGCATTGCTGTTCACAAATATATTGAGGGACCCAAAGTGGAAGGGATCAAGAAAGCCTGATGCAATATTTTCTAATAAAGGCATCAATTGTTTGACAGCCTGTGTGGGAGACCTAACTTTAAGGAAAATGAACACATTTCATTTATTAGGAGTAGGGAAACACCAATGCCTGTATGGCAGTAATATGCCATAAAAACTTGAAATGTGGACACCAATAAAATTAAAAGGCCATCAAACTGTTAAGCATCATCTTCTTTCTGTTTTAGGTTACCTGGAAGCTACTGTCCAAAAGTTGTTTCATGCTTTCATGGTATTCTTCTCCTGACATTTGAAACCAATCAATCTCCCTGCTATCTAGAAATACAGCTTGCACTACTGAAGTAGAAGATGGCCAGGCATTGTAGTACTAAGCAGCATTGGATTTATCCCTAAACTGAAAAACACTTTAAACAGCATATCCTGCTCATTTCTGTAAGAGTCACCTACTTCCGTCTAATCAAAGATTTAGAGAATGCAGTCCAATATTAAGGAAAGAATATGGGAAAGGTAGGTATGAGGTATAATAATTTATGACCAAAGTAATTAATTTTTACTTTCCACATCTTAGCAGATCAGTCTGGAAGAATATGGAGATCGAACCTCAAGTCAGTGGTTTTCAATACACATAAAAGCTGCACTCATTCTATAGCCTAGAAAAAAGTTTAAAGGAAACTCCATCAGTATGTTTCTGCATTTCAAAGTTAGGTTCATATATTTCTTGATTTATGTAAGGTGAGATGAGACAGTGTAAGACACTTTGGGAGGGTAGCTAACCAGAAAAACTTTTGCAAAGTATAGGACTCAATAACAACTAGCAACTTTATGAATTGAAAGTATTTTTGAAGGTAGGAGGGATTTACATTCATGGTGACAGCTTCTGTATCAAGTTTAGCCCAGTGGGAATTGAAACTGCTGAGATATTAAACCTTGAAAAAAGGGATATATAATGGTAAGGCTGACAGAACTTTAATTATAGCCAGTAGCAGTTTAAACATACTTAAATGTACTATGTTTTTATAAGGACATTATAAAAAACAAAGGGATAGAGGTCACAGATTAGATTGTGCTGAAGTAACCATTGGAACATCTAAGCCTTTAGGCCACTTCTTGGCTACTGTTAGCTGAGAGATAAAAAGTTGAGTACCTGAGATTCAAGGTAATATTATAAAAAAAGATGTCATGTTTTAAAAATTATTTCACTAACAATATTCACAAATATACATTTCCTCAGGAATACATAATTGGTAGTCTTTTGCCATATACAAACACACAAAAATACCAAAATAAGGATAAAAAATCTTCTTATTCACCCAGCTTTATGTGCAACCCAGACAGTACATTATCATACTAGCAGGAATATACAATGCCACTGAGAATCTGCTATCCTTTAGCTTTGTGATTTGCTCATTTATTTTCATAGCTCACACATTTTGAGGCTCAGTGTATAATATTGTTAAATGCTACATGTTCATATTAGCAAATAGCCTGCATATAAACATACTATTTATAATGAAAGAATTTAACACTATAGAAGGGAGTCAGACTGACATCCCTAGTAAATGAAATTGTCTGTGTATGTGTGTACAGAGCAGTACTGCTGCAATGTTTCAATCTTGGCAATTAGTTTAGGACATGAGACCTAGAATCAGAAGCCAGCATATTTGTTTCCTGAAGAGGTCATGGTGACCACAGAGGTCTTCATGAAAGGATTAATTTCAAAACTCAGATGGACTGAATCACCTTCTTGTTCTGAAGGAATCGAAGGACTTTAAAATTAGTTTCGGTGATATATAGAAAAATATATTCGGTGATTATACAGAAAAATCCAAGCTCCTCAAATAGGCACCACTGAGTCTTATAAATACACATTTATACTTTCTTATTATATTTAATCATTTAATGTAATGTAGTACAAGTAGTGGCTTGTCAATAGGTTCAGCTCTTCTACTTCAGCAAAGAATTACAAGACAGCTAGCTGCCTTCTGTGTGCATGTTACCTCTAAGTGGTTAGTTTATGGGAAGCCATTTTGAGATAGAAGATGTTCAAGCTTCACTCTGAGCTCTCAGAAGTCTAATAATTACCAAGATTTAGCATGCCTATCTTAACCCAGCATAACTCCGCATGACACACAGGTCAGTTCTTTCACAGAAACTTGATTGGATGAGATGATCTTGGAGGTCTTTTCCAACCTTCATGATTCTATGGTTCTATGACTTGGCTTCTATTTCTAGCCAAGACCAAGCCAAGAGTGAGTGACTTCCCAGCCACCTGCAGACTGGTTCATAGTGAAACGGCTAGTTGTAAAGTGATGCTATGTTGTAAATAGAGTGTAGTTAACAAAAATGTAAACAGTATTTTGTAAAAGAGAAGGTGCTCAGGCTGTTTGATACTCCAATTTCCAGTTATAAATATTTCCAATAGGTCAAAAGGCATTTTAGAGAAGAAAAATGTTCATCATGTTTCATAATATCTCTTTTACAAGCACTATTGAAATATTAAGCTAACAAGAAAGCACAGACCACATTTTGTCAAGTATTTCTAGGATGAATTGCTTGAGAATTTTGTACAGAAATAAAAAATAGATCTGCTCACAAACATTTGTGAAAATCCCAAAAGAGTACTCTGTAATCTAAAGACCTTTAGATAAGACGTGCAAAGTCACCATGGATGTCCCTGTTTTGAGGAAAGCAGATTAAGGATTTCCTTAGATAAGCACCTTACCACTATCATGAACAGTGATGGATACCTATAAGTGAGTTGTTCCTGATATTAGCTAGCCTGCAAGTACATAGTTTCCTTACAGTCTCAAGCTCCACCTTTCCAACCAAAGTTATATCAGAACCAGTGCTCTTAAGAGTAGTTTTGATTTCAGTAAATAAATGCTTTCCCATAAAAATTAGTGCTTACAGATATTAAAATATTCTGTGTTAAGCAGTTTTAGTGCCTCTGCTTTCAAAGAGAGGAATGTTAACTGGAAAGATTGTGGTATTCACTCTTCCAGTTTATACTTAGGTTGTGTCTATTAATGTTTCTGATTAGAGATACTGAGTGTGTAATACAAAAAGCATAGAAATAATCAGACCAGGGATCTAATCACAGTTCTATTAACATTGCATCAAGGACCAATTCTTATTTCTTTATTCATTTGTTTATCCATTACTATTACCTTGGGATGGTTTAAAGACACTCATTTATCAACTATTGATACAAGCATGGATTACCAGTCCAATTTGAAGTCTTTGTGGTTTGACACTGTAAGTGTGGAGAGTAGAAGACAGATTTTCTTTGCTTTTGATTGCACTAACATTTCCAGTACCACCTAACTTCTGTCTTTCTCTGTTTATGGTTAGTCAGGCTGATTCACACTCCTGCTCTCTCTAGATCATACCATGAAAGTGCAAGGGTATGTTTACTGCATTTTGGCAAAAGGTGTGAGGTGAAAAGTGTGGGACTTTGTGCAGGGCTGTATCGCACTGCTGGGGGCAATGCTGGAGTGCTACTCATTTGTAAAAGCTGCCAAATGGAAGAGGGACAGGCATGGACAAGCACCACCAGTAAGACAAGAGGTCAATAAAAACCATAATATGCACACAAAACTTCAAAGGAAAATGTGTGTCATTTTGGGTGTACTTAAAGGTATCACACAGTTTAACCTTCACGTTTCAAAACACAAAGTTGGCCTCGTCAGTTATGAAAGCAGTCAGTAACTGATTACGCTACTGCTACTGTATCTGCTACTACAATACTACGGAAGTTTCATATTTTTCAGCCAAAAATCCTCTGGAAACAGTACTGCAGTTAAAATACTAAAAAATCTTTTTTTTTTTTTTTTTTTTCTTTTTTTTCTTTGAGTCACTTTGCATATATCAAGCAACATTTTATGGCACGCTGTTGTGCTGATGTAGATATAAGAAAAGCAGTAAGCATAATGTACAGGCCATGCAGAGTGATTTATTGAACTGGTTGGTGAAAAAAATAAGCAAAGGGCTAATCTGATTTATGATTCTAATTTTGTTTGGTCACAGTATTATTTCCCTTTTTTGTAGTATGAAAATATTACTATGAACGATAAACTTCAAAGAATCATTACCTCTGGCATTTGTAAGTGTGCTCAAATTGAGTACTTAATTACAAAATCTCAAATGCATGTTTTCTACAATTTTTAACTTACTAAGGAAGAGCTGTTTGAATATCTGCCTCATAGAAATGAATGCAATATTCTAAGGCAGCAAGCAAAAATGTAAAATCAACTTCTCCTTTAAAACTATTAAAATTATTTGTCATGCACTTTTCAACCTTGTAAAATGTGATGATTCTAGAATACAGACAAATGTGTATTCTGCTCACGACAGATAAAACTTGCTGAGAGCTCACTTATGTCAGGTAACAATGTATTTTTCCTGCAAAATTCAATGCCATATATTAAGATTTGGTTGATAGTCGGCTGAATATGAGCCAGCAGTGTGCTCAGGTGGCCAAGAAGGCCAATGGCATCCTGGCTTGCATAAGAAACAGTGTGGCCAGCAGGGCTAGGGAGGTGATCGTCCCCCTGTACTCGGCTCTGGTGAGGCGACACCTCAAGTACTGTGTTCAGTTTTGGGCCCCTCGCTACAAGAAGGACATTGAGGTGCTTGAGCGAGTTCAGAGAAGGGCAACGAAGCTGGTGAGGGGCCTGGAGAACAAGTCCTACGAGGAGCAGCTGAGGGAGCTGGGCTTGTTCAGCCTGGAGAAAAGGAGGCTCAGGGGCGACCTTATTGCTCTCTACGGGTACCTTAAAGGAGGCTGTAGCGAGGTGGGGGTTCGTCTGTTCTCCCACGTGCCTGGTGACAGGACGAGGGGGAATGGGCTGAAGTTGCACCAGGGGAGTTTTAGGTTGGATCTTAGGAAGAACTTCTTTACCGAAAAGGTTGTTAGACAACAAGAGTTGAGGCGCACCTGGAGGACAAAGCAGTCATTGGTCCCAGCCAGCATGGGTTTGTGAAGGGTAGGTCCTGCCTAACTAACCTGATTTCCTTTTATGATAAGATCACCCGTATGGTGGACCAAGGGAAACCAGCTGATGTGATTTTTTTGGACTTCAGCAAGGCTTTTGACATGGTTTCCCATAGGATCCTACTGGACAAAATGTCCACCATACAGCTAAATAAAAACATCATACGATGGGTGAGCAATTGGCTAACGGGCAGGGCCCAAAGGGTTATGGTAAATGGGGCTGCGTCAGGCTGGTGGGCGGTCACCAGTGGGGTCCCTCAAGGCTCCATTTTAGGGCCGGTACTTTTCAATATTTTTCTAAACGATCTGGATGTAGGAATAGAAGGTATTTTGAGCAAGTTTGCTGATTACACCAAACTTGGAGGAGTTGTGGACTCGAATGAGGGTGGAAAGGCCTTGCAGAGGGATCTGGATAGGTTGGAGAGCTGGGCGATCACCAACCGCATGAAGTTCAATAAGAGCAAGTGCCGGGTCCTGCACCTGGGACAGGGAAACCCTGGCTGCACGTACAGACTGGGCGATGAGACGCTGGAGAGCAGCCTAGAAGAGAGGGATCTGGGGGTCGTGGTAGACAGCAAGTTGAATATGAGCCAGCAGTGTGCCCTGGCAGCCAGGAGGGCCAACCGTGTCCTGGGGTGCATCAAGCACAGCATCGCTAGTAGGTCAAGGGAGGTGATTGTCCCGCTCTACTCTGCGCTGGTGCGGCCTCACCTCGAGTACTGTGTGCAGTTCTGGGCACCACAGTATAAAAAGGACATGAAACTGTTGGAGAGTGTCCAGAGGAGGGCTACGAAGATGGTGAAAGGCCTGGAGGGGAAGACGTACGAAGAACGGCTGAGGTCACTGGGCCTGTTCAGCCTGGAGAAGAGGAGGCTGAGGGGAGACCTCATCACAGTCTACAACTTCCTCGTAAGGGGGTGTCGAGAGGCAGGAGACCTTTTCTCCATTAACACCAGTGACAGGACCCGCGGGAACGGGGTTAAGCTGAGGCAGGGGAAATTTAGGCTTGACATCAGGAGGGGGTTCTTCACAGAGAGGGTGGTTGCACACTGGAACAGGCTCCCCAGGGAAGTGGTCACTGCACCGAGCCTGTCTGAATTTAAGAAGAGATTGGACTGTGCACTTAGTCACATGGTCTGAACTTTTGGGTAGACCTGTGCGGTGTCAAGAGTTGGACTTGATGATCCTTAAGGGTCCCTTCCAACTCAGGATATTCTATGATTCTATGATTCTATTGGAACAGGCTGCCCAGGGAAGTGGTGGAGTCACCATCCCTGGGGGTCTTTAAAAGACGTTTAGATGTAGAGCTTAGCGATATGGTTTAGTGGGGACTGTTAGTGTTAGGTCAGAGGTTGGACTCGATGATCTTGAGGTCTCTTCCAACCTAGAAATTCTGTGATTCTGTGATTTTCTGGTTAAAACTCATGTACAATACTGATACTCTAAGGTAGAGACTAGGAAATAAACTGCACCACTATTAAAAACACAGATTTTGTAGTTTGATTATATGAGTGTCTGAAATTGCAACAAAAAAGCAATGGGTCGTATATTCCAAGATGTGCTTAGTTTGTATTTAAAATGTATTGGGTACATCTGTGATTATGTGTGCAATTCATGTTAAGCAGGATTAGACCTGCCATACTAAGCTTCCTGAAGCAAATAGCTCCCAAGAAATTTTCTCCCTCTAAACAGTTCCTCATTGCAGAATAAACATCAACTTCACCTTTTTATTTCTTCTTTTACATAATTGTGTATTTTAGTAAACATGATGATCTGCTATGGGATCCATATTTTTGACCCACAGCTATTAAATACCTCTGTTTGCAGTGAGTAATCAAACACTGCAAGACTACCCCACTGCATCTGTAATTGTATTTATAAATAGAGCAGATAGACTAAGTGAAGCAAAGGTTTGTCCTTTGCCACAATCGATCCTAGACCTATTGAAAGCAAGGGAACGTTTCCAGCTGTCTTCAGTGGACTTTGAATCAGGTCCAAAGTGGTCTTAAAGAAACTTTGGGTTACTACCCAGAGACCTTTGAGGAGTTCTGTCTTCCTTAAACCAATGAGATACTTCATTGATTTGTATCCTTATAAATGTTATACACACAATTAATGCCACTTTAAAAAAAAAAAAAAAAAAAAAAAAAAAAAAAAGAAAAGAAAAGAAAAGAAAAAAAGAAACAAAGAAAAGGCAAAATATGAGAAGTGCTGCTAATTTTCAAAAACCATTCTCCTAGTGAAAGAAAAAAATTTGGTCTCCTTAGTGAGTTCAGCCTTGCCTCTGGGAAAACATTTTGCTTGTTCTTTCCCTTGCTCCAGCTTCACATATTTGGCTAAAGAGAAAATCAGGGTACAAACAGCTCCTACAGTTTCCCCTGGAAAGTGGAGAACCTATACTGAAATACAAGAAGACGGAGAAGGCTAAGAACAGAAGAAAGTATAAAAAGGAAAAGGTCAGATAATTACTTTAGGTTGTGGAGGGGAGGGAGAGGCTGAGGGAATAAGCAGGGAATAACAAGGTAGAAAACTAATTATACATGTCCAGGAGATCCTGGAACCAGCAAGCACTGACAAGATCTCTTGAATGAGGTAAAACATCAAAAGCCACATAACTGAAAGCTAAAAGACAATCAGATTAAGTAATGTGTGTGGTTGACATGTTGGAGGGATGGGTTGCCATCCAGAGGGACCTAGACGGGTTTGAGAGGTCAACAAGGCCAAGTGCAAGGTCCTGCATCTGGGTTGGGGAAATCCCAAGCACAAATACAGGCTGGGCAGAGACTGAATGGAGAGCAGACCTGAGGAAAAGGACCTGGGGGTGTTGGTTGATGAGAAGCTGAACATCAGCCAGCAATGTGCACTTGCAGCTCAAAAAGTCAACTGTTTGCTGGGCTGCATCAAAAGAAGTGTGGCAGGTCGAGGGAGCAGGTGATTCTCCCCCTCTCCTCTGTTCTTGTAAGACACCACCTGGAGTGCTGTGTTCAGCTCTGGGGCCCCCAGCACAAGAAGGACATGAAAGTATTAAAACAAATGCAGAGGAGGACCGCAAGGGGGAACAAAGCACCTGTCCTACATAAACAGGCTGAGAGAGCTGAGAATGTTCATCCTGGAGAAGAGAAGGTTCCAGCGAGTGGCCAAACAATACCTAAAGGGGGCTTTTAAAGAAGCTGCTGAGGGACTGTTTGTCAGAGAATGTGGTGGTAGGACAAGGAGTAATGGCTTTAAACTTAAAGAGAGTAGATTTAGATTAGATATCAGAAAGAAATTCTTGACTATGAGGGTGGTAAAACATTGGAACAGGTTGTCCAGAGAAGCTGTGGATGCCTTATCCCTGGAAGTGTTGAAGGCCAGGTTGCATGGGGCTTTGAGCAACCACAGGAGGTGTCCTTGCCCATGGTAGTGGGGGGTTGGAATCAGATGATATTCAAGGTCCCTTCCAGCCCAGGCCATTCTATGACTCTATGATTCTAATATGGTATCTAATAGGTTACAGGAAAGCTGTACTAAATATGAGTTAAATACCTGTAAGAAATTCAGAAACCCCAAATATTAGCAGGAGGAACAAGGAGAAAAATCACTTGTTATCAAAAATAATTTGGGGAATGTGTTTTGGTATGCATTGTATGTTGTCATTTTTTCTGATAAAATGCCCAAAAGATCACTTATACTCCTTTTTGGAAATTTAGTAAAATACATTCATCACCAGCACTCCTCTTGGTGTGTTAGGTCTAAAATATTGTGTATATCAAATAATATTAAAATGTATGTGCAAGTCACTGTTGTTGAGAGGCCATCTTTCCCCCTTGTCTCTGAAATGCTTGTAAAACACATATCACCGCAATGATCAATTTTAGGTTGTGACTGCATGAGCAATTAAACATGTACTGCTGCATAGGCAATTACTTCTGGCAAATGGGGGAGAAGAACAATAGATTGACCCTAGAAACTCCTTTACTGCTAAAGAAATCATGAAGTAAAACTGCACCTTCAGTGTCTTCTTTATCAGAAAGCTCTGATTTCAGGAAATGAATTGATGCTCAGACAAGACACAAGAATTTTTATCAACCTTATCTGTAAGTTATCGTATTTATTATACTAGAAATGAGGAAGAAGTCCTAGTGCTATAGGTCTAAAGAGAAAAGTTGTCATATAGAAATTGCATTTCTGCTCCCCCAGATTTTGAAACATGTTTTGGTTAGGCACATCTGAACTACAAGGATGACAGCTTACCTTTAAATATAGCGTACATTGTAAGTGCTCTGCTTGTCAGCAGCCAGTCTGTAGAGGAGGCTCATAGGACCACCTCCTGCTTTTATAGGGGATTTTGATCAAGTTCCCTTCTAGGAGAGAGCAAGTTGCAGTGATTCAGTGGTTCAGGAATCACACTCTCAGTTTGCAGTGTTAATAGGAAGCAACTCAATTTAATATATTAGGTGTGCCACAGCAAAGTGGGGAACAGACTTCTATGGCCTCACTATGTTGTAATTCAAAAGCTAAACTACAAGTCTTGCAATAAACTATAGGTTTCTGTAATCATCCAACAGGCAGAATCAAATGTCAGGCTTTTCATACAGTCTTGATTGTCCTTTCTCAATGTTTTGAGAAACATGAATCTAGGAAAGATGGTAGAAAATCTCATTGTTTTAAAATTTATGGATTATGGACTGTCTTTTGAGAAGATGTCTCTTGTTTTAGCAGGCTGGAGGGGAAGCAGAGTTGAAAGGGAAACAGGGAAAAGACCAAGGACGAAGGGAATCAAAAAAAATAAATATCTACAGATGCAAAGTAGAATGATAGACCGAGAGCATCCAGAAAGGGATCATTTCTGACAAAAGGGTGCACATGATTAAAAAGGAAACTGGAAGATGCAGCAAACTTTGTTGATAAAAACAAAACTCATTATACTTGCTCATGCCGTCAGCAATTCTCTCCTTGATGCTGTGTGAACTAACATCCTCCTTTACAATTGCTCATTAAAATGGAAACTACTTTCTCATTCTTCAAGGCAGTGCAATATAATAAATGGTAACTATCTCTACTGATATCTTACTTACTAGATATAAAATACTCAGCTAATAAATGGTATTTTTTCTCCCTGAGCAGCAGCATATTGTTTGACTTACAGGATTGCTCTCTGGAAACTGGCGATCAAGAAGGTTGTATTCAGAGCTAGTGTCCTTCCCCTTTATTTCCTCTGTGGAGCTCGAATGCTAAAGGCTTCTTTAATACATTGTACATTTTCTGATTTTTTAAAATTTAAATATGCAATTTACAATTCTGTTTTTATGTTCCAATATATTTCATAAAATTAATTATTCCTCAATCCTTTTTGAATTTTTCTATTTTGCATATCAAGTGTTTCTTACTGGGAAAAAAAAAAAAAAAAAATCCTTGAATTTTGTTCCAATAAAAACAAAGAAATCCTTAATATTGACTGTTCATACCTTTGCACATTTCAAAGTACCACCTTCCCTCTCAGTGTCTGTTCAGCCTTCCTTTAGAATTTTGTTTTTTAAAATGTTAATGACTTCCTCTCCTAGGAGATGACTCTGTTTCTGAGCAAGTTTGTCAATCAGCATTATATTTGTATAGATACAGTATTAAACACCGTACATTTACATGGCAAATACAAACTATATCTATCAGTCAGTCTAGAGAGTATTCAGCAATCGGTGCCTGTACTTTTCATGGCCTGAGGGAAAAATAAAAAAGAGATCTGTGAATATTCATCCAAATGCAAATCAGATTTTCAGATCACCCTTACTCATGAGCCATTTGTTTTTGCTTTCCTTGAACCTTAAAGCACTCAGGCAAATACACAAGAAATCGTATCCATCAAAATCTATACAAAGCCAGGTCTGACCTAATCCAGCATTGATAGTAGTCTGAATTCAAGGAGGTTGGACTAGATGATCTCTTGAGGTCCCTTCCAATCGATATTTTTCTGATTTCATAATTCTCTGATTCTGAAGCTAATTTCTACAAACTCAGGCATACACATTCACATGCACAAAAACAAACACTGATCTCTACCTTATATTCTATTCAATGATCAAAAACAACAGCAAATGAATGTGTGTAAGTAAATTATAGTTTCTCAGACCTGAATGTTCAGTTTGACTACAGTAAGTCAAGTTTGACCAACAACAATCTACCTAAAAAAGCTATTTCGTCAAAGCAATATTTTTCATGAATTTGTCAAGTTGAAGCAATAGCTGTGCTTGAGAGTATAGCAAAATTAATTCCTATATTGTAAGAGAATAAATCTATCCTCATCACTCGAGCAAAATTTGATGAAAGAGTAAGTTTTCACAGAAACATCAGACTGATTTGATAATGTCACTAGTACGATAAATTATTCACTAGATGTAAGAAATATAATAGATTTTTTTTTCATCAAAATATTTGGTCATATCGGAAATTAGTAAAAATATATATATATTTGGAAAATACAGGCAATTCAACAGATAGTAGTAAAAGGGTGTTTATTGGATTGCAAGGAGGTTGTTACTAGGCTTTCCTAAGAATTTGAGACCAAGTTTATTTAATGTTTTAATCTCTGAGTTAGGCAAGTAATACAGCCATGTTCAAATGACATTTGCTGGTGACATGATGTTGCATTACACCATCAATAAAGAGCAATGTTCCAATTTTTTATACATACAGGTAGATGACTGGACATTGTAGTAAAGAAAATAGCTTAAACATTAATTGTACAAAGAGCAAAGTGATACACTGACAGGTGAATACCAAGAGTAGCTTAAACACCTAGAAATTTGTCATCTGGAAGTCACAAAAGTGAGAGACCTGTGTGCAGCAATAGCACATGGTATGAATACGTCCCTCTGTATGCTACCTACAGCACATTAAGTGAAGTATTCCTAATAGAAGTAGGGAAATATTCATGTCACTGTGCCAGGTGAAGTTTAGTTAATTGGTTTCAAGCCATCATTTGCAATTTTCCCTCAGTTTAATTTTAATGTAGCTTTAGAATTTCAGTTCACATAACAGAAATAAAAAAGTCTGTACAAGAGTAGGTAAGTATTCAGAATAATGATTTATAAATTGCATGTATTCATAATAAAACATTCAGTTTCTTCTGACAAAAACATACCATAAACTACAATCTGCCCTATGAAAACTGTATAAAATAAAATTTAAAATTAAATAAATAGATTAATATGCATGGGATTAGAAAAGTATTAAGATGAATTCCTAGTTGTAATTTTTGTCAAGAAAGTGAAGAACATTGTAACTGATCTTCTGTAACTGATCTTGGGACAAAATACACCTGGGAGATGGTATGCATATTACAGACTAGGAAATGCATAATGTGCCTATGCTTTGTATGGAAAAGTTTCAAAGTTATACAGTACTAAGCAACAGTCTCTCTCTTACTATACGCTTGTGCACTGCTGCAGAGTCATCTGTTGGAAAAGGCACAGAATGAGAAAGACCTGAAGACACCAGTCTGATTTTTTCTTATAAATATTTTCCCCAAATCATCTCAAGGTGGAATTCAGCATCTTGAGTTACCCATGGAATGTGCAACATCTACACAGTATTAACTGATATAATAGATAGCCTGGAGACCAGGAAGGTACTCAGGACATCTGAAATGGCATTGTATTTAGGCCATCTATTTCCATCTATTTTTTAATGGAATATTAACAACAAGCATATACACAGATGCCTATCGTTATACACTCAAGGTTGGTCACTGGACATGAATTTCCAGCTGGTAAGTGGGATTGAATTGCCTAAACAGAGGCACCTACTGTCCATTTGGGCACTATGGACTATCTCATGTGGTCTTCGCCATGCCACCTGCAGTGGATTTACTGAAAGTCCTGCATCCAATGTGTGAGGTCAGTGCAGGTGTGTCTCATGATGCAAGTCAAAATGTATTACTGGCTGTGGGGTTATGAATCACACCTGGAGTATCTCTGCTGTCTGGAGAGACACCTGATGTATCTGCATTAGCGTGTAGTACAGTCCAAAGGGGAAAAGATTGAATGTTGAATTGATTGAACAGATGAATTTCTAGAATGAAACAGTTGATACTGTTCCCAACATTGTAATGATCCCAACATTACTACTGAAGATCTTGACCTTGGATTAGGTCTTCTGGTCCAGAGCCTGAAAACTCATTAGCATCTGGAGCTGACTAAGCACATATCTAGAGTACATACATGTTTCAGTTGGAAAAGAAATCTAAGACATGCGCACCGAAAGAGCTCAGTGATAGGTGAGAGGAGGAGAAGAAAAAAAAAAAGGAAGTGGGGGGCTGGGGGGCTGCAGGAAGATTTATTTCAGAAGGATGCTTATGCTCCCAAATAAAAATGCTATTGTAGACATTCTCATGGTCTAGCTCAAGTAGCAGAAAAGGTCTAATTGCAATAGCCAAGGGCTTTCTGTCTGCTAATTTGTTCCTTCCCTCCAGAGGCAAAAAAAAATAAATAAAAAAAAATCTTGTCCTTATGATGTTGAATTAACAAAAATGAGTTTTTTCATTAAAAGAATGCATTGCTATTTTCCTAGGGGAAAAAGGTGTCTTCAACCAGCATTAGCTATTTGCTATATTGCCCTACTCTGCAGTAGTGGAACTGAATCTTTCCTGGTAGCACAGCACTGAACTTCAATAGGGGAATCATCTGATCTTCTCTGATAAATGCTGTTCTCTACTGTGGTATATAGCTAAATTCTCCCTGCTCTTAATTAGCTGCACATATCTCATTAACGAGCTTTAAATCAAAGCCAGTCAGAAAGTGGCTACTGTCTCCTCTTGCAGGAGGGAATATTTCCTCCCTGTTACCCTTAGAGAATCACTAAACAATCAGCAAAGGAGATTTCAGAATAATGTGTCTCCTTGTCCCCTAAAGCTATGCAAATGATCTTTTTTATAACACTTTTCAATCTAATTGACACTTGTAATAAAATTCTGCCTGTACTGATCAATCTTACCTTAGAGTCATCCCACACCATCCCTTAAAGTAGTGCCCTTCAATTAAAACTTCCACAAGGCTGTGAAGACTGTAATAATCCACTTGTAAGGAGTGGGAGTTACTTGTTGCTCTGAGGATTTCATTAAAGATATTTAAGACTACATATTATAGGGCAATGGCTTTGTGAATCGAGCTTTGTGAGTTTATGAATTCCACTTGCTCTTTAATTATGGCCAGGAGCCCACTGCATGAACTCAATCAAAACCATCCCATGGTTTCAAACAGAATATATCTCTTTTCCATGTTTTCTGTAACTGGCATCTCCAACTATCTTTATTTGGTGCATTCTGCCACTGCACATCAATATAATGACAAAAACCACACATCATCAGTAAGCAAAATACTGTTTTAAGCAAATACTTCCAATCTCATCATTCCAGATTGATCACCAATTGAAAAGACCAATTAATTATTCTACAAAAGATGAATCACCACCAGCTACAGCTATTTTCAAGAAAACTGGTGAAACATTTGATGGAGCATTAGGAAGTCCTTCACATAAACAAAATAAACTTTATAAGAAATATAATAACATTATTTTTTATGCATAAACAAGATGTCTGCAAAAAAATAAAGCAGTTCTCCACATTGGTGACATAGCTGCCTATATTATAAAACAGCTTATATATGAAATGAACAGTCCTGCGTTCTGCTGGTCTCAGTCTCTGTGATCTCTTCCTAAAGGGAATCTAAGGGGATTTAAAATTGTTCCCTTTTACACTAGTACTGGTGGCACTGAACGGAGAATGACCATTGTTTTTCATCTAATACTTAAGACATTTTTATGTATTGTTGAAAAATGCAGTGTTGTTAAATAAACAAAGAAATTCAAGTGGTCTTATTTATTGTGAGAAACAGCAAAAAATATCATGTGATTGTCTATAATATAACTTACATATCAGAGGATTTAATATATTTTATTAACCATAAAGAGTGTGCTTTGGAATTGCATCTATTGAAAATTGCTGTTACCTTTGTCAGAACCATGAGAATCTCTATTATTGTTTTTTAACTCTGTGCGGATACATTTCTGATAACTACAATATTGTAATTTTCTGTTCTGACTTCAAACTGCTAATAAAGCATGCTACAGATAACAGTTGTAATTCATATTGCAGTATAGTGTAAGTAAAAGCCATTTATGTGCAGCAAAGCTTAAATGATTAATTTACAATACACATTTATGTACCCACTTAGTAACTAAATACCTGCAAAATGAATTGACAGTACATTTCTGTCTAGCTTTAGTAGGATTTGTGCTGTTACTTCAGTGCAGAATGAAATAAAATGTATTGCCAAATCATCACAGGTTATTCATACTCATGAAGTTCTGCATGTTTGCTCAAACTGTAAATGCAATGTCTGGAAATTCTACCAGAAAAGTTTCTAAACCTATCAGACAAATCCATATAAAAAATGGTAATAGGAGATTATGAAGTAGTTACTCAGTTTATCTTTAATGCATCACTTCTTTTTTCTTTTCTTTTTTTTTCTTTTTTTTTTTCTTTTTGTTGAAATAGTAGTGTTGTTCAGCTCATGAAGTTAATTTGATTGAATCCACACATTAATTCCAAATTGGTATTAATTCCCAGTGTGGAGTAAGTGCTGTAATTCATAATCAATGTCTTATTTTGTATGAATTTACAAGAGTTATCAGGTGTATTTTATCCAAAGTCTTTTGTTTCCCATGCTAAATAAAAGGTGTTAGTTTATTAGAAAAGTTAGAAAGATTCAAAGAGAGAAAGCTACACTGCAAAATGCTATAAGACAGACCTTTGGGACCACAAATACAATTTGTGATTGACCTTAAACAGCCATTCAGTTCAATGTAAAGACCTTCATTCGGTTTTGATGCATTTCAAACCTGGCATTTATTTCCTTCTTTCCTTATGCTAAGGTCCAATGAAAAAACTAAAAATGTTGGGAAGAATCAGAAAAAAATTCCCTCTAGACTCCTTTTTATTTCCCTAGTATTGTTTTTCCATTGTAAACAGTGTCATAGGTGTATAGGTCATACCGCAGAGGAAGAAAGGTCATGGTTTGTATTCCTTTAAAGCTTACAGGAGGCAATAACTTTCAGGTTAAGATGTTTTGCGTCTCTTTCTGAAATTCATTTGCATTTCTGGGGCACAGGATGGAACCTCTAAGTCAATTTACAACTGAATGGTTTGGTTACAGAAAGTGAGATTATTTAACTCACTTATACATGTTTAGCATAACCATTCAATATAACCAAGAGAAGAGAGAGCTGTGTGCTTTTACATCTGGACAAGTCAGAAATAGGCAGATACTAGTGAATGGGTTTTGGGAAAACTCACTAAAACATAGATACCAATGGGAGATAAGAACAGGACCTGCCCTGCTACTGGCACTGTAAAGAGCAAGAACAAAGCTGACTATGGTCTTGGCTTACTCCCTATCTTGCAGTTGCCTTCACTTATAAACACACACACACAAAAACAACAAAGCAAATAAACAAAATGCTGGAAAGCATAAGCAAGTCAAAACTCTGCCCAAGCTTTTTACTGCCTAATCATTTTGGAGTGTCAGATACAATGTATGAAGGAAGATTCTCACAGATGCTCAGTGCAGATGTGTGCATCAGGTCAATCTCCCTGGTAGAGAGCAGCATTTGTGTGGGTGTGAGTCGTTTTATCATAGGCCAGATACTGAAACTGTACCAGAATAATGGAACCCTTCAAATGCCTCTTTCTCTTTCCATCAGCTATAAAGAGAGCCTGCGGTGTCTGGCTCAGACATCGTCATCTACATTTTAGATATCTAAAATTAGATTAGATGAATCATGTCCTGTGAGTCTCAGAAAAGAACTGTCTAGCCTGTCCTCTATACATCCATCCCTGTGAGTGTATCTAAAGATCAGTCAGAGCCCATGTCATGGGCTGTGGCATTTCCTAGGCACTTGTTCAAAGTTTGTTACGCATGCTCAGTAATGCCTGTGTTGGGGAACAGGTGAACACTTCACCTTAAAGAGTTTATTTTATGAAGTTTAATCAGATTCTGTCTAATTTACTGGAATAGAACTGCACTGAGCATCAGAAAGCATCAATGATAGGGTTCTCTTTATGTTTATCTGGAGAATTTTCTCAGGCTGACTGATTTTTAACTAGGAATATCCCTCACCCATCAGGTTCCAGATGACTACAGGACAAGAATGACGGACATGGACACCTCTTTATTGTTCCCTCTGAATCTGATGGGTTTATAGAAAGGCTTATATTATTTAATAATGAGGATAAGGAGAAAAGTAAGAGAGAGAGAGAGAGAATACAGTTTGATAAGCAAAGTGAATTCTCTAAGGAGTACTGAGGTACTATGTTGGACAAATATTCTATAATCAGCAGTTGAAGCAGGAGACATGATTTTATTTTCTGGGAAACCTCACTAAATTACAGATTTTGTGTAGAGGAAGGAACATCCTCCCTCCACCCTGAAAGGCATCTGCCCTTAGCTTTCTGCACTCCAGTGTTTGAAGGTGTCTTCTTGAGACATGTTCAGACTTTCCTTGAATGTGTCCATGCCTAAGAGTTACCTCCAGGCTGTTCCAACATAGGCCTACACCCACTGAGCTGATCTACAGAGTTGGTTTAGGTCCCTCTGTGGTCAGTTCAGAGGAATGGGCTCCTGACCTGACATCATTTAAATGGATTTCAGAAACATTACCTCCCCCTTTTAAACAAGTTACCTAGGCTTTCAGTCTTGGAGTTCTGAAATACTCTAAAGAGACCAGAAATACACTCTTAATGTTTGCAGCATGGTGGATAGGTCCCTAGTCCAGCCACTGAAGATGCCTCTTCACCTCCAACCCAGTAATTTGTTCAACCTCTTTTATACTCAAACTTTGATACTAAGTCAGCATAACTAGCTCAACTGTCGTGACTAGTCAACAAATTAGAACGATTATAATTTTTTACTATTTTATAGATACATCAAAACAATGAAGAAGACAGCTCCAAATCTGTGCATTTTTATAGACATTAGCTTTGGTAAACGTATGCATTTTAAGTCAAAAGCTGCATAGGGCTGTAAACCGCCCCCCTGGAACTTCCTGTTCTTCCATACTTAATGAGAAGGCATAGACAGGATATTCCAGAGAGCTTCAGTGGCTGAATATCTTCCTGGAGACACTGAATGTTGCACTCATTTATTCCAGCCCTAAATTCAGCTCACATTTAGCTGAGCTGTTGCAGTCCTCAACAGTTTCTTGCCATTTTCGCCACCTACATTAGTGACATTTTCTAAAAGCATCTCCTCGCTAGCTAACACCAGTTCAGTTCCCCTGGGGCTAGCAATAATTTAAAATATATTTATCCACTTAGGAAGAGACAGATCAAAGAGCAGCTGGGTTAGAGAGGGGAAAAAGCGACAGCCAAGACTTGAGGGGATTCTTAGGTTTCAAAATAGAAGGGTTGCTTTTATACTTTTTTTGTTTTGTTTTTACATTATACATTTTTCTAGCATCTCCACAAATATGCTGATAGAACAAATGAATGCATTCTGTATGAAAAAATCTGTGACAGTTTGAAGGGCACAGGAATCTTCTGTTCCAAGATCTCTCTGTGGACACTGCCCAGAAGTGATGGGAATTCCTAGACTCCAAGTGCATACCACTTACATTAATTATTGAAATAAACTTCATATCAGGTTCAGCATTTTAAAATATATTTATTTGCACAGAAGAAGAAAGAAGTAGGATGCCTCCGATGCTTCTGCCATCTGCTCCTTTGAAAAGAAGACTCGTCTCCTTGTCTCCTGGCATAGATAATTTCTTATTTACAGAGCTGAAAAAAGAGCTCCAGAAGCCTATGTTAAACTCAGGACTTTGGAATCATAAAACAGTGTCTCAGTTTTATACTCCATTTTACAGTTTAGAAGTCTGCACCATGGATGTTCATTCTTGAAGATCAGGGTCCCAATCAGCTTAAGATGAAGATGATGTATTGAAAATGGCCTACTGGACTCTCTTTTCTGCTCACTTAATATTCCATCAAAAGCAGCTGAAATCTTGAAGTTGCTGCTTGTGCTATATTTAAAACATAGATTTAAAATCAATCTAAGAGCTAAAAGCACTCATTTTCTGATGTTCTAACTCCTCCTCTAAAGGTAGTTGTTACATATCTGAGAGTCTGGTGTCAGTCCAACAATCAGGAAATTGATTAATTCACCACCTACAAATTTTTCAATCATGTTTAAATCATAGGCTGACATCTTAAATAACAACAGGAATCTAGGTTCAAAAAGATAGTATCAGTAAGAAATTTATGATCAGGTTATCACCATGTAACTTAATAGTTACTTCCCTTATTTTTTTTTTTCTCCAAATTAAATTTAAAGAAAATATCGGGACACTTATTTTCTGTCCAGTGGGAAACAATTTTCAGTAAAAAAATAATTCTCACCTATGCAGCCTCCAAAACCAGAACATAGTCACAGCAGACGTTTCTCTTAGCATCTGATTGACTTTGCTTTAAAATCTCTGAGATGAGAGATATCCCATCATGGAAAATATTTTTCACAGTGGAGCACATAGCAACCTTCCCAGAACCAAAAAGGGAGAACAGAGCTTGTGAAATGGGGGTTTGAAGAAGGTGAAGGAAATCTGTCTGCAAGGGCTCTTACCTCCAGTGTAAATGTCTACAAGCTAGTCACTTGATGTGTCCTTTATATACATGCCGAGCTTTTTTTGTTCTTTAATGGCTAAGGTTCAGTCTATTCGGTGCCTTCCATAATGATGTTTGTCCCTTCAAAGCTGCTTTCAGACTTACGTGCTGAAGGCTATGCTCATGTTCAGCCTTCATCTCAAATTCCATTTTGATTCCCCGTTCTTTCTAAAGGCCTTCCAAATTAGTTTCCTTCCCACCTGCTACAAACTCTTCATGATATCTGAGAGGGATCAATGCAGCAGGATGTTCTGATGTCTGCAAATGAAACAGCAGCAATTGTTCCAAGTGTTCCTGCTCTCTTTGGTCATTACATGCTCAGTGTTTTGTCTTAGCATTTACAGCATCCTGACAATATTTTAGGTCAGTTCAAAATAATAGAATTAATTTATTTGTTGAATATTTCTCATGTAGAAACATCATCAATGTTTGTGAAGAACATGAATTGATTGTAAATCAACTTGGGAGTAACTGTGAACTAATTAGCACACGGTATTTTAACATAAATTGGATGGATGAAAAAGCCTATTCAATTAAACACCTGTTTGTTGAATGAGGTTTGTCTTACTTGATTAATGAGCCTGCAAAGCTAAATAACCGCCCAGATAACTGCTCTTTTATCTACTGAACCCTCTCTATTGAGACGTAAAGCAGATCTACAAATTCTGAGCTTTTCAGAACTATTGTCTGGTGATTTTGCATTAAATAGAGGAAATGTGTTAAATGTTTGGCAGTAACTTCCTCTGGTCCCTTTCATTTCTGATTGAATGATAGACATGCAGCTAAGGAGGAAATGTACTATCTTCAATTGAAATGGTCCTTTTTGTAGCAAACAGAATTCACCTACTTGTGCAAAGTACACTGCAAGCTTTCTTTTGGTGAAACTGGGGCAAAAACATCAACAGCTTGAGATGGAAGAATGAAAGATCTTTGTCAATGTATTGGATTTATATGACAACGTTTGGTAGAAGGGAGAGGCTGCTCTTAAGGAGACCCTCAATTCTGGTGAGGGTCCTGGAATATGGTGTTCAGTTTGGGGCCTCTCACTAAAAGAAGGACATTGAGGTGCTGGAGTGTGTCCAGAGAAGGGCAATGAAGCTGGTGATGGGTCTAGAGAATAGGTCTTATAAGTAGTGGCTGAGGGAACTGCGGTTGCTTAGCTTGGGGAAAAGAAGGCTCGGTGGGGACCTTATCAGGGGTTGCTGTTGTGAGCAGAGCCCAGCAGCTGCCCCAGGTCAGATCAGAGCCAGCTACAGCTGGCCCCAAAAGGGACCTGCTGCTGGCCAGAGCTGAGCCACTGAGCAACACTGTTTTAGCCTCTGGCAGAGCAGATTTAAGAAAGGGAAGAAATGCGACGCAACGGTAGCTGGGAGAGAGTAGTGAGAAAATGTGAGAGAACCAGCCCTGCAGACCCCAAGGTCAGTGCAGAAGGAGGGCAGGAGGTGCTCCAGGCCCCAGAGCAGAATTTCCCCTGCGGCCCGTGGAGGAGCCCCCAGTGGAGCAGGTGGATGTGGCCTGGAGGAGGCTGTGGCCCATGGAGAGCCCCCGCAAGAGCAGGCCCCGGGCCGGAACTGCAGCCCACCCGCGGGGGACCCGTGCTGGAGCAGTTTGCTCCTGGGGGATGGACCCCATGGTACGGAGCCATGTGGGAGCAGTTCCTGAAGAGCTGCTGCCTGTGGGCAGCCCCCACAGCCTCATTTCGGGAAGGACAGCATCCTGTGGGAGGGATCCCACGTGGAGCAGGGGCAGAGAGTGATGGTGATGGAGCGGCGGAGACTGTGTTAGGGACTGACCACAGCCCCTATTCCCTGTTCCCCTGCGCTGTTCGGGGGGAAGAGATGGAAGAGGGGGGGGGGGGGGGGGGAACATGTTTGTGGTTTGCTTTTAGTTTCTCACTTTTCTAGTTTGTTAGTATTAGGCAATAAATTACATATTTCTCCCTATGTTGGTTCTGTTTTGCCCGTGACAATAATTGTTGAGTGATCTCCCCATCCTTATCTCAGTCCTTGAGCCCTTTTCATTCTGTTTTCTTCCCCTCTTCCTTTGACCACTGGTCTAACACTTCATTGATAGCAAATGTGGAGAGAAAGGACATAAAACTCTGTGAAGAATGCCTTAAGAATTCAAAAAGAAAAAGGCAAAAAGCCTGTGGAGAACTAAATCTGTTTGCTAAGCTGCTGTGTCTGATATTGTGTAGTATTATAGTTCAGCAGCCTTTTATTTTAAATTCATAATTTGTTTACCTGTGATTTGTTTTCATCCCTGAGCATTGTAAATCGAGGATAGATTTTTTGATCACTATAAAATTATTGCCATGAAAAGGAGGCTATACCCTAATCTTACTCATACCTGTGCTACCTGAAGTCCCTTGACTCATACAGGTGAAACTATGCAGAAAATTTTGAGAGACTTCATGTAAGATCCAAAATTTTTCAAATTTTCACAGGAAAATAGGACCTGATTTAGAAATGCGCTAGCAATAGTTAGAACTTTCTTCTAAAGAAAGGAATTGTGTATGATCAGTACCTCCTTTGAATGAAGTCACACCGAAGTCCTTCTCTCCTGAACTGCAACACCAACAAAGTAAAACACTTTGTCCTCCATTTAATCTAATTAAGAAGTAGCATGAAAAAAGATCAATGAAATTGCATTGGCAGTCTGAGTATTTCAAGCAAGCAAATAAAAGTGTAAGAGTAGCATACAAATAATGAGGGGTTTTCTTATACACACACACACGCAAAAAGTGCTTTGTGCTTCCTTCATGGCTTTTAAGCTTTCAGCTCTAGTCTTTCATAAATTTCTTTGCAAACATAGTCAGTTCATTCTTTTTTTCTTTTTTTTTCTTTTTTTTTTTTTTTGATAATGACCTAGCCTATTAGGAATTATCAAAAAAGAAATAGGTTTCGTACAGAATGAGCTATATGTTTAAATATAAATGTTTTGTTAAATGTATCTTCCATTTGAAGGTTTTCTCACTGCTGGCTGTTCAGAATATCTCCTGTGGGGGGGTTCATGAGTGCTTAGTAAATCATAAGGTTATGCTTGACCCTTCCTCTCTGGGTCACATTGGTTTGGGAAATACTTACTATGCACAAAGAAAAACTGCTTTTATCCTGTTTGCAGGGTAAGATTATAAAGGCAGTAGTTACTTGTTAATGTACACAGTACACGCTACATAGTAGAAGTGACGGGAGAGTGGGAATGAAGCTGGTGTATGTTCTCCCTTTCTGAGAACATACAGCCAGCTGAAACAAGAAGGCTTGAACTTCTCCAGATGAAAGAAAGTGTCTACTGTATAATATTTCATAAATTATTTCTTTTTGTGACTGCATTTTTAATATAAAAATCTTATTGTGTTCTCCTTCTGTTCAGTTTGGGAGTGAAACACATTTCTGAACAATTTCCAGGGGAATAATAGGAAAGTACCTAACTTGCATTTCCTCCAGATCATACAAAAGATTCCGAATATACTTTTGGGAGGCACAGTTTCAGAAAATGTGGAGTAGCTCCTTAACTGCAAGGAGAGGTCACTTGGAAATGAGGTATCATTTGCTTCTCACAGGGACCATCAGCCAAAATCCTGACACTTACTCACAGCCTCTGGTAGGTAGTGGGAAAGAACAGGGTGTTCCTGCAGCACTGGATAAAGTGAAGAATTCAGTGCAAACATGATGTTTCGCTGCTTGGAGTGAAATGATGGTTTTCAGAGCCTGCTTCAGTGATAATGGACCCATGTCAAGAAGGGGTACCCTCTCCTGGCACAGCACCTCCAGTCTGTGGTTTTCATTTCTCCTTTCTATCCCCTCAGGGCCCCTGCATTTCCACCAGCAGCAAGTTGAAAGCTATTACATACAGACTCATTTTTAAAATATGAGCCGAGCAAAATCATCTCCGTGTACTGTTTTCCAGTTGCTCAGACTGAGGGATGGTGCCTTGTGTGAGAATCACAGTCTCTGTGATTGAAATTCAACCAAAGAAGTCCTCCTCTGACATTTTACTGTGCTAGAAATACGCTGAGACCTGATCTGCTTCTGCCTAAATATCTCTGCTGCCATCCCTGGTTCTGAGAACACCAGGTACTTTTTCCAGTGTGTGAATGGACTCACAGAAAGGGGGAAGAGGCCAAAAATCTGTGGCCTCTTACATCCCCCATTGCAAACAAAAGTTGTACTGGCAGAAGGAACTTGGAAAGTAACTGAAAGTCTTTGCCTTTCCTTCCGTGCTGCACTACTCATGTGGATTGGCTGCAAAGGAAAAACCTTGGGAAAGTATGTGAGGGAATGAGCAGAAGAGCATAAAGGTGTAGAGGACTTGCCAAGTGACATGATCCCCTGCTCCTGACAGTATACCACCCCCACATCCTGCTGGGACAAAACACTACCTCCTCTAAAACACCTTTCCCTCTGTGTCTGTGTCATCCAAAAAAGAAAGCCACTATTAGCAGAAAGGAAAACATGAGTGGAAGGATTCTGGAAATGTAGGAGATACCAAGCTATTTTGGCTGAGCTACAAGACACTAGGTAAGAACAGCACCACAAGGGAGAAGGTAAGCACAGTGAAAGAGGTGGCAATCTGCTCTTCCACAGACAGTAAGGAACCTCTTCAGGGATTCAAGTGAAGGGTTGGGAAATGGTGTAGGCTTTCTCTTTCAAATAACCTATTTGATGCCAATAAGCTTCTGGTGCAAACTCTAAGAGCCTGAAAGCAATGCTTAGAATGCAACAGTCCTTTACTCTTGGGACAAAGAGGATCCTTGGTTGCCTCCAGCCATTAATGAGAAGTTTGGAAATTTTGCTTCTTACACATCTCTCTCCCAAGAGCAAAATTAACTTACACCTCTTTTTCACAGAGATAAAACAGCAAAAAATGTAAAAGATGAGTGATGCTGGGCTAGGGGAATAAGAAAAGGAAATGTTAAAAAATGATATCTTATTCCCAAAGAAACAATATGGGCTCAGCCAAGCAAAAAAATGTGCAAATACTACTCTTAATTCACTCCAGACAATTTACCATTTATAATATTTTATTTAGAGTTCATGGAATAACCAACTCAGCTGTAAACTGCTGCTATTTCTCTTGTGTAGTTGCTTATTGGAGGAGAAGAATGGAAAGGTGGGCAGGGGGTTGTAGAAATCTATTTTAAAATAATCTGGCACCCTAGAAGTTAACACTGAGGTGCTTCTGATAACAGTTACTTCTCATTTATGTATTTCATTCTTTTTAAAGGTGAAATGTATGATACTCAAATCTCAGAATTTCCTTTTATTTTTGCTTTTTCATCATACTGCTTAAATATTAATTTATTTATGCAGTATAGAGAAATCTATACACACATGTATGTGTTGGAATAGGAGATCTGAGGGTAATTTACTAAAATGATGAAGTGACAGTTTCTTTAAGTCTTATTGACTTTCAGGGGAACTATATTTAAAGCTGGTCTTTTCAAGGAAATTGATGGCCAAAGTTTTCTGTGAGTTAATGAAAACAGTGCACATTAGTGTTAACAAATGTATGGCCAGTTATTCAGAAATAAGTTACCTTAAGCTGTGGCTTTGCAAAACACCAGCAAAAATGTAGTTGAACATTTTTTCTGAATTTGGCAAATAGCTGTGATGCAAATAAACAGAAAAAATGAGGCAGTCAGTAAATAAATGATCAAGTGAGAAATTTTCATTTCAGAAATTTTCATGAAATATTTTGATTTCTTAATTTGAACCTTTTCAGTCAAAAATCTTTTCAAGTCTACCTGAAAGGAAATTTCTTGATTTTTTTTTTTTTTTTAGCCTGAAGAGAAACAAAAAGCTTTTGTATTTCCTTGATTATATTTTTTAATTTGGTAGACTGAAATATCTGTCATTGACACTTATCCCATTAATTTTGCTGTGATTTCATTTTTTAAATCCCTTATCTTTTTCACAGTAGTTACACATCCTACATGAAAACTATAGTCAGTGCAACAACAGTTATTCCAAGTAATTATGCAAGTCTTTTTTCTCATGAAAAATGGCCCCATAGACATGAAAATTAAGTGTGGGCCCTTAACTTTCATTTTGTACTTCTTAAAGTCTTTCAATTGATTTGGAGGTAAAACTAACTGAAACAGATCTCCTAAATCCTAACTACAATACCAAATTTCTTCCCATAAGCAAATCACTTGATTGCCCCTCTGACTCTTAACTGAGAGGATATAATGTGTGGCCTGGTAAGCTAATAACAAGCTGAGAATATATTTATTTTTATTCTTAATTATTGCTTTACTGTATTTGAAGGTGAAAGTTACACTACTAAATCATTTTGGTGTCTGGGCATAGTGGTAAAACCATTACAAAAAACAATCCAATATTTTTTTGTAGATAATAGTTAATAAAAGAAGAAAAAAAAAAGTCTTCAGGAAAAGCTATAGGTTCCAATCATACTTCTAATGGAATTACTCGAGTGAGATCTGTGATGTTCTGATTATGTCAGTGAGCTTTCTCTACAATAAGTGTTTTCATTCTTCCCTTGAGATCTGAACTCTCAAAAAGGATGTATCATTAAGAGAATTCCCAAAGGCTAATTGCTAAGAATTTCAGGCTTCTTACAAAACATTTTTCTGTCTTATGTTTTGATTTCTGTATAGTTCCAATGTATTCCAGTTGTCACAGAGATTGACATGTGAGTTACGCACCTCTTGCTCCATACCTACGTAATGGAAGGTTTTATCCCTAATAATTTAGGCTCAATTTTTTTCTTTCTTTATGACTACATCTGGAAGAAATTATGCATGGATGTCATCAGCAGCCAACCTGCTGTGTGGAGATGGTCATCTATCAGAAGAGGGCTTTTACTCTCACTAGCTTCAAGCTACACATATCTGTTGTTCAAATCTTCCTTAAAAAATTGGAGGCCTCTATTACTGAGTAATTCTTCCCTGCATGTATTATCTTATGGTTGGAATACGTGGTAAAAGCTTTTTTTGTTGGGGAAGCTTTTTGTAGTGAGTTCCTGGTTTTATCCATTAGAGGCAGGGACATTGATGTGTATTTTAAAGCAAAGTATGAGAGAATCTCATCCAAAATACCATTCTAAGTCTTCTTTCAGTAGACTTTTTCCAATACTTTGACTTCTTGCACCCACTGAAAAAGACACAAAGTAGTATTAAACACTCTAACACCTGGCTTTCACAGCTGATCCCATGGACTATGTTATCTAATAAAAATTATATTGGAATGGGTCTTACGGAGGTTATCTTGTCCATTGCATTTTTTTAATTAAAGGATAACTCTGTTGCCATTATTCCTTGAGCATTACTTTAACCTCCTTTGCAATGAGAAGTGTTTTATGATGTACACTACTATCCCAGTGCTTCAATATCCATTAGAAAGCTTCACCTGTTATCCAACAAGAAACTATTTTTACTAGTTTCACTGTATTCCTTCTTTTACTGTTCACATGAATGTGGGAAAAAAAACGTTTTTTTCTGTCTTCAAAAGGAAATTTATGTGTTTTGAAATTTATACCAAATTTTCCCTTGAGCTACTCTTCTTCAATCTAAACAATCCCTATTCTGAAAGTCAAAAAGCTGTCTAAATATCTCATCATTCTTCTAATTCACTGAACTTTCTCATTTAGTCTGTGTCTGCCTTGAAATACAGTACTCAGACCAGGACAAAGTTTACAGTGGAGACCCTGTCAAGGTTGTCAAGGACATACTCATGCATCTTAAAAGGTATGTTCCTATTGATATATCCCAGTTTGACATTTGCCTTTCTTAAAATGTGAAATTTTCAGGCATGCTTGATTTGTGATTAGTTATAAATCCTTGTGCTAAAAACAAACAAACAAACAAACAGAAAAAACTAACTAGTTTTCTATATTTTGTATTTATACAGAATGTTGCTCTTTTTCATCAGTACCATTCTGACTTCTTAGCTTTTCCTAAGAACTATTACAGTCTTTTTTTATGCAATAGAATTACATTTAGAGACCCATATACTGGGCTACCTTTGGATAAAATTTCTACTTCCCTTGACAAGTGCAATTGCAACGTGGGGAGTCCACGTGGTTATGTTAAACCATCACAAGCAAGAAGAGCATCACTGTCTCCTCGCTGCTCTAACTGCTCCCTTTGATACATGTATTGTGAGGAGCTCAGCTTGATGGCACATCATTCTCTGCTTTCAAACATGTTTTCAAAGGCCTGTTTTCACTGTAGCATCCTGGAAGAGACATGCTTCAGAGTTTTTGCAAAGAATTGTTGCAAGTATGGTCACTGTGAGAAAAGTCAGACTATTGCCTAATGTTAGTCATGTTAAAAGGGAATGCTGGATGAGCAAGGCTGCTGCTGAGCTTGTCCCTGCTCTCTTCATCTTTGATCTGATTCAGATGCATCAACTAAACCTTGCTGGTAATCTGGAAAGTAGTGAACATAGTTCACTATGCTTTACAGAGCAGTAAACAGGGAATGACAGAGCCTGCCTCTGTTGCACTTCGTATCTGCTTTAACAGTGATATGTAGCTTTGGAGAAGCAGTTCCAGTATTGAAAACATTTAATTTCCCCACTGTTCTTCCTTCAGTTTCAACTCTGCATCACAGGGGTGAAAAGCTGTTCCTGATAATACCAAGTAGAGAAATGGAAAATAAAACTGGACAGATTTGGGGTTTAGCATCATTTTAAAAACTACAATGCATTCTGAACTAGTGAAAACGTTGAAGAAAATATTAAGTTCAGTTAATTTTTTTGTTTGTTTGCTTCAATTCTGAACATTGTAGAAGTTTTAAAGTTAAAAGAAAATCTTAGGATGTAAAAGCTTTCAAGTATGTGGAACTGCAACAATGCAAAAAATATTAACGTTCCCAAATCGTCTTTCATCTTCCTCACTCAAAATGCCCATCACAAAACTTTGCTTGTGTCTTGTAAAGTGAGAGTGTACAAAGAGTTAAACACAGTAAGAAGCAGAAATCTTTAGCAAATGGAAAAAGATGGGTCGACTTTTACTCCCCAAATAAGAGGATTGTTGAGTCCTTTGGGAAAATGACTAATGTAGAAGGAGCAAAAGACTCTCTTTCCTGGAATAACAAAAATACACATATATTTTAATCTCTGTTCTGGCTTTCATAATGCAAGTACATGCTTTTGACTCCGTGGTGCTGTCAGCAAAAATTAATTTTAAAAGTAGCACACATGAACGACTTCAGCCTTTGCCTTAATTTAGTTTTTCACTAAGAGCTGAGATAAGACGTAGCCGTGCTGAAAGAAGGATGGACGGCTGTACACTATATTGTAGGAGACGACAGTGCTAAATTAATCATGTTCTATCTGGAATTTGCAATTCTTTCAGAGATGCTCAAGACAATATAAAAAATTTAGTGGTAACAGTGAAAGTAGGCAGGAGGTTGTGAGGCAGAAAGCTTCAGAGGGCACTTTAAATGTGAAAGATGCATTACAGTTTCTCACACATGAACAAGATAGCATGCCTTACTAAAAATATAATAAATAAGGAGTGTATTCTGCCAGATGCAGCTGTGAAGGGAGCGCTCACCCAGTCAGATGTACTGAGCATGATTGACACCCCCTTAGCTTTGCTGTGATATGACTAAATATGAAAATGAACAGCCTCAGAACAATGTTTGCGTTAAGAACAACATGTCATTCTGTTACTTTGAGAAGCCCAGCAAATATGCCAGAAGTTTTTCTTCATACTAGAGGAACCAGTCTGTTCCTCAGATGTAATTTCACTTTTCATTGGTTTTCCTGCTTTTCCTGTTTTCTTTCTTCTTTCTCTCTCTTTTTTTTTTTTTAATTATTATTTTTATCTTTACCACATTGTCCCATTGCTTACTCCTGCTACAAACACCAGTTGCAGAAGGTGAATGAAGGGTGACAGAAGTTATCCCATTAGTAGCTTACTGCTGATAGCCTGCTCTAATTTGAATAAATCCGGCTGCTGCAGGAGCAGGCAGACAGATGTGCAGGCCTTGTATTCTCAGGTACCACTGCCATCCCTGCAAAGGCTTTCAGCACACATGGGCTTTGCAGTCTTGCAAGACTCAATACTACAAAGGGGCCCTCCTCTTCCAGAAAGTGAAAAGTAAAAGAAACACTCCCCTTTAGGTTTTGCAATAAATAAATAGTGAGCTTTCTTCTCCTTGCAAACTTACCTGCCAGTGTCAGTGGATTACAACCAGGTGTTAAGAGTTGCTCTGAGGGATATCACAGTACTCAGAGGCTCTTAAGGGGACCCTCAGCTCTGGTGAGGCTGCACCTGGAATACTGTGTTCAGTTTTGGGCCCCTCACTAAAAGAAGGATATTGAGGTGCTGGAGTGTGTCCAGAGAAGGGCTGCGAAGCCAGTGAAGGGTCTAGAGAACAAGTCTTGTGAGGGAAGTGGGATTGTTTAGCTTGGAGAAAAGGAGGCTCAGGGGAGACTTAATCACTCTACAATTACCTCAAAGGAGTTTGTAGTGGGGTGGGGGTCTGTCCCTGCTCAGAACCACCAAGTGATAAGACAAGAGGAAATGGCCTCCAGATGTGCCAGGGGAAGTTTAGGTTGGACATCAGGAAAAAATTATTCACTGAAAGGGTTGTGAAGTATTGGAACAAGCTGCTCAGGGAAGTAGTTGAGTCACCATCCCTGGAGGTATTCAGAAGATGTGTAGATGTGGTGCTTAAATGACATGGTTTAGGGGTAGATTTGGCAGTGCTAGGTTAATGGTTGGACTTGATGATCTTAGACACCTTTTACAACCTAAATGATTCCATGATTCAAAGCCTCCCCCTTTCTAAGGGAAGAAAAGATTGTTGGTGCCTTGATCTAGTGAACAAAAGTCCTTTCCCATCTGACTGAACTAATGATGTTTTTGTCTTAGAGCCTCTGCTGAGGATCAGTGTGGGCTTTTGACAGTAGCAAGGGACCTTTCACCATACCAGTATCTTTGCATTTGGGGATGCAGAAAAATGGGGAAGATACCAACCTTTCATAGTGTTATTACAGATTGTCCCAGCCTAGAAAATTCATGAAATAGAAAAGATGGTGGTAGTTTAAGAAAATTTTACTGCATTTTTTGACTTTGTTTTAAATGTCCTTCACACTATTATTTAATTTTCAAGTCTTTAAAAGACGTTTAGATGTAGAGCTTAGGGATATGGTTTAGTGGGGACTGTTAGTGTTAGGTCAGAGGTTGGACTCGATGATCTTGAGGTCTCTTCCAACCTAGAAATTCTGTGATTCTGTGTGATTCATACTATTGTTACAATTATGTTTATAACAGGTTTGTGTGCCAAGGTTTTGGTAGTGGGGTGGCTTCAGGGGTGGCCTCTGTGAGCAGAGCCCAGCAGCTGCCCCATGTCAGATCAGAGCCAGCTCTAACTGACTCCAAAAGGGACCCACTGCTGTCCAGAGACAAGTCAGGGAGTGACATTGCTTGGGTCTCTGGGGAGAGGTGTCTTCAGTCAAGGTTGAAAACTATTTAAGCCTTCAAAATTTGGGTTGGGACAGGAAAAACATTTATTTTTGGTGATGATTTTATGTTAGAGTGATACAGTAATTCTACTTCTGTATTGTACTGTGTTTCTATTATAGACAGGCTGGATGAGGAAAGACAGTCAACATTGGCCAGAGCTTTATCCAGAATGTGGAAAAGATTTCACTCAGAGCTGATGCATTCAAATCTGAAACATTCTGAAAATCTTGTTGCCTTTGGATCCCAAACACATTAAATAAATTAAATTAATTCAGCTGGTTCTGCAGTATTCTCACCCATTTGGAGAGCCTGTTCAGTGGTTCCAGTCACAGGGATATCCAAACATATGTTTCTAGTGGGACCTTCAAACTTTGTGTTGTGTTTCCTTGAGTGTTTAAATGACCATGATTTATCACTTCTGCCTAATAAGGAAAGAAATGACACTGATGGAGATTGTGTCATACTTCTATAAAAAATGGTCATAGAGAAATCACCACAAGACTGCCTCCCAGTCTGCTTTTTTGGTGAGGTACCTGCTGTTCTGCAGGTACAATGCAGAGGAACCAGTGCCCTTAAAGCACCTTCTCCTCTTCACATCCCTTCCAATTTTTCCCTGCAAAACTTCTGTCATTACATGCCCAGTGCTTTAGCTTTTTTGGAGGCCAGCAGGGTGCCCCAGGAATCAATAGTGGGTCAAGTGTTGTTTCACATCTCCATTAGTGATCTGGATGATGCAGTAAAGTGCACTTTTCTCTCTCTCTCTCTTTTTTTTTTTTTTTTTTTTTTTTTTTTAATTTGAATAGATTAATAACCAGTGAAAGGGGTAATATGCCCAAGGGTATACCTTGTGGAAAACTTCTCCAGTTGAATGAATAAAGCATAAGAGGGGTGCAGCAGCAAATAATTGAACTAGAAAAGAAATGAACTAGAGAGGTGTGAAAGTTAGTCTTGCTCTTGTTCTGTATACACATATATAAAATTGAACAATATAAAGTAATAGGCTGAATGCATGCAATGCAAAACTGCTTAAGGGCAGTTATTTATTTATTTATTTATTTATTTAGAAATAAATGCCATTGTTTGGCATATTTGTGAGAACCTACTCGTCCTAGAGTATCATAAGGCCTAACAAAGACTTTAATCTTAAGAGAGAGAATTCAAGGTCCTGAATTTGTAAGTTGGCTTCACATGTAAATATCATATACTGTTGGCATGAAAGTTTTTATGACAATGTTAGATAAAATATGTTAGTGCATCTGACCCTTTCTATTATAGTTGTTCAGAACACTTTCCAGTAGTTTAATTTTTAGGCAGATACTATTCATGACCGATTTTCACCTGAAGAGTAAACATGTTTGTTTTGGAGATGTGAAGCAAAAGTGGAATAGCCTTGCTGACACACAGATATGTTCCAGCTTACTTCACCTGGGAATGGAGTTTAGCTGAGAACAATATTCAGCTGCAGTTGTTTGTAGAACTCATCAAAGGATGCCTCGCTCTTGTGATGGTGATAGTAATCCCATCTCGTGTCAGTTCCCATTGGCAGTGCAAACTTTCACTTACCGCAAGTGGCCTAGGTGATAGTAATTGTGTTTCTTAATTAGGAAATATTATATATGCAGACATATAATTTGGGCTGGAACTCTGTTCACGGCCACTGCATTTGCGCTACTGCCCCTCATATCCCCTTCTGTATGAGTGAACTCTCTAGTCTTGAGTTGGCACTGATTTGAGGTATGGGGGGAGCAGAGGGTCTTTGTGGTGACAGGAATAAAATTTTAGATTAAATTAAGCTTCCTTCCATTAAATAAAAGTACAATAATTCAATTTTATGCTACATAAAAACAACTAAAAAAAAAAAAAAAGAACACCACAAAGCTGATTTTAGGAGCTTAGGATCAAACAAGGACATGAAAAAGGTAGATTCACAGAGAAAGATTCTTTGTCCTTTTTTTTTGTGGTAACCTATTGATTAGGGCATGCATCCAGAGTGTGAGTGATCTGGACATCAGCTCCTTCTTGCATTAATATTTAATAGTTATACAAAAGGAAACAGCATCTTATGAGAAACTAAGAACCTGGTACCATTGCACCATCAAGACAGTCCCCAGGGAAATGGGAGACTGATAGTCAGATATCATCACACAGAAGAGTGAGTTGAATCTAGGGCTCCTATATCCTGGTATGTCCTAAATGTCAGTAAAGGAGGCACATAATTTCTGCCAATATATCCTACAAATGTTCATCAGCTCTCCTCTACTCTTCACGCTTGCTTACTGCGAGGTAAACAGGTCAGAAGAGTGCTTGAAGACTGAGACTTACATGCCTAAAAGTAATTAATGAAAAATAATACACAAAGCCTTATAACATTGCCTTTGCCCTTGTCAGCACTGTTAAGCAGAGGTTTCAGAGGTATGAAGACGTATTATAACAAAAATAACACAATTGTGATTTAAATTAATATAATATGTGTCATGAGAAATGAAATCAGGAAATGCCAGTTGAAAAACTCTTATCTAAATTTGTTAAATAACTTTTTTTTTTTTTTTAATTTACTGTTGTTTTAAGAAGCTAGAGAGGTCCTGTGCAAAATAACTAAAGGTAGTATGAATCTAGAATTTGGGTACCATTAATTCAGGGAATTATGACCACTCATCTTTCATATGTATAGTTGTATGTTTTTCATGCCATTTATTTAAATGTTCTCAGATATGTTTATTTTCCTTTTGTTGTTAAGCTTATAACAAATAGCATATACTTCTAGTTAGAATGTCTTTCTTTTTTATGCAGTATATCCCATTCTATATTATCAGGTAGGATTGTTAGAGAAAAATTAATGTACTTATTTTTACCCTTGCATGAAGGTAGATTAGATCAATCTGTCTGGGGATACCCATATTAATCCTTTTCCTCCATTTCCTCAGAGTACATTGGACCCCTTTGCCAGCTTCCGACATAGTGGAGAGAGTTTTCAACAAGTAGGAGTGCTCTGCTCAGTGCCTAACTCAGAATTTGAGACAGGATGAACCTATCCTTTACTTAATTTTAAGGAACACGGAAAAGCAGTCTTCTGAAGTTAGTTGTTTCCACTCCATTGGAAGAGTTAGGTCCATTGATTCCTCAGAGGCAAGGAATCTCTCAAGGTCTTAAGAAACGGGAGATACTATTCAAATTTAGACAAATATAAAATTATATCCTTTGGGATCCTTTGAAAGCACCTCCATCCCTCCATTGACTTTACTGGGAAATTGTCTACTGTTGTAGGAATGTCATTCACATTGAGATGTAAGGTGAAGTGTCTGTATTAAACAAATTGTTTTCAATACTGTGTTTCAACAAATTACACAGGTAGAGCCTGGGATTCGTATACACACAAGCTCACCCCATAATAAATTTTGGTTTGTGTGCTGATAGACGGAGTCAAAGCAGTCTAAGTTTTTCTACCAAAATACTCTTTTGGAGCAGACTATAGACATGAATGGAGATGGTATGAAAAAAAAACAAAACAAAACAAACAAACAAACAAACAAACAAAAAAACACTTTACGTCAAGCATTCATCAAAATTACTTGCTACAAGTACCAAAACAGACTATGGAAAATTTTTTAAGAAACCCACCATGTAAATTCACTTTTTATGTATATTTCTGAGGTTAAAGGTTAGATACATAAAACAAAATATGTGTTCCATATATTTTCATTGTAGGATTGACCTGCAGTCCTTTATGGGACATTACAATAAGATATTCACTCCCCTATCTCTTCGAGTAGTAGGCATTCAAAAGACATTACAGAAAGCTCAGACAAAACAACATAAACATAATTCTTTAGGAAGTGCTTCTTTACCTGCAGCAAACCAATGCACACGGAGAAGTTTCTGATATTTGTATTCTGCTTTTTTTCCTAACATGGGTCAAATGGAAGTGAACTGGAAGGTATTCCAAAAACTGGGAATATGGAGGACAGGAGGTTACTTTTACACAAATATATACTTTATTTTGAACACAAGCTCAGAGGAGTGAACACCTCTCTTATTCTGATTGAGCTCCTAATTTATGAACTTAGAAATTTGAATCTTACAAGTACTTGTGTTCATGCCTGCTTAATTTTAAGCACAAGCAGTAGAGCCAAAATCTGACTACTGACACACCTGGAGTTCAGATTGCAGAACGTCTTTGTAGAGCTAGGCATTCTTGCTCACTGTGCCTTTTTAAGTGAGCCAGTATATAACGCTTGTGTCAAGGGGAGGACGTGGGGCACTGGCAGTAGCAAAGGCTGCAAGTAATAAAAAGCGCTTTTCTAATTGGCTGCAATAATGTTTAAATTTTCTAATAAATAACATTCACGCACAACACAAATAAGCCCTGGGTGGAATGTTCCAATAGAGATATTTATTTGATACACTGAGCGGATTACATTTAGAGGGTTATACTGCACAGCAGGGAAATCACTCTATGCGGAGTGACAGGGCAATGGCCTTATAGCCATCCAGTCCCTTTTATAGCAAAGCACTTAGGCGTGTGAGTATTGATTTCAGTGGAGCAGCTTGAGCTTAGTATTATGGATGTGTATTGCTGAACTGGGTCACGGAGCAGTGCAGAAACTAAGCAACCTTTAGGAAAATATTTATGGGATCCAGGTGGGGTGTGATAAGCCCAAGTTCAAGCAAAAGAGGAACACTGATTGTTTGTTTCCTTGTTCTTAGTATTATTCCCATATATTATAGGTAAAACTGTCAGAAAGATTATATTTTAAATGTGCTAGTAGGAACTGCATTCTCCAGAAGCACAAATGTACTCTGTCACGAGAAACATATTCACGACAATTAATTCATTTTTTAATTAAGAGATTTCATACTATTTGGTACCTTAAGCCATGCAGCTGCTAGTGTTTACTGCATCTCTCTGTGTATGTGTGTTTGGCCCTTACTTCTGTCAAAATGTTCTCCTCTGAGTATTTCTTTTTTCTCCTGTTCTGTGTAGAGATGCATGAGGGAACAAGATGAAACCTGACTAATATTGTTTGGTAATATGGTTGTTTGCAGTTTATTTGTTCTCTGGTGGATTTTATTATAGCTGCTGAATTTTTACTCATTAGTTTAATGGTGGTTATTTTGCAGATTTCTTTTATCCTGTATTTTTTTTATTGAATCCTTATTCACAATACCACAGTGATTTGAATGTGCTCTTCATGATGCAAAATTTAATTAGATACTAACTAAGTAAGTGGCCCATTAAAATATTATTCAGATTGTTCAGGGAAATGTTTTGGTAAACATTTTCTTTGGAAGTTGACTTTTTGGTAAGGGAAATGGAAAAAGATAAATGAATGTTACTGTTTATTTTGTCTCTCAGCATGCAAAGGGTGAGGCAGATCTCAATTACATCTCCATTTGCAGTGGAGGAAAGGACCTTGCCATTAGAGGAATCATAACATCCATTTATTATGGAGCTCAGGTCTAGACTGGCTATACTCTAGTCCATCAAAAAGTATTTTAGGGGAAAGATGCTCATAATGTAGCAGGGAGCTCCACTGCTTGAACGATGATGATGATGATGCACTGCAGTTGCTGAAGCCACATAATACACATTGCTGGAAAACATCCTCAGAAAGATTCGAGCTGGAAATAAAGATATACATTGTGTATATTTAAGTATGGCTCCATTCACTAACAAGAGAGGCTTTAATTATACATGGGTTTTCACAAACAAGTTAGTTCAGAGAGTGTTCAATTCACAAAGGTCTCTTTCTCTATACTCTGGGCTCCCAGTTCTAAGCAGTTTTGCAGCTATTGAAACAGCTGCACGATTTTTGATTTGGTCATGGATACTTTTAATGTGCACATAAAATGAAGAGGAGAGGGAGGGAACATCTCTCTGCCAGCTCCACACAGAAGAGTGAGCCAGCTTAGTGTCTGAAGAATATTGAATGGGTCTGTACTGACCTCATGGAGCTGAAAATCAGACCTCCCTAAATCACACGCACAGCTTTGATGACGAGCAGTTAGCCAAGTGGCAGCATATCCTTTGGTGGTGAGAGGGAGGGAGGGAGACTTGTTAAGTAGAGGGGTGAATAGGAAGAGAAAAGGTCAACTGTTAGAAGGATATGTGAACAGTATGCGAAGCAAAGGGACTAGAAGAAATGTCAGAAATAAGAAGGAAGAAAATTTCTTTCCCAAGACAGTGTAATGAAACCTTTAAGCCAGAGATCTGTGGTCAGAGGCTGTTCCCTCATCCCCCAGATAAACATTTTGCTTTATTACCAGAAGGCTTCTTTCTGCATTCAGGAATGCTCTGGTGCGAAGCATCAGCTGCTCTCTGCTGAGGTGTGGACATGGGGAAATATCATCAACATTTTGGTCATGGTGATCATGCAGACACAGAGTGTGGAAGCATTTATACCTAGGAAGCATGTCTAAACCAATGCTATGGATAATGAGAAAGTTAAATTAGGAGGCACAGCTCCAAAGTGGAAGACCACCAGCAGGAACTGCTATTCTTTGATGCTACTGTTCAGCAGATCAGTAATCCCACTGTGGGAAGAGGTCATCTGGGACTTGTACTGCTATGAAAAACAAGGTCTTAGGGGGATATAGCAGATGTGAGCCTTTTAGCATGGCTAGTGTTTTGCCTTTTTTTTTTTTCTCTTTTTTTTTTTTTTTTTTTCCTGAAGAAAATAAGGAAATTGCTAAAGAACATCTTACTGGACCAAAAAGTAAGCCAGATCCAAGCAGGGTGCAAAATGACCTGGGTGAGAAAGATAGCCATGTCCAGAAAAGATGAAACAGTCTTAAGATACTTTATAGCCAAGACTTTATACAAACCACTAACCTTCAGGTTTTCTGGCAGTTCCAAAACCAGGAAAATTTTCCATCAGTGGACTAGGCGATACCTCATTTGTTATGAATTTAAATCTTCAGGCTCACCTCTCATGTGAATTGTCTGTAGTGTTAGCATTTGCATTTGCATTGCAGCCTTTCTCCTCTGGGACAGGAGTAGGAACTCCTAGCTATATCTATAAACACTTAATTCAACACAATTTGAAAAAATTAGCACCTTGTCAAACATGGTTAAAATTGGATAATGTGTTTAAAATTATTGTGGTGAGAATGAGAAATACATATGCTTACAAGTGTAAAAACATACACATACACAGATGATCACAGAACACCATCATGTGAGATACATATCCTTGGGAAAACAGGTAAATGATAACATTTCAGGCTGAAAAAAAAAAAAACTTGTGTTTGTCATGTGCTATTCTGAAAGTTTGAGAGTTTGAGTTTCAACAGTGTCAATAAGATTTTAATAAATCAGAAAATTTGTAAATTGACTGCTTCTTTTCAGGCTCTTTCCTTCAAAGCATTTGCAAGACTATCTTGGTATTGCCAGCTCTGGGGTTCTCAGATCCTTTCAAAGCTTCAGTGGAAAATGACATCTAAATCTGAAAAAATTGCCTCTCTGAAAAACATTTAAAAAATAATAAAAAAGCAAACCCAAAATAACACCTATAAATTGAGCTTTTTTAGACACTTTTTCCACTCTCCTACACCTTGTTGTAGCAGTTGGAGTCTCTGGGGAATCAGGATGCCTTCCTGCCTTGGAGATTGCATGCAAGGGTGTGCTGCAATCTCCCTCCTTCCCTTACACAGATGGAAAAGATAGCATCCTTTCTGGAAACAGGATCTTCTCCATTTCCTTTCTTCACCTTTCCAGAAGTGTATGGATAAAAACATAGCATCTGTGGGAATTTGTGCCTGATCACCATAGGACTCATTGAAAATGTGTTAGAGAGATCCTAGAAACCATTCTTTCTGTGAGAGCCAGATGGGAAAGACAAAAAGGCATTGCAGGAGATGAAGGTGGAAGAAGGTGACTATTAAGCTCCTGTTATCCATCTGAGGCCTGCTCCCTCGCTCCTTCTCTCCCCCATGCAAAGACGTTCAGCCAACAGGCATTTTTAGCTTGCAAACAGAGAGCAGCAGTTTTCTCTTGTGTGTACTGTTTTAGGTTTCAGCAGTGCTTGAGCAGAGTCGCTTTTAAATGTTTATATTTTATTCAGAAAGCTTAATTGGCAGTTTTTCCTATCCTGCTGAAGCTATGGATAGGAAAAGTTAAAAACTGCTAGCAAATTACCACTGGCAAGTAATTTTTAAAGCATGAAGCAGCAAAAATTCTCTTTAGGAAAAAAAAAAAAAAAAAAAAAAAAAAAAAAGCAGTTGAGAACCATGGTGAATGAGTAGTGAAGCTGTATTTTCATGGCACTCTTAACACAGCATTGTCAGAGACAAGGGATTCCTGACCTCATCTCCCTTTCATTCTACACAGTTTAACCACTCTGTTTATGCTTTGAAGACAAATAGAGTTATTTAGTGGTGCTAGAGATGGTCTCTATTGTGATGAGTGTTTTGGGCAGGGCTGCCCCAATATGGGCTTTTATATAAAGCATGTGTGATGCTGTAGATGAAATGTGTGAGATGTCTGCTCGTGTTTCATCAATGATTCAAACTCAGCTGTGGGATCCCAATTCCTTTCTTCTTCTCTCTTCCCCTTTTCCTAAATGCCTTGCAAAATTCCTCCTTGATGACACTGCATCCACTGTGTCTGGTATCTAGTGCTGCAAACGGCTGTTGCTTTGCCACACTTGCCTTTATGCTGAATTATGTAGTAGAAGTGCCTTCTTCTTTGAGCAGTGGATGTTTCTCTTGTGTTTTCACGGTGAAGCTATCTAGGTTATTCCCATTCCTCATGTTGAACTTAACCAAAGAGGTTTCAAGAAAGGGTTTCAAGAAAGGATCAAATGAGAAACTGGGGAGAATTCAAGGACGTTTCAGTCAGAACTGGGCCCTTTCATTGAGTGACTTGGTCAGGTGCTTATCTGCAAAAAAACACAGAATTTATTGTATGCCTCTCAGCTTCTACCTGTCCCTACATAGTTTACCATTAAAATGGTGGTTGTGTGCCAAAGCTGTATGTTTTCAAGAGATGTTGGAGAGGTGGTTTCTCATGCAGTTTAGCAAAAGTCTCCTTCAGAAGCAACTGCCACAGAAATTAGATAGGTCTCAGTTGAGTCTACCTTGCTCAGCTACCTGAGTAACTTGGGATCCTCTCATAAAATATACTCCTATTTAAGTCAATATATGCAATTGTTACTTCTATATTTTAGGTACTATATATATACACTATAACATATACTGAGATGAGTGGTAAGGGGATGGTTGGACCAGATGATCTTGGGGGTTCTTTCCAACCTTGATTCTATGATACCAAAAAAGTAATTTCAATGCTTGAACTCTTTTGATGCTTTCTGTTAACTCCCCTTCTAGAATTTCTTGTGAGAGATCAAGCTACTGCAGGAACACTAAAACCAAGGGGTTGATTTGGATACTAATCCAAAATGCAGGTCTTCGTGTTAAAACTCTTCTGAGTTATAGGGAAAGTCTTAAAGAGAAAAGAGAAAAGCATGAAACCACTTGCAAAACTGCCATGTGACATAAATATTTTCTTCTAACTACTTTTGATCTCAAAAGGTAGAGACATGGGAAACCTTTTATTAAATAAATAGGTGGGTAGTTTTCGTTGGAGTCAGAGATAAGTATGATGTTGGAATGTAGCCATTTTAGGTTGCAGAAAAGAGATATGGAAATTGTAAGCTCGTAGTAATGGTGCTCTATATACTTTAACATACTGCCACTTAGTGATAGGAATGCAGTATGGCAAGAAAAGCAACACTGCTTCCATGGAGTAGATACCTATTATAAATTACCTGATTTGTTTTCACACTGTTAGGTGTGTTGATGTGGGGGGAGGGAGTTTGTTTTCATTTGTGTTTGGTTTGTTTTTTTTTTCAGAAATGATCTTGTGACAATTTTTTGTTTCCAGTCATCAGAAGTTATAAGGCTGATACTAGTTGAAGTCAATATACCTCTTAGATCAAAGACTTGCGTATTTACACATTCTCTTTATCATTTCAGACATCTCTCTGTCATGCTTTGCCTTCAGCCTGATCCTTTTAAACTTATTTTATATTTAAAGCTGGTCATGGACCTAATGTGTGGAGAGAGGTTATCTGAATCTTGCTGAATACAATGAAAATTACCTTCAGAAACAGGGCAGAAAAATTGAGCTCTTACATTTTGTCTTGATCCTGTTTTGACTCCCAAGCTATATTCTCTGGATTTTATCCTGTGTGAATTTTCCAAGACTGTAAAAATTCCCTTGTAGGAGAGATTGAAACTGATGTAAGATGTCCTGTTTGACATTATTGTCCTGAGCATGAGATACAATGACTCACCTTGGTTTAGTCACAAAAAAAAGTAAGATTCCCTGACTGTATTTTCATTATGAAAATACATGAAAAAATACATATGAAAAAATATATGAATATATGAAAATATATATAAAATATATGAAATATATATAAAATATATATAATATATGAATATATGAAAATACATGAATATATGAAACAATATGAAAATTTAGGACTAACAGGGTCTTCCTGGTCTTTCAATCCAGTGCCATATCACCAAGAGTTACTAGGTAACTTACATTCTCTCTTCCATGAATTTGACAAGCTCCACATGAAAATTGTTCCTTTGGGGGCTTTGCAACCATTCTTCATGTTGGAAAGCTTAATTTTTTTCTGCTGTAATCCACAGAAGAAACTATTTTTTTTTCCCCCAGAAGTTGCCCCAATGCACTTCTAGAAGATGGTCTTAACTTGTTTTGGTCCTTGCTTTGGACTTTTAATTTCCTCTTTAAATGTGTACTTAGATCCAGTCTCATTTTCCCCTATATTATGATAGAAAAATGAAGATGAACACTCTTTACCTTGTCATTTACACAGAACAAGGACAGTTTTGGAAAGAGAAAATGCTGGTGGTATGTGTTATATTTATGTTGGCTCAGTGATGAATACAATGAAATAAGTATCAAATTTTGGGGCAAGTTAATCTATCTCTATAGTTTTAGAAATTATAGTAGTCCAAAGATCTCTCCTTCTGTGATTGCTTCATACCTTTCCATCGTTTACTGCAACAATTGCAAAAGCAAGTGGTAGAATGGGTTTTAACCTATATTTTATGGGTCACAAATGGCCTCTAAAAACACTGCAGTCTTGCAATTTCATCTAGAGATAATTATTCAATAATGCCAGTAGTAAATTATTTGCTGCTCATATACTTCCTAATATTCACTACCTATTCCACCATTTTAAAGAGAAAGTACATTTGCTAGCACTTTGAAGAACTGTACACATAATGAGCAAACCATTACTGCTCCATCATTGACTGCTCAAAACAACCCTACCATTATAAGTGCTTGACTATAATCAGACATACCGCTGTCACTCCAGACCTAGAGTGACCTAGGCATGGAGTTGCCTCGTCATCCTTAACAGATCTCACTAGAATTGCTCTGAGTTCACATGTATGTAAGAGAGGTCAGAACCTGCCCAGAAGCCGGAAGTTTTTTGTTTGGTTAGTTGGTTGTTGTATCCTTAAAATCATTGGAATAGATAAATTTGACAATCACAATGTTCAACTTTTTTGAGAACCCTTTATCTGTGAAGGGAGACGAAAAGAAAGAAAGAAAACCATCATTATCATGAATACATTGTGTCCAGCTATTTCCACCAGGTCTGGTTAAGTGCTGAGGGTGCAAAATTGTACAGGTTTTACAATCTGGCACAGCTGGTAGCAGTATCTCATCTCGCTTCAGGCATCAGTAATGAACAGTGGAATCAGTCCCTCTTCAATCTCCCTTTTTGTCAGCAGTGAAAAACAGGAATGTTGTAAAGCATGCTTCTTCTGAACAGCTTTAAGCCTCTCCATTAGAGTGAAGGTAATCACATTCTGAATGTACCCATATGTGTCCATCAAGCACGCATGAAATTTCTGTTTCAGACAAACCTGTTCTGGTTCACTTTCTTCAGGTAACTCTTACCCAGTATGGTAAGAATTGATATAAAACTTTTCTGTTATAAAGTTGAAGTCAAAGACTGAGAGGCCATAAAATCATTTTAACACAGGCATAAAGGATTTAAACTTCTGTTTTCCAGGATAATATTGAATAAATAAATAGATAGATAGATAGATAGATAGATAGATAGATAGATAGATAAATAAATAAATAATGGGGGCTACCAACTTGCTTTTTTAGAGAACTTAATTCCTGTAGTGATGACTGGCATTAAACCATTTTACTGCAGAATGATCAACCACATCATCACCTATAATTTACATGCAGAGTAGATTGTGCATTTTATTTCTAATTAAATCTACATTCTATTTTCTTGTCCATTCCAGAGATGTCAAAACTACCTTTTCTGTTTTAAATTATAATTAATTCAGGCAACTCAGATTGTTTCCACATTACCACAGACCCAGCTACTGCTTGCAAAAGAGTTGTCCTATAGTCAAGTAAAATTAGATGATAAAACTAATGGTAAATTAAATTAATCCAAAACACATCCTTTACCTCCAATGAACCATGACTGGAAAGAAAAATGCAGACAGCAGTTTCACTACTGATCCACTGTGCTAAAAGTTCTTCATAAAGTTGATAAGTTGGTTCTGCCACGGACAAAATATCTTAGAAGTAATCAACAAAAAAGTGTTAGTGTAGTCTTGACTGTAGCCTTCGGTATGCAGTGAGTGAAGGTGTTCTGCAGAAGATTTTACAATGCCTTAGCATTTTTAGTAATAGCTTCCAAGCCACCTTTGTTTTCTTGTTAAGTCTACCTGGTGATGCTTTGCATGTCTTTGCTTGAGGATCCAGAACCCTTCCAGGGGATAAAAGAATCCTCTAAAAATCCGATTACATTATGTAAATCCTCAAAAGAGAAAACATCAGTTTCAGTTCTGACTACCAGTAAAAACATCTGTCACACTAATAAAACTATAGCTGGTCCTCAAAATGCAGCTTACGGAGCTCCTTTCTACAGAAACCACTAAAAGTAGTTACCTGTTCAGTGTTTTGGGAGTGCACTTTGCATTATTGGAAAACCAAAGAAAAGGGGAGAAAAAATCTAAGGTGAATCTGTAGCAATATCACTTTTTTTTTATATTTTTTTTTTTTGGGGGGGGGGGGGGGGGCGGGGTGAGGCTGGGTTAAATCACCATTTTTCACAAGACTCACTGCCCAAGTGGGTGCCCCTTACTAAAACTGCTGCTGGAGAACCTGTCAGATGGAGGGGACTTGTCAGAGCTGTGCTGGATAGCTCACAAGGCACACTGGCACAGTATCTGTGTTAGCTAATGCCATCAGCTTCTCTTTCATGAGTATTTAAATCATCCCAAATTTTTTAAAAGACTTGTCATTGTTTCTCAAGTAGATAAAAGTCTCGTTGCATTTCAGGCTACTGCGGCTGCCTTCTTCATGAGTTAGGTGATGTTAAACACCACTAAAAATTGATAAAGAATCAGATCACTGCCTAATTTACAAGCTAACAGTCAACTGACACCACATTAAAGGGCTGATCAACCTTCAAAATTATTGCAGTGTGTTTATTTTTTTAGATCATTTTCTGTCTGAAATGTCAAGTGCAGTGATCCATCGGAACTGCAAATGTGGATGAACATACACAAGAATGTCATCCGCTTGGAGAAGAGTTGAAAGTAACACCGCTTGGAGAAGAGTTGAAAGTAACAGCACATGGATTCATTACAGAATTTATACCTGCTCTGCATAAAATTCACGAAGAACAATGTAACCATTCAGACTCTGTGCTGTTACTTAATTGGTTTAACTTCTGAGAAGGATATCCACCTATTAGCTGACACGGCATTCAAGCATTCAGGAAAGACAGGGTCATTGTATCTGCCCCCTCCAAACCCTCCTGATGCAGAAATTCATGAATCTGCGGCTACAGCCCTTTCTCACACATTTCTGATGTAAATCTGATGCTGCACATGGTGCAGCTACACTTTTTAAACGATGAGTCTAAAGTGTCCTTAAGCCACACTCAGACTTCATAAAAGGGTTGAACTTCTGCAGACAGAGGCATCTGTAAATAGGGTATATATACTCACCAGTTCTATGTATGGAGATAGAAAAGTAATGTACTTGGGAATATGCAGCCCAGCTCAAGGGTTCTGTAGAAAGAATCATTTATTGAGAATAGCAATGATGTTACTTGAGAATTTCCTCTGACTTTGTGAGGAATTTCTTGATAGTCTCTGTTACTGGCTTTATTGCAGAGGCTCATACTATAAGTACTAAACAGCTTAGCTGCTTGACCTCAAGTGATTGCTGAACTGTGCTCAAAGCTGGGAGAAAACGGAAATAAAATTGTACTGGAGTATAAAAGTGGAAGAGTGCAGTACTTAAAAGCCCTACCACAGCCAAAACTTTGAGTATGGACAACATCTGGAGAAGGCTGTATTTCACTGTCAGTGCAAACATTGGTTACCAAAAGAAGGAGAAAACAAGGAAGAGGGTGGTTTTATTTCTGAACCTTTTTTTCTTTCCTTTTTTTTTTTTTTTTTTTAATAATTGTATATTAACTTGGGAAAAAATATTAATTATAAACTCATACTTGACATAGCCTGGTGCGTAATGAATTTATATATGTGACTGCATCTAAACTACAACTCTAGGTAGGAATTATTTTCCAGAGTTTAATGTCTTGGTACACTGTAGTTTCATTGAATGAAGTGGTGTAGAAATAATCCATAACGATGTCATCTATTTTATTTCACTAAAAATGGATCCTCTTTATCCCTGGTATCCCATTTAAACAGCGTACTGTTACAGACAATTTAGGGAATTTTAAAATAATATAATACAAAATACAGTTAATGTCTTTCAAGGTAATCTGAAAAACTGCATGATCAGTCACACAGACAACAGGTAGAGAATTCATTTTAATGAACACTTTTTTAAAAATCTTGCAGGCGGGAACAGAATGATGTGTAACAGAATGGCAGATACGAAATTCTGCTTTGGCAGTACTGAAAACATGTATTCACCATCATTAAAACTTGTTATTAAATGTAGTTAATAGACTAGAAATGCAACATTGTTGATGTTATTAGTGCTACATAGAAAGCTTATAATACAGGTCTTATCAGCAAAGCACTTAAAGATCTGCTTAAATCCTTGTGAAATTAATAGGTGTCAAAATCCAGGCACAATGTTAAACATCAGCCTTTGTTGAACATCTATGGACTCAAATGTATGCCTTTTTGAGCGTGGGTATCAATGTGAACATTGTTTGAATTATTTTTTCAAGTCTTGTGATTATAGTACAGAACAACAGATTCAGTGGATGTATAGTTTTAATTCCAATGTGTTATCATCAATAAAATTTTACCAGAAGCAACAGTCTCGAGAGACATGTTTTTGGAGGCATCTCCAAATAAAGTTCTGTAATTAGTAACCATTTTGTCAAGTGTCTAGAATAACTGCTGTATCAACACTAGGCTAAAATGAAACAAAACAAACAACTGCAACAACAACAACATATAAACCCTTTTTCCTATAAATTTAGGGTTTAAAATTATAAATATTTTAAGCTTAAATTTGAGCTGTTGTCATTTGCTATGTTTCTAGTCTACAGTTTTTATACTGTATCAACTGAAGATACTGTACCAGCTGTCACCTCACTATTACACTGTAATAATTTCTGATTTCAATACACATCTATTTGTTGTTGCTTAAGGCTTAATGACTCTCTGAAACATTGCACTGAAAACTTGCATTCAGTACATTGTATAAATTAGCCCTCAAAACCTTCCCTCTTTGTCATATTTAATGGATGTATTCTCTCTTTCAAGGTTGACCCATGCAGCCCCACACCAAGTCTGTCTCTTTTCTCTTACTTCTTATACCCTCAATTTTTACATTTTTTGTTGAGTTACTGTAGTGTCCAATCCATTCATGGCTAGTTCTCTACTGATTTTGTAAAATGCTAATATTTTAATCACAATATCGCTGATGTACATCTTAATGCCATGCAGAAACCCAGCTGTCATCACAGTTCAGAAGAACCCATGGTGAATTTCTGCTTTCAGTCAGATGAGCAACCCCACTCTTATACAATAAAATACGTTTTCCATAAATTTACAAGAATATCTGAAATTAACTTTTCTATTATACTTTCATTCTTTATTACTCATGTTTCGCCTCAGCTATTTTGCAGACGAAATCTCAGGCTAAATGGCCTACAGCGATCTAAGCTCAGCTTGTTGGTTTATTGTCATAATATTTTCCCTGCAGTTGTTCTTACATAGAATCTTTCTATAGAAAGATCCTATATATATATCTTATATCTTAAAGATCTTATGTTCTTATGTAGAATCTTTCACGTCAAAACAAAGCAACAAGTATTAATCATCAAAACCAAACCAAATCAAACCAGAAAAAAAAAAAAAGACACGAATGAACATTGTTTCTGTCCACATTTTCGTGTACATTTTCTCACTGTGAATAAAGAATTTTAAACAACTGAACAGAGATTTTTCCTGTTTTGCATTCAGACAATTCAACACTATTGAAATAAATCCATAGATGTGTAAGACCATGCAGGGAATGGCATTAGTCATTGCTTTAAATATATTTCTTATCTAGGTATGTGAGAAAAACAAAGTACTCACATGTACTGACATGTACAGACACATGGATGATTTTTGCTTTCAATTCTCTCAAATCAAGGAGGGATTAATTTCAAAAGAATCAGACTACTGAGAATTTAAATGCTTAAGAGTTATTGCCAGTTTTCCAGTATGCATAAATGCAGTTGTTTCTGATAGATCCCCTAAACTCTGAGAAATTATGGATACTGACCACTCAATAGAGGAAATTTAGGCATTTAATTTTGTTCATAAGGAAATATGGTAGTAGTAATAAGTTCGGAATGAGTTGTCACACAGTTGTCAATGGACTGCTGATTCAGACTTGCAGAACACTTTTTAAACTTCCATTGTTTTCAGCTTGTTGAAGTCTTTCCTCCTTTTTTTTTTTTTTTTTTTTACTTTTTCCTAACACAGAAGAAACAAACCCCAAAAACTTAAAGAGAAAAGAAAGTAAGAAACACTGCATTTATCATTTAATTTATAAAAAATTAAGTATAGTAGTGTGTTCTGCTCTGCTAATGTAACTTTATTCTTTGTCAGCCATGTTCCAAATTTTGTTCAGTTGGCCCAGGAATCACCAGGTTCTTTCTGAAAAGCCTTTTCTTGCCATGCTGCCTGCCCTGACAAAATTTGCTTCCTTCTTGAAATTCTGAAACATGTCAGAAATGGTGGAGATAAAACACAATGATTTTGAACCAGGTGATACACTCTTTCTGGAAACAGAGGAGAAACACACACTGAAGCTTTCTTGTAGTTCAAAGTCAATCATCCATGTGACATGGTTCTATTGGAAATTAGGCTTCATTAGTTCTGGTGCTCATGGTACTACTTGTTTTTAATTAAATTACTAAATGAGGGATTACGTGCAGAGACTACACTGATACTGTAATTGCTTCCAGTGATGAAATTCAAATTTCAAGCCATGAGCTTTTGTAATACAAATGGATCCTTTATTTAGCCAGATGTAGAGCTGCAGTCAGTTAAAAATAAGGTAATAGTTTTATTCACAAAAAAAGGACTGCTTTGACATTAACATGATTGTTCTGTGACTTTCCAAACAAACATACATTTAAACATGCACTCATACCAATGCATGAGTTGTATAGAAATTAGAGCTAAACTTGACTAATACCAATGGCAGTTAGCTCTCTTCAGTTATAATCTGAGTTTATGAGTATACATCTGAGTTTATAAGTATACATTTTAACAGAGTCAGAGTTTTCGATGGTGGTAGGTATAAGCCACATGAGCACAAGTATTCTTACCTCTATCATAACAATGGCTATAGAATTTCAGTTCTACACTACCGCATCTTGTGCAGTAACTTAATTACAGCTCAGCATTTACCAGAGAGTTGCAGGAAGAAGATGCATCTTGCCCATTTAGGTCCTCAACGTGAAACACATGGAAAGGCAGGTTATTCCAAAACTCCAGGCTCAGAAGCAGAAAATGCTTGTGTGCAAGAGTGGGACACGGATATGTTGGAGTGTCATTTTTCTTACTCCTTTACTAATGCCTTTCTTTCTGCCACATCTATATCCATATTTCATTTGGAAAAAATATCTGCCAACTTCCTTGGAATGTAAGAACATAAGAACTGCTTTCTTGAAGCTTGTAAAGTTCATTCAAGTTCAAAGGCATCTTCTGCCAAACAGGAAAGAAATAACACTGTCACCTATACTGCCTGTTTCTTTACAACATGCCAACAGCATTGCTCTGGCACTGCACATGGAAGGAAGGAGGGCTGTTGAAACAAACTGTGTATAACACATGCAGATCCCACTTACTGTAGTATTTGCATTAACCTCTGCTCATTTTCCTTGTATGTCAGTATCTTGATTCAGGTATAAGGCGTTTTTTATTATATAATACATTTTATTATTATTCTACCAACTTATTCCCCTAAAGGTCCCAGCAGTCTCCATTTCTACCATTTGACTATTAGCAGTGTTTCAAAGTAACCATTGGGTGCCTGTCCTTTTAGCATCTAATTACACTTTGTAAGAGCTTGATTACCAAAATGCATTAAACAATAATTAGATAAGGATAATTTACATCTAAACTATAAAGTTGAAAAGAACAATATAGCTAGTAATTGGCCTTGACCAAGGTAAATAATGTCCTCTTTTTTATTTACATTTGGTTTTCCCCATAAACTGCCTACTGGGTTGTATGGAAGTAAGAGGCTAGCAAAAATCTGAATCCCCATCCATCAGTATTAATCTCACACTTTACTGAGGCCCCATCCATTTATCTTTCCGACACAAATTAGAAATTCAAGAGTTTTAACAAATGAGCCTGCAAATGTAAACTTATTAGGCCATATATTTTTACTACACACTGTGCAGTGCCCTCCACAAAGCTGTCCCTTCAGAGAGTGTTTTCCTATTTTGTGTTATTGATGGCAGCTAACTAATCACATTTTTAATGTTGTCTTTGGGGAGGGCTGTTTGAGTGAATGTGGAAACTAAACTACCCAGAATAAATCTACCTTATTAAATGCTTGAAATTATGTGTCTTTTACAATAAAGAAACTCTCGAGCATTGTTACATTTGCTAACCTTCTTTTTGCAGAAATCAAAAGACTGGGATTAATTAAAATAATACATCAAAACAGGGTTTTGTACAGAATGTGTCTGCATGTGAGAGAAAGGCCAAGAAAAACTGGTTAATAGGTCTCTTCATCCCTGCTCACTTTCTCCCCTATCAAAATATCATTTAAATTGCTTTTAAACTAACCTTTTTTTTAGCTAAATGTTGTAATTGTCAAGGGCCTCAGAAAATTTACTAGTGAATCGATCAAAAAGCAAACCTTGAGACACAGCCCTCCTCCTGCACTCATCGCACAAGTTTGTCAAAGCTCCTGTGTGTCAGGGAGATTCCCCAAACAAAGTACTTCAGATTTTACAAAATTAAGTTATTTGATTGATAACCAATTCCTGAGAGTGTCTGTTAAGTGTCATATTCAGTTTCATATCTGTTTTTTTTGTTTGTTTGTTTTTGTTTTGTTTTGTTTTGTTTTCAGGCATAGTTGTTCAAATAAATGTCTTTAGATTTGTAAAATTATAAAGATGATGGCAAAGAAGGGACTGATCTGAATGGCATAGGCTTTTCTACAAGATCACATTTAAAACCTTTTAACATGCACAGATAAACATCTTTGACCAATTATATCCATCCATTATATCCATATATTTATCTCATCTTTCTTAATGTTTAACAAAATGATGTAATTACTTCAAGGATCTTTATTACTTTGCTAAAAGGTAGGCTAAATCATTTTAACCAATGATCAGTAGAAATGCTAATTGTCCTTTTATTGCTCCCTTCCCAGCAGCAAATACAAACACGGGCAGCGTCTAGATTCTCATTTTCAAAAATCAGGCATATTATCTCTTTTCAGTATCTGATAAAGGAAAGACAGCAGTTAGGTTGGAATAGGACCTTTCAGACTGCTCAAAGTAGTACATTACACTAGTGACATTTTCTGTTTTTCAGATATGTTAGAAATGAAACTTGAGAACTAAATATTGTATTCTTTCCTAAATGGAAGCGTGAGTTTTAAACCTAGTACCTTATAAAAAGAAAGAGTGGTAGCTTTGAAAACAAGGCCTGAGATGCCATTCATTTTGTGTTACATGTGTGACAGGACAGATGTCTACTTCTACACAAGTCACGAATCAAAATCATTTTCATATAGCGGTCACATTAGTTCCATGAAAATCTTTTTATCCTCCAGGCTAACTTGATACCAGCCCTAAGAGAAAAGAAGCTGTAGCACAGGACAAGAGTGAGCAGTATGACTTTTATTTCATTTTTCTTTATTCTTGCTCAAATATATTAGTTATGACAATAGACCAGTTAGTCATCACTTTTCTTAAGTAAACTTTAGATTCTACAGCGCTTATTAATTAATAAATTACTTGGGATTATTTTGTATCATCTGTATTTCCATATTAAACATATGGTTCTGCAGCTGTTGTCCCAAGCAAATTTACTACGTAGTCATCTTTTTTTTTAGCTAATTATTTGAAACTCTGTTTGAATATTTTTTTTAACACTAATATGTACCAACTGAGAATGCTAGAGATGCAACTATAGTAGAAAAATTATCTAGCAGAATTTCAGAGCAATGTGTATTCTGCCTCTACAATACAACATATATCCTATAAATAGCACTCTAATGCATATGAAATTACAGATACTGTTATGTTGTTGAAACCCTATGGCTTGTGCTATAGAGGAGGTCAGGCAGGATGATCATAATGGTCCCATTTGGCCTTACGATCTATGAATTTCCAAGAGTTATATGTATAGTTTAAGTGTACCCTCAGCATGAGTTTCCTTATTATTTAGCAGAAAGGGGGGAAAAGTAGCCTTATACACAGTTATAATGTAATACAGGGGGTCAACACACTTTTTACCCAGAGGATAAATGTTTACTTTTTTATATGTATAAAAAGAGAAGACAATTGAACATCCCTTTCTTAACATATACCCACAGACTATGGACTATATGCATGTATATGTCTAACCTGCTAATCCTTTCTGTATGTGCTTATCTATCTGCATTTTGTATTTACCTATAATCAAGAGTTAAATTTATGGGAAGCAGGTCAGCTTTGTTTAATAGAACATATAGGAAAGGATGGAACAATTGTCTCTCTTACATGCTGATGAAGTCAGTTGCAATCTAAAGCAAAACAAAAAGCAAGTTAATGGAAGTTTGTTTATTCTAACATTCAACCTAAGAGACTGAGCTGAGGAGAAACCTTTATTTACCCAAGCAGACCTGGGAAAATGAGAAAATCCCCATGAATTACATGAAGGTACTTACAGAAGCAGGGGAGATTGTTTTTAATCAAACATCAATAGATATCTAGTTGAAGGATAAATGGAAAGTGTACATTTTATTAGAGCTGAGGGAATATAGCAAAACATTTTCCATTAATACTTGTTCAAAATTTTAAAACACATTTCTTGCCCTTGCTCTGTTGTATTTTTCTGACATACCTAGCAAAACATTTTATGGGTAAGTATATTGAAGAATACAGAACTTGAAGAAATTTTGCAGTATATTTTCTGAAATTATATATCAGGCATTTACAACAATGAATTATAAAATTTGAGGATATAGTAATAGAGTTTCCACGTTCCAATACCATTAAATCAGAAATAAAGCAAGAAATCGACATCTTGCATTCTTGTTGAAATCTGAGAAAATGCACACAATAGAATAGTAACTTCATTTATCTGTAAGCATAGATCTTCCTATATAAGCATAGATCACACCAATATGGTGTGAGCCTAAATATTTAACTCAGTTCTACCAGCTTTACCATCTGTGAGATTTCCAGATCAAATCATTATATAGTAAGTAGATATAACATTTTATCAGTAGATATTAACCTCACTGTTGAAGAACAGTGTAACAAAGGAATTTTAATTACTCTCTTAATATGAATAAAATGGGTTTTGAAAACAGTACTTTCTTTCTTGAATAGATAAAACTTCTGCCTCTTTAGTCACTAAGATAGCTCAGGACATTTCAGCTACCAGGATGTATTCAAAAATTGGGAGGAGCTGGGTTAGATACACTATGAACCATCTTGTTGAAGGTTACTTAGAGTAATCTAAAAGTTGCAACAACAACAATATGGAAATCTGCTAGCCCTCTTTTTGGTCTGGGTCTTCCTACATTGATTGTAAGAGCTGCTACTTCATTGACATTCAGAATCAAATCTGTTGGCAATGTGGCTCTAGTTTGTCAAGTAGACAGGGAAGTTTCTTTGTTAGCTAATTTCTTGAATTTTCGTTGCTCTTCAGTTTGATGGTGTGGGCCTGACATACTAATGAACAGTCTCTTTCGAACACTTCTGACTCCATCTTTTCCAAAACCTTTATTTTGCAAATGTTATTTGTGTATTTAACATAATTCTTGAATAAACTTGAGAAAGAAAGCTGTTAGTGAGGAAGAACATAAAGTAGAGTGATGAGAAGGAAAGATGTGAAGAAGAAAATGATACTATTTTAGTAGTCACAAACATGTAAAATACATTGAGCACAGAGTATAGCATGAGTTATTTCTCCAGTTGCATTTTTAAGGACAGTAGAATTCATTGTTAAAAAATGGAAAAAGAACAAAATAATGAGGAAGTAAAGGACAGTGATCTCCAATACAGTGAGCTGTGAATGTTAATAACTTAAATTTCTTCTGTTAAATACATCAGACATCATCTGCCAAAGACCTTCCACAGTTCAGCCTGTTTAGCCTAGTAAAATGAAAGATGCAATGATATATGACAGCTGTTTATGAACGCATCATGGAAGTAAACATAGCAAAGGAACAAAAGCTATTTAAAACACAGGATAGTTAACCATAGTTAACCTGGATGTGAATAAGTCTAGGCTACAAATTAGATAGATCCTCATCATCAGAAAAATGTTTGCATTTTTGTGCGATCATACCAGAGAAATAGATTAAAATATCCTGCAGTTTAAAGAGAGGACTCAATTGGTTTTTGAAAGGGATTATGCCACAACTACCACTGCTACCCTGTGAATAGTGCCTGACATGAGCGTCACTTCAAGGTCTTCCCCCCCTTCAACAGATGAAATTAAACATAAATGCATTTTAAGCAAAATGACCTAATACTTATTTTTAAACAATACTGCAGACATATGTTTAATTTGGTGACTAACCATTCTATTCATTCCAAAACAATTATTTTGACATTTTAGTTCAGCCAGGAGAAAATATCAAATATTTGTATACTTGTAAATACCAGCTTTTCTTATCAGGTTGCTTTTAGAGGCTTTCCCTGGTCTTTATGGATTTGCATCCACTATGTTCGTGTTACAGTCCAGCTTCTTAAATGTTGACAGTTATGGACATTCAGAGTATAACCAAGACGGACACAAAAGGGATGGATGACTTGGATATGTAGATATTTTTAAACTTTTTTTTTTTTTTTTTCATTTTTGTATAGATAATCACGTGGCTGAGCCTCCTTCACCCTCACAACAAAATAAATATAAATAAATATAAAGAAGGAACATGACTTTCAACTGCTTTAATTGGTGACCTTATGTTATATATTATAAGAAGCAACATGTAAATTATACAGGTAAGTTAAGAGGAGTTGTTTTGAAATAGAAGCATGGTAGCAGCTAAAAGTACATTTCAAAAGCTGTGTCAAAACCCAGAGTTTTGAAAAAAAAAAAAATCATAGTAATTTGAAGAGTACTTCATTCATGAGATTACACACTAGTTCAAAACCAGGTATTAATTTGAAATAAATACGGCACATCTGTAATAGGCTGCCACAAATTACCAGAAATAGCCAGAAATAAGAATGTGTTATCTGTTATTCCTTTTCAAGAAGAAAATCTTAAGTCTTCATTTTGAAATAATATAAATTCTTCCTATATCAAAAGCAAAGGCTTTTTCAGGGTTTATAGGAGGACAAGATAAAATAGCAAAATGCAAAGGCATGTACCAGTAATAGACTGCAAAATCAATTTAAGAAGTGCAACTGCAGTTGTCTTTCCCAGGTTTTTAATTATGTGTTTGTTTGCCATGGTGGCCTAATTTAGTCAAGTAGATGAGCCAACATTAAAAGCTGGTAGGAGAGGTAAGTAATCCCTAGGGTGGGCTGCTTGTGTAGAGAGTTTAAAAGCTACACGTACAGAAGCAGAAGCCAACACAAATTTGAGAAGGGGGTCCACATGATAAACGGTGAAAAGCCAGCAAATCAAATTTTTCACAATTAGTTGAACAACAACTGTGACAGGTTCAGTGCTTAGCATTTTCATTTGTGTGCTCAAATTTGGTTATCCGTCCTCTTTTATGCAAATGTGATGTGACAGGAGAAGCTGGGAGCACTCAAGCAGGCCGATCACTCACAACAGGAGCTAGGTCTGTACAGCTGAGAGGCCTGGATTAAATGGACTGAGTGCTGATGGATAAATGACATAAGCCCTGCTGAAAGCCTCATGAAGTGATTTAGAACTTCTTGAAGACGATGCCCAGAACATAAATTATATTTTTTCCTCAAATTTAAAAGTAGGAGAAAAAACACCAGCTTCTACCAGTAAATAACCGCGTTTATAATCTCACTAAATCCAACATAAGTTACAAAAACTATCTCTAATAATTGGTTACGCACCACCATCTAACTATATAACTCACTGCAGTGCCTAAAGACCCAAAGACCCCAAAAGCTGATTAAGCAATTAAAGCATTCACTTGACTTTGACAGATGGGAGTATGGCTGATGAAATACATGTACCAACACAGAAAATACTTTCACATTGTATGTGCAGGTGACTTGGAAACAAAAAATATCCAGTAAGAGGATTCTATCCTGCTGCAGAAGGTATAATAATCAAGGTGATGAATTGAACTAGAAAGTGTACTTACACGTGAAGGGCTAAAGAACAATTTAACCACCTATAGGTTCCCCTTGGCAGGTTTATAGTAAGCTGCAATTCTGTAAGTAGGTTTTCCAGAAAAAAAGATCACAGCTTACTTCTTTGATTACAGCATTGCATTCCTTGCTAGGTTAATTTTCAAGATGGTTGATAATATTGGAGAGTTCAAGAGACCTCCAAACCTTACTAATGATAGGAAATGTTAAATATAAAGGCCTATTTGCATTTCAACTTTAAGACTTTACTCATTTTCTTTGATGAGATGATAAGGTTTCTTTCAACTCTTTATCTCACAACACCATCCATCATTTATTTTACACTTCCATTAAATCCAATAACTGCCATGGTCTATAAATTTCTGATAGTTAATTGCCATTTATTTGTACGCCAGCAACAGTACAAGCAATTCTGCTTTAAAAGTATCCCTTTTCTCTTTTAGATAATGACATTGCTAGGGAGGATGGATTCCTTGCAGAATAGTGTTGTTTATTGTCACTGAAGAACAGATCTTCTGCAAGACCTTGGTCTGCCAATGATCCCATTAGCTGCTACTGGTGGAAAAGCTTGGCTTTTAAATGTATTGCACATCTGATACAACATCTGAATTACTAAAACAAACAAGTCCAGCATATATCATACACACTGGAACTTTATTGTCAGTACTTTTTTAAATTGCCACAGCAGAGAGCTGGATTAGCTATCCCAAGCCAGACACCACTCCCAGTAGTGAATGTTGCTGTCCTGTTTGAAGTGTGTATGAGAGCTGTTCCATGCCAATTGCCCTCAGCATTAGCAGAGAGTACCAGCCATGTTTAATTTACTAGTATTGATGTAGACTAAGAGGATGAGTACCAACATTGAGACCTGGAACAAGACACTGAAATAACCTACGTCTCCAGTGAGTTCTGCTAAAAGCAGAAGCTACAAAGACATGCTGAAATGTGATAATGCTGGATGGGCAACAGACTAAGCCCCAGCGTGACTGTATGACATCAAGGTATTTGGAAGTCACCACAGTCTAACATCTTGCAAAAGCTTCAGGCAATGTGCTGCAGGCAGGAACAGTTTGCCTTGCGAGAACATTGATCAACTTTTCTCACTGCTCGTTTAATTGTTGGGGTAGAAGTGCAAGTTGTAAGCGATCATTTGTCCTTTGTTCCATAAACCTTTGGTGTAAAGTTCAGAAGGACCTGAGAGTCCTTCCTCATTTAAAATTTCATTCAGTATCTTTGTGAACATAACAGAATTCATGCTCAGGATTCCTAACACACTGCCTTAACCACTAAAAATACTAAACAGAGGGGCTAGAGAAGGCTAGTCATTTTTTGTTTGTACATTTGGGAGGAAATAAACTGTTGAGTTCTTCAAAAGACAATGCATACTTTAGCAAATAACACCATATATGACATTTGGGTACATTTTAGAAATTTATGTTACAGTAAGCTCTGAGATCTCTTTAAACTGATCACTGGATTCATGCAGATAAAAGAAAATTACTTTTCATTGTGATTTTTAGATTCCAATAAAGATGTAAGATTACAACCTACCTTTCCTTTCATAATAATATTTTCATTGTTTTCATCTTGATTTTTTTTTTAATTACCTGACTTTAGAAAGCAATCATCAAAGCATACACAACTTCTCTCAGATAATGTTTGGTATGGCTCCTAAACCCTTATGTGTTCAAGATCACTTGCCAATCTTTTCAGAGGGAAGGGCAAGACAGGACCATTGATTCTTTGGACACTTGGAGAGGTATCTGAAAAGAGTCAGGCAGTGAAATGCTTTGCACAGCAAAAGTGTCCACTTCTAAAGGTTCAGTTGACACAAACTCCTATTAATGTGATCCACACCTTCCAGCTTATTCTGCAGCTACGATGACCAAAGAGGACCCTGTACTCCTGCACTACATTATCGTTCATTTTTTCCATCTGAAATTATGATCTAACTGTTAAGTTGCTAATGCAACTGCTTCCTAACTTGCTTAATCAGGAAACAGGGTTAAACAGTTTAAATAACAGCAAAGATCTATTACTTGGCCTGCTTAAGGTAATAGATCTAATTTGGGCAAACAGGTTTGCTAGTCTTTCAAAACTGCAACTGTCTGACTGCAAGACACACTCCATGGGGATATCACAGAATTGTAGGAGTTGGAAGGGACCTCAAGAGATCATTGGGTCCAACCCCCCTGTCAAAGCAGATTCCCTAGAGCAGGCTGCCCAGGTAGACATCCAGATGGGCCTTGAGTATCTCCAGAGAAGGAGACTCCACCACCTCCCTGGGCAGCCTGTTCCAGTGCTCCATCACCATCACCGTGAAGAAGTTCTTTCACATGTTGGTGCAGAACTTCCTGTGCTCCATTTTTTGACCATTGTCCCTTGTCCTGTCCCCAGAAACCACTGAAAAGAGGTTGGCCAAATCCCTCTGTCTCACACACTTAAAATATTTGTAAACATTGATAAGATTCTCTATCCTCTTCTCAAGGCTGAACAAACCCAGGTCTCTCAGCCTCTCCTCATAGGGAAGATGCTCCAGGCCGCCGTATCATCTTTGTGGCCCTCTGCTGGACTCTTTCCAGGAGATCCCTGTCTTTCTTGTACCGGGGAGCCCAGAACTGGATGCAGTACTGAAGGTGAGGCCTGATCAGGGCAGCGTAGAGGGGGAGGATCACCTCCCTTGACCTTGCTCCTTTTAATGCGCGCCAGCAAAAAACAACGAATTCAGAGATCCCTAAGTCATTGAGAAGGAAATATCAAAGTGAAGTATATCTAAACTGTTAGGTATCTTGGATGTCATTTAACATTCCAGCTGAAAACCTCTCTGAAATCACAGCCCAGAAAAGCAGTATTTCTTTGCCCCATTTTATGGATTTGGTAGTATTTCCCTAGACTTTTATAGTCGTTTCTTCTGCAAGAAACTGGGCTGCCTCACAGGTGTGGCAGACAGCAGGTGGATTGCAAGAAAGAGAACATGCACATTATGGGTCATTTGGCCTGCTTCAGAACTTGAAACCTCAGCTTCCATCTGAGCAACTCTTTCTAGCAATACAATATTGGTAGTTTATTTTACCTGCACCCAAAAAGCTTTAACAAAAACAGCCTTGATGCTGTCTAACCTAATCACAAGTCTTATACATCATTGTACATCCTTGTCCTCACTCAGCTCTCTTCCCACCTGCTTGATTCCCTGACTAGCTCAGGTCCCTAAATGCCATCAGGATTGTCTGTGTTCCCTTCCAGCTTGTCTACGCAGGTCCATTTGTGGAAATGTTGACTTCCTGCTGCAGCCTGGCCTCAGGACAGTTTTACCCAGATGGAAATTTAGGAAGCAAAGTGCAGACATTGTGGCTCATTCCTTCAGCTCAGCTTTCCACTGTACCATGGTAAGAGGGAAGAGGAAGCAGCTCATAAGTATCTTGTGCTACTGCTTTAGCATAGTACTGACACAAGTCACACAGCATTTTACTCAAAACTAGTATAAAACCTGAAGTGTCTGACCAAATTCCTCCAAGGTTTCTTACAGTTCCTTTAGAAGCAATCCTTGATCCATCTGAGGGGCTGCCTTCCTCCTACCAGTGCCACTGAGGTATATACTGAAAGGAGTCAGTTACCACAGAGGAATCCCCATTTACATTGCCATGAAGGCTCCTTTTTACTGACTTCCAACTGGTTACAGAAGGTCACCTCAAATGCAGGGCAGTGCAGCTTCCAGTTGAGGAGCTCATCGCTGAACCACAGCATTGCCTCATATTTCTGAGGAGCCTCTGCAAGTGCAATGTTCCCAATGGCCCTTCTCAGCAATTACTCTTCCAATCTTTTGTTTGCTAAAAGCTTTGTTAAAAGCTTTATCCTGGATCCTGAAAATCAGGGGTAGAAAAGAGAAAAACAAGAATTGAAGCCAAACACATGCAATAGAGAGTAACACAGTGGCACTGCTTTTCTTTTATTATTTTTATTTTTTTTTCCCAATGGCAGTAGCTCAGGTTGAATCAAAACTGTGAGAAGAGCTCTACTCATCCCAGATGCTTACTCCCAACCCTAGCATCTGCCACCACAAATGTCTTTTCAGCCACATGGTGAGGTAGATTAGGAAGACAACTCAGTCATACTACCACATTTTTAAAAACTCAGCTCCTTGGACACTAATATTATCACACAAATACCTATGTCAAGTACAAAAGACAGGCAGAAGCAACCTGCCGGACTTTTCTTTAATGCTGGCATAGAAAAAGAGAGCATTTTGTGCAACTTAGTCCCAGCCATGAAAGAGTTACTTCAGCTCTATTCTAGAAAATGAGCTTTTGAAAAACACTATAAAGTTCAGTAGTGGGCAGAAATTATTTAACAAAAGAGATTCAAAAGCTAAAAGATAGCTTAGTGTTTGTTAATTCAGGGTGACTCCAGAGAGTAATTCATAAGCTTCTAAATTAATATTTTTAAGGAGGTCATAAAATGTGAACTTTAGTAACTGCTATAGCCAATCAAGATCCCATCAATCCTGCCTTAGACTACTAAAACACTAGCAATTACCTACTCAAATTACTTTAAAAGTTTAACAAAAGCTTATCTACACATAGTACGTAGCATGATTAACAGTCATCTTAATGGCATTGTAGTGAATGCTACTGGTTAATCTTTTTATCGCTTTAGATTCCATTTTCTGGAATTTATTCCTCCAATGCAAAGATTTCTCTTCAGCGTTTTCCTGGTACGCTCTCTTCAAAAAAAATCAGCATTTAGTATATGTGAAGGAATTAATGAATTTGAAGGGAAAGGCCATCACGAGAGTAAACACATCAGTTTTCCACTATATGTAGCATTACAGTAAATGAGGATGGAAAAGAAAAGGCACTTATTTTAAGCATATTTGAAAGGATTCTTAGAGAAAGTTCAACACAGAAACAGAAAAATAATTTTTAATGATTTTAATGTTAATGTTATCAAAACATAAATGGAGTGACTAAATATAAGTAATACTGTAGGAAGTTCACCAATACAAAATTGCAAATATGGACAGCATTAACCTGTTACAAGTTCAAGTGTAACAGTGACATGTTCTGTGATTTTTCATTATATATCAACAGGAAAAAAAATGTTCAATTTCACTCTGTTCTACTGTCAACATGCTTATATGATTTCTTATAGAAAAATAATTTTATAATTCAGGCCAGGAAGTAAATCTGCTAACAAGCAGTTCATATGTTAACCATCTCTCACCTTCTTCCACCACAAAGGTTCTTTGCTATTTTATCTCACATTTTTCATTAATACAATACCACCACACATAAATTTGGCTACATCCCAATGATACATTTAAGTACGCAATACACAGGCTGTTGGTTCTGGGAATGAAGGAGTCCGAGCTCTAAAACCAGAAAATGCACGTTTTTCAGATTCAAACAGGAATTTTGCAAACTGATAAAATTTTACCATAGCAGCAAAGCAAGAGAAGTAGCCTGAAGGACTACCAGGGGTCAGATGCTTGCATATTGGAAACAGATACTAAAAAATTATTGACTTAGCAATTTAAATGTAGGTAATTTTTTTTTTTTTTTTTCTGAAAGATACTAAATAAAATATTCCTAGTCATAGCAGCAAAAAAAAAAAACTCTCTGTAAAAAGATTACTCTCTCTGTAGAAAGATTAACCCATTTTAAAGGCAAACTAGCAGATAAGTAGTTATGGTTCCATATCCATCCCATTTAATCACTGGAATAATGTATGGAAGCAAGGTTTTTAGATATGAGCAGATAACATTTCCCATCACTGCAAGAATTAGTTTGAAAGATGGTCATGACTTCATTACTTAGGTATGGGAAGTCCACCTTTAAGGATATCTATAGTGCACAGTTCTATACGGCAAAGTTTTCTAAACCTGCTCACTTGCAGCCTACTTGGGTATTTCTTTTTCTGTGCTCTCAATAAAACTTGCATTTTAATCTTACAAAACTTTGCTTTATATGTGAATGTTATTGCACATGAGGAAGTTTTGAGAACTGCAGCAATGAGAAAGGTTAAGAATGTAGAACTTTGTAAACCAAATAAATAGTATGTTACCATTTTTCTCTGTTTTCTATGGTAAAATATTACTATGGAAAAATATAACTAAAAATTGTATCAAAATATATATGAACATAGTATGTCACTCATAGTATACTTGCTGCCAAAGTGTTAGAAATATCCCATGGGAGATATATTATCTTAAAGGTTATCTAACACCTCTCTGAGAACAGCAGTGGGTCTATCAAATCTGCATCATCTATCAAATCTGAATGCAAATAGGGGATTGTGATGATTGAAACCAAAGTATTCTTTCAACAAGAATTTCTCCTCTGACAATCACTTCTGGTAAGCAAGGCTCCCATCTTTACATGGGCTCAAAGATACTGACTTAGAAGTTTTCCAGGACTTTGTAATGTATACTCTACAGGTGACGATCCAGCTGCCATCTTTTAAGAAAACTTAAGAAAAAATGCAGATGGTGATGTCCACATAGCTGAATTTGTGCGTTACTAAGAATGTAACAAAATTAGTGGTTTGTATTTTCTAGTACTGTGCTTATCACTGCAAGGGAAAAGAAAACACCGCATAATAATTCAAATGTGCATCCTGCATATCTTTGGCCTAAACGCAATTTCTATGCATAGGTGTTGCACATTCAGTATTCCAGGTGTAGAGATGCATGGGCAACAAGCAGCTTCCCAGTTCACCCAGGCATGACAGTGGAGTACCTAAGAACTCTCAGGATGAACATATCTCAGGATTCCATATCATAGGTGAAAAATTGCTTTGTGTAGTTGCACTGCACTAGTTGGTGGAGCTACAGTAGTAATTCTTTGACATTTTTAAGATGAGTCTACCATAAAACAAAGATAACTGGTTACAGTGGTGAAATTACTTCACATCATGGTAGACTAGTAATTTCTTTTGCTATTTGTATAAAATATGTAATCCCACCTGCCCTGCCCCACCCCTTTGTAACAATTAACTTCTCTGTTCACTTCAGATGCCTTACTCTAGATCATAAACCCCAAAGATTTTTATGAAAAGCTTTGACAAACAGAAGGTAGCTACCCAAAGTTTTCTATAACTTCAGTTATAACCTATTAAAAACTAAATCAACTCCCAGAGAAGAACATATGCCTCTTGTAACACAGAAATGTGCCTCTGTTTTATCCAGATTTAAACACCTGGAGTCATATTTTATCATTGGTACCTAAATCCAAAGAGAGATACCTTGTTTCAGTTCACACAAATGGAATTTCTGCTGACATGGTACAGATGTATACAGGTTTCTGCAAGAAATGCAAATATTAGCATGAGAACTGAAACAGGAAAAATATTATAGAAGTGCTGAAATGAGAGCAAATTACTTCGAGTTATTGTCAGTTTCACTTGTGTAGCCATAGTGCCCTCTAGCATTGAAAAGAGAAAATACAGCATGTTATCTCAAGGAAAAGAAAATCTACAAAAGTGGAACTGTCCTTTTTTGAGCAGAGAAAGGACAGTTTGCAAACGTGAGAAAGAACATTTCCTCATGTTTAAAACAAGGTACTTTTAAGGGAAAGGACAGTCCTCTCAGCTGTTATGCATCAGAGTCCTGCAGAGCTAAGAAGCTCTGTAAAATGTGAGTTCTTATACCCTAGAGGCATTTCTGCACTTCATAGATCTCACCTACACTGTATATGCATTAGCAACTTGCACATGATTTTGGCAAAAGTATACATATTTTTACATGCATAGATCAACATACATATTTGTGAAGTCTTTGTTTTCTCTACAAAGAGAAAACAATGTAGTGCAAACATCTTTATTGCACAGAAGTCCGTACAATTTGAGGAATGAATTATGACTTTTAAAACCTAAAAAAAAAACAACTTTTTTAATTTCCCTAGAAATTTACTCTAAGGCATACTAAGTCTTCCGTCCATGTATTTCATGTCCATGTATTTCATGGACAGAAGACTCAGTATGCCTTAGAGTAGAATAAAAATAAAAATAAAAAAAGATCTATTTAGCTACAGATCATTAGGAAAACTTTTCGGAGTAGTTTTCCTTTGCATTTAGAAAAACACTAAGCCTAAAAAGCAGAAATTATGCTGTAGTAACTGTGAAATAGTCATCTATACCATTCACATTTTGAGGCCTGTAAATAAAATTGTGCATTTCAAATAATCTCCATAGCTTATCATGAGGAATTGTAAATACTGGTTTGTTTTTTTCTTTCCTTTTTAAGGAAAGTATATGCTAGGTCATATGAAAATATCTTTTTTGAAGAAAATATTTACCCATCAAATTACTATCAAAAATCTTATATGAAACTCCAACATAGAAAATCGTGTGCACATTAGTTAAAAAAAATCTTGAACAAATTGTGTTCGTAACTTTGAAGATGATTTTACCCTCTCTGCATGTGAAAGGCCAAAATAAAAGTACACAAGTCTACTGTAGATCTTTATAACTAAAGTGAGTTTTGAAGAGCACATGCCCCCATTTTTTTTTCACCCAGTTGCTGACAAAAACTAAAATCCAGTTCATCAACTACCATAGATAGATATGTTAACTAATATTCCAGTCTGTGCCAGAGAAAGGTAAGAAACTGAGTTAGTCTACTGTGCTAACATGAATTCCTGGAATTTAAAATACGTAAATTCTATCATCAAAAACATTAAAAAATACCATGGGTCAGGTGAGATGATATTCAAAGATATCTACTGGTCTCAGCATTACAAGCTTACTGTAAGAAGAAAATTAATCTTCACTCATACGGACAAACAAAGAAGTATTAACACTCAGGTAAACTTCAGCAATAACACACGTAGGAGGAATTTACAAATAACGATCCATTAGGAAGAAAAAGAGAAAAAATCCTTATGTAGTATGTTCTTGAAATCCTTCTCATTTGCAATCTAAAGAGAATTAAAATAAAGACCAAAATCAGTCTATTTTTGTTACAAGTGTTTTTGACATCTACAGATTAAAGCAGTTCAGAATGAAACACGCAAATACATTAAAATAAAAAATGAAAACTTTTTTTAAAACAACCAGTATTCAGATAACTGCGTGACAAGCACAGTAGGGGATTTACCATGGTCTACATGAGTCAACAAAAAAAAAGCAGTTCATTTTTAACTGAGAATCAGTTTACAACTATATTGGCTGAACAGAAAAACAGGTTTTTATTTTTCTTTGTGAAAACTTGATCAAGAATGCCTTTTTTGTATAATTTAACAGATTTATTGGAAATTAATCAAGATCTGTAATGTTAGTACAGTAAGAAACACCTCAGCTCAGGATAGAATGATAAAGAAACATCGAAATTATTCACTTTCATAATTAACTCAATTTCTTTTTTTTCACTAAAATGCCAAATTCCTGGTATTTGTTTCAGTTCTAGTCTTAATTTGTTAATTTTAACTTCATTTGTTAATTGCTGCAAAATTTAATCAGTGTAGGATTAAATCCAACCATACCACCTTTAGTTGCAACATTTGAACAACGCTGAATTACAGTAAATTAGGTGCATCATTGAAGGTCTACGCCCCTTTATGTTACTTTATGTATTGGTACAAAAGTAGTGTAAGAGAGTTGGAAAAAAGCCCCTCCCCACATCTATATTTGGTGACACAAACTAGGTTCAAGGTATCAGTTAAAATATATAGGGGACATAGGAAACTTCCATTTAGAATTACTGTGAGTCAAAAATTCTTGTGCATCTTTTGGTGTTCTTTTATGCTCATGAGACAACTGACAATTACAAATGTGCCCATTTCACCTAAAAAAAATAATCCTGGATAATATTTTGGACTCATTGCCTAGTTAAAGAGGAGAGACTGTTTTCAGAGAGTCATTTAGAAAAGAAGCTTATTTTAAATGCCTGAAGTTGTATGAATACTTTTCAATGAGTGCTTTTTCTATTTAAGAAATGGACTTCCTGTGACTCGGTTGTAAAGTCAGTCATGCGCCTTCGTGCTTCAGTAGGAGATAACTTGTGTACTTCTTCTGTGCGTATCCCAATTTGAAATAAGTGTTTTTTAAGAGACGGAAAAATAACTACAACACAGCCTATACATAATGCTTGAAAGAGGCATTCTTGCTGTTTTACTGTTGACAGCCTGAATTACTGACTCCCGTTACTTAACATTTCCTGTAATTTACCAAATGTGTCTCACTATTATATTATCGTTGAACTGCATATCAGATCACATCTTATTCAAGGACTTCACACCATCTAGTTGGAAAAGAAAATACCTTCTTAAACATTTACCTTTTTTTCCAAATAAATTTGGAAAGGCTTTCTGGGGAAAATGAGGGTAACCCATTCTTGGTGTTTCGGACTAGGAAAATCCATTTGCAGAACTGTTAAAAAGAATACAATGATTTAGCTAAGTACGCTGGAGACATACTTAAGAATGCATTCAGAAGGATCAGCTAAGTAAAGAAGGAAATGAAAATCAGCAGGATGCTTGGTTTGTTCGGTCAAACAAGGGAGGATGCAGCTCCATACAACAAGAGATTTAATTGAATGCTGAACTAATAAAGTTCTGACTGGACTGAATGGAAATGATAAGAGTTGGTTAAGTCAGTAGCAAAAAAAGGGAGAGCAAAGCTAGGCTAGGAATACAAGGTCAAATCAAGCCAAAAATAATTTAAAAAAATCAAGGAAATTATAAGGACAGAAGTACATACACCATCAATTTATATTGCAACCAGGAAACCATTACTTTATGCTGAATGGCATCCAGTCAGATTAGTTTCAACTAAAACAGGCATATAGGTTCGTTTTTAAAGTGGCGGTAAAACAAACTAATCTGATCCAGGTGGTTTTCAGTCATCCAAAATGACGTAAGATAACAGCAGGGAATAAAATATGACAGCAAGACTTTCTCTGACATCTTTCTCTGGTGGAGTTCGTGTACGGAAGGTGCTGAAGACTTTTTCCCCTTACAGGTAGACCAGGTTGCAAACAATTATTAAGAAAGCAATCTTCCATGCATGCTGAATTGAAGGCAAGCAAGGAAACAAGGAATAATCATCTTAAAAGTACATGATATAGCAATTTTGTATGTTTCATAAGCATCCATCTAAAGAATACACTAATATTTATCATTAGCTTGTGCTAGGATTTAGTGCCAGTGAAAAGGCAGGTTTGAGCAGAAAAGCACACCACACAACAGCCTTAAGGCAGCATGCACTGTTTGTGATTTTGTTTTTTGTTTTTTGTTTTTTTTTCCAGGCTGTACCTGTTCTGCAAGACAACACACTAAAAACTTCCACCTTCTGGACTGTCAATCTGGCAGCCTTCAAATGCACTAAATTATTTAAAAAGAAAAGTAGAAAAGCTTGTATTTAATTCAGTGAACTAGAAGTGCTCATGGGATAAAAAGGTTCTTAAAATATTTTATTTTGCTTTGAATTCAGTGTAAAAGGAAATCAATTTCCCAAATACAATTAATTATGGCAAGATTTAGAACTTACTTTAACAAGCATGGCAGTCAATTGTGATATTTCAATGTGAAACTAAGCCTGTATAAAAGTTTTAAGTGCATATTTTTTCAAGCATGCACACAGGAACACAGAAAAAAGAGCCAGGCTTCAGGCCTCAAAAAACCCTCAAACAACTGAAAAGCAGAGGACAAAGTCTACTCTTCTGTCTAGGACACTGCTATTTCTACTTTCCTCTGCTTGTATTATGGAATTAAGAAAAAAAAGAAAAGGAGGGAGGGATGTGGGAAAGGAGAGAAGTTCAGGAGAGCAGCTCTCTCTTCTCCCAATAGGCAAAACACAAGGACTATAGAAAATATACTGTTAAATGATGTACTATCCCTCTGCATCTAACTGATAGATGTGATAGTGGTATTACACTGCACTCATTAATGAGTTGATAAAAAAAATAACTATTATTTAATAAAGGGCTTTAAAAAAAAATACACAACAGCAGAATGCCACTGAAGGGAAAAAGAAACAAGTCCTTTAATGTGAAGAGCTAGGAGTTCCTCTTCCTAAGTAAAGGAGAAACTTCAGTACTCACACAACAAAATGCCCTGTTACAGCTATTTAAGTATTTCTGCAGAGTAGGAATTCTACTTACATTTTATGTATGTACATTTTCACATAATGAAAACAAACTACAGTATGAACGTAGTATCTGCCAAATACTACTTTTGAAATAGAAAAAAAATTAATTCTAGAAATCAAGGAATAAAAAAATGCATTAATGTGCGTAGTCAGAATTGTCAGTTAATACCTACCAAATATTCTGCTTCTCCTAGTGTGTAAATTACATTCCAGTAGCACATATTTTTGTGGGACCAAATTTTCTTCTATAATTGTACAGCGCAGAGGTAGAAAATAAATTCCTAACTGTTGAATCATTGACTTAAACCATTTTTAAAATTCAGAAAACACCCAAAAGCTTTTAGGTGATAGATTATACTTGTGTATTAAATGAAACTTCATTTTGAGATTTTTTTTTTATATCCAACGGTATTTTGAGGTGATAGTGATTATAGCTCCTTTTGTGAATATGGGGGTGGGGTTGCCATTTGGAATGGTCTTTTTTCTTTTCTTTTTTTTTTTCTTTTTTCTTTTTTTTTTTTTTTCATTCTGAAGGACCATTGCCTCAGCTTTTTTGGTTATTGCTTTTTTTTCTTTTTTTCTTTTTTTTTTTTTTTGAAGACCATTCCATTTATTTATTTTTTAACATCTTAAAGTCATAAGGACTTATATGCAAAGCAGTCATACACTTTATCATTAAAACCCATAGGTAAAATACGTACACAAATCCAACAAAAGGCTAGTACATAGTAAAGCCTAAGCATACTACTATGCAATATTATGAATACATAACTTTAGAGACTTCAGTTTAGTACTGTTATCTATTCATTTCTGAAAACATTCACAAAGATTTTAAATGCAAATTTTCGTTCCGTATCTGGAATAGAACAAAAATTATCTATGTTATAACAACTTTTGGTCATTTGTGCTTGACCAATTCGGTAAATTACAAAGAACCCAAAGAATTCTGTAACTTTCTGTAGAACTATGTAATAAAAACATTGCATATGTTCCTAATATGATGTCTTTAGCAATCATTTACTGAAATGTAACTCAAACATCAATCTCTCAAAACGTGTAACTGATCAGCTGCTTTTTAGCCTATATCCGAATTCAACTTCATCACAAAACCCCTTTTAATACAAAGATGCAGAAGTACATTAGGTAATACTAATGCAACACAGGTGCAGTTCTAGCATTGTCACTGATGAGTTGAATCATCTTCTCCATGAACGAGACTCATTGTCCTCCTCCTCTTCATCATCATCTTGAAGCAGCGAGTCATCCACCAAAGACTCTTCCTGAAACTTCAAGAGAAAAATGTGATAACCTCTGTTACGTCAGAAAGTGTAAGAGATCAAAAGGCAACGTACAATCCTCTGCAAAGGTTTAAGAACAAGCAAATTCATTTTTAATAGTTAAATGGTAATGCTTTCAAAAAAGTATACTGTATATGTGTGTATTTAATATGCACATATTAATATATGGCAAACGCAACTTGTTTTTTTCTTTTACTGGACCTCAAAATGACATCATAATTCAATAGATATTCTGATTCCTTAGCATGTCATCCACACCAAGGCTTTAACATTCTGATGGAACTTGAGATGCTATACTGAAAACTAATGTTAGGTTTTTGAAGTTAATATTAACTATGCCTCTTTTAATCCCAGAGCTTAATCTACCTGTGCTTTAGTATCAAAAAAAAAAAAAAAAAAAAAAAGAATATGGAATATTTTAATTTTGACAGCTTTAAGAAAATGCATTTTAAATCATAGCTCTGTCTGCATCTTGTCTCAATATACACTTCTGTACTGTAAGCTGAAATAAAACATTGCTTTCTGAGTACTCAAGTCTCCTCTTCTGGTGTACAGATGTCCAGCAGACTAAAATATGATAGCACTGCTGAAAAGGAGAGCTCTCTCTCAAGTAAAAAGCAACAACAGCAAAAAACACATCAAGGTCTTTCTTCAAAGTCTTAAGCCTCTTTATGATAGTATTCCTTAGGTGAATTAAACTTATCAATAGAGTTTAGACAGAAAAAATGAAACCTTTTTCATGTGTGTACCATAGTGGCTATAAAACAAAGTTACATAAATAGCACAATCAATTGTAAGCACATAGAAACTCGAGATGTCTCATACATAAAAGGAATACAAGACTGAAATTGAGGCGACTGATTACAGAAACCTCCACAGCCCTGATTCAATCCTGCATAAGTTAAAACTTTGAATGATAAAATTACATAAAAATTATTTTATGCAATTAGTTGAACTTCTTCAAATGAACATGAAGTTCTTGAACTTGTCCATCCAAGACCTGGGATTCCTAACACTATACTTCAAGACTAACTTAACCAAATGCTAGAAGCAATACGCAGTGCACACAAAGAATGACATTTAAATACAAAATTTCCTGAAGATTGCTGAAAGGAAATCCATCATACAAAGAAATTTTGTGAATGTCAGGGGGTCTAATTCAGCTGTAGAGAATTCAAATAAAATCCAATCTAATGAAATGAGGAAGATAGGGGAGCTATGTACACTTGATTTGTTTTGAAAATGGAAAGTGATGAGAAGCAAGTAGAGGTAAGCATGTTAAATGAGTAATCTGTAAACACTGGGCCAAGTAAAAATCCAGCAACATCACCAATAAAAATATAGATAAAATAAGATTTTTAATTATACATTTGGTATTGCAAAGACCTCAGCAAGCACACAAAGGCAATGAGTAGCCTGGTAGCCTGGATCAAATCCCTGTGCACTTTCTACAATACTTAGCTAATGACTGACTACAAAAACATTCCAGAGAGAGAGAAAATCAGCTAAGAAAAAAAAACAGAACTCAAGAAATGTGTTAGAGGAAAAAATCAAAAAATACTAGAAGATTTGCAATAAAGGTCAACATTTAAACCATGAAATTATTTCTTAATAGCTACCCCCCAAAAAAATCATTACCTCAATTTTAACTTACATCTTGAAAATTTGGTGTGTTTTGGATGGGTCAATCAACTTAGGAGTTACAAAGAACAGCCCCATGCAGTCTTTTCCCTAAATTTTATTTCCACACCTCATGACTCCTGTTAAGGAGTACAACCATCACCCAAAATAGATGTATCCCACTACTACAAACACTTCAAGAGTAATCAAGACAAGAGAATGTACATGTAAATCTGCCCTTTCCCTCTGCCAGGCCAGCCAATGCATTTAACTTGTTACCATCTTCATTCCCTTCCAATTTTCTTACAACCCAAAGGTTCCCTTCCACACTCAGTATCTTCAGCTAGGGTTTAAATCTAAATCTCATGATCACATGCCAATCAGTCTGTACTTTCCTTTCTTTACCCTGTTAAGTATTTGTATATCTTTGCATGCCCTTTCTTTCATTATGTAAAATGACAAAGTCTTAAAATGAAGGAGTTGCTCAATGAGACCTCCCACTACGGTAGGCTCCTTACAGTAACAAACATTGCTTCAGAAGCAATACATACCTGATGGGAAAGTGACAATATATCTAAGAACCTCTGAACATTACTCAGCATAGCCTCTTGTTCACTCACAGCTCATTACTACTTGACAATGTATGAGGCTTGTATATAGAAGAAGAGCAACATTTATTAAGTCAGAATACACAAACGCTTGAACTGAACACTCAGTGGTGAAAGTGGACAACTCTACCTGTCTTTCACACGGTAAAAATAAACTGGCATTTTTAGAGACAGAAAGAAGACAAGCTACATTTCTTCAGGAAAACAAAAATGAATGAAAATGAAAAAATGAAAACTGAATGATAAACAAACGTAAAAAGACTAACTGAGTTTGGTTATATCAAAACAATCTTGTGAAGATGCTTTTATGGTAGGTCCACCAAAATATCATAGGAAAAGACATAAATGAATACAGCTCCAAGTAACTCAAGTATACTTCAGCTCTTCTATGGCAGTCATTTATAATTGGCAGTAAATAAATTAGAAAAAAAGCTGCTTGACTTTTTCCTCAAGTGACACTTCCCTCCCCCCCCCCCAGTAATTCACAAATGTATGTAAATTTGAACATAAGTTACACATACCAAAAAATGCAGCCCAACAATTACTGTATTAACCTAGTTATTTGGACAAAGCTTTAGTATCTTTTCTTGCACCACAATGAAGACTGACACTCAGCAGGGGTTACTTTAGATGTCTAAATGAAGTTAGCAGATTATCTAAATTATTACTTCACCGGCATCCTACAAGACATCTCTCACTATAAAGGAAAGTTAGATTCTGAGCTATGATCCTCTAAGAAATTAGTGCTTAGAGATGGTACAAATAACTATGTTTTAGACAAGATTTTTGGTTATTTCTCATGCAAATTTGAACCCAGATCTTTCAGTTTCTAGATACACCCCCTAGAAATGAAACATTCCTGCAATTAGAAGTGAAGTATTTGGACTGTCAATAGCCTAGAAAACAAGAAAAAAATTGATAGATTACTCCACTATCTGATATTAATACATGAGTCAGGTTCAAGAAACATGAATGAACGGATCATTTTCTTTTGAATCAAAAATATTTCATCTTAAGAAATAAAAAGGAAAAAAAAAAAAAGCTTACTTCTTCTTCATCGGGTTCAGCTTCTTCTGTTTCAACAGCTGACATACTAGCAACAGGCTTGTTCCATGCCAACTTCAGCTCCTGTCCTTTAAACCGAGATCCATGAATCGCAGCCTAAAACAAGTTTAAACATCTTAGTTAAGTATTTCCTCATCAAGGGAAATACTAACTTCGCTAATACTTAAATCCCAGACGTAAGCCAATAGTCTGGTCTGCTTTTTCTGAAGAAAATCCAAGTTTTAGTATGTCCATATTGGATCACTGTTAATAGTTTAAAACAAAACAACTTATTAATTTGCACATCCTTTCAGTTAAATGATCAAAACATATTCAGAACAAAATTGACCTTGAAAATCAAGCATCGTTTGGTGATGTAACATACTGAACCCAACTTGTTTTTTTTAAAACTACCCTGATGTGTTCTTCACCTGTCAAAGACTGACACAAAACTGTTAACGCGTTATTTACTGGAAGAAATAAGGCATTCCACAAACACAAATGATTTAACATTAAAACAAACAAACAAACAAACAACACCTCTGTGATTACAACTTAATCTACTGGAAAATGTTCCACTTCCTGTAAAGCCTTTGTAATTGAAATGTAAAAATTTTTAACTTATGGGATATTCATGCCGTTTTAAGTACCAGATGCATTAAGTGGCTGCTTTGGAAATAGTATGTTCAAATTAAAGTAACATGAACTAGCATAAATCAGCGTTAGCAACATTCCGAAATAACCGTCACAGTCACAAAAGATTTATAGTACAATCTGAAAGCACAGCATAATGTGAAATGTAGAAACAATTACATGTTCAATGACATCTGAACATGAATTGTGTGATATTAAAGTCCCCAGGTATAAATTTTAAATCTGTACATATAAATTTATGATAAATTTAAAAGATTCTATGCCTATTAAAATGCAGCTCAGGAGCTTTTCGTCCATGGTCTCATCACAATGTCACACAACTGGAATTTTTAGAACTACTTATACGTGACATTTAGGTCCAGAAACAACTTGTAATCGTTGGAAAAAATTACTACTACATAAAAATGCAACATTTTACAACAGGGAATCCTCCTCTTACTTCCAGGCTAGAACATGTACAGTCATAAAGCTTAAGCCTTTTTTCATTTAAGAAGGTAAAATATTAGCTGCATTTACTTCACAATTGGTCACAGCAGATGCTTCTAGTAACTACATCCTCTATTTACAACTTCTTCAATTACTGATGTCTGCTGCACTAATAAACACAAATTCCAGTGAAAATGTTTAATATATAAGAATATCAAGAAAAATATAGACTTTACTGTATTTGACCTAGCATAGTTTTCATACAATTTTCATTTCAAAACAAAGGTGCAATTAGACGGTTACAAGAAGATGAGAAGTTTTAATGCTAACTGGACTGTGGGCATACAACACATCAATAAAGAATTTTAATCCAATTAAAAACCTGGGATAAAACTTGAAAACTTCATCTATTGGACTTGAAAACAATGGAAGAAAAACACGCTGTTTTTCAAATGCAGTGAAACTTATCATAGAAGAGTAACAAATGTACACAATGTTAACTTGAACTATTCCACCTACCATGTCTCCCCTCTCCTCTATAAATACCTTTCTGCATCCTCTGCGCTATCCTCTTTTTCACACACTGCATATATAAAAATTTCTTCACTTCATAATATAAAATCATATGTAAGAAGCTTCTGTGTTTGCTTCCAAAGCTACTGTTCTCTGTTTTTTGGGGAAAGAAATTTAACTAAGGCTGAAATTACTCTCCAGGCCAATTTTTCAGCAGTTCTAACAGTAAGACCTGTATTTTGCTGATAAATAACATCTGTTAATTTCCTTTGGATCATAGTCCATCTGAGAGAAGAAGAGACGTTATTTGGACAGTACATAAAAACAGGTAATTGTCCTAGGTCACCTATTTTTAAGTGTAAGCTACTTTCAATAATTGAGAGTATTTTTTTATATAATACCTATAATATTTCTTATATAAGCTACAACTATAACATTAAGTAATACGAAGGTGCAAAATCAAGTATCAAACGTTAGGAAGCACCAAAATTAAAAATTTCAACCATAACTCAGTCCACTTGTGAGTATACTAATTATTACAGCTTTTATCTGTGTTCATGTATTTCTTATTCTCCACAAAACTTTTGTTCACTGTTGAAATACAGTTGTACAGTACTGTTTTTTTCTCCTTACCAGTCATTATATACTACGCACACTAATTACACTTCCCTTTTTGCAGAATAATTACCATCTCTGTACAGATAGCACTCAACACTGTTACATATAAAATTTTCACAAACCATATTTCTATATTTCTTTGGAAGACGGATCAAATTATTTCTCAAAATAATGCATCAAATTATTTCTCAAAATTTCTCATCAATTTATTATTACATTATTTTTCATCAAATTATTATATGCTGTACCATATATATATCATATATATCATAATCATTATGATACTGTAAGTGTTCAAAACTACTGCACCCCATTGGCTTTATTTGCATTGTAAATGTATTTCTGTCAATCAGGTCACTGGTCTCTCAAGATAAAGCATACAGAAAGAGAAGAGTCTGGCCATGTATGAAAATTCTGTTCAAGTAATCTCCACAAGATGAACTTTGTGCAAAAATATAAACTTTGTTCAAAATAAAAATATAAAATGAAATCTTTCTATACAACCATACCGTAAATATGAATCCATTCTTTTTCTTTCGGGAAGCCCTATTACTTTCAGGATACTCCTTCCCAACAGTGATGCAAGGATTTTAAAGAAAACAAAATCATTTGCAGAACAACTCTGTTTGGTATTTTGCACAGGTTCATATACTGCACTATTTACTGAGTAAGGCAGGACTGCAGCTGAACCAAACACATGAAGTCCTAATGATCTGTATGCAATGATTCTGAATTACCACATACCTCAATGCTGGATTTTAGTTTCTACGAGTTACTTCTATAATTCTATACTTATATAATTTCATAAAGAAATTTAAAAAAAAAATGAAAATATCATTGTATAAGATTACTTTTACATTACCCTAAATTTTTAGGCAAATGTATGAAAACAAACATCAAACAGATTCCAACAATACCAAAGAAAACGCATAGGCTCAGTCTGCAGGATGTCAATGAACCTACAGAATACTGTGAGGTCTTCAGGTGAAAACAGTGCAGTATCCATGCAAAAACAACTGGTAATTAAATAAAGACAAACCAGGACATCTAGCTATGAATTCCCACACTTGTCTTGATCTCTCTTTCACATCGTGTATTTTTCCCTGGTTTATTTAAAGCATCTTCATTTCATAAGAATTTCAGTAACATGCTGTTTTGACAGATTTGTTTAATCTGGAATTAAGACTTCTGTGTCAGACTTCTTTTAAAACCCTTCTGAGTAATTAACTACATTAAATTTAATCAATTATAGAAATATAAAGCAGTTGAATGTTGAGGAGTATTTTCAACAAAGAACTATACTCACAGCTTCAGCTTCTGCTCTCGTCTTAAAGGTAATCACCGCGTGGAGAGAAGAGTCATCTATCTGGCAATCTTCAATTTCACCATATTGCTTTTAATATGAAAAAGAAAAAAAAAATGGTAAAATAGTCCTCCTCCTCTATCCTCCCCCTCTAAAAATGACGTCCTAAACGAAAGGCCCTCAAAAAGCATATAGAATAGTGTAACCCTTCACAGCCTCAATGCCAGTCTGAGGGCTTTGCAAGAAATATTGTTGTGTTTTTTTTTCCATTTCGAAAACACAAAGTACAGTAGTCTTTGGATTTCCTGACTGTAAATATACAGGAATGAAGTAAAATTACAACAGAAGAAAGAAGTTCTTCTGCTTCAATAATTCTCTCTTGATCAGAAAGTTCACATCTTGAGATTACTCCCTAAGTCTATTATGATACAGTTCTACAAAAAGATTTAATAGATACAGAAGAGGTAGCAAGTTTCCAATTTAGCTCGATTTCAGCATCTTAAGATCCTGCCCCATACATTCCTGCAAGGGTCTCTAAGTTTTTTTTAATTTTGAAGTTGGGTATTGTAAGGTATTCTTCTTTTTACCCCCAAAATTTATAAAATCTTTGTTTAAATGTTCAGTCTGTCATTAGGAAGTTGTATATCTACATATGTAGATATATATAGATCGTGGAAACACAAGACCTAAAAAAAATAATACAGTAGTGCTGGTAGGTTACTTTTCTTAACTCTTGTTCTTTTCAAAAGCTGCTTACACAGCTGCCAGACAGGAAATATTAAGTGCAATGACTGAAGTAGAATTTACCAGACTTAGTGGGTCTTCAATTTCTATCTTCAAAGACAACCACTGAAATTAAATATTGGAAAACAAACAAACAAAAGAAAACGCCAAGGTGGCGTGTGTTTGCTAGGGAAGGAGGGTGACAGGACTTACTTGTTATTTATGTAAACGCTGATATTCTCAGTATTCATCCCTCAAAATAAACTAATATTACTTTAAGCTTTTTTTTTTTTTTTAATGACAGATAAAGGGGTTTTATTTCTTTCTGTCCAACTATCAATTTATTATACTTGCATAAAAATACTGCTGAAATTCTGATTTTATTTTTAAATCGTGAACTTTTAAATCATGAATCTATATCATATTATAGATTCAGTCCTAAATAAAATTTCCAGATGAATTAAGTTAAGAAAAAAAAAAGTCATTGGAAAAAAGAATGTTATCCAAAGAACAGAAGAAGTGAAATTACAACATACCGCAAAATGAGGAAGAAGATCTTCTCTATCACTTTCTGTAAATGCAGAGATTTCTAATGCCCTAGGTCGATGATCCACAACCGCATGCACAGGAACTCCTCTGCCTCTACCCCGTCCACGTATTCCTCTACCTCTGCTACGTGATGCACCCCGACCTCTTGCATGAACCCCTCTACCACGAACTGAAGAAAGAATCCCTCGTTTGGCAGCCTAAGATATTTATACATAACATGGTGATTTATAAAAATTCATAATCTAAATGTTTAGACAAAAATACCAAACACGTTCACAGAGCAGCTTACAGGTTTTAAAATAAGACGTTTACAGAAACATTACTTTTTAGTAACAGATCAAAAACAGGACAGCAACAGAAAAAAGAACAAAGCATTCAAAAAAAAAAAAAAAAAAAAAAAGATGTCAGAAGAACCCTCATCTGTGATGACAATTCCTCGAAGGAGGTCAGACTGTAGTGTAACATCTGAAATTTCTCGATGTGGGGACTAACAATTTTCTTTTAATTCAAAAACAGGACTATCATTCTGACAAGAAAATATGGAGCATAGTAGGTTTTGGTTACAGGACTGTGAGGTATGAAAGAGAGGACCTACTAAGAACCTCCAAGTACAAAGCATTCTCTAAAAATTTGGGTCTACATAGTCACTAATTTCCATTCCTGCAACATCTGTGCTTCCATTTTTAAAGAACAGGTATGCATTCTCTAGAAGTCAAAAGGTTGGTGACAGTATCTCCATCAACCATTTAAAAAATAAGTTGCAAATAATATTCTACAGTGTTTGTTTACAACTCAACCACTAATAACACTATTTGAATACATGCCAACAGTATCATCCATGAGGAGATAATTTTCTTTATTAATGAAATCATTCAGAACACCTAAGAAATATTACTCACCATCAGAATAAATACTGGTAACTTCTGCTTGTGTTATTTCTCTACTCAGTTGGCTTAGCTTATTAACAAACCTATTTTCACAAGTACCAAAGCTGCATAACAACTTACTTTTGAAGTAAGATTTTAGGGCAACCTAGCTGTATATACATATATACATGCAGTGTTCATATGTAGTTACACATAAAACATGACAAAACCTCATTAAGAGGGATTTAAGCAACACAGTAGCCTTCTTCAGAGTAAAAAAAAAAAAAAAAAAAAAAAAAGTAGGAGCATCATGCAACTAAGTAGCTACTACAAAATCATATATTCGAGACAGTACAATATAACACCAAATAACCTCCAATAGTATTCTGAGATCCTTAGAATAAGACACAAAGAATCTCGCATAGACTTCCAAATTTTTGTAAAGTGATTCCTTTAACAAAAAGCGTATTTCTGTATATAGAACACATTTTGAGATACTGTCATTGTTTTGCTAAGTCCATCTTTCCTTCAACCTAATGCTGTAATAACACTGCTTTCTGACACTTTGGTCTTTTTGGTTATTAAGAGGATGTTGAGATTCAAGAAGAAAAGAACAAGCTATGTCTTTTATTGTTTTGTAAAAAAAACACAGCACCACCTATAGACAATATATTTAATGCTCCATATTCTCAAGGAAGCACTCCTACCATAAATCTGTAAAATACCATGTCATGTTAAAGTTACAGAATTTAAATAAATTAGAGATCAAAATTAAAGATAATACTATTTCTCTGGTCAAGGAGAGCTCAGAAACTTATTATGTATTATTGCTAACTGTCTGCATCTATAATTGGAGCTTAATATTGCACTGAAGAAAAAGTTTGATACAACACACAAGCTAAGAAATATATTTTCATTAAAAGTTATTTGCTACAAATAAGAGACAAACATACTTCCAGCTGCAGTTCTGTGTATTTCCGTCTTAATTCAGTAACTTCCTCCCCAGCTTGCATCTTCTTGTATAAATCCAGTTCAGTATCTAGTAACTCTTTCTGCATCTAAGAAATTGTTACATCAAATTATTAGTTCCACAGTTTACATTCACTTGTGAGGAAACAATTTTCTGATGAAACTCAAGAATCTATTGCTACACTCCTATCAGCAGGCTATTTCAGAAATATACAGTGACTTAAGGATTGGCCAGTGCTGGCCTTCAGGTGAGGTAGAAGTCTGCCACAGCACTTCTAACTGGAAAAAAAAAAATCCTAGAAACTCTAAGGAAAGAGAATTTGAAAACTACATGTAGTGGGATTTAAAATTTAGCCAAGTTGTGGCTTATTAATTTAGATCATAGCTGTAACTTCAGAGGTATACTGCTTAAAATGCTAGGTTTCCACTTTAAAAAAATAAGCCAAGCACAAGCTTAGGAGCGTCTTGGCAAGATAAAATTTCAACATGTAGTATTATGTTACTGAGCTTGGTGATGTCAAAGCCATCTAGTCTACTGCGCAAAGCCAAAGCCAATAGAATTTGTTCTAAACTACATATACACAAAATAGAAAATGCAAAATTAAATGATAGTGATGATGAGATAAAAAGGGATTCTACGAAAAAAAAAAAAAAAAGCAGTAGATTTATGAATGAATACACAATCTATAATCAGTAATGACAAAAAGCTTCTAAGATTACCACGAGCACGAATGGTAGTTCTGTTCAGACCACAGTAGAAAAAAGCACAGTGAAAAGATCTCTGCTAACAAAAAGCTGGACTCTGATATATCCAGAATTGCCCTCCAGCACATGGTACCTTAGAAAGAATTATTTAAAAGTTCAAAAATATCTATGAAACTGAAAGGTGTCTCTGAATCCAAATTTAGAGGTGTTCACAGTAACCAGAGGTGCAGGACATGGTACAGGTGCAGGAAAGAGCTTTTACATGACTGTGAAAATTTTATTTCAAGTTCCAAACTGGAAAGGTTTTTTTTTCCTGTTTTGTTTTGTTTTTAATGGAAAAAGCAGCAGCCAAATGTTCTAATGACATCACAAATGAAGGAGAAAATTATAGATGACTATGAAATAGTTTTACATTTACACCCGTTGATTCAAAACCACAGCATGTAATGTATTCAAAGGCTGGTTGTCAAGAGATGAAGGTTTCGCAGTTGTGACAGTTGGAAACCAAGTATCACCACTGAATGATAAAGAAGGGGGTTTTTTGTTTCTTTGTTTTTTTCCTGGAAGCTTTAAAAGAAAAAAAGCTGGATTATTCAACTGGCAACTTCAACCTGAACCCCTTTCATCCCCATTTTTCACCATCTAGAGCAACCACAAAAAATCATCTCCTGTATAATGGTTTTCAAAGTTTTCAAAACTGGAAACTGTTTCTCTCTAATCCCACTGCGTGTTGCTAAATAAATGACACGACAAAACAATCACTTCTGAAACTTCTTAATGACCAGTAATTAAACTCACAAAGTAGCCAGTGACCCTGGTGTCATAATGTCTCTAAACTTTTGAGGTTTCTTTTTAGTTCTCTTAATGAAGACTCCTCTTTTTATAGAGCTGTGCCTGGTCTCAAGAAGATAATGCCTCCTTCAAGACATAGCAGGAGGCAGCAAATGTTTCTACACTCAGGAGAAGGGGATTTTGTAATCTACATGAACTGGAACACACAAAAATATGTAAAGATAATGACACGTTCGCATGGGCCTCACATACAGAACTATTCCTGCAAGTTTGCAGGGGCTTCTGAGCTGCCTAGGATTTAACAGCTAATAAAATGCAAGAGAACCTTGTGCAAAGCCTTTCAGAAAATTGCCAAAGTAATAAATTTTAACTGAAGAATGCTCTTAATTACTCACTTTCACAAAATTCAGATGTTTTTTCTCTCTTTCAAATGTTAACAAAACAATGCTCATTGTTAATACACAATCTCCCTGAGAAGAAAGCTATCAATAACATCAACTCTTCTACAGTCTAGATGTTTTGTCCATTATAAACTGTTTCTTCACTTTTCATATTACAAAATAGAAAAAAAAAAAAACAAACACCTGAAGAACTGCTTAAAAACTCTAATTAAAGTTAGTGTATCATCTCACTTTTACTAACTAAAAATTAAAATCACATGAGAAACTGATGGACCAGGTTACCAACTGAAGAGTGATGTGGACTGAAGTGATCCCAAGATCAACATACAGGGTTGAAGAGGGAAAACCTCAAGCTTGCACATATTAGAACATAAGTAAAGGAGGGCCTACAGAACAGTATTGTAGGGGAAGACCTCATTACTTTTTTGGGAAATCAGTGCTTCTCTAAAGATCCCGTACACTGATATACATGACAGGAAACAAAGAGGAGGAATTAGATGTCTGCACAGTTCCAAGGCTACAATCTTACAGAGACTACAGAAGCATTGCAGTGTAACTCACACAACTGGAGTGCTGCGGTGGATGGATACGGGCTCTTCAGGAAGGCCAGGCCTGGGAGAAGCAGGAGCTACCCTCTGTGTGCGAGGGAAGTGTGAATGCATGTAGCTCCGCCCAGGGACAGATGATAAGCCAGCTAGAAATTCATCAGATGGCAGACCAACGTGGGTGACACTGCAGTGGGCGTCTACTACATGCCATCTTATCAGGTAGAAGTAGTAAATGAGGCATTTTTTAGGCAAGTGGAAGCCACCTCATGGTCCTAGCTAGCAGCTGCAAGGGCAGGTTGATTTTAAAGAATCATATCCCCCGCTTTCCAAAACATGCGGGAAATAAACAGCAGGAGGCCTGCATTAATGCCTAAGGAACTCCTAACAAAAATCTAAAAACAAAGTGTAGGACAGGTGGAAGTAGGCTCAGACCACACAGATACAATACAGACAGACTGCCTAAGCATGCAGGTACGATTCTGGAAAGCCAAAGCCCACCTGGTAAGGAACAAAAAAAGCTTCCGTAGGTCTATCAGCAACAACACAAAGACTATGCTATGAAAAATGAAGACCCACTACCGAATGTGGAAGGGGACTTGTAACAAAAGACATGAGAACAGCCAAGGTACTCAATGTCACCTTCTCCTCAAGTCTTTACTCGTAAGACTTATCTTTGTTAAAAGAGATTCAAGTTAGCAAACATTTAAGCTAACTGGACATATACAAATCCCTGAGACCTTATAGATGCGACGGTTAGTACCGAGGGAGCTCACTGATGTCACTGCAAGGCCAATCTTAATTATCTTTGAAAGGTCCTGGCATTTGGGGGCGGTTCCTCAGAACCGAGAAAATGCAAATGTCACTCTGACCTTCAAGTAGGGCAAGAAAGATCTAGCAAGTACATACTGGTCAGTCTCATCACAATACCTGAGAGGATAATGGAGCAAATAATCTGGGAAACCATTCCCAAGCATACTAAGAACAAGAAAGTGACTGGGGAAAAAAATCAAAAGCAACTTTGAAAATATTGCCAATTCCTAGGACTTTTATGACTCAAATTCACTCTACAAGAAGTTAACTTCTTTCATCTAAGACCTCTAAGAATTATTTTCTCATCAGAAAGCATCAATTCTCTCTGAAAATATCAGAAAAATCTCTTCTATAATTTAAGAAAAAGTTAAGTTTAAATAGCAGTGTCTGAATACTGGTGTTACTACCTCTTGTTCCCCCTCTAAAACAGAGTTATTCCACTGCAACTGTAGTCATTCTAAGAGGCATACACCAACTCCCAGTAATCACACACTATGTCCATCTTCAGGATACAAATGCACTGCTTCCAACTTTTTCCTGACTGACAAACAAGAAAAGAAGTTACAGTGAGTACATACAGGTCATTTCAGTACTACCTTTTTCCCACACCTGTACATCACTGTAATTTATTCTGCATGTACTTTTAATGCCTGTATTTCTAAGCAAAATTAAGCCTTAGAAATGTTCTGTCAAAATGAAAACTAATGATCTGTTTAAACTAAATCCGGGTTGTAACGTTGCACCAGCTTTTTACAATAGAATCCCAAACTTTAGTAGAGATGATGAAGCATTCAGAAGATTTAAGAACTGAATGAAAACAGCAAGAAAAGATCAAGTGTTTTTGTTGGCGGCTGAAAAATACACTGCATAAAAATCTAGCCCTTTATTGTTATGTACTTCCTCATTCAATAAAGCAAGAAAAGCTTGTAATATGTTTAAAATGCCTCTTAAAAATTCCTTAAAAATTTATTATTTCTCAAAGTCTCGCTGAACTCTTAATCATGTTGTCATCTGTTTAGGAACATATACTTCCACAAAAAGTGTAATACTGGATTTAAAAAAGGTAATGTAATTGCATATTTAAGTAGAGTCAAGAAACAGATTATAGCAATATATTAACATTAAGTATAGCACAGAAGAGAAACTCCTCTCAACAGGTTCAGCCCAAATACAGATAGCTAAATCAAAGGAAAACCAACCAGTATAATCTTCTATCTAAATCATTTTGCAAACATTTCAATTTCTGCGATGTAAAAAGAACAAACAAAAAATATGTACCAGTTCAGTAGTCAACTAGCTTCATGAAGCACTCAATTTGGGTATTTAACCTGACCAGTGGATATCTTTGTTGCACAATGATAATCCTTTTGCATAAGAAATACTATTTTCACTGTTTCTATTAACAATGTATGAAAGGAACAGACTAAAAAGACTGAATAAGGCAAAAGACAATCATAGGATTTCTGTTTTGGTATCTTCCAGATCATCACAGAATCATAGAGGTCTTTTCCAACCTAAATGATTCTAAGATCATCTAGTTCTAGCACTGCCAAGTACACCACCAATCCATGTATTGCTTCATGACATCTACAAGTTTCTTCAATACCTCCCCAGGCAGTGACTCAACTACCTCCCTGGGCAGTCTGTTCCAATACTGCATAACCGTTTCACTGAAGAAGTTTTTTCTAATATCCAACCTAAACCTTCCCTGATGCAACTAAAGGCCATCTCCTCTTGTCTTATTACTTGGTGCTTGGGAGAGGAGACCAGTCTCCACCCCGCTATCGCCTCCTACAGTATCTGGGTAGCAGTGGGTAAAACTTCTAGACAACAGCACTGTTTTTATATTAACTATGCTCCTTTAAAGAGAGAGCAAAAACAATCCCATTTCATAGAAGACTTCAAAATTAAAACAGCATACTTCTAAATACCTCTGATGTGGCTGCATATTTTCATTCTGGGTGCCGTAAACATGTACATTCTTTTTATTAGAAAGCTGACCAAAACTTGAGTACCTGAGTCTTAGTTTTCATGCTTTTTAGAGGAGTCCCTCCTCCTGACGATACACCCTTTAATTCATCCTTTAACTTGGTAATGCTATTAGTCAGTATTTCCAGTGTTTTCATGATTTCTGCTTTATCTTCTGATTTCATGGCTTTATTTTTCTCCAGCTTCGAAATCAGCATCTGTCCAATTAAAAAAAAATATTAAACTACACTTACAGATCTGTTTTCCAGTACTCACCACAGCTAATGGAAAAACATAATTTTGCATTACCCTTGCTGTGATCTTCAAAACTCAATAAAAAAGGCATTTAACAGCTTATATTCAGATATTTTAATCTCTGGTTAATTAATTTGCTAATGAACATCTAGCATCTCTATTTTATTTGGACAGATAAGTTGAACATATTGAAATTATTCCAATATTTGTATTCAACCTAAATGACATTTTGTCCTTTTTCCCCTCTCAAGCTTGAGTGCACTCATGAGTACTTTTCAGTATCAATTTCTCTTGCTCTTCCCAAGTATAGAACTCTCTGACTTGCACTTGTTCACCAAAAGCACATATTTTGCACCTCAAGTTTTTTAATTTCAACTAGAAAAAAGCATCCAAATTGTAGATGCTCGGAGTTTAAGTGGACTAACATGGCAAGTTTGATTAAAACTCTAAACTTAAAAAAAAGAGCATGTTTTCTCTTGAATTAGCATTAGCACATTACTTTAAGTCAGTTTGGTAGCTCATGCCAACAAATTCTGAAATATTTTCAAGTGAACTGAGTTTTACAACTGAACTGCTGGCCTTGTACAGTGCTAATGGTTTACCTTTTGTGTTTCAATGTGCTTCTCCAAGATTTCTTGCTTCTTTTTTCTCACGTCTTGTTGAAGTCGCAACGCTTCCTAAAAACATTTCAAAAATTACAGAAAGTTTGTAGATTTTGTAAAACAATTTCAGAAGAATAATACACCATATCTGATAACTATAAAATAGTAACTTACAATATAAGGAAAAAACTAGTGAACTCAAAGTACTGATAGGAAATACTTAAATTTATGCTTTGAAAATCAAAGCATCATTACCTCATTCACTAATTCGGTTATCTTTATTTGCATATGTGCTGGAAAGACCTCATTAGTTACGTAAAACAATCTTTGCACAACTCCACCGAAAGTTGAAAGGCAAAATAACACACTACCACCACAAGAGGTAAAGCATACAAGATTTTAGACTTACTAAGATGGTATCTTGAAAGCTACTGTAAATCAAGTCCATCAATTAAACACACTCTCCAGTATAGCTCCAGGCCAAAAAAAAAATATATATATATGTTCTACTTTGTAAAATTAAAATGTTACCCACAGAAAATCATCTCTTTTATGTCTGCTAAAAACAGAATCTTGGCATTCCAATAAGCAAATCATAATCAACTGAAACTGATTAATTTGTTACATATTGCACTCAGAAGGAAATGTAGGAGGAGATGGCCACAGCTGCTGCACTCAGCTCTTCCTAATAATGTTTCTAAAGAGAAAGCAATTGCTCTCAGATACAGAATGTAAAAGGTCTTAGGCACCAGGATAGTTGCAGAAAACAATAAAGAGCTTTAATAGTAACATATTTAACAGGATAAAAGTGGCAGAAGATGATTTTGATTGCCAATCAACTTGTATCAGACTGCAAGTCAATTACCATATACAACGTGTAAAGGCACAAAAGCCATAAAAAAAAAATAGTAGTAAGGTTTGTACATGTCTTTCCAAATACTGGCAAATTCTGATGCGTGAAATGTTAGGTTTGCAATATAATGTGCAATTGTTTTTTCACAGGGAAAGGAAAGATAAGACATGGGGATGAACGCTAAGAAAAACTAGGGTGACAAGAAGGAAGAAGGGAATGAGTCCCACAAAACCATGTTTTTCCACAAGTGCTAGCATATCATAATTTCTGAAGACAAGAAAAGAGCACAAGAGCGCAAGAGAAATGAACCAATCATTTAGCACGTCTTCAGTGTTTTCTCTCAAAAAAAACAGGTGTTATGATGAGTCATTAATTTCATTCCAGGTTTTTCAGCATTTCGTAAACACTCAGTTTCTTATCTTGAAAGGTAAAAGCTCTAATTCTGAAAAACATGTTTTGGGGGACAAACATGAAATAAAATCCCCAAATTAGAAGTGATTTCTTTAAAGTCTGGACCAATGCCACAACTGACATGCAGCCACAATCTGTTATTTCAAATTATATCAGACATTAGATATAGAAGTTGACCAACAGGCTTAGTAGTATAATGGTTATACTACTCTCAATGCTTACGTCTGAACCTAAATTAATATTCAACTCTTAATTTGTGATTTGAAGCCAGTGAGATAAATGTTGTCCTATATTTAGTTTTTAGGAAGGTTAAGAATAAACCTTAAAAAAAGGAGCTTTACTGGGCACTTTGAAAATTCTAAGCAAGCTATACTACCAGTAAGTGACCTGTTGAAGGCCAAACACATTTTTGTTGCACTTCCTCTTCAAAATGAGAAATTCTAGTACTATGCAGAAACAAAAACGGATGCAAGAGAACTACAGTTTGGAAACAATAAAATGCAGTCGTACAGTTCTCAGCTCTATCTGATGAAGAAACAATACTCGTCACTGCAAGTACAAAGTACACTGAGGAAAAAAGGCCAGTTTAATGAGAACTAAGGCCAGTTCCATCTGATAAGGTGTAAGAGAGAAGAGCAGTGACTATACTAAACTGCCTTGTCACTCACAATAGACAATTCATGCCTCAACATGGAGACTCTGTTTCCAGGAAAAAGTGCTTCGCACTTTGAACCACTAAAGAGCTTTACGTCTGCTTACACTGCCTGAACATGCACTGAAATAATAATAAAACAAATACTGAATTTTATTGTCCTTTGAAAAAAAGTTATAGTAAATTTTATCTTGTAGCTAGTTTCATCTATGCTCTTGAGATGAGTATATATATTGCACTATCTCTAGTGGTCACAAATTCCCAATCTAGGTCCATTTTAGAAAGAAGCATATTTAATTTACCTGTTTTTTCTTCTGTGCTTCATTAGAGTCTAGCACGGAAGTGGAAACAACAGGCAAAGATTTCTGTGCTGCCTTCAAAGCAGCAGGGTTGTACACAGTTTTTGTCAAGCCAGTAGAAGTGGATAAAACCTATAGAAGGAAATCATTTTATTTTTTTTTTGCCAGTGAACTTCAGTGCTTTTTTTTTCTTCAAAAAAAAAAAACATGACTGCTTAAAAAATGTATGTCTTTTCTTTTGTCTGTTTTGACGGTATGAATATAAAAATTTGGCATAACAATTTTATTTGGAGTTGCTGAAGTTAAACAACTTTTGAAGAGGCAGCATCACATCAAATATGTAAGAATTATAAACATCAGATTATAAATCCTTTCCATTGAGATTTCATATATATTTCCATGCTTAAAGTATGTAAAATTTAAGGTATTTGAACATAATTAAGAAAACAGAAGACTGTGATTTGCCCAAGAATAACTCAAGTTTTTCTTTTTTATTTTGAAGTTTAAAATACAATTTTCCATAGCTGCACAAATTTTCTAGGCAAAATTTCAACATAATTGTAGAAACTAAGGTCCAATGTAGACAAAATAGTTCCTTTTCATATGCAGCTTGTGCAAAATACAGCTTGCACAACCAACAAGACGTAAGAGGTGTAGGCAATCACTGAACATCATACAGGAAAGGAAAAGACTCCTATGTCTCTCTTTCCTATGTTTCTAAGGAGATACAGATATTTCTCCATGACCGAGAGCATAGTTGCCTGCTATACAACCTCTCTAACATCTCTGCAATACCTGAGAACTTGGAATGTTCTGTTTCTTATCACAATACTTGAAGTACACTTTGGTCACATCAGTATTGAAAAACCCATGACTAACTGCTGGAGATGATATTGCCATGATCTTGCCTGCCTTGTTAGCAAGTCACAACAATTATGCGTTTGGTATCATCTCTGGGAGTTAAAAAATAGTTTATATACACGGAAAATTAAAAGATACATGCAGAGTCTACTGGTCACCATGCACTCCATAAAATAAGACACAACGCCCAACAACAGGAGAAAAAAAGGGACAGCCACAAAACTTTAGAAAGACAGAAAAGATCAAAAGATCAGAAGAACACTTCATATAAAAGATCTGCACTTCATTGTGCTATTGATACTATTTTTTCCCACAGATATTTTCCAGAGTAGGCAGTGCAGATGGAAAAAACAAAAAATTCAAAGCATGTTATGGGGTATTATAAAAGCTGATATAAAATTCTCTAAGCAGGCCATCAAAAAGGAGATGGAGTAATTGTATTTATTTATTAACTTACTGAAGCACGTCAATGTATGCACATCCCTGTAGTTCCTTTTACAAAGTAGCTTTAAGACAGGCCACATCACAAAGAGAGGACTGAGTAAAGAACAAATATACTGACACATCCCTTTCGCCCTGAAATTTCCTCATGTCTGAATGAACCACACTTACTCATCTCAAATAATAAGGAGAGATGCTACAACAGATGTACCTGCATTAACTAATACAGAAGAGCAAGAAGCAACACACTATCGGTCTTGTAAGTCTTTTAATGCTATTCAAGAGTGAACAGTGAAACTTTTCACAAGTTCATGAACTGTAAGTCCCTATCCAGATCTGAAAAAGCATTATGATGACTGTTTCATCTCCATTTCCTCCTGCTCTTTGGGAGGCAAACCAACCTACTTTCTTACTGGAAAGTTCTTGCCATTGCCTGTACTTAGTCAGAAGTAGAAAAACATCTAGGAAACATCTACGCTTTTGACAGCTGTAAATCTAATTTAAATCTAATCTAATTTCTAATGGACATAGAGCACTATCAGAGCAAACTAAGCAAAGCATTGCCTTGCAAAGGGAGAAGTGTTAGGTCAAAACAAGTTTCAGAACCCTAATAAAAACGCCAAAGGAAACTGCTGCTCACAAACTATCCACTGAGCAGTCCAGCAGCTTATCAAAATCAGTCTGTACTGTAAGACAACACAGTGGAAAAACCTTTTATAGCATGAATTTGCTCTTTGTAGAAAGGTGTTTCAGCATAACTCAGCTGTTGCAGAAGGAAAGTATTCCCACTTCAACTGAAGCAGACTTCCTATTTCTAAAGTAGACATTTAATATACATATAATACTATGTATCCCTGAACTACATTTTATGTATTTTAATAATTTAGGGCAACAAGAATGCAATAGAACATAGCCAGGAAGCCACAATAACTATATTTAGGTAGACTGTTTGGCTTGGAAATGAGTCGAAGAGACATCTGCATTTAAAACTCAACAGTAAATAATTACTTTTGTGTGCAAAGAATAGCACTGTAACTTTGCAATGAGTTTCACTATCAGCAGTAATGGATGCACTGTCAGATAGAGGAAAATGCACTCTATCATTAATTTCAGTCAAAGCCAATTCAGAATAGAAAAGGTATATAACTAGGCAGACAAATCTTGTTACTGGGTAAAACTTGCTGCCTTTCCACAAAAAGTTGTCTCGAATGTTACAAATACCAAGGAAGACCATGACCTAAGGTGCTAAACAGATTGAAAACATGCCTTATAAACTTTAGTAGTAAAGTACTGAACTTCATCAACAACTGTAATGAAAATTTCTACTACTGGAAAAAATATGTAACACTTAACTACCATTCAGATACACCTCCCCCAGCTTACCTCTTAGTCCTTTCTGGTTAATTTTCACTTTCATCTTTTCATAAGTACTACAAAATTGTAAGACCAATTAAGAAAACAAATGTTTACAGCATCACCTTTTAAGGGACACAAAAGCCTAAAAGCTTCTTGGAGATTTTTTGTGTGTGTGTGTATTTTTTTGTTATGTTTTTTGTTTTTTTTTTTAAATAAAGACTTTAAAAAGATTCATATCTAGTACTAACATATATATGTATTTTTGAAATGAATTTTGGCATTGTTCTAACAACTTAGGATCCTAGAACATTTCTAATTATTTTCATGACTGAAAAATGGAATCTATCACATTAAAACAAAAAACACAGAATAGCAGCTTCTCTCCTAGCATGTTTTACTCTTGCTGTAATCATATAGCCATCAGCTAATCAGAGTTTCTATATACTATACTCCATAAAACTAACCTTTAACAAATGACTGTATTCATTTCTTGTGAAACAAACTGAATATTGACACAAGGGTTTTTGTAATAGAAATAATTCTTACCTTCTCAGTTGCAGGAGTAACTGGCTTTGACACAAAACCCAGTCTGTCCTTCACAGATAATTTAGTCACATTCTAAGAAAACAAACAAAATTAACTTTCAGGTATGTTTAACATTACGAATACAGTAACTTATGATTTCCTGTATAATTCCAAATGTTAGGGATTAAAAAAAAAAAAAGATTGGCATAACAAAATCATAGATTACTGAGCAACATTAAAAGGAAAACAATATCAAAGCTGTTGAAAAATGAATTTTATATATATAGGACTTCAACAGCTAATATGCTCCTATGTGATTTAAATGTATTAAAGAAAGATACAGCCAACTATGGAATCACAAATTATGTTGTTGCATTTTTTTTATTATTATTTTTTTAAAGAAACCCACAACATGCTAATAGATTATTTCCAAGACAGGCCCTTTTAAATACACTTCACTTTTTGAGTTCTGCAAGCTGCTATTTACAGGCATCATTTGCAGGAAGCTGTGGTTTGAATTTAAAATCAGAAATTCAAACCTTTAGAATTTAAAAGGTGAAGCCTTCCTTCTCAGAAGGAAAACTAAAGTAGTGACACTGTTATTTATGAGAAGATACTTCCAACACAATCAAAATTTAAAGGCTATTTCGTATGTGAGTAACATGACAGATTTTGTCATGATTTGGATTGACATTACAACTATCTTCTTCCTTAAGGGTGATGTATGCATACTGAAAACATTTTCAGATGCTGACCATTCGTTTAAAACAGGTTGAGATGTTTAACATATATGAAATTTTAAAAGGGTAACATTTAGTTTTTTAGTAGACTTACTTTGAAATCTGAAAATTGACTTTTAGCATAACATTAATGAAACATTTTTAGAGTCTTTTGTTTTTTGAACTGAGTAAAAAGTTATGATAAAAAGAATTTTAAAAAGACGTATCATTGCACTTAGGAAAAACTGCAATATCAGAACACCACTCAGTCAAATTAGATGCACTTAAAAGCAGTAAATATTTATTTGCACTGTATGATTAACTATAATTGATACATTTTTTGGCATGTATTTATACTCTATGGAACCTAATACAGAAAGAAAATTCTTTTTTTTTTTGGCAGATCATACATACCTGAGTGACTTCTGTATTGGCACTCTGTGCTTCTGTAGGTTCAATGTTACTTGCGGGTACTGGACCTAATCGCTCCTTGACTGATTGTTTCACTACCGGCAAGCTAGGTTGCTGAACTAAGGGTTGTATTACCTGTAACACCCCCCACCCCAAGAAAAGCACATTGTAATATTAATAACAAAAGCCTACTACATATACAGTTCAGAAAATACATGATATTCCTGTAATGGTATTTAGATTTACACTTTCTAATCATTCAATAGCTTCTCGCCTGACTGCAAAAATAAACACTTCATGAGACTTAGGATGTTACTTTGACTGTGAAGTGCATACAGCTGTAACATTTATTTGGCACGTGCAGCTCACAGATCAAACACTCTTGGATCTGATTCCACTAATTGCGTCTAATTAGACTATCTTAATTTCCATCCAAAACTGAACTGAATAAAAACCAGCATCTGTGATTCCTTTCACAAATCAATCTTTCATCAAACACCTAGAGAATGGCAGAACACAAACTTGTATCATAAAGATTCTCATTTTTTACTCTGATATATCCCTTTTCATCTCTTATGCATTTAACTTGCACAAAAGAGAAAAAGAAGGAAGAATATGGAGACATGCACTAGTGGGACTGAGGAATCAGAAAACAGCAGCTAATCTTCAAAACTACCATTGATATACACTGACAGCTAACACTGTCTTTTTTTTTTTTTTTTTTTTGACAAAAACTCTACTTAAGCAAAAAACAAAACAAAACAAAAACAACTTATGCATCTAAGTTTCTAAGCAAACTTGACATTGTATTTATGGAAAAAAAAAAATCACAAAAGTGGAAGAAACCCTCAAGAAGTCACCTAATCTGTTCCTCCATTCCAGAAGTCAGCTATACATAAAGCATTTGCAGTACTATAAAATACTATAGTACTATAAATGAAATACTATAAAAACTATAAAATTGAAATACTATAAAATGTAGTATAGTACTTGAAGCACTGTAATTGTAGCTATAACAATAAATATTAATTTAAATAAAAAGGAAAGTAAATATTCACACCCCCTAGAGGCTTAAGAACTAAAAATACCTGTTTACTCATTCAACAATTTGATAATTTTTGTACTTAAGGGTAGAAGAAAATGAAAGCATTACATTTAAAACTTTAATTTCCTGTTCAAATTTTGTTACTGACCACTTGCCCCCATAGTAGACTTCAAGTTGTAGTTTCCTGACATGAGACAAAAGGTTGTTCGTTGTGAAACAGGAACCTCTAATACTGTCACCTGACCTTGGGAGGAATTCAATCTCAAATTACTCAAGTTTACATATCAAAGGTGGTATGCTGTGAAACTAACAACAGAAATAAAATCCCTAAGACTATTTAACATGTTCTGCAAAATCACAAATACAAAGATCTGGTATCTGGTTGTAAATACACGGGTAATACTCCCAGGTGGATAGCATAATAGTCAAATAAACCGATGGCAGTAACTATTCAAGCTATCCTACTCAAGAGAGGCAATGTCTGTATTCCTGCAAATCACATACTCCACTGCCCTCTTCTGGCTGATCTGATGTAAATCAAGCTTAGAAAATAATGTCGAGTACTGCAGGTTCAGATCGGGGATACTTATAAATTTGAATCCAAAATCAAACCTAAGGGATGGTAACAGGATAGTTAGTGAGGTGGGTGTCTTCACCTACAAAAATGGAGTTTTAGTAAGCAGAATACAAAAGAAGGAGACAAATGAAACTGTTACCTAAAATGCCCTACAGCAGGATTGATCTGGAAAACTGGGTCATTTTTCTCAATGATGATGACATACACCATCAAGAAAAGGGAAGGATTTAAAAACCTGGAGCAACAGTTGAAAGAATCCTCCAATACTGGTTATTATATCAGCACATATAAATACAAGAATATTTCTTCCACAAAGTCTTTGTCATGTTTTCTAAGTATATGATGTTCCACAGTGACAACAAATCTAATCAGGGAGGATACATAAGTATTTAGAGGGAACTGCTATGCCAGAAGCTAACTGATAAAAACTCTCTATCCAATAACCTACATGACTTGGGAGAATCCAAGCATCTTTTTGTGTTTCAGTGGAACCATGAGGCCTGCTAAGAAATCCAATTTAGCTTGTTACAGTCTATGAACTTAAGCTCCATAACAGTAGTTACTGTTTCATATTCTTAAAAATTTTCCAATGATACTCCTACTATGCACTTGACAACTACCAACAGGTGCTCCAAAAATGTAAAATGTCCCCTTCTGTTCCCCCAAAATTAGGGTAATGTAGCTCTTCCTCTTATAGTGGAATTTGGACTTCCTCTCCCTCTATACATATGTGTGTGTGTGTGTTTACGCATATAAACATATTTATCTTTGGATAAAGCCAACTCTGCTGCAATCTTCTATAGCAGTATGCAAGCCCAGTAGGAAAGGAAAAAGACAGCTAGAAAAAGCAGCACCTTTTGGAAGAAAATGGAGATCATCTTTCAAGAAAATGTCCATAAACACATATAACTGTCTTATGGTCACCAGAAGGGAAAAAAAAAAAAAAAAAAAAAAAGTAGTTAAAGCAAAATAGAAATTATTCAAGCAGATGGTAGCATCAAGATAATAGAGCGTAATTCCCCAGAAGTCAGAGAAGTACTTTCATTTAGTATCTTCGGTCCTACCATGCTATCAACTCTTGAACCTTGTACATGAAGTAAAAAAAATCTACAATTACGGAGTAACTTTTGGAAAGGAACGACATCAAATATTGCCTATTTCAAAAATATTTAACTTACTTTCCATAAATATTTAAAAGCAATGTTTAAAAGAACGTATTTTACATAAAGCTCTAGATAGAACAGACTTAGATCCTCTACCTTCTGTGTGGTAGTTTGTATTTGTGGTGCACTGCCTTCTCGATGCCAATAAACTTTGATAAAGCGATTATTTAATACTGCTTCTGTACTCGATATAGCTTTCTTTGCTTCTTCATGTGTGGCAAACTGAATAAGGGCACCTTCTGGATCACCTTGATATGCAACCTAAGATTTAAAACAAAAACAGAACTCACTCTATGTAGGATTTTCATCTGTGTCACAGCTACTACAAAACCAACAGTTTCAGAACCTTATGATTTAAAACCGGTACGGATCAGTAGATGAGTATTTCCCATTCATGATTCTGTTTGAAAAGCCTGGTGTCAAGAAGCAACCTTGAGATTAAGTTAATCAACTTTAATAGCTAAAAACCACTGAAGTAAAATTCCTGAACAGCAAAACAGGATTTCTAATTGCAAATATGTGTAGCTCTTCGAAACACAAGAGGAAGCATCACTGAAATAAAGGCAACTACTGTAAAAAAAATACAGGAGTTGATTAATAAATTCCCTACCTAATATCAGAGCTAAATAACAAAGTTCATTTTGGTTTTCCTCCTTTGGATACGAACATGTTATCTTAGAAATCTTCAAAGAACAAAATTACACCTTTTGGAAGATAAACACAGTTTATAATCTCTGTCCTGTCATGTCTCTCCCCCTCTTCTCACTCCTTTCTTAATGGCTTAAGAAACATTTAAGAGCAATTAAGATAAATCTCAATTCCCTCAGTGTTTAGATGGCAACAGAACATTCATTCTCTACTGTGTCAGTGCACAAGAAATACTCCATAACATCTCTTCATTCCATCTCCCAGGGCAAACAGGAAAGCATACATGAAAACACTAGTATCTGGAATTTTTTGTTGCTGATAATGAAACACGATGAAAAATCAGGCTGAGTAACTTAGATGCTAGGTACGAAATATTGACATTGCACACAGCCTTCAATATGTAATACATCAATCGAGCTTAACTTAGTTTAACTTAGCTCTTTGCATCTCTTTTGTACCTTTCTCTAATTGTTTGCTTATTTCAGTTTATAAATAGTTTATAAATAACTGTTTTTAAAAAAGTGGGTCACTCAGATGTACTAGGAAGTAAGCGTAAGCGATACACCACCACTATTATGGAACTGGTAAGTAATCATATAAATGGGGACTGTTTTCTAGATGAGAAACAATTTTCTGTATTTACAATTCACCTCAAAAAAAAAGAGGGTTTATAACACAAGATCCAGAGATGTGGAAAGGTCAGAAGAAAAAAAAAATCAACAATTTTAAATGTTTTAAATAAATTATTGAAAAATCTCATCTGTTTTTTACAAAATCTAATCAAGGACTGAAACATTGTATTTCTGCTTCTTCAAACAACAATTTCATTGAAAATAAGGGATCATGTTTAAGAAACAGGTTAGGAAAACGGTAAGAGGAGTTTCAGGAAACCAATTGCAAGGCACGTCACATTCTTTTAGTAATTACCTCCAGTATTAAGCCAAAACCTACTTGCCTTCTCTTTGTTATGTCTTACCTGCAAGTTGACTAAGTTTCCAAATTTACTGAAGTGCTCATTAAGTTTGCTGATATTGTTAAGTTCTGGTGGAACTTTCCTCAATTCAAGTTTTGTATTTTCATTTCCAAATTGCATTTTCTTCTGGAAACCTGGACTGTTTGTTCTGTTAAAATTTTGCCTGCAACAAATGAAAAACAAGCCAGAAATCCATAGCAAGCTAGCAAACAAAGTTAAATTTTATTCTCACAGACAGGATTGTGTGTATCACACAGAAAGATTGGCAGACAAAAAAAAAAAAGCATACATTTTTAGGGAAGTGTTGAAGAGGAGTGTGACACACAGGCACCATACCTACAGTTTCACCCACCCATACTCTCACCATACCTCAAAGCATAAATCTCTAAGATAACTGACAGAGCATAAATCTCTAAATCTGCTTGTGTAGAAAAACTTCTCAACTTAATCACCACACCAACATCTCAAGTACCTACTATTTCAAAGCAGTCCCAGTAGTGTCTTAAAATCCCTTCCAACTTTTTGTCACCCCAGGTATATCCGAACACTAAGCAACACACTCCACATTTTATGCCAGTAACACAACTGGCAACTGGATCAAAACTGGTGACAATAAAATTAAAAACTAATCCAGTCAACCCTAATAAGTATCACAATGCAGGTCATTGTTTCTTAGTTAATTTCAGCTTTCCATGACTGGATCACAGTATCATCCAAAGCAACTCTAGCTATCTCTAATACAGCCTTTGAGTCACCTCTATATTATGTTTTATTTCAATACAGTCAGCTTAGTCATACTTTAACTTGCTTGCAATTTATATACTTCTCAGATCAGAGAAAAGAGCTCAACTGAACTGCAACCTTTAAGCCAACCTTGTGTTAATGATCACTCACTTGTCAAACCAAGTCTTCTTTGTAGGAACTCCACCATCCCCTGCACCAATTGTTCTTTTCCTGGATTCAGCATCTACCACTATTCTCATACTGCTTTTATTAGGAGGTTTTTCTGTAAACAGATGAAAAAGTTCTATGTTAATTTTTGCATTTTCTGTGCATTTGACTGCAACACATTATTCTGCTCACAAGGAATTTGCACTTAAAAATATAACTGTTTATTCTGAAATGACCACCTTCTTCAATCAAACTGGATCAAATTTTGAATGCAGACTTCTCTGCTTAATCTTAACTATCAACAAATGCTGTGATCAATAAGAACACCTAATAGCTTTCATTTTGTCACAGTAACATCATACAAAAGGAAAACAAAAGAAGTGTGACAGAAGGCTTCTGCCTCCAAGTGACTACACTCATTCATTCACAAAGTCACATGGAATATTCTGAAGTTCACACCATTTTTGCTAACACTTCCATTGTACCATTACATGGCACACACAAAAATGCTAATGATAGGAAAGGTATGGTGCTCCAGAGCACTGACACCCAGGAGCAAGACAGAGGGGAGGAAGGGAAGGCACTGTCTCTTGTTGAAGAACAGAATCATACTGCTGAAGAACAGAAACATACTCCTTATGGAAAACACATCAGCAAAAACATAAGATTAAATGCAGCTACGTACCAATTCAAGTAAACCCACAGTCAAAAAAAAAACCAAACAACTATTTTTATTTCTCTTCTCATTTTGTATACTGCTACTTCTCAGGGCTACGGGAACTATGAGGTTAAGATTCCTTCCGTGTAACAGTGTGATACAAGATAAAAATGACTGTCTCCTCTCCATAGGAAAAAAAAAAAAAAAAAAAAAACACACAAAAAAACCCTCTAAGATTGCTAGAAAAACATCAACTATTTCTATATGGGAGATGCATAAAGTGATCAGTTACTGCACCAAAGTGCATAATTTGTAGAATTTTCTGGTAAAAGATTTCGTTTTACCTGCAAAAATACACAAACAGACCAAGAATAAACATAATTCCCTGCTCAATAAAACTTTTAATGCCAAAAGATTTTCAAAAATTCAACGATCTCCAGTATTACATTCTCTGAAAAGTTTCTCAGTTTACATTGATGTGAGAAATGAAGCTAAACGAAGTAAATATAGCTTTGAGAGCATACCTCTGGGTGGCAAATCCATATCACCTGATGTGAGTCCTATCAAATTTGGTCTTTGGGCATGTACTCTGTGTCTATACATAGGTCTTGAAGTGTTTGTTATACTTGGAGCTTCTGGATTGTAGCCATCTGTGTCATACGTTTCTAGTAAAAAACAAATTGTCTAATTAAAATAAATTGCAGTTAAAAACCAAGATTGCAAATATTATATTTCATCTATTAAAAAGACAGTTACAATGGAACAGTCTGTTGTATAACAACTATAGAACTGCTGTGCTATGTTTTTGCTTACAAATATAACAATGCAAATATTATTCCACGGTCAAGATTTACTTTTTACATGCAAATTTTACTTCTGTCTTGAACTAAATTGTAAAAAAACAACCAAAAATTATTGTCACAGTCTAAGTGATACACATTTATTCTCCCAAACTACTAAATTATAATCTCTAAAAAGTACAGTACAGTATGAATCAATGTTATTCTATTTAGCAAACCTTGTGGGCAAAGCCTCAGTACTACACCTGCTGTAAAAAGAGAGGGTGGAGCAGGAGGCGGCTGGTGATGAATACCCGTTGTAACAACAGTAGGAACTGAGCTAGTTGCTGAATTTGGGGGAGCATCCATGCCAGCAGGCTGCAATGGAGGAAGAGGAGGGGGTGGTCCTGTCAAAAACAAAGAACAATGTATTCACATATTATCCACTAAACAAGCATCCCCTCTGGCAAATGGCTCAAAACTTAGATTATAGAGACAAATGTTTGAACGGTTTAACATTTTTCTAAATAATGTGTATCAATAACCCAAAATTTCACCACTAAGCCAGTACTTATCTTTACCTTTTAAAAGATACTGTAACAAAAATATTCTGTGACGACAGTAATGAACATTTGTTTTTTAATACAAACACACAAAGAAAAACACATTACTCAAGTGGAAAGTCAAAGGGTTCTTTCCTAAAATTGAGCTTTCTTATTTATTTAAGCAAAAGGTAATGTGACACTTCCAAAGCTGAACAGTCAAAACCTGGCCTTCAAATTAATCACTGGTAAAAACACATTCTGCAAAATCACATATCTGGACTTCCCAGACACATCTGGAAATACTACCTGAAGCAGAACTGATCACCCCAGCAAGACAGGTACTATCTATGCTAAGTGAAATAAATAAATTCAGTTCTTACTTAAAGATACTGCTAACTGGAAATGAAAAGTTTAAGAAAATTTCAAGCAATATTAAACACCAATTACTTTTCAGTAATTTTACCAAGTGGGGCATTTAACTTAATAAAAAAAGGATTAGTCACATCGAACTAACACACCAGGCAGTTTTTAGACCACATCAGGCATCTGATTAATAAATTGCTATTTTAAAAGTGGGAGTGAGGACAGAAGTCTTCATGAAGTCATTTTTAATGCATGCATCTTTCCAATGAAAGAGTAAGCAAACTGGCAATTTTTCATTGTTGCTTTACAAGTTTAGGTTTCAAAATTAATCACAAATGACATTTTCAGGTGTAGATTTGATGTGGTCATGAATTCTTATTAATTTTAGTATTACAAATGAAATGCCAAGTGTCTGTCGCTTTAGGGTTTTCCCTTCTTCTCTAGCATCTAGCAGTAGTCATTTTCATGAAGCTTCTCCTAGTAAATCCAAGGAGTTGGGTTTTGCCATACCATTCCATGATTTTCCTTAAACACAATTATTTCAAGTATAATTTCATATTCAAGATTCACATTTTATATGCAAATTTTACAACTGACACTGCAACAATTACCATTAAAACAAAGATCATTTTGGGGTAAGCTATGCCAACCTAACTTTGAAAACACAGTACAATATATTTTTTTATAATATAGTTAGCTTTCTTACACTTTTTGTACTGTATAGAAGTAACATTGATTTCTTTCTATCCAGAAATGTTTTTTAATCTTAACTACCTGTTACAGGTGGAAGGCTAGGTGGCAAGGGGCCTGGTGGCGGTACTGGAGGTCTAAGGTTAACAGGAGGAGGACTCAGAATTGGTGGAGGGGGAGGAAGTCCAGGAGGAGGTGGTCCTTCGACAACAGGGGGTTGTGCTGGAAAAGGCAGAATGCCAGGAAGATTCACATCTTCTACCACTACTGGATCGCTTCCATGATCAAAAGGGCACATGTCTCCTCTCATACAGAAACCCTTTTCTGAAACATCAAATACAAAAAGAATCACTGTTAGTATTCGAAGGCTGTATGTATTAACTCTTCTTCAGGAAAAGTTACAGAATACAGAAAAATAAAAATCCCTCTGAAAGTCAACTAGAAAATATTTAAGTGAAGATAGGAAGAACAGTATTTTGGAACTAGCTAGCCACTAAAGAGAGAAATGAGCTTATAAATTCAAAATACACAGTCATAAGAGAAGCAACTGCAAGAGATATCTACAGAGGTATTTTAGTGATAGCCAGAAATGTATCAACAAAAAGTAAAGATGTAAGAATAGCTATGTCATAGTTTTCCAACACAGTTCCATTTGCTTCATAACCACAAACTGGAAATAAATGCTATGTGAGATGAACTTTCAAAGATACCAAGTTCCAGCATTCCACCTGGAGTTTTTACTTCAAAAGTTTACTTACTTGCCCCCGCATCCATTTTCCTTTCTAAAAATTCTATAGAACTAGAAAACTGTGACAAAACACTCTACAGCTCAGCTTGCACTGGAAGAAAATTTCCAAACAACTACACTTTCACAATTGTACCTGACAGTCCTGTTACTTATACCTGCAAAACTATTATTTATTAGTATAATTCTGTCAACACCTGAGACTTTAGTCTCCCATCCTCTTTTTAAAAATGTTATTATTCTAAAGAGAGTCCTGAATATAAACTGTCCTAGATCTTCGACTCATTGTGGTATACAGCAGAAGAAAGCCTCAGGAAAAAAAAAAAAAAAAAAAAAAAAAACTTTAGGAGGAAATTAAATTCTGTTGATTTAACAAGTTTACTGTCTAGACTTAGTTACATTACGGCAAACAGCAACAGCCTCTTCCACTGATTTCAGCATAAGACAATCAAAACAACAGTTTGTGCATATAAATAAGCACAAAACCCACTCAATTTTAAGAAATACCTGTTCTGTAAAAACGGGCAAATCTGAGAAGTTGCAGCTCTAGACCCTTCTAATTAAAAAATAATCTCTCTTAGATAGGATGGAATAAAAGCAAAAAAATGGCAAAGACAATAAGGTCATAATTATGGTCAAAACAATTAAATATGTCTTCTTCAAGCCAAGTAGTAAAACAAGAAAATTGGGAAAAAGTCCACTAGGATTTTTGTAGAACAAATATACTATTTATATATATATATATATATATATATATAAACTAGTAACTAAAAAAACCTGTATAGACACTAATAAAGACATCTAAAATGCAGGTGGATCAAAAAATGGGATACATTTACATTCAGTAATTGTGTTACAGAAGAAAAGCACATTATTATGGAAGAACAAGAAAATGACCTTAATCTTTCCAGAAAGATGTCTATCACTGCCGCAGGAAGGAATTTAAAAAAATACAGACTTACCATCATAATCCCTACAGCGTTTCTTTGGCAGCGGAGGTCTTCCATAGGAGTTGTGGTCCAGCTGCTCTTCATGGAACTCTGACCAGCTTTCAGTAGTGTTATTTCCATGATGAGCAGGAGCAATAACTGTAATAGTGCTGCTCAGTGTAGGGACAGGATAGTGGCCAGATGAAATATTTGTCACAGAAGAAACTGGAGTATAATTGTTCTCTAATGGGTCTGTTCTATCCATATCATATTTCGGCTTTCCCAAATCCCTTTCTGGAAGAAAAAAAACACAAAACACCACAACTGTGTAAGTATCCGTGTAAGTAACTACTGGGGTATTTCAGCAACAACTATACCCGTAATACAATAGAAACCCTTCCAGAGGAGTAGATCTTCTGTAGTGATCCATCTATTCTAAGAATGTCGTATGTCAAGTTATCCTGAATAAAGGAAAACGACATCCAAGAAAAAAATAAAAAAAAAAACCACCGCCAAATGAAAACACTGGCAACACTATCAAGATAATACTTATGTAATTTTAACATTTCAAAACACTGTTATTGTTGTATTTTCATGCTGTTTATCTTCATTTTATCTGCACCCAATTGCATAGATTTGATCAAACACAAAGCTTTGCCATCATTGGAGAAATAACACTTGACAAGTGAGGAATGCTCCTGGCCATATACAGCAGCAGCATGATTTTTTATTCTGAATACATACAAACTGTTCTCTTAATTTGCTAGCACCACCACCAATTAAACAGTAAGCATCCAGATTAAGACAGAAGAGTTCTGTCATGAGATAAATTGGTAGACCCGAACAACATTACATTAACGAAACATTAATAAAAATGTCTTAAAAATGGCATACAAATATGGGTAAAACAGGCTTCTCCCTCAGTCCTTAGTATCTTACAGTAGAAACTTTTTCTATCTGTAAAATACTATCATTGTAATAGCTGTAAAATATTCCTTAAATTAAGATTTAATCACATTGCAGTGTTTTAGTTAAACTGCTGCATGCTATTGAATTTAATCACTCCTAAATTGTTTGGAAAAATATCTGCTTGCTTTTCAGGACCTTTGCGCTCCCACTTGTAAGGCCACGTTGTCAAGACCCATTCTCCACAGAAATAATAAACAGGAGATCTAAACTAGATTATTTTTACCTCTGTATTCTTTATGTCAAGATAACAAGATTATAAAATGACTGTCAGTGCTCTTTTTCAATTTATCAATAACTGCAGAGGGAAAAGCATTCTTTTTAGGTGAAACAAAACAGCTTTGTTTCTGAAGAAGCCTAATTTGAAGAGCAAAACTACCATATTGAAACCCTAAGTCCTCCAGCAGTGTGTGCAAATGCACATACTTACCACAGTAATTTCAGCTCCTACCCAAAGGAGGGGCCAACACAAAAAGAGCACAGAGCTCTACTGTTCTGTTTGACAGTTTACTGCCAAACAGGTAATTTCTGCCAATCCTACCTCTGTAGATAGGTATTAATTTCTGTATATTCCCAAACAAGATTCCGAGTTTCTTAAAACTTAATGAAATGCAATTAACTCAGATTTTTCTTCCTCTCTTACAACATTGTTTAGAAGCAGCCAACACAGCCAAAGGTATTAGAGAAGAATGGTGGGAAAGAAGGGAAAACAAGAACTGAAAAAATAATCACATAAGCCTTATTTCCACAGAAAACCAAACTAAAATTGAATAAAGAAACAATAACAGTAATGGAAAATTTGGTAGACCTTGAAGAGACTGTTTAAATCTAATGTCTACATTTTGTAAGTAACATTCACCGTATTTTAGAGACCAACTGTTGGTACCTCTGCTTCGTGTTCTGCTCCTGCTTCTGCTCCGGTCTCGATCCCTGTCCCGCAATCTCTCTTTACTCCAACTTCTACTTCGACTCCTGCTGTAGCTCCGACTTCTCCCTCTTCTTCTGTTGTATCGATCCCTATAGGAATCTCTTCTGGGAGGATTTCGGTCATAATCTCTCTTCCGAGAACGTTCATCTTTCTTCCTTTCATCGCGGCTTCTAAACATGCAATTTTGGTGGTTGTTACTTACAAGAATTAAAAATCTCAAAAAATGGCAACGTTAATCAAGATAAAAGATAAAAAATGAATTTAACTATGGTCCTTCCTTTCTTCTCAATAGACTATGAAAATGCTTTTGTTTAGTTTATGAATTTTCCTTTTATCATCCAGGAATCTTTTAAATTGTAAAGTATTGTTTCTGCCCCAAAATGCACCTTCCGCCAGTTGGAGATAACAAAAAGATAAGGGTTATTGAACAAACATCTTCTAAATTCAAATTACCTCTATTCAATCTCAGTAGTGAACAGTAAGTGTTGTAATATAAATTAGCATTAAAAAAAAACAAATATAAAAGTCAAATGTAATAGTTGTACACAACTTAGAGATAGTTTACACAGTCACTTGTATACTCACATTTTAACTGCTTTTGCATAAAAGCAAAAGGTCTTACTTTTAGGTGACTATAGGTGACTATAAGGAAAATAAATATTTAATTGAGTAGCACTATAAACATATAAAAATCCAAATCCATCTGATTATTGATACAAGAGATCAAGCAAATTTTATTACCTGGTATCTCTGTAGCGAGAACTTGACTGAGGAGGGCTGTGATTTAGCCTTCTAGAAAACTTTTTCTCTCGTTCTTCCTCTTTAACTATCTGAATATTAAATACATACGTTAGACCAAAACATGAGTATACTGTACTGAAGACTTCTGCACATCCAAATAAACAAAAATCTCAAATGCTGAACGAAGTCAGCAGTAACAACTGAACCAAAACAAGATTTTTACTTCTAATGCAATGAGGGATTCTTTGTAACATATTAAGTATTTAATTTCTGAGAACATTCAGAGCAGTGGTTGCCAGAAAATAAAGTAGCAAAAGAAACCCTTACTATGCTGCACTGAAAATACATTAGCTTTTAATACAGGTAGACGTTTCCATATTGAGGTGAAGCAACAGATCTGCAGGGACATGAATGTTCAACAACTGGTACAATAAGGTCTTTTCCTCGTCAACAGGTTAGCAGGTTCAGATCATGCTCATACAACCAAACCTAAGCTGCTGTTGGAAAGTGCCAAACCTACTCTTTTCTGGCTTGTAGAACCGACCAGAATTACCAGTACCAGGGTAAGGATCGAGCACCTCGAGGAATGACAGCTGCCATTAGGAAGGGAAAATTTGAAGTGCAACATAATTAGAGCACCCTCCTGAGCAAAAAACTAAGGCAGGTTGTATCATACTTCCCACGATACTCAGGAACTTTATTTGCATTTGCCTAGTAGAACCATTGTGGTTTACCTATGAAATTATGTTACAAAAAACTGTGCAGCAGTACTCAACATTAAAGAGAAAAACTTTCTGACATTTTAAAGCTGTCATTCGAGATTTGGGACTACTATTAATAAACAAATAAACATGATGAAATAAGTAAACTGCGGGAATAAGGGAAGACATACATTTAAAGACATACATACTCAGTCCTTACCTCTTCTTTTTTTGTTTCTTTTTCCTGGTGCTGAAAGAACTCTACTTTCAAGCTTCCTGACGATGGTTGCTCTGGTGGAGGTAGATAGCTTTTTGTATTCACAGCATCAAACAATTTTTCCACAAATATCTGAGTTTCTAAAAGTAAAGGAAGTATGAAAATAAATATCCAACATTCAAAACTTCAGTTAATATTAGTTTTTAGAAAAAAAAAAAACACCAGAAAGTTAAAACAGTGAATAGCACTTTAGCATGTTTTTTAATACTCTTCTTTTATGCTTTGTATTTTAGAAGGAGCTTTACAGAGTCAAGAAATGTCAGTAACGACAATGTTTAATAAAGGCTTCCAATCCCTGAGTTTTTAATGTCTTTTAATCAACTATCTGGAATAATACTTTCGGAATATATACAAAGCTTCGCTGCTTTTAATTCAGGTAATAATTCTTACCATCTTCAATTTTCTTTCAGGAATACCAGTAGACAGAAAACATACTTAATAAAGCTTACATATTGTGCTATACACCTGTTTAAAATATATGTATCTATTTATGCAAATAGAATTACATAATTCCAAGTAGTAAAGCTTATAAAGAGATAAACACAGGATTCTACATTAAAAGATTGCTTAAATTTAACCAGGCAAACTTTCAATCAGGCTTAATATCTAAATACTATACCTTTTTGAAGAAATACATCCAACTGATCAACACACAATGCCTTCAGTTCCTTCTCACTTTTATCCTTCTTTACCAAAGCCAGAACATATTTAGCTAGGGCAGATGGATCTGCATCGCATCTGAAATTGAGAACACATAAAACACAGAATCCATTAAATTACAGAAGTGAATGTCTGTAACTGGTATGACCTGTATCATATAGAGGGCCCAAACCTTTCCTAGCAAAGTAATTGAAAGACACCCATGGGTATTTTCTAAGACTCAGTCCAGATATGAAAAATCACAAGTATCACATTTTTCTTCAGAGAGATGATTCTCTACAAGTGACATTTCCAAACAATATTCCAGAGTACTTTAGAACAAACTAGAAAGATCAATTTAGAGTGAAACAGCTTCAACTGCTCAACGGTCTTAAAAATACAAAAACTACAACAAATACTTCCATAATTTCTCAATTATGGAATCTGTGAAACCTCTGTAACACTGAGTGACTGGTGGAGAAAAAGTCTGTCTATAGAATTGTAAATGAATTAAGTGATACATTAGAAGTGAGTGATAATATATATATATAAAAAAAAAAAAAAAAAACAGGGAAAATTTGACACTTGGATGCTAGTGATGTGATACAGACAGCTAGCTTGTTTGGCTTATGAGCAAAGTTAATAATGGTGTTTTAAAAAAAATAGAAGAAGAAAGACACTTGCACTGATGTGTCCTAACTGTACATTCTCCCTATCAAAAATAACTGCAAAACAAGTAATATTAAAGTATGGTCAGGGAGTTGCTCTGAATGTGAGTGTCACACGAATACTGACTGCTACAGCAAATTATGTCCACAGTGACTGAACAGAACAGCAACTCCAAGTCTCTTCCACGTTAAAACTCATGAAATTTCAACACTGAATCTTAATTAAAAGTCTGAATGTTGTTAATTTAACTGACACATATTTTAGATGCTGGAAACAAATCCTTCACAAAATCATGCTACTTAATTAATTTTCCCAAAGAAGCTCTCTCTTGCACTGCACCCAACATCCTCTGCACAAACATATCCACTAAGCAAAGAAAGCAGATCTGTCAGCATATATCCATCCTTAGGAGATCCCCTGGATATCCTGGGCCCAGCATGGAGTACTCTGAAGTTAAAGGTCAAAGCTTCAAACATAACTCAGCATCCTCCAGAAAGAAGGTAATAACAGAACTTCATGCTGTAAAAGCAACCTGAGCTGCTAGGGGACATAGCACAATTTTCTGTGTTAGCCTGCATTACTCATAGATACAGGAGATGGGAGTTCACAATCGGCCTAAACTCCAGAAGAACACACACTAAAGCAACAAAATGCAGATGCATACTGTTAATCAAAGAAAAAAATTGCACACACTCAAAAATTCTTCCAGAACCTTTGTCTTCCAACTACCACATCGGTTTGCCCCTGCTCAGATTTAACAATTCTTTTACCCAGCAAGAAAACGCTGCCCAGGCACAAAGACATCTTGAAAACAGGCACAGAGCCTTACAGGTTGAGAACAGCAGAACTGCATGACTACTGCTGATCCACTGCTAGCACCGAGCACATCATTTCACCAGCCTACCTGGAGGCCTGGGTCAACATGTGCCATGAGGCATGTTGGCTGCAGTAAGGGGTGTCATCTTGTACAGCCCCCATGAGGCCAGAATTCTAGCATTTCTCCACTTCTCAACGGTTGAATTTGCAAAATTAATATTCAATTGTTCCTTAATCCGACTTTAATGTCACCACAGAAGCTTTGCATTCTTCTCCCAGTTTAAAGCTGAATCATGCTTCAAAAAAACACTGTGCCATTTTCATACTGTATATCCACAGTCACAAGAGGAAAATCATTTGGGTAGGAGGGAACAATTTTCACGTAATAATCCTTAAATTTCTTCTTCTCCACCTTTCAATACTTCATAAAACTCAGATAAAACACTACAATCTTTTTTTTTTTTTTTTGAAATTTCAATTTCCCCAATTTGTTTTTATACAATAATACAAAGTCAGATATCAGTTACAAATGTGCTACAAATCATTTAGATGACACATGAATGCACACAAAACTATTTAGTGGGAAAAAAAAAACGGCCTAGAAAGTAAAAACCCACTGATATCTAATGTTAGCTACTGCAGTTTATTTTATTTAATTCTCCAGCTACTACAGTAGCAACTATAAGATATTAAGTATTAAATTTACTTTAATTTTTTTTCTTCCTCTCATAAGCAGAGCAGAAAATATAAAACCTTGACTGGAAAGCCATCTAGATTCCAAAAACTTTAAAACATAGCACACAGCAGTTTAAAAATAACAATTAGTGCTTTTCTCCCCTATCCTCCAAGGCTATTATCTATCCAACAACGATCTCAGAATTTTATTCCATCCACTCAACTCCAAGGAAACATCCTCAATAAAAACGTACATAAATGTGCTTTTCATTTCCAGAAGACAGAACCTCATTCTCCTGTGGCACTGTCTTTGCATTTATCATTCCATATGTGATACTACCACACATGAAAGATGCAAAACAGATTTAGTGAACTCTGTTATCACCATACAATACATAACTGAAGAAATTCCGCTGTACACAACAGGAAGAACTTACACGTTTTCAAGTTAAAACTACATACTTTGGCTACTCAACGAATTTTATTTTTTTCAGGAAGTACTAAAACGGATGAATTATTTTGAATCACCGCCAATTAAGTGATAAGGAATATAATGTACAGTGCAGTTGAGATGGCAAAAACGTTTTTGTCAATTAGCAGAATGATTTTGCGATTTTTTTCTACTTTTTATATAAAACTGCAAATTATGCTGAGAAGCTGACTTCTTTCTTGATGTGACTTGAAAGAGAAGCTACTACTTCTATGACTGTTGTTCAAAGCTTAAAAAAAAAGAAAACCAAAGAAAAAATGATTGGTTTTCTCCACATTGTCATGAAGACCATGCTTGTTTCTGTACTAGCAGATATATTTAACGAGTTTTTAGTATGATCTTTCACTGGTTTTTGGAGTCTTGTATAATGTTGTTTTCTTAAGATGATGGAAAAATCAAACTGCTAGCAACGTAAGTGGCAGAAGAGAGCAACAAGAGGCCTCATCGTGTTACAAAAGATGTTTAAATTTACCGAACTGTGAATCCAGGAGGTCACCCTGACATTTTCTGCTCTTTACAGCTATTTGAGTTCTGGATATTACCTTTCATGTTTTTGTTTGGGGGAGGGCTGCTTCACATCTATTTTTTCACTCTGAGATGATTCTGACATATCGTGTATAAACTCTCCATCCTCCACTAACTTCAGTCAGAATCTACTGGGTTTTTGATGGAGGGCTTGCTGGTACCCAAGTCCTTACGTTCTCTAGTTTAACACTACACTCTTACAGAATATGAGCCTTTGCCTGTGAATAATAGGCAATATACTTGCAGTATCTCTGCTGTGCGCACATGGATGTTTCATGCATATTGAGCTAGCTTTATCACACTTTGTGAGCCTGACTTGTATTTTATACTCTTATACTTGACAATGGTTTATTAAGCGATGTCACTCTGAAGAAAACAGGCCCCCACACTGAGACAACAGCAAAATACAGTGTAGCACAAGGATTCTTCACACTGTATATAGCATGTTGTCTTCTTGCAGGTTAAAAAGATCAATAATAGTGTGAAGAACATCCTTAATCGACTATTTAGAAAAATTAGAAAAATGAGGCTACCACCTATGCATTTCAAATAGCTTAAGCACCATTTCAGAATTCAATATCAATTTATATTTCAATTATAGCATTTACTGAATAATATACTTTCAATTGTTCAATACAGGTTTGAATCCTTAGCTTATACCACAGACCTAAACAGAAATAAATATGTGCATTAAAAATATGTTAAATTTAGATTTAAATTCATTCTTATGCTAAAATTTGGTTACTTGAAAAAAACATTAAAATGCATTTAAATGTGTAAAAGAACATTTCTCAACTTTAAATCCTCTATCTACATTCCTTCAAGATTTTGTAGGGCAGTGCCTCGATAATCGCATAGATTTCTATTTTTTTTTTTAATCAAGCAAGCAAAAAACAGTTGGCATAATCATCTGAACCAATTTTCACTTTAGAAGAACATTCCAATGCCTGCTACAATTAAACACTACACCACATTTTCTTTCGCCCACTTACTAGATATATGATCTTAACCAGAAATGCTAAATGTTTTTACTTCTAGTATTGCTTTCTTTACAGGGTTTGTACTATATTAGTCAAAAATGGTGTGTCTACTGCTCTATGCTAGACAAGGGAAATTACTCTGGAAATCCTGCTTTAATAAACACTATTTCACATACAGGCAGAGATGGAAAAATACTCTTGCTAGAGCTCTACATGTTCTTCAGGGAATGATCTGGATACTTCCAACTGCTAACCACTGGAGAAAAGCGTCAAAAAGGAAAGTAATGGCCAATCAAATACTCTGCTCAAATGCAGGAGCAAGAGCTGGTAACTACAACAAAACTCAAGGAAAAATTCAAGGTGCTTCTTTGAAAATCCATTGCTTCCAATCTCATCTGCTTTTGCAGAGATTATTTCAATTCACCGTTTCAAATAAAGAAAAAGCAGAAGAGGAAAACTGAAGATGTAAAAGCATTTTTAACCCATAAAAAGATGTAAGTAACCAATGCTTTGAGGATTGCACTTCTCTGCACCATCTTTTTTCCTCTTCTAATTTATTTTTAATTTCAAAGTAAAGTAAATTTTAATACATCTCAATTCTTTAAGCACCATTCAACCCATCAGCTTCCAATATTCAGATTTACATATTTTAAAATACAGAATGCTAAATACATTGAGAACCCACTTTAATTTTCATAAACACATTCAATTACAAGCATCAAACCAAATTAATCTAAAAATTCAGTGGGTGTGAAATACATTCAGAAGTTGTTTGCCAAGAAGTTTCACTGGTGTAGCTGTATATACAAAACCTCTTACCAACAGCAAAGTTTATACTGACTTGAAAAGACTTTGGCAAAATAGCTAAAAGCAATTCCACAAGGCAGATAAGCTAAACCAGCAAAATACGTTTGTACATAAATATTGCAAAAGAATCATTTTCTAAGACACTGAATGGAAACACAGTAAGTATCTTCCAAGTTTTAAGAGTGAACAAAACCAAACTTTGCCTGCAGTATGCTAAGGACACGTTTTACCAGGTTGGTGCCTGTGAACATGTTTAAAGATCAGCAAATACATATAAACTCAAAGATACAACATTCTGTTTGAGTATTTTAAATACAAGACGAAGACAGATCTGAAAGTCTCTGTTGGGCTCAGTATCCAACTATCAATTGAGAACTTCAGGTATGTCTCCCCTACAGGGCCCTGAACTCTCCACCAAGAGAGAGATCCCAAATACTGTACGTAAGGCCACTAGGACTCCTGTTACAATTCTTGCATCAACTGAAGGGAAAACAAAAACAACAACAAACGCCACACAAGTGATAAATTCTTAAAACATGAGGAGAAAAAAATGCAAGGAACTGAGAAGTGTTAAGAAGAGTCAAGAATAATAAAATGATAGTTATGAGGTTGATGAGAACGTATATGAATATTTCACATATTGAAGTATCTTATTAATGTTACCTGTCCTACTCCAATCTGATTTCCCCATATGATGTTGTGGAATAATTGCCAGAGTTGATTTAGAAATTAAACTGATATTCACATTTTAAAAAAAAGGTAGAGCAGTGAAGATGCTTCCAGAGTGGGGTGTAGCTGCACTACCTAAACATTCCCTAGGCCTCCATCCTTAAGTGTTGGCCATACTAGAAAAATTTGGTGTGCTGGCTCTAAGAGGAACTGTATAGAGGGTGGAGTGGAGTGGAGACACTGCAGCCAGGCTCTGTGATAAAATGGGAACTTGAAGGTACATCGGAACCAATAGCTGCATACCTCCTACCCTGGGCCAACGGCCTGCGATGTTTTTGACAAAATGCTGTCCTTCTGGTGAACTTCTCATCATAATGCCAAAACAGACCTCCATCCCAGAGGCTACCTGCCTCCAAAGGTGGCCACACCTCACTGAGACTGTTTTAAACTTTCCTAGTCTATATCTTTAAAAGCAAAGTGAGAAAATTTCAGGCCTTAGTTATATATAACTAGAGTCACTTAAACTCCACCTAAAAGATTGAAAACTATATAAATTATGTTAAGGGAGAGAGGGTGTTACAGAAGATACCATCGTGTAAGGGAAGACACCTTCTGATTTCCGGGATTGGTCGTTGACAGGCTCTGCCCCCCCCCGGGACACCTTTGGGCAAGATTCAAGCACTTGCTTATGCCAAGTGCCCCCAGGAAACTTAGAAATCTCTGTAGTCGCTTTCCATCCTTTGACACATTTGTAGCCAGGCAGTGTTACTTTAGGTATTTGCATGTGCTTTGCAGACAGTGAATTTATCACTGGCAATCCAAAGAACCTGTGTGTGTACCTGCTGCTTTAATAAATTGCACTAGTCATTAATCTAGCCATGGTAGGTCTCATTGAACACGACCAAACTCTTTAAGCGTGGCCGTGGGACGTGACTAGACTGAGGGTGTGCTACGTTATTTGTGAATCCGTAATCGTGATAGTTCAGTGCCCTGAACAAGACTGGACTTATAACGATGCACTGGACATCACTTCCAATTACTTTAACCTTTAACATAACAAATGCCTTCCAATACAACAAAGCACGGGGGAAGTAGAGATGCATATTCTTGGTATCCTACGTATATACCAAGCTGAAGCGTTTTAAAATTGTAAGCAGTTTGCTTTAGGAAAGGTCTGAAATATCTAAAAATCAGACATTTTCCTCCTCTCAAGACACACACACCACATTTGCAGTGCTAGAAAGTTCTTCATGTTGCAATTTATCATTTAAGTCAATTCTCAATAAACCACAAAGCCAGTCTGAGATGCAACTTCAAAAGTGTAATTTTTTTTCCTGTACGTAATAGCCACAAAATTTGGTGCAGACCTGGCACTACGGTGTTTCAGTAAATACTTTAAAAATCATTTTAGTGAGAGAAAAATCCTTTATTTTGTTAAAAATCTAACAGGCATGGCAAAACAAACTGGTTTACATTTTACAGTTAATGAACAACAGATTAATCATTGCATAGAAAGTGAATTTTTGGCAGCTTTTCACACCTTTCCTATGAAGGGAAGTTTAGTATTTCAGTGTCTACCCTCTGATGACAATACTTGGTCCTTCCATGCAAACTCCTAAAGGGAAACATACCTAAGAAGTGTTGAACTATAGGGCACTAAACCATTTTACTGTGGGGGGGGAAAGAAATCCCAAACCGAAACTGTTGTAAACTGACAGTTTTCACAAAATGAATTATTACTCAACTTGGGGGCAAAAAAAAAATGTTTGGTGGATGGAGAGGAACAAGGATAGAGCGGAAACTTCCATCAAGTCTCCTTGTAACCCAAATGCTGGTCAGTCATTTCCAATCTTTTTCATTGCTTTCCTTCAATCTAATGCCAAGAACCTCAATCTGAATTTAACTAAGCTAACTTTGGAGACAGCTTGTGCACACCCAACTATTTTTTTAAGAGGTAAAAGAAACTACATGAGTTTGTTAATTCTTTTTTAAATAAATGTACCTTTAAATTAATGTACAAAAATGAATGTACAAAAAGATAGTGCAAGTCCTTAAATTTGTTAAGGAACTAGTTTCAACTACCACAACAAATTATAACCACAAAAGCATGCCTGAAATCCTCCAGGCAGTGAATGGTCTTTCTGAAGAGAAAAGAGCATGTAGCTGCATGTTATTTGTCTCACTCTAATCCTCAGAATTCACAACCTAAACTCCATGGTCTAGTTTTGTTGCCTAAAGATTAATATTTATACTTCTCTAGGATACTGTTCAGTCCTTGACATTAACCAAGGTGGGCATGGCTATGTTTGAGGGCTGAGAGACATTCTTTGTATTTACCCGGCTGAATGTGTGCAGAAAAATTAGTATGCTGCTCACTGGACAAAGCAGCAAGTCTAACACAGGCAGCTGTACCATTTGGTTGTGTTGCTACCACATAAGATAGTATATTCCACAATCTGTAGAAAGCTGCAGAACTCAAAAATTAAACTGAATGACAGACACATTCAGCAAGGTCTGAATTTTATCTTGACACAGTGCAGTATATGGGAAGGACAACTCTCGTAATGCTCACTTTCGGTAACTCTTTACAAGCATTGATATACTTCAGGAACGCAACAGCCTCCGACGCTCTTACACAAGTTACTGATGTCATTACAACAGTTTGAAGTTACAATAGCCTAATCTTACAAGTTCATACAGGTGCAACCTGCAACCAACAGCTTAAAAAGCCACCTCAGGACTCAAAAGAGCTTTCAAGAGGCAGAACAGCCACCAGCTTGCTGGTCATCCAACACGTGTTCAATGTTGAAAGTAAAAATCATTGCTGTATCTCCAGAGCCTGAAAGGCATCCAAGGGATTCTATTTTGCTGGTAATGAATGAAAATCAGAAGTTTGATGTAACAAGAATAATTTTCTCATCTTATAATACTGATACTGTCATTCTATCACAGTACCTTTTGAAATAAGCATAACCCCATCAGCATCAGAGGTTAGGAAGGTTCAGCTCCAAATACGACAGCTCTCCGTGAGCCAGGGGTGCCAACGAGAGTTCAAACAGATGCATCAGAATAACCAGCAGTAAAAATGCTACAATGCTGAGTGTTTGTGACTTATAATAGTTATAAATACTTTAATGTAAAGTGTTAGCAGAGGAAGTTAAGATAAACATACACTGCTTTTGAACTTCTTAGGAAATTTCTTGGGAAATTAAAGTGAAGACTCCTGATGGGCTGACGGGTATTACCAGCTGGATGGTAAGCAACACGTATAAGGAAAGGAACGCTGAGGTTTTGCATTTTGACTTCTTTCAGTATTTATTTCTTATACCATTGATCAACCTCCTTTATTCACCACTTTCCTGAAGTTAGTGGGTGAACAGAACTAATCAGTAGTCAATAATTAAGAAATGATACAAATGCACAAAAAATATGAAGATTTAACAGAGAAAGGTTGAAAAACATGGCAAACAAATAGAATAGTGAAGGCACAGCTGAATACCAGCTTGTTTTCCATAAAATATTCCAGTAACAAATAAAATATTCTTTAACAATTTGGATTTTATTCCCTCTGTTAAAGTAGTTACAATGCAATGATCATTTATAGAATTAAATGATGCAAAAAAAGCTTCCAATTTTAATGAGGTATGCTTAAATATCACATAAACAATGTTTTACATTTTTGCCATCTTTCTTTCAAGTCTGACTCAGTAAGTGAACAGACCTCAGAAATGTAAATATAATAAAGACAAAAAATAGATATGGGAACCTTAATCAACTTTTACCTAAAACACAATGGGCCAGCAAAAGATTTTAATTAAATGTATTTTACACAAAGTAATTAAAAATAAGAAAATTTTTCACTGTGAAGAATTAGGGCAAGGGGGAGAACGTTACCATGTCTTATAAGGCAAAACAGAGTGCAGCATTTGGACAGAAATTTTTTTAAAACTCTAATTAAAGAAAAAAAATGTAGAAGACCTGCCTACATGGGACTCTGCCAAGCCAGATCCTGACATCCTTGCAAGAATATATACACAGTATATACACAGGATCTGGAATGCACTTGCAGAAAAGAAATCCATCACAATAGATACGGCTCAGCAAAGACTTTGCTAGCACAGAAGTTAGAGGTGACAGGCATGAGGTTATATTCCAAGTTTACAATTACCTTCAAACACTCTACAGGAGCCATACCATGGACAAGAAGTTATATAACAATAGAAACTTAAGCACACTACAACCTGCAAGAAACAAAGACGGCTGTTGACACAACTACCTTCTTTACAGAGCTGGCCTCAGCGAAGCATACTAGATGGCTCCAGCCAAACACAGAGCACCTACGGCACAGAAGTACTCCCGGTACTTTGTTTACACTGGTACTACATTCACACACATGTAGCAATCATGGCTGCATGCACATTTTGTGATTCTCTAGGCACCAAAGTCAGCTTTTCAAAGTTATTCCCCAAATGACAAAAGCAACCTCTGCTTTGGAGAACTGTACAAAGTTACTTACTAGAGAACTACCAACCCTCAAGTTGAGCACAACAGCACTTGCAGTTTCTGCCCTCCTGACAGGAGTGTTTGTACGGAGGGTCACCGAGGCTTTGATGCAGGCATTAGAGAAGTCCAGAAAGTTTACCAGAGAGAGAGAAAGGGGAGGGAGAGGTGGAGAGAAAGAGAGAAAAGTACAAACAAACAAAAAATCCCCGAACTAAACCCTCTGTCATCCCCCTCTCCCAAGCTTTCTTGTCTATAAACAGTATTCCCTAAAGGCCCCATACGAGAGTAACCCAACAACCAAAAAGGCCCAAATATATACAACACTGGTTTCACGATACTTAAAAGCTGTTGTTCCTGCTAATTCATTTTAACATTTTAAAGGTAAAACTTTCTGATGAAAGGAAACAACCATTATGGATTTTGACGTTTTCTAGTTCTGGAATATACACTTCAGAAACATCTCTGTTACAGCCTTTGGGTTAAGTTTTATATCCTGACCAAAAACTGCTAGATACTTTGAAATTGGCAACTTGGAAAATAATAATTATCCATCTTAGATATCTAGCATAAATATAAACCTATACAAAGTTGTCTATAAAATTGTTTTCTTCTTAAGAACATTTCTCCCCTTGCAACCACCAAGAAAACAGCTCCATAAAGATCTGATATGGTGATATATTTCTTAGTGTAGTTAGGAAATCCAGTTGCCTATCTTGCAGCTAAAGGTTTCTGAAAGAGCCACAAGGTTGAACATCTGTCACTTTTGTTTCATTAAAAGGAAAAGAAAAAAAATATTTTCAAACTACGGTAAAACCACCAGGTGCCCAGCACTTAGGGCCTTATTGTACTAGTACTGAACTGACACTTCCAAAGAAGTAAATGCATACTAAAATTTTCATATGGCCAGAAGCTACGGCTGTAGGTATACATTTCAGATACCTGAGATCAGAAGCATCTCCAAGAGTATTTGACTGCTAGGAAAAGACAATACTTCTCTGCTAAATCCAGGGTTTAATAGGATAATGCAGTTATATAGGACACCGCACAAAACTGAGTGACAGCTGAGTTTATCAGTTCCTGACGTTTTTTTCCTCCCAAAATTAAAAATTTAGAGAACTCAACATCCTCCATGTCAGCAAATTCCCTACCCCACAACATATTTTCCAGCATGGGAACCACACTTAAACTGCTCACACGTTACATTTAATTTAAGAGAAAAACGTGCCTGAAAAACTGATCTCAAAACCTGAAAATCCTGATTTCACTGTTTAACTGCTGTTACTAGCAGACAGCAGATCAATACTCAGACAAACAGAGGAACATCAAACAACCTACCTGGGCTTGTTACCAGGATAAGAAATTATAACTATACATCACTAATGAACAGAGCCTGCAGAGAGGATGGAGGAACTACATTGATCTCTAACTAAATAATATCTGACAAACTTTTGTTAGTTTTTAGATTATAAATAGGAAATGTATAAACCAGTGAAGTACAAACTTCAGCTCCTGATGTGTAATATGCAAGTACAGAAAAGCAGACTAAATTCATTTGGACATGGATCTGCAAAATTAAAATAACCTGACACATTTACTCAAGAAAGGGATTTTGAAGTCAGCTGAAGCCCTGCTGCAAACGTTAACATCAGAATTCCATTTTCAGATTTCACAGAATTTGACAATGCTCATAAATTGTTTGTGGCTAACAACTCAATCCCCAGCGCCTTCTTGAGAAGTAAGCATGCAAGATTCAACATTTCAAACTACCAGCACCTATTTTGGAAACTATGAGGTTTTCTGAAGTTAAATATTACCTGTTACAAACCTCTCAAAGAGCATGTTCTTAATATTGATATCAAACTGCTGATTACCATTAAGAGAATATTCCTGCAAGAAAGCGTTCAATTAGTAATCAGGAACATTCTGCATTTGAAGAATGATGATGGTAATAGATCAGCTGGATCCATTACCACAGAACAAAGTATGCTTTCTTGTTTTAGTAACACCTTACAGTTAGGCTAAAGGAAGGTTATTCACCTTCTTCACAAGAAAAACAATAAAAAAAATCTTACCACAGTCTTAAGGGTCGACCGTTTTGTGTAAATGCACCCAGAGAAATTTATTGCAGGCCTAATTCAAAGTCCACTGAAATTAATCTCAAGAGTCATCTATTTCAGTTTTGTTTGGATTAGGTCCCATGGAAAAATGAACCACCTTCCTGCAAAAAGCCCAAGTGAAGCTCTCCTGAAAGTGCCCCAGAATTTTAGTTCCTGCGCCTTACTCAAGTTATTTCAACATGAGCCATACAAATTGTATGTGTACATACAGATACTTAATGTTTATGGAAGCCATAAACCAAATTTTCCCTCCCCCCCATCCATTACTGTCAGAGTAAAGCCCATAGGGGCCACACATCTCAGAAGAAAAGTTAATACCAGAATTAGCTTATAAGCTCTAGTTCTACTGACTCAAATCAAGCTCTAGAAACTTAACATAGCTCTGTTATAATTGTGTTTTGTAATGGTAAGTCAAGAGCGTGTTTTGATCTCAAATATCTATAGGCACTATACTTCCAGAAGATGAAGCCTTTTAAACTGAGTTCAGGTATTGATGCTATTAAAACACCATCCAGAGAAGGAAGGTGTGTATTACACGGATTATTTGCAGTAGAGTCCTAATTACTCACGTGGATGTTATACTCAGAGGCCCAGCAGGTACTCACAAATAAGCAAATTATTCTCTGGGGCTCCTACTCCCAAGAGCTCGTCAGAACTGATGCAACAGCGAGGGAAACGCCAGAGTGCCAAATACTCAAAACGACCACGAATGATGGCTGAAAAATATTGGGGGGCAGACCCCAGAAACGCAAAATGCCTGTAGTATCAGACGTGATCCCTCTCAGAGAAGGGCACCGCACAGGGTGGCAGGCCGTGGCCATTACCCTGGCCTCTCCGGGGGGAGCTGCGCGGGCTGCACACGCGTTACCTCCCGCTTACTCCGGGCTACAAAGGGAGCCAGCACGGGCGCTGCCGATGAACGTGGTCGCTAGGGGGAGAAGCTGCATCCTGAAGAAAAAGACGGTCCTAGCCTACCTACCTCCCAGCCGAGGACTGTGCCGGGAGAAGCGGGGGCACGGCACAGCCACGGGCCCCCACGGAGGGGGACGAGGGGCAGCAGGAGGACACCTCCCAGGGTGCCCTCCCCTCCCCTGAGGATCCCCCCCCCCCCTTTTTTTTTTTTTCCTCCAAAGGAGGATTTTATTTTGGAGGGGGGGGAGAGGAGCAGGAGGGGGGCGAGGAAGAGCGAGGGGAAGGGTCGCGGCTACTCACATGGGCTCCAAGGTTTTGCTGAGCCAGGATTTCAGCGCCTCGAAGTTTTCTATGATCATTTTAACCACCATCCAGAGCGGCCCGGGCCCCCCGTCTCCCCGGCAGCAGCAGCACCAGCAGCAGCACCACCACCACGGACAAACAACGACGGCGGCGGGGCCCGTGCCGTCCCCCCGGCCGGGACCCCGGCTGCCGCCGCGCCTCCCCCCTGGCCCCCCGAGGCTGAGGCCGAGCCCGAGCCCGCTCCCGAGGCCGCCTCTCCCGGTTCGGCGGGGGCCCGAGGCCCAGCGCCACGAAGGGGGCGGAACCGAGCGGCGGCGGCTGCTCCCCGCTCCTTCGCCGGCAGCCGCGGCCCCGCGGATCCCTTCCCTTTCTTTTTCTTCTTCCCCTTCCCTCCTCCTGCTCTTCCTCGGAGGCGGCCGCCAGGCACGACGAGCCCCGGACCGCGCCGCGCCCCCCGCCCCTCCCGCGCCCCTCAGCCGCAGAGCGAGGCGGAACGAGCGAGCGAGCGAGTAGCTAAGATGGCGGCGCGGCGCTCTCGCGAGGAGAGCGGGTCTCGCGAGGGCTGGGCGGCGCGCGGGGACGGGAGGGGGGCCGGGCCGGGCCGGGCCGGGCCGCGGCTGGGGGCTGATGGCGCTGCTGGAGGCTCCTAGGGAAGAAGGGCGGGAGGAGCTCGGTTCTCGCTCCCCCGTGGCACAAAATTTCTCAAGTGGCACAAAAAAAAAAAAAATGTTTACAGATGGAAAATTAAAAAAAAAAAAGTTTCTTTTAAAAGAAAAAAAAAGTAAAAGTTTCTTTTAAAAAATAAAGTTCTCAGCATTTTCCTGACCAGATCTTCATACCCCATGTTTTTATACTGGTTAGAGTAAAGATTACTTTAAAAAAAATAAACTTCTCAGCATTTCCCTGACTAATTCGTTATATCCCATGTTTTTCTTACTGTTCAAAACCTCGAGGGAGGAGGGAAAGGTATTTTACACCCACCGGTGTCCATCCAGGTAAAAAACACCAATTTGGTCATCAAATCACTAGGGTTGGAAAAGCCCTCCAAGATCATCTGGTCCAACCATCCCCCTATCACCAGTATCACCCACTAAACCATGTCCCTAAGCACCACGTTCAACCTTTCCTTAAACACCTGCATGGACAGTGACACCACCACCTCCTGATCACAGTGTAAAGCCTAGCGTGGCATTTGGCACTGCTCTTGGGAGCACAATCCCAGCAAACACACATATTGATCTCAAAATTGAGGTTATCCATACGGCTTAGGCCTCGCAAGGCATGATGAAGCTCTGCTCCATCTCCCCAGCCTCAGGCTCATGGGTTGGGCCCCCAAGAGGAGAGTCTGCAACAGTATGGGATCGGCCTGTGAGACATCTGAAATAGCAATACGTGCTACTTATGTTTTTTTTGTTGTTGTTGTTGTTTTTGTGTGTGTGTTTTTTTTTTTTTCTGTACCGCACATTGACTGAGTAGTAAACAATAATGCCTGATGTGAGATTTCCTTCCTAGATTCCATCAGACTTCTGAAAGGTTGGCATCAGTCCTAAGAGGAGTGTTTCATATAGTTGATAAACAAAGGCAGATATCTGAGGAAATCATTCACTCTACCTGTCTGAGGACAGAAAGGATGACTATTGAGCTGCCTTCCTGTTTGTCTCAGGTTTTGAGGGACTTTGGGTGATCAGGCTAGATTAGGCAGCAACTTTGGTCGTGGCCAATCTGTCAACTGATCAATGTCCTAATGGTCTATCTCTGTCACGTGAAATCGGGATAATAGCAAAAGTAGTTCTGGAGAGCACTGCTGATGTGTTCGGACAGATTAAAAATGCCTGGCTGTTTTCCTGGTTTGGGAACTCCTTCAAGATTTTCTGCTATCTTCGTTCACCGTGTTGATGGCAACCCACCACAGCCTGTTGGTACTTATTTCCCCTTGAAAAATCTCAACTATACCTCTCTGCATCTCGAACAGAGTACAGTTTGTAGGTTATTATGATCCTTATTTACAATTTTTCACACTGTTTTCAAGAACTTCACCTCTGCAGAGAAAGTGTTAAGAAGTCTGGTATCTATGATAGCTAAATAAGAGTTGGAGGAGTATATGGCAGCTGCGTATAATTATTTGTACTTTGACTGTTATCTTCAAAATTTGTTTCAAAACTAGAAAGTCTAGCAAGCCAACCAAATAAACTGCCAGCTTAGTGGAGGACTAAGTGAGGACTTTCCAGTTACAAGATACACTCTGATTTCCTTGTATAGTGGAGAGTGAGCAGCATATCCAGTCTGTAGACAGAAAGATATTCCTGATATTCGCCTGATATTCCCTGGAGGCTGTTTTTTACACAAAGGCCTCGGCTCACAATCACCAACTTGTAAGTAAATTCCCCCTGAACATATAAAAAGGGACACTAAGCTTGGGATTCTGATCTGTCTTTGAAGGGACAGGCACATAGAAATTAGGCATTATGATAAGAATCTAAATTTGTTTTTGGATCTGGCCATTAATCCTTTGCAAAAACCAGTGTCTAGTGGAAATAATTCAGGCAAACACTGTCAGTCTGCTTCACTCTCATCTTTTTAATGACCTTTGATCCTCGAATATACAACAGCCAGCAAGAAAACACATCCTCAAAGTCTTCCCTTCATAAAATGTTTGGATATAAGCATGGTAGTAACTTTTCTGTGATTGACACCTCATTTTCTAAACTACTATTCAGAAGCACAGGACTGTAAGTAAGTGAAATTTGTTATCCACAAAAGTATTTCACAAGCACATTTTATGCACTGCGTAAGACTTGTCTTCATGTGGTAATTTGTGGATGTTACTGTGTTGATATAAGCATGGTATTATCACCCTTCTGTGGCAATATCAAGAGTAACTATAATAAATAATTACAGTTGCTAAGATTCCCTGCTCCAAAGTTTGCAGAATAAATCTTAAGGCCCGATAAAGATTTAGATCCAATATATTCTGAAGTGACCACAATGTTCTGTAGCATTTTTGAGGCAATCTTTATTTAACTTCATGGCAGAAATTAGAGGAGTGCAAAGTGAAAAAAAGTATTTATTACATCTGAGAAAAAAAAATCTCTGTAATATAAGGTGGTTTCTATACATAAGGTGGTTTCTATTTAAGACACAGCATCTAAAGGTGCTTCTTAACTATAACTATTTCTTGATAGTTTAACAAAATACAAAATAAGGAATAGTCTTTGCTTTGCTAAAACTTTAGTCATACATGAAATCAGCACTTTATCAAAATAAATAAATAAATAAATAAATCCTGGAAATCATGTTTAATTTAATGGGATTATTTAATAATAGAGATTCATTGCGATGGGTTGGAGTAATAATTAACTTATACAATGTCATATTTCTGTAAGACAAGTAAGCTGTTATTTCTCTGGTAGCTGTTCAATGTAAAGTTCATAAACTATCCAAGGGGAAAAAAATAAAACGTCATCCTTACCTATACAATGAAAATTACAAAGAAAATACCAATGAGAAGAATTAATCTTTGAAAAGACTAGAAAGCAACAAATGAAAAATTAAAAATGTTGTTCTTACACTCCAGTGATAAGAACTTTTGGAAGAGGTGGAAGGTACTGTGAGAGAGGCTATAAAAGCCAGGGAGCGAAGCAAACCTCCTTATGCTATTTCAGCAGAAGTATCCTAAGAACTTGAGTCAAAATAAGAGGTATCTGAATCCTCAATTGTGTCTTCAGATGGATCTCTGGCTGAAAATGGAGTTGTGAATGAGGAAAAAACAGCTTCCAGGATGAAGGGGAACACAGGAGACAGCAGGGCTTTCAATCAGTTTGAAAATGCCTTGAGTAATGGTTCTAAAATGTGCGATACAGATTCTCACTTAAATTTACTAAATGCAGACAGTATTTGCCATAAAGATGGTACTCTTGAGGCCACTGTCTTAATAAATAAATAAATAAATAAATAAATAAATAAATAAAAACATTTTAATTTAAAAAATCAGTTCTTGTTGTTAAATGATAGTGATATACTGTAGGTATACATGTATGTATGTGTACATGTGTATAATCAATAGGAACCAAACATTTAATTGCAACTAAATTACAGATATCTCAAAATACAGAAATAGACATATACCGTCTGCATTAATACAAAAAGTGTGTTTTAACATCAATAATCTTAAAATATAAGTACATTGTCAAAATATAATAATTGTTGAATCTAATTTCCTTATTTATTCATGCATCAGAATTACCATTACTGATTCCTAATAGCCCTTTTGGCTTATCAAAACATTGCTAAGTTCTTCAGAGTATAGATGTTTTCATATATCTCTGGAATTTCACAGGTTTGATGTGTGCCTAGCTTGTAGTAGTCTTATCTAATGCAATTTAGTCACTTTTGGTTTCTAAAAATAATGAGCTGTGTTTATGCACATTTTCATAGTTTAGCCACTTATGTTAGAGCTGAAGATTGCCAGACAAGACAGAGATAACAATCTTTTTTTCTTTTTCTTTCCAATTCCTAACCGACTGCTTTCCAAAGCCAAAGGGATTTTGATCATAGACACACTTTGTCAATGTGTAAAGCTTGGATTTTTAAGCATTAATATTTTTTTGAAAGGTGTCATTTTTTTTTCAATATCCACAAATCTATATTTAACTCAGATTTGTCCTTCAAAGTTGTTTGTTTGTTTGTTTGTTTGCTTGCTTTTTCTAACAAAAAAAAATGGCTATAAATGAGGATAAATTTTAGGAACTTTTTATCACTCAGTGTTTTTGTCATAAATAAAATATTTTTGTTTGTTTGTTTGTTTGCTTGCTTTTCTGTGAATTTATTTTTCTGAAGCTACCACACTGCTCTATAGCATTATGAAATTCCTTAATTTACCCACCTAATGCTTCATATTATTATTATTATTATTATTATTATTATTATTATTAAGTAGGAAAATGAGATTGCATAGGTAGCCATTCATTTCTGGTTGTAGCTTTTCTACTTGTGTACTAGTTTGCACGGTAGACCCACCAGTTCCAGCCATGAAGCCTGTCATATCTCCCAGAAATCCAAACAAATGAAAGAATATAAGCATTGCAGGCCTCAGGAGTATCTGACAGAAGATCTGACAATAGAGTTTCATGTCCTTGCAATACACCATGCCCTGTAGCATGAGAGCATTAGCTGAAATAGCAGGGTCAATGAAACTGGATGGCATCAGGGTGGTTTTATGGAATAAAAATATCTTTTTATGTTGTTCAGATTTTTAGTTGGCACTTTCTATGAGTTTTGGGTTTTGCTGATAGTTGCTCTTTAGATATGTGTAGATGCACATCTTATATCTGTGGAATTACTGCCTTTGCTCTGCGTAGGAGAGGTCAAATGATACTACTCACGATATTTTTTATCTACCTCACATACTGTAACTGTGCTCAGCTCTGGGGTCCCAGCACAAGAAGGACAGGGAAGTATTTGAACAAGTCCAGAGGAGGGCCACAGGGATGATCAAAGGGCTGGAGTACTTCTCCTATGAAGTCAGGCTGATGGAGTTGGTGTTGTTCACCCTTGAGAAGAGAAGACTCCAGGGAGACGTTACAGCGGCCTTCCGGCATTTAAAGAGGGCCTACAGAAAAGCTGGGGAGGGACTCTGTCAGGGTGTGTAGTGATAGGACAAGCAGTAATAGTTTTAAGCTAAAGAGAGTAGATTTCATTTAGACATCAGGAAGAAATTCTTCACTCAGAGGGTGGTGAGGCACTGGCAAAGGTTTCCCAGAGAAGCTGTGGATGCCCCACCCCTGGAGGTGTTCAAGGCCAGGCTGGATGGGGCTTTGAGCAACCTGGTCTGGTGGGAGGTGTCCTTGCCTATGACAGGCGGGATGGAACTAGATGAGCTTTAAGGTCCCTTCCAACCCAAGCCATTCTATGGTGCTAGGATTCTAGGATCTACTGTATCATTAGATATTTTTTCAGGAAGCATAAATATGAGCTGTGAGGAGAATGTCATGGAACAGGTGTGTTTCCTCGTGAATACACTTACTAGTACAGCAACAGAGTGGCAGGTTGACTTTGTATTATTTGATTGTGCCTCAGAAAGATCGGTGTTTTTACAAATGTTCACTCATTTGCTTTTTACTGTTGAATCCTGCATGGGGCACTGAAAAAAAAAATGAGGCATTGCCACTTAAAAACTGGGGCCTGTAAAAGCTCTGAGAAGAGCAGGTGGTCTGTAATGTCGCCCTCTAATCTTGAAACCACACATTTTTAATCATGAAATAGGCAGTGAACATTAGATGACTTTCTGTGACTATGGTCTTTCTATACCATAGACCTAACTGATGAGCTTGTATATTGCTCCTGCTTTTTGTTGCTGCAGGAAGCAGCCAGGTGATAGAGCTGGAAAAAAGGACTCTTGGGTGGCCCTGCTTGAGCAGGGGGGTGGTTGACCAGAGGGCCTCCAGAGGTCCCTTCCAGCCTCAGCTGTTTGGTGGTTCTGTGAAAGGCTTCTGTCTGGTTGCCTCTAAGCCAGGCAGAGTTGAGGCTCTGTTTTCCGTCCCTGTGTCTATCTTACAGATGTGCTGGGATGGACAAAGCACTTCCATAAAGAATAATCTTGGGGCCTGACTGTACAAAGGGCACATATAACCTCTCTCCATAAAGTTACTGGAGTTACTGTGTTTTGTTCCTTTGCCTTATTTACAGGTGGAGAATCAGTCTCATGCATTTATATTTTTAGAATCAACAGCTGAGCTTTTTAGGTATTCCAAAAGTATAAGATTCCCAGACTAACAGATTAGTGGATATTTCTGAAAATGGCTATTATGTTGTCCTGCTTGCTGCAGTTTTCACATACGTAAGCTAGGGACATTGGGGATAATCACCTTCATACACCATTCAGTCACTATCCATGACTGAAAATCTGTGAGTTGTTATTTTTATTCTTAATTTTCTGAACACCTGAGTGACAGGTCTTTGAGATGTTTGTAGATGCTGCATGTTACATTTAGCCTGAGTTTGCAGGTCATAGAGCTGAGCGTTGCTTTATTGGACTGACATTAACAGTTGTTAAACAGGTTTTCTTGAAAGTCAAGGTCAGAACAAGTAGTTACAGTCAAAAGTCAAATCTACAAACTCTCTGTGTTATTATTGTTTAAATATAGAGACATTACCAGTAGTGGATATTTAACAACATTCCTCATGCTTCTCAAGTCACAATATACTAAGTCTATATGGTATATCTCTAAATGTTACTGTGTTCAAAAAAAATAAAATGTGTGAGTGTTACAATACAAGATGCTCATGCTGTGGAGCCTCATTAGTTTGCACTAATGCAGGGACAGCTTGTTGTGGATTGCTCCATTTTGCCAATGGCAGCAAAAGTAAGCTTAACCCCTACTTCTGCTATGGGAAGAATGACTGAGAAAGGGCCCAGGGTGTAATTAATACATCCTCTTCTTCCCCAAACGAGGTGGAGCAGGAAAGGAAAGACACAGCTCATAACTCTGCCCCTATGACACCAACCAGCAGAGCTTCATCTTCCAGAAAGCTTCTTGGTGCAGTCAGCAAGTACCAGCTGTGTCATTCTGGTCTCTGCGCGAGCAAACAATTATGGGGCAGAGCCACACCTGGATTTGTGCCTGCACATGGGCTAAGCGGCTGTGCATATTCCCAAATTCCTTTGCAGGAACACGGTGACTGGATGAGCCTGGTCAAGGCTGGATGCAGCTGTGACGCTGATGACAGCACTGTGGTCTCAGCCTTTGCATGATGTAGCACAAGCTCTGTACAGGGGATTTCCCACTGGAGAAGAGAGGCTGTCTTTCTATTAATTTTTATTAATTTCTATTAATTATGTCCATCCCAAATGTCATTCTCAAACTCCTGTCTTCCATGCATCTTACATACCAGCTAATGCTCTGATCCATTTGGGGCCATAAACCTGCAATTTTGTGACATGTTGCACAGTACATGGACTGTTGACTTGGCAGATTTTGAGTTGGTACTACCTGATGTATTTTGGTACACAAATCCTATGTAGATATACAGAAGGCATAGTACCCTTTGAAAGTTATATGTTATACATAAACCATGGGAGGAAGCAAGCAGGATCTTGGTTTTGCCCTTCCTGCTACCTAGGCTGGCCCACCTTCCTGTTAAATTGAACAAAAGTGGAAACTTCCCCAATTCCCACCCCCCAAACCAGTGTTTGTGCAGGATACATCAGGCTGGAGTTCAGCCGTTCCTGAATCATGGTGTGAACCATTTTCTGCCTCTGAGATAGCTCAGCTATTTAAGGTCATAATCAAACTTGTAGTAAATGAGACAATAATCACAAGTAGCAGAATGTACTTTATCCATTTACCTTAAAACCACTAATTTAATTATAAATAAATGCTTGTTTCAGTTAAAACCAAATGCCAGCCATCTTGAAAGGCTGCTCAGACAGGCCACATGACTAATCCAACAAAGATGGCTTCACACTACGGATGGAAGAGCTCTGTACTCAACATATTCAAAGCACTGACAAAGAATTTTGAAGGATACATTCATATTGGAGGCGAAAGTCGTATTGTTCACAGCACCCATTGTTCTTCACAATAGGCTACTGTATACAGAATCAAGTATAGCAAAGCAGTGAAGTCTCAGTTGTTGAGTTCTTACTACAGAAATGTACAAATAAATCACCCCCAAGAGAAGGACTTTATTTTTTAATTTCTGTTACTATTTGTTCTGGGGGAGTAATTGGGTTTACATATTAATTAAAAATGATCTAATTTTAGCATTAAAAAAGTGTGTGTGAAGAATTAATTCAATAAACTATGTTATTTTACAGTTTTCAGATTGCCCACCACAGATATCAGGATTTCAATAGCTGTTTGGATTACTAAAAATTACTCCAGTGTTACAAATACTGAAAAACTGCTGTCATCCACTGGGCAAGACATTTTTATATTTTTCAACTATCAGTCCTTGGGAAAAACAAACAAACAAGCAAATAAACAAAATTAAAACAAACAAACAAACAAACAAACACACCACTTTGGAAATACAATATATTTTTGTAATGATTTGTTTTTCCATTTGAAGCCACTTTTAATTTTTGTTACTCTTTAGAGAAGGTGAAACAATATGGTGCTTTACGTTTTAATTCTCTGTTGTGCTCTATGTCAGCGTATTTTTTTTTTAGGTCGATGCTGCTGCAGAGCCAGAAGAGGGAGCACAAACATTGTTTCTTGTTGGTCATGCTGTAGGGGCAACCTAGATGATTTCTCTTGGGGAAACCAATAAATCTTTTTTTCCTCTCTCTATTTATTTATTTATTTTCCTTTAGGGGAGGCTTTCTAAAATATTTTTACGATCTCTTTTACAAGATTTAATGAAGGTGAAACTAATATCTAGATATTATCAGCAATTCTTATCAAGCATAAAAACTGTTGATAGTTTATAAATAGTAAATGAAGTATTCTGATTTATAAAACCTTTTAGTGATTTTTTTTTTCTTCTGCAGACACTGAGAAAGGGGAAACTTATCAGAACCCAAATATGCTAGAAATGTTTGAATCACTTCAGTCTAATATTAGTGTCTTTAAGCATGTTATTAACCACTCCTATTGTGAGCTATATTTGTGTTCTACCCTTAGATCACATACTTACTGAGAATTTTCAAATATAATTATTAAAGAGTATTTTAAAGACACAAAGTATATATAAAAACATCCTCCAACTTTTAAATACTAATTGTTATAATTGCTCAAATCTCATATAATTTCTCACATTTCTCAATTGTTGTAATTTCTCATACCACTTAGATGTTCCTAACTTTATAGAGAAAGTCACCAAAAAATTATTTGTTGCACCCTGATAGTCATTTCTACTGCTTAATTTACTAAAAGGGGGGTGGTCCTATTTTCCTGTAGCAGGAGCTGCATGAATTTTGTTTGTTGTTTTTTTTTTGTTTGTTTTTTAGGTAACCACTGAAATAAAATAGAATGTATGATCTGTGTGACAGCTTTGCACTATTAAAAAAAATAATTTCCTTTTACCCCATTGTTTGTACTTAAAATGGCTTTTATTTACTAAGGGATGTTATATATGTTTTTTAGTTGTTACTAATTAATATATATATATATATATTTGTTTTATTTTTTTTTTGTCTGCAAGCTGTTTTATTTTGACATCTGACCCTGCTTGAGAAAGCATCTGACCCCTCCTTGATCTCAAGAGGTCCCTTCGAACCTCAACAATACTGGATTCTGTCATTTTCTAGTAACTGTTTAAGAAAATAATTTTTTTAAAAATCCTTCCAAACACACATTCAGATATGACCTAATTAAACATTTATGATACAGTATATAGAAACAGAAAACTGTGTTCAAATCACCTGCTGGCCTTCTCCATTAAAATCCTTTCTGCAAGCTATGAATTGTGCATTTCATTTATTAAGTTCCTGACCTGTTGTTCTTTTATTGCACTGAATAACAATACTTGTCATTTAAATAGCTCCATTTGCTTTAATATAGACTTTCAAGAAGAGTAGTGATTTTCAGTGTAAGAAGCAAGGCAGGATATTTCCCTAGGAGTCAAAGTTACTTAACACTTCCAGTCTTCAGAGTACTAGCCATGAACAGCAGGATAAGGGAGTGTGAGTAGGATCTGAGATCATCTATGGATTACTCTTTCCAAGAGTGGACATTTGCAAGTTGTATGCAGCATTATGATCTTGGTCTTGCCCTCTTGGATGAGCATAGTTAAATACTGCTCTTACTCCTAAAATATTGGTCCTTTTGCTACTTCCTGTGGGTGAAATTACAGATTCATTAAATGAATGGATTTAACCCATGAGTTTTGGCCTTACAAAAGGGTAAGTAAATTTTGTAATAGATTTAAATGAAACTTTCCTCTTTTCCTCCTTCCTTCCTTCCTTCCTTCCTTCCTTCCTTCCTTCCTTGCTTCCTTCCTTCCTTCCTTGCTTCCTTCCTTCCTTCCTTCCTTCCTTCCTTCCTTCCTTCCTTCCTTCCTCTCTCTTTCTCTCTCTTTCCCTCTCTTTCCCTCTCTTTCTCTCTCTCTTTTCTTTCTCTCTCTCTTTCTTTCTTTTCTTTCTTATAAATTTCTTTCATACCAGCTCCTGTCTTTTGACTAATATCATATATGTTCCTTCAAATCTCTTTCTGAAGTCAATGTTCTTTGCAGAACTGCATGCAGGTGGTCAGATAATTAATGAAGTTTAATCTTAAATACCATAGTGACTAAGCACGAAATTCAGCTTCCAAAGACATTAACTCACAAAAACACAAATAGAATGATTTTGATTGGCATCAAAATAGACAGGGAAAATGTTACTTATACTGTATTCTGTATATGATGGTGAATGGATTCTATTTTGAGAACATATTTCCCTGATGCTGCAGGATGGTCAAGTTCACAAATCCTTTGTGCAAGTTTATGTTAGCATAGTTCTGTGGAAGCAAATGGAACTGTAGCCTACAGGAAGGTTTTTAATTGGGCCTGTTCGTCCCTAGAATAGCTCTACTGCAGTAGTGACTGAATTTCTTTGACAAGTCCCAATCTTTCCAATAAGACAATTCAAAGAAAAAATAAGGAAAAAGGAAAAAAAAAAAAAAGCCCACAAAACCACACAACAGACTGAATAAAAGTGTGTTGAACCCCACACAAGGGAAAGGATTTGTAAAAGCCTATTACGAATTAAGTGTGAAGGTATGCCTTGTAACCAAACAAGAACAATGTTTGTGTTAGGCGCTACATAGACACAGAGTAGATTATTAAATCCTCAATAAAATTGAGGGGTTTCTGGTGGGCAGAACTAGACAATTTGAGAATCCTGTGGTCACAAAAGAAGTCCTTTGGTAGAAGGCCCCCACCAGCAGTGGTTCCCATTTTAAAAGTGCTGAATACTCTGCTGAATTCCCTTGTGGTAATTCTTCTATAATTAAACACTGGAGAGAAAACATACCAGAGAGGAAGCCACAAACCTTACCAAATCCAAAATACAGCAGAATGTTGAAGTGCATATTTTGACAACTGACACAGATTTCATTGTCCTTGAAGAGATGCAATAGAGCAATAACACCCCAGAAGCATAGCAGATTGCAGCAAACCAAGCCATGGTCCTTCCCTCTTTGCAGAGCATCAGCCATGAATGTAGACACAGAATACCAACACAGTTTGCGATTATTGCAGGATAAAGCCCTATTCAAGATGTAAGTTTTCTCTAGAGATTGTCAGTGGCCCAGGTCCAAGCAACATGGAGTCTCATAGGTCATGGCTATAAGATTCAGCTTCTTAAGCATAATTGAGTTTCCTCAAAAGTAAATACAGCAAGAACACAACCTCAAAGGCTAATCTGAAATGATGAAGTTACTTTTTAAAAGAATCAATAACTAGGTATTTCCTACCTGCTGTTTATGGAAAAAGGTGCAGGATTTTGCCATTAAAAAAAATAAATAAATAAAAAGGTAAATCCCATCATCCCATCATTCCACTTGATATAACAAATCTACAACTTTTTTTTTTTTTTCTTTTTTTCTTTCCCCCCTCTCAGGCAGAAGTTATGAAATGCACACAGAAAACATAATAATCACAACAGTTTCACAGTTCCTTAAAGCAGTCTGACCTGGCCTGATCTACAACGATTTTTTGCACCTAGCTTATGATTATTCTGGCAAAATGCCCATTATTCTTTCCACTCTCCTTATTGCAGAGTTGGCCTATCTTGCCCTTCAGTCATGTGATGTGACAGAAAAAAAATAATAATAATAAATATATATATATATATATATCCTTCTCTTCTGCCACTAGAGGTCTCTCCCAAAATTCTTGTGGGGGATGGCTCCAGTGACAGAGACTTTTCTACACTAGATAGGCATTTTTAGTAGCGTGACAGGCAGAGTAATGACTAGCTTGCAAGGAAATAAAATCAAATGTCTGCCAGGTTTTGTAAAAAGATATTTGCTTATTTTAACATGGTTGTGTACTTGCTGGGTGTTTAATTCAATGAAACATGCACAGTCTGACATATGAAGCTGGCAGAATTTTTGAAATATATATTTTGAATTTGAAAGAATAAACACAATTTCTACAGGAAAAAAAAAATATTTATCTTCATTATCACCCACAGTAATATGCCTATAACGTTGACTCAAGAAAACCTTGCTGTGCTACAAATCTGAAACTAAACACTTGCACCAGCACTCAGTAAATATGTTGTTGAACTAAAAATAGGAATTACTGTCATCAGCAAAGGGTATCCATGAGGGAGTGATATTTCCTATAAATATACTAAGATACATGTGGATTAGTTTAATCTAATGAAGGATATGTAAACAAACCAAACGACATACCTCTGAATGGAGGAAGTAGGATGGATAGAAAATGTTTGAGGGAAACTACTCTGCTTGTAAAAATCCTTAATTTTATGCCTTGATTCAGAAGGAATACGAAGAAGAAGAAGAAAAAAAAATTTCTTGTTTGTTGAGCAACTATTAAAATACTATCCACAAAGATGAATTTCTTGGGGAGAATTTTGTTAAGAATTTCATTCAAGCTGGGATATCTTCTATGTCTATCTTACATTTTCAAATATTAACCTGTGGTTTTAAGTATCTAAATTTCAATTTTCTATCTGAGATGCATCAAAAGGGGCAAATTTTCATAGGATGATTGCGTAGTATTTTCTGATTGTAGCATTTTCTCAAAACAAGATGCATTTACAACTCAGGTAAGGTTTCCAAAAACTCATTCAGAATAACTGGTGACATGTTAAATGTAGGCCATGGAATTAAAGGCGTTGAACATTTTATAAAGAATAACTTATTTGCCTGCTATTAACCGTTTAGTGTTTCCAAATTTATCTGTAATCAGAAAATGATTGCTATAAATGGATTAGTTATTCAGAGCATTTAGGCAAAACCTGTATATGATAAAATTTCAGTCTCTTGGCTGTTCACAGTCTTTGGGTCAGGACTATCCAGTGTCACTGTCCCACATTTGGCCATGAGGAGTTCAAATTGAAGAATGTGTCAGATGCTTTTTGGACCATAATATCCATGACACAAGAAAAATACCAAGGATAAACAGATCTCACACACACAAATGGTTTATTGTTATAGTAGTAATGCAAGAAACACTCAACATATGAAACATCCTATTTTGAACAATTTGAAAAAAAATCATGCATTTAAATATTAAAAAAAAAAAAAAAAAAGTTTTAAAGTATCAATGAGGATAATACTGTAGATAAAATACAGATAATGGTGCTGTTTGCAGTCATATTACAATAGAAATTCTATAGAAATAACTTCTTTAAATTTATAAAGGCATAGACACAAGACACCGAGGCAGAGCTCTTTAAGCTGCAAAGTTTGACTCCCGTCAATATTTATTCTAATCTCTTTGGTGTAAAAAACAGTGTTCCACATTATTTATTCAAAGTGGGAGGAGGATGACGGAAGCCCTTAGATAGGTGCAGTGTCCAGTGGGACATGGGAACACATCCAATGCCCAGTGGGAGCATGAGGAGCACCCAGATTAGCTGAGTAAAGAGTTCTCTGCTGTGCAAAGCAAGGCAAGTTACCAGCCAGCTTTGAAGCCCAGCCAGATTTAAGCAGGTTAAATTAGTTCTAATATTGAACTAATAGTCAGTAAAAATAAAGTCATGAAAATCAGCTTGTATTTAGAGTCAGTGGGCAGTCTTATCTAAGGACACAAAATACCTTTGGAAGACATGATCTAATTTTTCTTTAATGAAAGTTATAAAGCTAACTGTACTGTAACTTAAGTAGAGTACAGTTAATCTCATCACTGTCCCCAACTAACTGCTTTAATAAATGAAATGAAAGCAATGACATCTTAGGATTTAACACACTACAAAAACCTGCAGATATTTTCTATTGATTTTCTCAAAGGTATAGCCTAAGCTTATACTGGGCTACATATAGCCCAATATATATATAGCCAAAATTATCCAATATATATTGGATTATTGTTCTTCTGAAAGATAATTACCAGGAAGTGAAGATAAAGGACTTACGTACAGATAGACTATAAAAAGTATTTGGCTAGATATATTCTCTACAGTTAGCCTTTTTTTCACAGTAATTTTGGTGTTTTGTAGCTGTTAGAGGTCATACTTCTGTTATTGACCCTCAAATGTGTGTTTGGCTCCGTACAAGTACAGAGAAAGTAGCCATGTTCCTGCTCAATCATTATCCCCAAAATTAGCTACCTATGATACTAGTGGAATATGTGAAGCAGTAAATATTGGGCCATATAGGGAACAAACAAGTGTTTTAAGAAGGGAGTTGAATGAGGAGGGAGGATTACGTGACAAGTTACAAGCAGTTCCAAAATATTTTGTAGCACCATCCGTAATAAAGCACACATGGTGCTGTGTGCACAGTTGAGTTTGCTGGGTGCTTTAGGGCTCGCCTCTGTCAGGGGCAGCCGGTGATGGGTGTTCCTCAGGGGTTGGAGGCCAGCTCCTGGGGGCTGGCAGGGCAGTGACTCATGGTACCTAAACAAGGTGAACCGAGGAGGGCAGGTTATGGTGAACAGGCCAGCCAAAAACCCAGGTCTCTGGATGTGTCTGCAGCAGCAGGACAGGTCTGGGGTCAAGCAGGAAGTCTTATCAGTGGATGGGGATCATGTCTGTGACAGCAGCCAAGGTCAGCCACCCCTCCAGTGATGTCCAACCATGTCCATAGTGATGACGTAAGTCCAAGCTCAGAGTCCTGATGGAATGGACAAATAGATTGAAAAAGAATTCTTGCAGCCATTCAAAATGATGATGTACTGCAGTTTCTTTGTTTTTAGTATACATTTCATCCCAGGTATTGGAACAATGCTGTTGCCAGCAACACGGCTAAATGCTACATTGGTGTTTTTTTTCTTGATTGTTTCTGTTTTTAAAATACCTACAAATGCCAGCTGACACTGAGAACTCTGTCAGTCAGAATGCCAATGCATATGGAAAGATTGCAATGGAAAAGTTTACAAGCTAAACAGAAAATACAAGTACTATTAGCCTCATTTTAAAATGAGGAACAGAACTTGCTCCAAGTTATACAAGAAGACTTTTTGGCAGAAACAGGGCTTGGATTCAGTTTAACAATTTATGTGCCAGACCAGCCCTCTGTCCATCACTTGGCTGGTAAATGGTCCGGGTTCCCTGGTAATGATCAATGACTGCATATTCCCAGCTGGAAGCTGCCATGACACAGATCTGTTGTCAGTATTGAAGGGCTCCTGTGATTTGACCAAACCATAGGCAAACATTTTTGCTAACTGAGCAGTGTGTGAATGCAATAGCAATGTTTATATTATCAGACCTGGTGTTATTATCATGTTCCTCAGGCCAGATGCACAGCCAGCTGTGAGACACAGGCACACAGTAGCATCTCTATCTCCTTGTAGACCCTCATTTTTGAGGGAAAGAAAGAGGTATAAACACAAACCAGAAAACCATAGCTGCTTACATGTCAGTTCTATCAGGAGTTCAGGACCCCACAGCATGACCCCAGTAGGTCAGCCTAGACATGAAGAAAAAGACTTACAAAAAGACTTACAAGTCCTATCACAAGTATGCTACTTCAATTAAGCCGTTTCCTCAACTCTCAAGTCTCATGTTTATTCCAGTACCATCTAGCCCCTTCCTGCTGCATGCAATGATCACTAGGTAATACAGACCATCTAGATATCTATTTCCACTCAGTTCTTTTCCTCAAATTTCTATGAGAAAGAGTGTTTTTTTTTTCAATTGATTTTGTCCTGGGAGATACAAGAGCCATCACTGGGCAACAGGCAAGAGGACTAAACTGTAGGCTGGTCACAGATTTGGCTTGAATAACAGCATTGTTTTGTAGTCTCATTTTATTTTAAGTATACACAGCAGACTTTCAATTTAATGCAAATTAACTGACTGATTTGTTTAATAACTGTATGTAATGGAGCCCTCCAAATGGTAAAAAAAATCCATACTTTGGATGTTAACATTATATGCTAAAATTCCAGATGTGAGAACAGTTGCTGACATATTATCTGTTATGCAAAATTTCTAGCTCTCATAGTGTGTTTTGTGTATTAGTGCTGCCCTGCAGATGTTAAAAACTACCTAATTTTGGAATGGTTTATAACCTATAAAAGCTGTAATAGACTAACTCTGAATCTTCAATTAGCCCATGGAGGTTGGTATGTACATATGCAATAAATTAGACATCATATTTTATAAATTTTTAAGGATACTATAAAACTATAACATAAAGTACAAAAAGTGCTCTAAGTGATAGTAGTTTATTAAATGCATGCAAATTATATATTATTGATTACTGTTATAATTTTAAATTGTATAGAGTTCCCAGATGACTATGGGCTCTGAACAAATAAATTATATACATTTCAGGCTACTAAAGCTGTGAAGTGCAAAGAGAGAAAAGGTTAAAAAAAATAGATAAATAAAAGACAATAGAAACAGAGAGTTGCCTAAAGTCATAGATCAGCTTATTAGAGTATCTTCAATGTGCTAAAGATTTCTAAGAGCTTTAAGACTTTGCTGGTCATAATGCAGTAGACATATTTAATGCATCCTTCATCCTGATTTAGCTAACTGTTTCATCACACAGTCAATTCAACTATGGTTTTAAATCCAATTGAAGTCAGTAGACTTAAGCTCTTCTTCTCCTAAAATTAACAGGCTCCAAACCCCTCAAAGAAGCAATGCTGACAAGTGACCATTTACTCTCTTGGCACTCTTATGGCATCTTTATAATTCATGAGATTAAGCAAAAATGCCTTCTGTTTTGTATCCCACCCAAAGGACTGTCAGCTTTTGCCCATCTCATAGTACAGAAAGGATTCACTGCAGCTTCTCATCTCTACATGTGGAAATGATTCAATGTATAGAATAACCATTTTCACTGAAGAAAGTGCAAGGGCATCTACCCTGCAGATGTGCAAACACCAGAGCTGGCACCAGCACTGGCACCGTGTGTTTTACAGGACACCAGAACCAAAGAATGTCAGGCCCTGAGTGCAGAGTACTCACTGAGTACAACACAAGATGGGATGTAAGAACCTATATATTTTTTCATTTTAGACTTAATTTAGGAACCAAAATAAATGTAAAGAAAATTCTTTAATATTTTGTAAATCAAAGACACTTCTCTTTTCATAATGAAATAGTCAACTAAAGCTGCATAAATGTAGGCACCCACACAACCATTATCTTGCATAACATGTTTAACTTCTAACTTACCTTTGACTTAAGCCAGGTGATATGAACAAGAGTTATGATTCAATATACCTAGTTTTATATCTGTAGATACAACAAGAAAACTATGGGACTGTAACAAGGAAAATGTGGACTTGCTGCTAAATGGTGTCAGTGGTTTAGTTGCAACAGGCAGAGATAAGCTTGAGAAACTTGATAACTTCTTTCCCTCAGCCTTCACCAACAAAGTCTCCCAGGCCCCCGTGAGGTTGAAGGAGGAGAGGAGGAATCAGCTGTAGTTGAGGACCAAATCAGGAATTTCATCAGGAGACTCTTTCCAAACAAGTCCATGCAACCTGCAGGGCTGAGAGAGCTGGCTGAGAAAAGGGCTGAGAGCAGGGCTGAGAAAGCCTTTGGAAGGCTTTCTAACATCTTTAAAGTGTCACAGAGATCAGGAAAGATCTCTGATGACTGGATGAAGGCAAATATTGCACAGATCTTCAAAAATAATCTGAAAGGATGTTCTGGACAATCCCATCAGGTGCACTGGGAAACACATGGAATGAGCCCTCTGGGAACATAATTCTAGACACACAAAGGTGGAGAAGTTGTTGGGAACAGTCAGCATGGACTTACTATGGGCAAGTCATGCCCAACCCCCCTGATTGCTCTCTGTGATAAGGTAGCTGGATTTATGAAGGAGACAAGAGCACAAGATGGCATTTACCTTGACTTTAGGAAGGCTTTGATGCTGTCTCCCATAATATTCTTGTATCCATGTTTGAACACTATGATCCAGATGGGGGAAGAACCAGTTGGATGACTAGTCTGAGAGGGTAGCTCTGCTTGGAGGCTGGTAACTGATAGGATCTGTACTGGGACCTCTCTTGTTTAACAGTTTTAGGAGTGACCTGAAGGACGTGAGGCACTCCCAGAAAGTTTGCATACAATACAAAACTAGAGGTGACCAGTAGATAAACCGGAAGGCAAGGCTCCATCCGGAGGCACCTAGACAGGCTGTGTTTACAGGAACTTAATTAAACTAAACAAGAACAAATGCAAACTCCTGTTTCTGGGGAAAAAGACTCCCTGGCAGTGATAGAGCTGTTCTGGGGAGAAGGCCCTGCAGGACAGTGAGCTGAACATGAGCCATCAGTGCACCCTGGCAGCAGAGACAGACAGCAGCATGCAGGGTAGCATGGGAAGTGATTATCCCCAGCTTTACTTAGCACTTGTTAGATCACATCTAAAAGCTCTGCCCAGTTTTGGGCTCCCAAGTACTGGTAAAGACACTGATAAACTGGGGTGAGATCAGCGGAGGGCCACCAGGGTTTTTGGGCCTGAAGCACTTTCCCTTCAGTGAGAGGCTGAGAGAGGAAGGCTTCTTCATCCTGGAGAACTGACGGTTTCAGGGGCACATCACAGCAGCCCCTGGTGCCCACGGAGAGGTCAACAGGGAGACGCAGCCAGGCTTTTCACAGCAGTGCGTGGGGGATGATGGAACAGGCACAAACTGAAACAAACTGGGTATCAGGAAAAATTTTTCCCCACAAGGGCTGACAGGCAGTGGAGCAGGTTGCCACGAGAGGTGCTCTTTCCATCCTTGCTGGTTTTTGTGACCTGACCGGACAAAGCCCTGATGAACCCGTTCTGACCTCAGGGAGCAAGTGGTTGGCCTGGAGATTTACTGAGGTCACTCCTAGACTGAGGTATCCTGCATGTTTACAGTGTATGTCTCTGTTAGTCACCTTGGACTCTCTTTATGATTAACAACATTTCTAGGATGTGATTAATTTGACCTAATTATGGGAGGAATGTTGCCATACTACTGCCTGTTTCTTCACTATGAAGATAGTCTAGACAGCTCAGATTATCAACATGTGAGGCATCTAAAATGAGGTCAGATGGTGCTTCTAAATATCAGGAAGCACTTCGCTGTGTGGCTGATGGAGCACTGGCACAGGCTGCCCAGAGGGGCTGTGGGGTCTCTCCTCTTGGACATCTTCAAAAGCCACCTGGACATAGTCCTGGGTAACCTGCCCTGGGTGTCCCTGCTTGAGCAGGGAGATGGACCAGATGAGCTCCAGAAGTACTTTCCAACCTAAACCATTCTGTGATTACATGATTTTGTGAACGTTTGTTTTCTGTGTATTTGCTTTCTGTGTGTTTGTGCCAGCTCCTTGAAGGCCCCAGCTGAACATCAGGGAGAAGAAGGAAGTTATTTCTGTACAATGCCACAGCAGCTACAATGCTTGCCTCAAAAGAAAGATACTTGAAATCTGGAGCTTTATTTATTTATTTATTTTAATCCAAATCCTCATTGGTACAGAACTAACAAATGCCCATACTGTGGATTTCTGCATTTCTCTGTTCATCCTGTTGTTTGTTTGTTTGTTTGTTTTTTGTTTGTTTGTTTGTTTGTTTTTGTCTAATTCTGTCTCTGGTCCCCAAGACCTTGCACTGGGCTGTGCACCATAAACTGTGCACTGTGCATTGGGCTCTCATGCTGTGACAGAACCATGGCTTCTCCCAGAGAAAACCACAGGACCAGCTCTCCCTTTTCCTCAGGAAACAGTCCAGCTAGTAAGCCTAATACTGGGTTGCCTCAACACCAGCAAAATTATATTAAAAAAAAAAAAAAAAAACTTGTTAATGTGCTTCTGGTGGGACTTCATTTTCTGGCAAACAGATTCTAATTTTGAAACTGTTTTTTTTTTTTTTTTTTTTTTTTTTTTTTTTTAATACCTTTCTTGATGTGATTTGTAAATAGACTACAGAAATAACATTTGTGCTACCACAGTGTCTTGCACCTTTGCCAGTGTAACTGTAGCTGACAGAATCTGTTTACACGTACAAATACATTTTATACCTGCAGCCATAAAGACTTCATCATGTTTATTTATGTTACTAATAACATGTTGATACCAACAACAAAATTAAATACATCAATAAATGATAATAGGTATGATACTATTGAATTCTCCCTTGATAACTCCGTTCAGGTTCTATATTAGAAAAAGTTCAGTAGTTTTTAATCCATTTCAACTTACAGATCAGGAGAAAGAAAACAAAAAACAAGTAACAACAAAACACCTTCAAGCTTGCTAGAAACATCTTTGCTGTTCTTGGCTATTTTTATTGCAAATAAATCCCATGGTGTGTCCATAACATGCTACAACATAGCCTTTTCAAAATTGTGCCTTTAGCTTAATTATAGCCATGTTTTTTCATGCCTTATTATAGTTCTGTGATCCATGATCTTTTTTCTTTCTTTTTTTTTTTTTTTTTTTTTTTTTTGTATATTCATTATACAGACACCTTACTTTACATTATTTTTCTTCTATCACTTTGCATGCTAGTAACCTTCTCCTTTGCAATTCAAGCAACAAACATCTTTGTTCATAATAATTCAAAGCAAGAATGTGATACTACATTCAACATTGTAGGTGTTCCTGACACAACTCTTGCTACTACATGGTGTATTTTGTCTTCAAACATTACCACCCCAAGGCACACATATGTCTGAGTCTTGGGAATGTGTAATTTCTTTTGAAGTTTGTTTGCATTTCTAATTCACAACAGGGTGCAAAGTTAAGTTTTCTGAGCACAGAAATAAGGACTGATTACCATCATTTATTTTCACCATCTCATCTATAGATGTGTACATTATGTTTGTAATTACTGTGAACTGTAGACTTTGTACATATTGACAGATTAATTTTGTACTAGACTATGAAAGAAAGTCTGGTTTGCATTTATTGTGCTAAACTATTAGAAGGAAAATACCTTCTAAATAACAAAATTGGTAAAAAATCATAGCCACTGAAATAATGTTTGTTGGCATTCTCATTTTTAAAGATAGTATCTTTACCTATATTAAATGTTATTGAACAATAAAGATTTAATTAAAAACATTGGATTTAAAGATGTGATTCCTGTGACCTCAGAGAACTTAAATGGGTGCTTAACTTAAAGAATAAAAATAGTGCTACTGTGTGTGCCATATTTAGCTATTTTTTAAATACTTGCATGTCTTTAAACACATACTTAGATACACAATCGTGCTGTCAAAGCAAATTGAGAACCCTCAGCTTCTTTCAAAATGTGTTTAGCTCTCTTCAGGATTAGGATGCTACTTGTTCTCAGATTTGTATGTCTTTAGAATGAGCGTGTGTTTTATCCTGGATTGGGTTGCAAGGGATAGGAGTTTTTTGCTTGTACCCATTTTCTGATGCTTCAGAAAAGGAACAGAGAGATAAAGTGAGGAAATGATTGTTTTAAAAGAAGAGTGTAAATTTAAAAACAACAACAGAAAACACACACATAAAAAAGCAACAACAATAACAACAACAACAAAAACCCCACAAATCTTTAACAACAGAGTAGATGGAATTACATCTTAGATACCTATCCAAATAATGCCACTTTCCATTTTCGTTTTGTGAATATGCACACCTTCAAAAATCATATTGTCCTATTTTTTGGTGTTCAGTCTTGGAAACACATATACAGTGTTTCAGTTTCAGACATCTAAATAGAACTGTTGTAAAAAGTAACATTCCCATGTAAAATTAACACTTAGGAAATTCTATGCTGGATAAGTCTTGTTGCAGAATATTTGAAGAGTATTTGAACTATATTTTACAAATTTCTCTCCTACTCACTTTACTCAGCGCCCATGCTTTATAATGTCAGAATATTTTCTGTATTATACCATAGCTCTGTCTGAGAAAGCAAACACTTGAAAGGCAAGAATGAAAGTAAGCAAACGCTTGAAAGGCAAAAATGAAAGTAAATGGTATTAAAATGTGCTCTCATACAGGCCTTGCATATTTCTGATGAAAAGCAAGATTGGTAAAACTAATATTCATGTCCTTATTTATTGAAGCAGACGCTGTTCAAATATGGAAGCAATTATGTCCATCCAGTTGTTTATCCCTCCCCTGCAAAATATATGTTATGATAATTGGGGGGTTAGAACTAGATGATCTTTAAAATAACAGATTTTTCTTGCTTGTTTCATTTTTTAGAAAATAGTCGTTCCATAATGACCGTGTTTGTTGCTTATCTGTTACAACGTCCTAACACTATATTATTATTTTTTTTTATGTTGCCCAATTAAAAATAAAAATAATTTTAAAAAATCGTCAGTATATGTGAACATGTAACCATTCTGTGCATCTTTTTGTTGTGTCTCTCTATTTTGCCAGGTGTCACTCATTTTATAGTTATGTTACTGATGAGACACATACATTTTGAATATTATAATTTCAAATGTACTAGTGAATCTTGAAACCAATGTGTAGTCTTTTGCATAGCCTTATTGTGAAGGCTTTTAAATAAACAAATAAGAATCAAGATTTCAGTAGTTCTTATATACATGAAATACCCTCATTAGTCTGATTGACCATGCTAGGGACCATAAGGAATTTTTGAGTATAAACATTAAACATTTATTTGCTTTGGGAAAAGAAATCTCTGGATAGTTCTGCTTAGTTCATGGGCAAAATAAAAACATGTATTTTACCCTGCATGTCATCTCGGAGGGAAAAAAAAAAAAAAAAAAAAAAAAAAAAGAGAGAGAGAGACTGAAATCCTTTGATTAGAGAAAAATATATGAAATAATTTCCATCTCCTTTTTCTATCACAGCTGATGATTCTCAAGTATTGGATTCTAAGGCTTCCTACACTCTTAATAGTGATTAGTGTCTTTTTAATTATGGAGGAAAGCGATGCTTTAATCTTAGTTTTTATTGCCATTTGGCTGCTCTCTAATATTTTAGAGCTCAGATACATAGTTTCAAGATCTCTTTTTCAAATAATACCATCCTTAAATTGATACCAGAAGTAGATAGCTCTGACAAAATATGGGTTTTGATAGCAAATCAGGAGGAATAGGAGTACCTTTTATGATTTTTTTTTGTGGTCTTCATCCAAATGGAAGATAAGAAAATGTTTTAATTACATTTTAAATTATAATGATTGAACTTGGTTTGAGTCAACTTTCAGGTTATAATTGTCAACTACAGAAGAATTAGACGTTCTAATTGCCAGTTTCTTCAAAATACTATACTATATTAGGCATAAATATATTTAGACTGCTTTTCTAAGACTTCTGAAATATTAAAAAGAAGCAATCTCAGGTCTGAAATATTGTTTTCTTCAGCCACTTTAACTCAACTCTTTAATACTTATTAAATCTAGGAATTTTCCTGCCCCTACGTTCACAAAGCTAACTTTGTAAGAGTTTTTTGGAAAGTTCCTGACATTTTGTCTTTCAAGCCAACACTTCTTACCTTTTTTTTTTTCTTCTTTTTCTTTTTTCTGTATCTTCAGTCTTACCACAGATATTTTTAGTTTTTAACTTACAAACCAGCAATGTAATCTATTTTTCACTTCCTTTATTGATTTACTTTGTTATGAAAGGTTAAGGTTAACTGACATGACAATCATAGAACCGTGGAAAATAAGGTGGGAAGTGAGTTCCAGAAACTATGCATACCAGTGTTTTTCCACCATTGTTTTTTATTTCCACTACAAGGAATCCCACTGATATTAGTGGAGTACTCAAAGTAAGATATTGTTTACTGTAAGCAAGAGTATCATAGGACAGGCAAGAGTAAGTATTGCACAAGTCCATTTCTAATTTTCTGAGGTTAATGTGTAACCCCCTTATCAAAGAAAGAAAGGTGGTGAACTGCTGGAAAGAACTTCCTAGTTTAGTGGGAAAGATATGAAGATCTTTCACTGATATTAAAAAAAAAAAAAAAAAAAAAAAAGACAAAAAAAAAAAAAAACTTGGCTTTTACAAATAGGAACTAAAAAAGAATGAAAGGAAAAGAAAAACAAATCAAACAAACAAAAAAGGAAAAAATAAAAAAGAGACCTAGAAGTGCCACACCTGCCTGCCTGTACTGGCAATTTTAAGAGGCTAGGGAGTATCTCAGGCATTGTAATTCAGTGGCTTATATCATTAAACTGCAAGTATGATCCTTGGAGAAGTTTTGGCTTTCTCCGGATTTCTAACAGTTCCTAGGCACATGGCTTGGGAAATAACATGGGTGAGAAGCCATTCCCAATTAAGGTCAGGATACCCTATTCTGGAGAGTCTAGTAGCATAGTTATGGGAGTGAGGGGCTGCTCCATGCCAATTGCCTTTATTGCCAGAAAACAGTCCTTGGTACATTTGATTTCTTAATTTAGACCAGCCAGCTGATGTGGAAATTTCCAGATGCTTGACAGTTCTGAAGTCTGATTACTTAAGTTGAAATGTATGGATTGATGGCCTAATTATAGACTTCTTTTTAAAATGATGTTGGCCTGAATAACTGAACAAGTACAGGGCAAAGAGTTCTTCCCTAATGCTGAAGGGAACTTGATGGCTAGGAGACATGCCAGCTCCCAGCTGGATCACTCACTATGAGCCCTTTATTGGCTTTCCCCTCCTTTGGCTGCTCAATAAGTGCCCAGAAATGCTCCTTCCATCACCCATTTGTACATGATTTATGTACACCGAAAAGCTTAGGTTATAACCAGCAAGCAGTTGTGACAAAAATAGCAACACAAATGACTTGACTTGGTTTGCTTATACTCCTTTGTCCTCTTTGTTACAGCAGTACATTTCTGAGGAAAAAAAAAAAAAAAAAAGGAGAAGAAGAAGAAGAAAAAAAAGTAGATGAGCTAACAACTCTAAGGTTTCAAATAAGTAAAAGAAATCCTCATGTTACATGCTCAAAGAAAAAAAAAAATCAACATTGCCCAGACTTCACTCCTTGGAATGTACAGCTGCTTTTTGCTTTTGCCTTTAATGAACACAGATAATATCATGGGTATAATTTGCACCTGGGTACTTGGATCTTCATAAATCCTCAGGCTGCTTGAATTAGAAAAACAGTTGTATATGTAGGTACCACCTAGACATTTTTCTTTGTGTCCTTCCTTTTGAATCTATTTACTATTTCAAGGTATTCTGAAAGAAGGGAAGAAAAACTCAAATGATAATTAGGTTTCCATACATTTATTGAAAAAGAAAAAGAAAAAAAAACCAATAACCTATAGATTGTTTCTTTATTTTATGATACATGGAATTGTCTTTCTTCCTTATTACCTTTTCTATAAAAGACAGTCTTTCACAACTGATTTTTTAGAGCTAAAATTGTCTAAAGAAATATTAGAGGCATTCAATTTCTGCAACCAGGCCTCAATTTACTCTGTCCCCAGATAATTCTCAATTAATGCTGGTAAGCATTTAACCTGCTTTAACTTACTGATATTTACGTTTACAGGTTAATATTGTATGCCAACTTACAACAATAAGTTTGTTTTTCAGTTTGTTGATCTTAACTCCTTTTTCCTAATTCAATAACTTTTTTCACTCATCTTCTATTTCTCCTATCATAACTAGACAACTAGCATATCTAAAAAGATGGTAGAATTCTGTAGTTGTGACATTCTGAAAATTTTACCTTATATTAAACTATTTTTTTCCATAGTCACTTTAAAGAGGACAGAGTATTTCCCAGTGTGCTCATGAACTGATAACAAAACAAAGAGGAATTTCCTTCCCTAATGTTGCAGTGTATTTTTTCAGTTCTAAGCATGAAAAAGTTCTGATTTTATCATTCAACTGTTTTATTTGAGATTCCAAGTATTTAATCAGAGCTCAAGGCTATTTTATGGAATACCATAGTATTTTCCATGTTTTTCTTGAGCCACTGACAAATTTAAAATATTTTATCCCTAAGGCTACCTTTATTCTGAATACTATATTGATGTTCCCTTCTCATTTTTTTTTTTTTTGATTTTGAGATACTTTAATATAGATAGCATACATGGTAGAGATGGCATAATAATCTTTAGATTAAATTATTAAATTATGTTTTCTCATAATTTGGTATATTAATTTGGTATATGTTAATGTTTTTCTGTTCCACTGAGATACCTCCAGTATCCATAACCTAGTTCTTTTTTTTTTTTTCTTTAATTTTATGTGTTTAATAATTAATCAATAGATTTGCCATTATCTGTTAACAAGCTGTTCCCAAGCAATCTAATCTTTTCTACAGTTTCTTTAAAAATTTACTTCTCCCATTTTTTCTTCCAGAAGGAGTTTGCTTTTAAGATAATTAAGAAGCTTACTGAAAGTTTCCCTTTTTCTTTATTTTTTAATAAGACTGTTATTTAAAAAACAAGAAGGACATGGACCAATTTGAATGAGTGTGGAGGAGGGCCACAAGGATGCTCACAGGGCTGAAGCACCTCTCCTACAAAGACAGGCTGAGGGAGTTGTGGGTGTTCAGTCCGAAGAGAAAGCTCCAGGGAGGCCTTATAGTGGCCTTCCAGTACTTAAAGGGGGCCTACAGGAAAGCTGGGGAGGGACTTTTTGTCAGGGAGTGCAGTGATAGAACAAGAGGCAATGGTTTTAAACTGAAAGAGAGTAGATTTAGATTAGATATAAGGTAGAAATTCTTAACCAGAGGGTGGTGAGGCACTGGAGGTGTTCAAGGCCAGGCCAGATGGAGCTTTGGGCAACCTAGTCTGGTGGGAGGTGTCCCTACCCATGGCAGGCGGTTGGAACTGGGTGATCTTTAAGGTCCCTTCTAACCGAAACCATTCTGTGATTCTATGAAAATATTCCAATTTTTTGCTCTCCATCAGAACTTCTTCTCCAGTTCAAGTATCTTCCCATATTCCTGCTCTATCTCCTTCACAGAGCTATATGTGCAGTGCTTTTAATACCAGCACTTCACTGGCTCTTTCAATACCACACTTAGAAGGTCTGAAAAAGAGAAGACCCAACTGAGATACAACAGCAGTCTATACAAGTAGGGGGAAGAGCATGAATAGAGAGCAATTTTTCATTGTCTCGGGTGGGTGGGGGGAGAGGTATCAAATGAAGCTGGCAGGTGACAGGTAAAAAAAAAAAAAAAAAAGGAAATACTTCATCATACAGTGTAGAACCCTTGGCCATTTTGCACTGGGATATTAAAGGTTTACAAGGGTTCAGAAAGCAATGAACAAATTTATTGAAAAAAATCCTACCAAGGCCTGTTAGATACAAAGCTCTTTCATGTGGTTTTTAAGCCACAAGTTGCTGGAATCTGGGAAAATATGCTGGGGATGCATTACTAAATGCTTATTTTATTTTTACCCTCTTATTTATGCAGCTACTACAGACAGACTTTGTGAACAAGATCCTGGGGGGACCAGGACATTTTGTGTGACTTGGTAATGCTGTCCTTGTCCTCTCTTCTTTATCACATTTTTCAGAGATTCTGTTTCCAACAACACATGATCTTTGATGCATATCAGTTCTCAGTTGTTGTGTTCCAGTCTTCATAAATCCCGGTTCATATCATTCCTGTTGCCACGCTATCTGACAGTCTCCATGTTTATGTCAAGATCAGCCATAACATTCACACTTTTAAAATCCACAAGTCCGATTTATTACTGTTATTTGATATCCCTATCTTTATTTGGATTCCTCAAAATCACTGTATTTTATGAGCAACTCAGCTATTTTTTTCCTATTCTTTATTGTGCCCTGTTGTTTGCTTGTTTGTTTGTTTTGTTTTTGTTTTTGTTTTGTTTGTTTGCTTTCACTGCCTTGCAGATTCACAGTCAACTTCCCTTTCTGGTATTCTGGCAGACAAATTTTAAGTGGTCACCAGCTGGCATCATCATTTTTCAAAGCATCTGCTGAATTTAGTATATGTAAAGCATATCTATATATTCTATATAGATAATAGAGGAAAAAAGTAAATATGAGTATGCTAGCTATAAATGTTCCTTAAATATAAAATGTTTGAGAGGTAGACATTATTAAACTAGTGTAATTACTGTCCATAGCTTTTAGTTTTCATTAATACTTGATTGGAACCCAGTCAGATTTCAGAATAAATATTATATGACCAAATATTCTTATGGAGCTAGACAAGAGAACTCCCATTCAGTTCCATCTTAGAAGCCCTCAGGTTTCTCAGATGGATGCCATCTGACACCTAAGAAAGCTGAGCCTAGATTCTGCCAATCTTAGTGGGTTGTTCTGAGGTATTTTAGGGCATTTCAGATGACCCTCACCTAGGGTCTCAAATGTTGGAAAAAGCACTTTTGTGTGGGGGGCTCTTTTGTTTTTGTGTTTGTTTGTTAACTCGTATTTCCAACTGATTCAGTAAATTGTGTAGTACAACCAAAATATCAAGGGAGAAAGAAAAGAACTGCTTTAATCCAGCCTTACTATCCCATCAGCTGGAGTCAAGTCTAATGACTGTCATAAGTTAATAGTGTCTTACAACTTTTTTTTTTTTTTTTTTCTAAATTCCTGTGGTCTACATTCTGATTCATGGGATAGCTGTTCTATGCCAGAAAATATTATAAATAAATAAATAAATAAAGACATTTTGGAGCAATATAGCAGCTTGATGGCACCTGAGAATTTCTCTCAGAGGGAGTTATGAACCCTGTTTTCATAGCTGCTTCATGCCTTTGGGCAGATCAAAACTGTTAGGGACATGCAAAGTATCTGACCCTTATGGGTCAGAGATGTTTATTTTAGCCTTGCTTATTTTAACCCTAGGAAGTTCTGCTATTGTGGGGTTGCAAAAGGCACTATTATCTTATTCTATGCTTGTTTAAATAGAAATGATAGTGATTCACTGAATGAATTATTCATACTTGGCTGAAGTGACAACATGTTATTGTACCAGGATACAGGAAAATATAAAATTGTATTGGTTTCTTTAGCTTTGGACACAAGGGTATTAAAAGAAAAAAAAAAAAAAAGAAGAAAAAAAAAGAAAAAAAAAAAGAAAAAAAAAAGAAAAAGAAAAAAAGGAAATACTAATGTGTACTTTGGCACAACATCTTTAGTATTTGTGTCTCCTTCTGATAAAAGGTGATGCAAGGTCTTTCATGCAGCCTCTGTGCAGACAAGGACACTGCTTCAGGGGAATGCCAGACAATGCAGTAGCTCTTCTACAGTAGCCAGGGAAAACATACTTCCCCTTTCAGTTAGCTGCAAAGTAGCCTTGTTTTTATCCTCTTTCCTTTTTAACTACCCAATCCTGCTCTCATTGATGTATGAATGAGATCTTTCACAGGAAATTTGCTTTTGTTCTGTAGAAATTTGAAGGAAGGAAATGGGGCTTCAGGAACTCATTCCTATGAATTTTATGATTTTTCTTTTACAAGGTTCACAGCAACATCATTTCCACTGTATTTACCTGCAATTCAGTAATAACTTTAAACTCTCATTGCTGTCAACTGCACATATTTATGTTTAGCTGCCTTAATATTTTGCCTTTATGAAGCAAGATATTAAGGATCCTGCTATAGTCTTAGAAGAAAGATTAATGTTAAGTGCTTCCTTAAAACTCAGAAAACTTTTATTTATGTCTTTTTGCATTCATTGCCACCTTCTTGATGAGATACCTGTTGCTGAGATACTGTGCCTCTTTTGTTTTGCTCTTATGAAGAGGAACTGGACAGCCTTTGTCATTGTATCTTACTATGAGAGAAAACTACATTACTGCTTGTTTTTTGAAGCAAAAAGAAGAGAAAGGGTTGTTTCTTGTTGTTTTGTTTTGTTTTGTTTTTTACAGTCTACAAGAGATAATGAGATATGGTGGGACTATGCAAAACTCATAAACAACCATTGCACTCACTTTTGCTTGCTTCATTTTCTTAAAACAGCGGAGAGCCACTGCAGATCTGCATCTTTTCTTCGTTATCACAGACATAAATCAAAGACAGATTTGGAGACAGGTGTTTCAAATCTCAAACTCTGCATGACATTCAGTACAAAGCCAACATAAAGTGGTTTGTTTTTCTGAAGAATCAAGTTTGAGCACTTGTTTAGGAATATTCCAGTTTTGGCATACATAGTGCATATACTTAAGACACATTTTAGTTAACAATGTCTGTTGGGATTGTGTGCTTGTGTCCTTAATATTGCCAGGCTCTGTACTGAAGACATGGAGAAAGAAGCCTAGTCACGGATTAGGGTTGTTTTACTTTTTTTTTTTTTTTTCCCTATTCATGTTGTTGGGAAGTAAGCTAGTTAATGCCACCTGGTATTGGGGGCATGGGTTAGACTCCTTGATATTTTTGCTCTAGTCATTTGTTTATATATATACATATATTATTATTTTTTTCCCCTGGGATTTGAATTGAATCTCAGTCTTTTAGTTTTAAGAGCCTATATACATTGTGTCTGTGACACAATGATCACATAAACCAACTCTAATAGAGTTTACAAACACAAGCACTGAATATAATTACTTGCATTTAGTGGTAACAGTACTAAATAGTACTAAATTAGTACTAACTAGTGAAGTGAATCAGCAACTTGCTATATTGGACATTATTCATTTGCCAGCTAGATTTAGACAAAAAGAATATAGAAGAGCATGATATCAACATTCTTATATTAAAAGATAGAGAATACCGGTACTGATTGCCTCAATACTGACTAGTTCACTGTTATTCTCTCTGACATATCAGTCACTAGTACATTTGTCATTAATAAACATCAGGAATGATGCTTGGGAACAGTGGGATAACAAGTTACAACAAAGATTCATACTTATTTTCCCCTTGTTAAATCTGAATTTTTGTATCAGTTTTCTCTCCTGTGATAAACAACCTTCTCAAAATTTATACAGGCTAATTCTGTAACACATCTCTAGACTCCCATTACACAAACCTCTCTCCTACTTAAGCAGAACTTTTCTTTCTGTGATTTGGGGAAAAGCCTTTTTTTTTGTCCTGTCTGAGCTCTGTTCTTACATTCTCCCATCTGGTTCAGATGGAGTTAAGGGTTTTCTAGTTCATTCAAACATCTTGTGCTATAAATATTCATGCCTTGGTAGGATTCCAAACTTTTGTGTCCATTGGCTACTTTTTCTAAAAAATACTGAAGTGAGATTTACCCTGTCTGGATGCTTGGTCAGAATTATCACTGTGCCTTCAAAGCCTGCTGAATGAGGAAGAAAACTGATGTTGCTTAAAAGCATTTAAATAGCTACACTGAGTCAGACAAAAAAGAAGAAAAAAAAAAATGATTGGCATCCTCTCTCTGACACTGATCAACAACACATGGCATATTCGATAGGGCTAGCATGATTACACATTGAATTTTTCAACCATTCATCAAGTTTTGTCTAAAGTTAGCAAAGAAACCCTTCTTACAGCCAACAGAGAGCTGTGAACTCTCTGTTCACAACTAGTGAATACATAGTTGTGGAGCATAGATGTGAACTCCAGCTGAAACAGATTCTCTGTATTTGGAGGTAGATACCCAAAATTTGACTAAGCAAACCCTGAGTAACCTGATCTAACTGGGTCTAGTCCTAGCAGAGAGTTGAACTAGCTGACCTCCATGTGTCCTTACCAACTTACACAACTCTGTGATTCTATCCCTTTTATTTAGTGCCCATACATTGCTAATCCATTGGTAGGAGAAAAACAAATCTTTCTAGCACTCAGCTGGGATCTTTTCAGTTATGCAATGAGAACATCAAAACACACATTCTGTAGCATTTTGAAGGCACACAGGCTACAGCTATACCTACTAGCTGAATTCGGGTGAATTCTGATATGTTGCATGGCAAACTTAAAAAGTCAAGATCAAAGGACTGACTATACAAATAACTAGTAGCAAAGACTTGTTTACAGATTGATAATTTTCCCTCTGCTCTCATGTCTTTTATGATAGGTGATAGCTATAATTTCTACAATCCAATGGTAAAAGAATTACATTGAGATCAGTTTTAATGTGAGGTACATAAATGATAACTAAATATAGTTGTCTACAAATGAGCTGGATGCCCAAATTCCCACTACAGTGAGTGGATATCAAATTAATACAGTAGACAGTTGCACTCAATTTTAAGAATCTAGGTTGCCCACATTCTCTATAAACTTGTTACTAATTTGTTGCATTTAAGTTACATCTCAGGTTGCTCCTGCCAATTTGGTGCACCGCAACTTGTGCAGTTTATGTAGGTCACACACGTTTTATGCAGAACTGGGAATTTACTGCTAGTCTAATTAAAGTCTTGACAGTCTAATCAAAGACTTATTATTAGTCCAGGTACAATGATACTAACAATTATATTTCAAATTATCCAATTATTACAGCTCATCCCATGATACAGCTAAAACCAGAATACCCAAACTTCCTAGCAGTCATTTCTTGCTCTTTCTCTGGTATCATGCTCACCCTTCTGTTGACACTGGTGACTCAGAGACCACCTTTTCAGGCTGATGGCTTCAGTTGTGGTGTGAAGGTGTCACAGCAAGTCATTGACATCCCGCCCTTCACTGGCAAAGGTGTGACGTTGGGGGGTTCTTTCTCCTTTTTTTTTTTTCTTTTCTGGAAATACGATGAAGGTATTGGTTTCTTCCTCCTCGCTCGTGGGTCTGCCTTGTGTTATTATTATGTACTGGTTAACACGATCTTGATCTTTATTTATTGGTTCGCTATTCCATATTACATCCAAATCTACTATGTATGGTATTTTTTACATATATCAGATACCTGTTCCATGTTCTTTTTGTTCCCCTTGAACTGTTTTACCCAGCTCCCAAGGTTGCATTCCTTTTGCAGACAGTAAATGACTACTGCTGAGTTGTTTATGACCCAGGGACCTCTGTTATCATCCCGTGTCTGCGCTTTCAAGGCCCAGTTATCTTCCTGTGTCTGTACTTCTCTACACTGCATTTTTATTCTAGTGTCATAGTTCATTACAGAAAGAAAAACTACATGCAGTGAATATCTATAACTCATAAAAGTGTAAATTACAGCAAGTCTTACACCACCCAGTTGTACAAAGCTAAGCAAAGAATGAAACAAACTGAGTAACAGTTGTATGTCAGATAACAGTTGCTACAGCTAAACAGATGAAAAACAAGCTCTAGGAAGGCCAAGACCAGCCCAGATGAATCCCAACATGTCCTAATGCCTGTGCTGTCAGCTTAACACAGAGCCTGCAGCCTGTTATTGGTAACGGGAGCACTGTATGCCCTGAGCTGTACAGTTGAAGAGTCTGGAGTTCAGCTCCCCCTGTAACAGTTACCTCCCTTTGAACAGCTCAGACCCACATGTAGTGTCTTAAATCTGTTTTGAATCTTGACGATGCATTCCTTGATCTTCAAGGAGAGTGAATTATTAACATTTTCTTTCTCCATTTCTGCTAAGATATATTTTTTGTTTCTGCAAATCTTCCTGAAAAGCACAGGCTTGGCAAAACTATTTTGAAATGTAAATACCATGGCCTTATCTACACACGCTTTACCTCTGTGAGAGTTCATACGTCAGAACAACTGGTACCTTACACGGTTGGAACCAGCTTTTCAATCACTCATAACTTTGATGTTGTCCAAATAAGCCCAAGAAATATTCTACTTCTTTCATGACTGGAACATTTGCCTCAGAGTAGAAACAGTACAGACCAGTATGTTCTTCTAAGTAGACATTGGTGTGCTGAGATAAACAACATTCTTTGTTGCTTGTTGACACCTGAATTCCAGTCATATTCCTACACTACTTGCTGACTTTTTGCTCTACCTGCTACATGTAGATTCACTTCTTTAGATATATATATATATGAAAAAAAATATTTGTCTCTCATTAAGCCAAAATTACGGGCTTCATTGCGGTTAAAATTTGGTATGGTGTATGCCAAAGGCTGGGAAATTTGTTATGATGCATGCCCGGGGTCTGTCCTTGAAGAAGAGCTGGGTCATGGTTAGGGAAAACAGGGCCTAGGAAAGCAATCTTCGACCCATGAGTATAGAGAGCAAAGGACTATTTCTTAGTTACAGTCAAACTCTCTCAAAGTATCAGCCAATGTCCTAGGCAGTATGGTTTCTCACATCTGCTAGTTTCTAGGTTTTCAAAGGGTCTTGCAAATAATTTATCTCCTGTTTCCTTGCTCTTTGATACCTTCTCTTCTTTCTGAGACTTAACAATGTCTGCAGATTTTACAGGGTCTCCCATTTTCATTTCCCAACATCTTGTTTCTTATTACATTTGTCAATGCAAACAGCTTAATAAGAGTATTATCAGCACATGATCTGGCATTCCTGGGAGAAGTCACTGAACAATATTCCAGAACACAATGAAATAAGCTCACTTAAGTCTTATTTTATCTAATTCTTAAACTGTATACTTATTTGCTAGAATATGTTGTGACTGTGATCATCAGTCCTCCATCATTCTCCTGTCTGAGATGGGCACCTGGTTTTCTTTTCTGCTGTGGCTGCATTGCAGAACTAGCATGGTGGTTGATACCCACAAGTTTTTACTTTCAGGAGAATATAGTGGGCATGTAGACACAGTTCCAGAAGGACAGCAGACTAGTTTCCTATGCCTAGAATTAACCTTTTGAATATCCTTTTCCCATTTCATTTTCTCCCCCTTACGCCTTGATGAGCAAAATTATCTCTTAAGTGGGCTATTCATCACTTTTCCAGACAGAAATACACAGGACTACCTCTATTATATCTGCTTAGAACTAATGCATTTAGAGGAAGACTTCAAAGCCTTCAAAGGCTACAGGAGCAGATTGAATGAACCCTAGAAACTAAAGCAAAGTGCCATTAAGATGTATTAAGATCTAATCAACTGAGAGCTAATCAACAACAACAACAAAATGAGACTCAACACGGATGTGAAGTAGCTTCTGCTGTTTTTCTAAGAAACACACCCTCATCAAGCATACACCCTGTAATTACTTTCTCCTGCTTCCACATCTTGTGCACTTCCTTTTTATATCTGAATTCAGTTAGGAGCTCCTTGCTCCTCCATGCAGGCCTCCTGCTGCCTTTGTTTGATCTCCAGCTTGTCAGGATAGGCCTTTCTTGAGCTTGGAGGAGATGATCCCTGAATATCAACCAGTTCTTCTGGAATCCCATGGGATTCTTCCATCAGATCTCTGAAAGAGTGAAGTCTGTTCTCCTGAAATGCACTCTTTTTTCTTGTGAGGATGTTCAAATACTGTAACAGCTTACCAAGTGGAGTTTACACCTGTTGAGATTCTCAAAACAGGACATGGTCCCAGGCAATATTCTCTAGGTGACTCTCCATGAGCAGGGGGGTTAGACTCCGTGATCTCAACAAGCCCCTTCCAATCTCAGCCATCCTGTGACTCCACAATTCTGATTCTGTGGTTCTGTAACATGCAGAATGGTCAGATTTCAGCATCTGCTTTATGTGGCATTTGTCCTTGAAAGAAGTGACGGAGCTGACACTCCTTTTAGAAGAACGATGCCTTGGTCCTCAGCTAAGGTCACTGCTTGTGAATGAAGAAAATCAGCAAAGAGAAAGCCCTTCAAGGACGGACTACTTACATGTATTTACCTCAATGTAACTGTAGTTGTCTGGGACCTTTAGGTTTTGTTGGCAGGGATGGGACCCAGGCTTTTGTTGGCAGGGATGGGACCCTTGGCCATCTTCTGATGGCCAAGAATTTTCTAGTACCGTAGAGGTCTATATGATTTATTCTTATGCTATTATTAAGCTTTTTAAATTAATATTCGGTTTTGGCCAATTTACCAACGTACTGCTCAATTCAACACTTATAACTTTGGCAAGAGACACAAAGGAACTACGTGGTCCTACATATCCTCACTGAGTACCAGTAGCCAACGTGCTCTGACCTTGACACATGGTCACTAAGGTAAAACTAATTTTACCAAACTCCGTGTGTCTATTGTGTCAACATCTACAGCCAACCTATTCATCAGTGTCTGCTTTTGTACTCACGGAAGAGAAACAGAGCAACAGCCTGATCTGATCTAACTGATTTTAGGCATCTATCTTCGAATGAGAAGAAGAATTGAATGCTGAAAGTGCCTGTTTTTCTCCACTGAGTATAAAGAATGCCCAGCTATCTAGATCAGATGCAGACATCTGTAACAGAAACATCTACATTTAGGTGAACTAACACCTCTGTAGTAGAATAAATCTGGGCAACACAGCTGACAATATTTCAACATAAATGTTCCTCCTTTAACTGAACTAGCATAACCCTGTGTGGGATCAAGCCGTGACTGAAACTCAGCAGCATTTAAACACTCAAGCGTAGCACTGTATTTTTGCCTCAAAGCTAATGTGAGTGCTGAAATGCCATGCCTGAAGCTATATACATGCACCACACAACTGACTAAAAGCTAGCTTCAGTGGAAACTGTCAGTGAAGATGATGTCTCAAAATTCAGTTTTACTTTCTGTCACTGCAGTCCTGAGTCACTGCAGATGCTGAAGGACGCTTCCACTCAAGACTGAGTGCATTAATCATTTTTTCCCAGAAAGCTACCTGCTTTTGAAAACATAACTATGGGAAAGACTTGAGCAATTTTAATTACAGATGTCACTATGTGTTTGGGTATTACCAGTTCCCGAGGTGTGTCTGTATAAACTTTGGGTGACTGCCACTATTTAGCCAAAACAGTACAGTGCAGCCTGGCAATGTAGCACGTTTGACTGTAAACCTGCTAGTCCAGTGAAAAAGCATACTTTTGTCCATGTTTAACAAGTTGCCTGTTGAAGTATTCAGCCATGCTCAGCTTTAACTCCCATCTAAACACATCTACCTAATTAATAGCCAAAACTATGTATGTCAGAAATCCTCTAAATGAAGGGCTTTACCTGATATAGAATACTTATGGCCTATCAACAGAAAACTCAAAGCATGCGGCCTTAGGCAGAATTTATTATTAGTGTTGCAACTGGCTAGATTCAGTTTATGATATGGTAGTAATGATAAGGTAATGATATATTTTTGTTTATATTCTGACTTACAAAGGAAGTTAAGCTAGCGTTATATGAAGCCATTGTATATTTGTGCAGCATTGTATATTTTTAATGCAATTGTATTGCAAAAAGGAGAGAATGGTGCTTCCTAATCCAAGAGGATTATAATTTGTCAGAGCTTTATTCTATATAGAAGAAAATCAATTTGGGCATAAAGTCTACTCAAAAGCCGTATGTGAAACATATATAAAGATGAGAAAAATAAATGTTATCTAGAACAAAACTATTATCTGTAGTGTGCAGGACAGTGTGTCATGGGACATCTAATTTGAATCATCAGTATCATTTTGATAATGAAAATAAAATTTTCATTTTATAGATTTTTCAAGCAGATTTTTATATTGTTTTATAAGTGTTAGGAGAAATGCCAATGCATTAAACTTACTGACCTAGCAGTAACTCACTCTGAATATATATTCAGCTTCCCTCTGTTCCTGTGGGACAGAGACCACACAGTGCAGTTAATATTTCAAAGCAACATTGGAACTACAAGAGCATGGAGTTACTTGTGTATCTATTCCTTGGCCTCTCCACTTCTAGTTGTATAACAAAATGATTTTCAGACAGCATCCAGGCCTTTACTGCTTAGATTTATTGCACACTTGTTCTTATGTAATTTAATTTGGGGTGTTTTAACACGTAGACAGCATTCACTTAATTCCAAGAAGACTGAGAACAACTTTTAGACAAGTAACTTTCAGATTAATGGGTGAAAAAATATTTGAATAATCTCTTTCCTAAGTAATACACACTAGAATTGTTTCCTACTTAATCATACCTACTTGTCAGAACAACAACAACAACAAAAAATACAAGTATTGTCAAGATAGCAGAAATATCTTGTCCAAATAAGACTTCATAAGAGCAAAAGATTTCTTCTTGCAGTATCCATCTGTATTGACTGTCAATGCACAAAGCATACTGCCATCTGTATATTCTACCATTTCTTCCATTTTTCCCATCAGACCAAGGGTTTGGGGATTTTTTTTCGTTCATTGTTTTGTAACAGGAGATATTTTCTCACATATTTACTACATGACTTCATAATTTGGCATATATTTACATTCTGTATTTCTACTTTACTGTCATCAGTTTTATTTGCTCTGCCTGACAGAGCACATTCCATTCAGCTCTGTTTGCTAAACGGAAACTTTGAGGCCATATGGGGATTTTTTCTTTTTCTTTTTTTTTTTTCTTTTTTTAAACATTGTTTATTTCCATAACATAACATGTTGGGTATTGCCAAGACTAGGGTTTTAACATCATACCTGTTCCTGGAGAAACACTGAAAAAACTATACCACACACATTTTTAAAAATTGTCTTTAATTCAGGGATGTATTTTCTCAGGTAGTGCTCACCACCTGTGTTTGTTGGCCACAAATATTTAAATGATTATATTTTATTACAAGGTGTTTAAAAAAAGTTATAAACATATAGATTTTAAACAGATAACTGGTTTTAAAGATAAAAGAAGTTGAACCTGCATGCAGGCAAGCATTCACTGCTGTGATTCTTCTCTTGAAGCACACATACCTCTCCGATGAGGTGGAAGCAGACGCTTCTTGCTCACTGCTATAACCCCCTCTGCCACTTGTGTCAAACTCCGTCAGTTCTTTCATTCGCTCTTCACAGCAACATCCAGTTTGTATCACATTACATAAAAATACAGCTTTTAGGAAGAACTTCTCAGAGACGAGCACACGCTGCAGCAGCCTTTATTTACGGACTAAGTCCAATTTCCTCTGGCTTCACGGATTACTCCACAAAATTGGCTATGAAAACATAGCTCTGTGGCAGCTTGCTGTGCCTTTTTTTTTTTCTTTTTTTTTTTTTTTCTTTTTCTTTTTTTTTTTTTTTTTTTTCCCCAAAACACCAAGATATACTGGAGAAGCTGCATCAACGCCACTGTGAGCATTGGCTTCCTGAATCTGTCTGAAGCATGGTTATGTCTGTTTGGCTGATCATTTTCCTTCACTTCTTTGGTTTCCTCTTTTATCCATGCTCATGGCAATTAGTGTTAATTGCCTGGGAGACAAAAGAGACGTAAGGATCTGACCACACTACAAATTTAGACAAAGTATTATTTGCCTAGCTGTGACAAGCTTCTCATTATATACCTGAACTAGTTTTAAACTGTCTCTGTGACTAACAGGAAATAGCTGTGGCAATAGAAAGATCAGCGCAGACTGCAAAATTCGTCCTAGACCAAGGCAAATATTTGAGACGTTTTCCACCCTAAGCATTGTGTTGCAGTAATTACAGTTTAAGCTTGTTCAGATCTATCTGCGTGGTATTTGGACATAACCAAGGACCAGGTTTGCAAGACATTTATAAACACACTCAACAAAGATGATGACAACGAAATTGAAAATGCGTATTCATCTAAAAAATCTTAAAAGTAGATGCGTGTTCCTGTTAGTGATAGCTCTGGTATTGCCTGTGTTCCCTAGGAAAGGAGAAGAAAAGATGAAGAAAGCCAAGCCAACCTCCTGCTGTTTCTTTCTAAGAAATTCAGTCCCAGTGGCTTCTTTAAGCCAACTTCCTGCTTAAAGTATCTACATCCACAAAGAGATCAGAAACTGTACACATAACCAAGTACTTGGAATTGAAACAAAATAGTTTATAATAAGAGGTTGAAAGAAGTGGAGAAAATAAATACGGTCAGTAAATTCACACCCTGGTTTCAGATTGATCCATGACTAAATCAGGTACGTTAATTTATTCAATTTGTATTTGGAAAAATCTATTTATTTCCCCTGACATTATTTGTAGAGATTTGAAAACCACTGTTCAAGATGCAAAATGAAGCCACAAAATTTGGCATTTTTTTCTCTTATTTTTTTTAATACCAAGGTACAGCTTTTATGCTAAATTTTTTATATATTACAACAAAAAATAGCACAGTAAACATAATATTTACTTAAAATAGTGTAAAATTGTAGAGCGATATAAACATGCAGCATTGGTTTTATGTATGTTTATTAAGATAACATTAGCTTAGTTTTGATATCTATTTTCTTAATGTGTGTGCTCCAGCAGAAACAATAAAATTTCAAATAGACTTATACAGGTGAAGAAGTGTAAAGTTAAATATAGCCCTTCTGTACTTGGTGACCACTGATAGACCAATGAGTGAAAAACAAGTATAAAGTTGTTAAGTCTTGTACTGCTTGCCTTTGTGTGATTAAGTTCAGACTTGTCTGAATTCAGATCACATCCTTTAAGTCAACTTTTCACAGAACTGAGCTTGCAATAGTTGTTACTACCAAGAAGATTCCTTTGTAGGCTCATTTGCATAGTACAGCAAAGTTTAAACTGTTGCAAACTTGCTGACTAAACGCAAATAGGTTTCTTCTTTCCTGAAGCAAATCTGAAGCAATATATTTTTTTAAATGTCATTTTGACACTATTTTCTTTACATGGTGAACATGTTCCATAAATGCAGCTCTTTTACAGTAAACAATTTACTACAAGATCCAGAAAACAGTGATAAGTGTTACTGTCTCTTTAGGCCCTTAAGGTTTAAGAAGGTCAAGCTGAAAATGTAAACATAAAAACTAACATTATTCAAGTGTTTTAGTCAACATGACTTGTTCATCAAAGTAATAAAACTCTAATAGTTCTGAAGTTAACATCTTACATTCAATATACTTATATATACTTAAATATATTCAATATATACTTATATGTCTTAGTGCTTGCTGATTACTTTGCCCTGCACTATGATTACTGTCACTTAATATTATGTCATAGTCAAAACCTCTGGCACCAGACAGTTAAATTAAAATACAGAGATAGCACTATTTTGAAAATATGAAGATCTGACAGAAATGCATGACCTTCCTTTTTTAGCTTTCTATCAGTGCAGTGACACAGCCACCTACTCAGCTACTTAGAGATAAAAAAGAGATCTACAATGTTCCAGAAAGAACAAGAACTGAAAGATGGACACATTCAAAGCCTAAATTAGTCACATTGTCTATTTTGAGGGTAGTCCCATAAGCACTTTGATAATATTACTAAAGAAAAAGAAGCTGGGTCTCTGTGTATCTTCTCATTTGCATCACTCATCCAAAATTTATCCCTAAGTATGAAACTCTCTTCCTACACAAACTTTCTGAATCCACTGCTACCTCTATGGGTGCTTTTCCCAAGCTTCTACAGAATATTTTTAAATTTTGCTATTAAGACCTTCTAGATCCTGCCTACAGTCATTTATTCTTTTAAAAGAGAATTAATCTGTAGAAGTTCAAATATCAAAGTTGCATCTTAATAAATGCTTGCTGAATTGTACTCTAACATTTACAGAGTGAAATGGTATTCGGAAGCTATTAACTAATGCCCAAGTTTGAGTTTCTAGGACAGTGCATTCCACAGAGCTGAGAGGTACATTAAAAAAAAAAAAAAAAAAGAGGTCAGGTGACATTTTCAAAATGTGCCATGAACACTTCAGAAAGGGTTTACTTTTGGGAAATTTGTTTTGAGCAGTATAGAAGACATGGAGTTAAACCTATTATTACATGAGTGATCTAAATTCCATTTGCCATGGAATCTGGTAATACAATTAAGAGATTTTCCTTCTATTTGGTAACAGAAGCACAGTACAGGACTCTGTACATACTATTTCTAAACTCAACATGACCTTTAATAATAATTGTTCCTTTTAAGACAGAATAATTAAACATAGAAACTTTCATTATGTATAGAGGGAGAGGGGAAAAAGGAGGAAATCCTGCTAGGAAACTAATAACTTTAATCCATTTGTAACCCATATGTCTCTGCCAACTTTGTTTCCAAACCGGCAGGGCTTTACACACGCAACAAAGTTCTAGGAGAAACAATAAGAAACGCAAGAAGCAATAGAGAAGTCCCCCAACATCCCACCTGGGGCTTGTTGGGGTCCCTTTGCTGAGAGCTGCGCTAGGCAGAGGCTGTCTTCAGGAGGCCACCAGGCATCATATATCCACCCCCTCCTGCCTCATCATCCAGCACAGCTTCACTCCCACGCCCGACTGGGGACCAGCCACGGAGCTCTCCCTCCACCTCTCTGCCCTCCTACACGCTGGGACTTAAAACTCAGCTCCCTCAAGACTTTCTCCAGGCTGCCTGCATGAAAGCTCTCGCCCCGCAGCTCCAGGCGGCCTCCAAGTAAAGCAGCGGCCTGGTGAAAGGCGGCCGCCTGGATGGGATAAAGCTCTGCCACAACAGCTATGGCAAGAAACCGCTTTCTGGAGTGTTCCCCTCTGGGGCCAGCCATGCCCCGTGCTGCATGCGAGCGGCAGGGAGCTGTGCTCTCAGCATTTTCCAGGTCGCCCCATGCCGCAGCCGCCCAGCCCAGCGTGCAAGAGCCCCGGCGTGACTCATCCCGGCCCCGCTGTGGGCGACCGTGTTTCTCACTGCTTCTGCCCCGCCAGGTCATAAAGCACGCGGGCGTGGAGAGGCTTTATGGGTTTGAGGAAACGTTTATGGGTTTGAGGAGACGTTTAAGGGCTCCAGGAGACGTTTATGGGGTTTAGGAGACATTTAAGGGGAAAGGGGGAAGGAAATGGCGGCAGCTTGCCCCCCTCTTGTCAGAGTGTTTTGAACTGAGGGCACACCAGCCCAACTGCTTAATACACAGGGAGATGCCAACTAGACACCCCCAGGCGGTGCCCTGCTGCCTGTAGGGGCAGCGCAGCGCCCTATAGCTGCTGGGCCGCCTTTGGGGACAGCCACAACCCCACAGAGCCGCACTCAACCCCCCCACTCCCACCCAACCGCTCCCTTTAGCGGCCGCAGCCCCGCGCATGCGCGTCATGGAGGCGGGGCGGGGCCGCGGCTCCGAGGGCTCCGCCCCGGGAGGGGGCAGGGCCGCGCTGTGCCGGGGCGGCGGCGGCGGCGGCGGCTCCGGTGGGGCGGGGAAGGGAAGGGAAGGGGACAGGGGCGGGGGAAGACCGGCACGGCACGGGAAGGGAAGGGAAGGGTCGGGCTGGGCCGGGCCGGTGGGGTCGGAGGAGCGGCCAGCATGGAGCACCACCAGCCCGCCAGCCGATACCGAGTGGTGAGCGCCTTGTCCCCGGCGGGGAGGGGGGCGAGCCCTTTCCCCACCCTTTATATTTTATTTTTTAAATTAATTGTTTTTATTTATTTATTTATTTTTTTCCCACCCTATTTTTCTCGGCCGCCTCTCGCTTGGAGGCAGGGGGCTGTGGGTCGCAGGCGGGTGACCTTCAGGCGTTGTGCTCCGTGCGGGTTTGCCTCCTGCCCGAGCTGCTGGCACCGCCTTCTTTATTTTCATTATTTTCATAGTTGTTATTATTTTGCAGTTACTGATTTATGGTCGGTTGTGCCCCTCTGTGGGTCTTGTCGCTGGTTATACCCATCCAGAACCCTGTGATTCCGGACCAGCCTCGTTTAATATCAGTTGCTCTCAATATAAAAGGTTGTTGGTCGAAAAAGAGGATGTGAGCACAGCCCGTGTCCCCAAAAGTTTCCATTTAATCCCTTGCTTCCTTCTGCTTTATGGCTTTGCTGCGTACATAACTTACGCTGTGAAAGCCTGAAATCTCTGCTCGTAATTCCTGTTTCTTCTATGATCATTCGCCCAAGTGCTGAATTTATCTTACTGGTTTGTTTTTGTTTTGTTTTGTTTTTTCTTTTTTACGTCTCGAGTATTGAAAATAACGTCGACAGAAGTCATCACGTCCACTTCTGTGCATACCTTGTATGTCTGAGGCTTCTTTACACATTTCTGCAGATATAAACGTTGCCTCTGGGTTGCAAGCGATCAGCTTGCTTTACATTTTAATGTAGAAATAAAAGCTGATATCTATATTCAGGTTCCTCAGTCGTGACGTACAAAACCAGAGCAGCAAATACCTTGTTACAGGTCTGGCATATTTCTGTTGAGAGCTCGGCAAGCGGTGTGGGAGGTTGCTATATGCTCTTGGGTGATGGTACACTGGGACTGTCGTAGATGAGCAGACCCAGCAGCCTGTGACTTCTGAGGAGCGCCGTGTGCCTTGCGTACAGCAGCGGGTCCCAAAGCACTTTGTGGGTCAGTGCTTCTCTTCCTGTGCCACATGACCGTAATTTAGCTAAAGTCAGCAGAAGTCCTGAAGTCATTCCTTCCTTTTTTTTGCAGAGGAGAATGGGAATGCTGGCAGACTTTTTTTTTTAACAGCCTTCAAATGCTGTATCCTCCCCAAGGCCTAAAATAACCTGGGTATGTTTTAAAAGTTTAAAAAAATAATAATAATTCTGTTATTCAAAGGAGTAGAGTAGAACACGGGAGGATGGAACAAAGAAATAATTTGTCACTAGTGTTTTAAGTTACATCTGTAACTTCCAGCTGTGATGCTGATGCCTAGCTTTGCAGAAATGCTTCTTGGTGTGGCCTTCCGAAAGGGCTAATCTTAATGTTACACAGTAGGTGTTACTCTTCCCCATGTATGTTAAATTTTGTGGCCAATTTATGTCACTGAGGTTTTGTTAGAGAAGTGTCTCTGAAGCCTTTGTAATTACAGCACGTTAAGTTCCATTGAATTTATTGTAAGTCATAATGAAAGTGCAATTTTAATCTCTGATGTACTCTGAAGTTTAAAATACCTTCCTATTTACTATCCCATAGGTAAGACCATGTTGTTTGATTTTCTCTCCATTATATCTGACTGTCAGACATCGAGATTTTTGTAATACTTACTGTGTTGGGTCAGAGAATAGAAGGAACCAAGCAATTGCAGATGTACTTAATTAGCACCTGATTATTCAAGCTTGTGATCTTAAGTGTTATGAGGTATTTGCTTATGTAATGTCTGTGATAGGTAGTAGGCAGTAGATTATTGCAGATTTTATGGTCATGTCCTAATCCTTGAGGACAAAATATAGAAATGAAATACTACTTAACGTGGCTAATACTGCATTGGTTTTGTGCATGTACCACTCCCTGAGTGCTAAGCTTATGAAATCTGACCAGTTCTGGTATGTTCACTCTACGTCCTTTACTTTTTGCCTTCATGAGTAATAGCAAGAACTCCTTTTTTTTTTTTTTTTTTCTTTTTTTTTCCTTTAGTTCTGCCTTTACTTCTAACTGATCTTTTTCTTTTCTTCTTTGTCTATTCAGTGCAAGTTCTCTTCTAAGTAATAACAATTATTGGCTTACGTTTCTGTTCATAGCAGTAACAGTAGGACTTCAGTGAAGTTGAAGGAGCTATCTCACTGCTCTCTCTTCTTGTTTGTGGCTTCTTTAAACAAGTTAAAAAGCTTCAAGAATTACGAGCACTTGAATTTTAAGCTTTTGCACCACAAGCCACTTTTAGCACTTTTAATGAGATAGAATATCTGATCATAAATTTAGCCCTCGTTTTTTCTTATTTTTTTTTTTTGACAGAAACACTACTAATGCTTCATTCTGCATCCTATTCTTTCTTTTGCATCTGTATTTTATTTAAAAAGCATTTCAAAAACGTTCAAACGATGCAACTGCTAAAAAGCTGCTGTTTGGAATTGCAGCGAAGTAAGTGTTGTAAACTAAGAGTGGGCAGTAAATCAGCATTACGTAACTGTCTGCCGCAGGCATGTGTGACTTGTATTGCTCTCTGCCCCTCCTTTTTTGTCCTCCCTTTATAGGGCAAAAAGACAACTAATTGATGGGTAAGAACTTGTCATGCTTTCCTGCAGGAATATGACATCAGAAATAAATCAGCCAATCTTTGCTGTCTTGCTTTACTTCCTTTCCCTCCCCCCCCCCCCCCCTTCTTAGTCACTTACATACTGCAATTCTGTTGGTAAATGACTTAAAACTTCAATCCAGGCATAATCAGTTCAGTTGTTTTCCTTTCTCCTTGCTGTCTTTTTTTGTTTTGTTTTGTTTTGTTTGATTGTTTTCTTCCCCTATTCTGCTTGTTAGTAGACAAGCGGAATGAGGCATCAACTCTAGGAAAATGATAATTAAAAATTTTTCAGTGATCACTTTCCTGATTCTTTTTAACTTCTTGCTCTTTGTCATCTGACTTTAATTTGTGCATTGCTATCTTGCTGTCTGAAATGTTTGCTCATAGTCCAACTTGTTTGCAGAAAAAGATGACTCAAATGATGCTTCGTGAATCTCTACCGAAGCGAAGCAAAAGAAAGGCAGCTGTTTTCTGCAGTGCATAAAACTGAGTGAGCAACCAAGTCCTAAAGCTTGGGATTGCCTTTTTCTGTGAAATGTGGTTTTCCAGGTAACTGTGTCATGAGGGAAGACTTCAAATATATGTGTGATCTAGGTGCATAAAACCAATGAAAAGCTCTAGAATTTATATTCTGAACTGCTTAATAATTATAACTCCCCCCTGGATGTTCCTGATGAAAGCTTTAGGTTGTTTTTCTGGGATCAGGTAGCCAGCGATCTTTGATTTGTATGGGAGGTCATATCTATATAGGTGAATGGTAAAATGGCTAGGTAGGTAGAGCCAGAAGCAGCTGTCCACATGGGTGTCAGTTTAGCTGTCACTGGACTTGCTGTTGTCACAGGAGCACCTAGAGTTTGGTGGGGTTTGGGAATGCTGCTGTGATTTGTGAGTGATGTGTGATGCAAGACTCCCAAGACCTCAGCCTGCTATTGTATGGCACTATATAGGATTAAAGAGGATTAAAGAAACTTTTTTTTTTATAGGTGTGTGAATCTTATATAAAAGTTAAGATGTGTATGCTTTTTAGGAACAGGATGAAGAAATGAAAGTTGCTGCTATAAATACTTCATTCCAGTTAATTCCCCTGCATAGTGCTGCACGTTGTGAATAGTTTTAAAATTATCTCAGGTAATGCTTAATGATCTGCATCTCTTCTGTGGTGGGTTGACCTTGGCTGGCTGCCGGCTGGCTGCCAGCTGCCCACCATGCTGCTCTCTCACTCCCCCTCCTTGGCAAGGCAGGTGAATGGGAAATGTAGGAAAATAGGATGAGATACCTCATGGACTGAGATAAGGACGGGGAGATCGCTCACCAGTTACTGTCACAGGCAAAACAAACTTGATTTGGGGAAGACTAATTTATGGCCAATTAATAAAAGTAGAGCAGTAAGAAATAAAGAGAACACTAAAACTACATTCTCTCTACCCCCCTTCTTCTAGGCTCAACTTTAATATTAACTCTTCTACCTATTTTACCAGCCCCAAGTGGCACAGGGACATGGGGGCTGCAGTCAGCCCATAGTGCTTTGTCACTGCCACTCTTTTCTCCTTTTCCTTCTCTTCTACTGCTCCAGTGTGGGGTCCCTCCTGTAGGATACAAGTCCTTCAGGAACTGCTCCCACACGGCTCCGTACCACGGGGTCCATCCCCCAGGAGCAAATTGCTCCAGCACAGGTCCCCCACGGGAGGCAGCTCCCCCCAGACCCCCTGCTCCTGTGTGGGCTCCTCTCCACGGGCTGCAGCTCCGGCCCGGGGCCTGCTCCTGTGGGGGCTCTCCATGGGCTGCAGCCTCCTCCAGGCCACATCCACCTGCTCCACCGGGGGCTCCTCCACGGGCTGCAGTGTGGAGATCTGCTCCATGTGGGACCCATGGGCTGCAGGGGGACAGCCTGTTCCACCAGAGGCCTCTCCACAGGCTGCTTTGGCCAGCGGTGGGTCCCTTTTGGAGCTGGCTTGAACTGGTCCCCTCTGACGTGAGGGAAAGGGGGGCAGCTCCCAGTCTCTTAGAGAAAAAACACCCCTGCAGCTTCCTGCTACCAAAACCTTGCCACATAAACAGTACATCTTAACTCCATTGTCATTGACTCTTTCCTCTCACAATGTTATCTGGTTGAACCTTAATCAAAGTCAAATGGTCTTTGTAGGTCTTACATAAACATGAAAGTCAGCCTACACAGGAAATGTGCACAAAAGAAATTTTCTCCTTCCTTTCTTTTCATGGGACTAAGTAGTGGCTGGCAAATAAATAAAACCAAACACTGATTATTCAGCATCTTTAAAATGAGGACTCTAGCCTATATCTAACATTTATTGGTTTTGGAGAGCTCTTATGTAATTGGTATTACCGAACAGATTGAGCCAGTTTACATTAGGGAGACTTCTGTTGCTTTCCACAGATCTGATTGTGAAGTCAGACCTGGAGATAAGATGTTGCACTTAAGAGATTCAGTTTATGGTACTGAAGAATACTGAGTAAAGATGCATTAAGTGATAAGCTTTGCTGTTGCTTGCCTATGACAGTTAAGCTGGCCCTTCCAGGGGTACAAACCTCGTATTCATTGAAGATAAAGTTTTTTCAGTGCACCTTAATTTTGTACTTGAAGCTCCTAGTGTGGACCCTTTTAATAGTTTAGAAGGACTAAAGAGGATCTATTGAAATGAGGTGGATTACACTTTTAAAGAATGGACTGTTTTTACGTCTCATTTTTATGATGTAATAATAAACAGAATTTTGAATATTTCTGTAACATTTTTACCTGTTTACCTAATTTACCTTATAAACTTCCCCTATTTTTTGAGGAATTTTGTTACAAATGAAGACGAAAACTTATTAATGCTCAGGTATGTTTTTGGATATGGTAGTGATGCAGTGAATGTTTAAAAAATAGTAAATCTTAAATTTTTCACTTTCAGTTATGCTTTTTGAATGCTTTTCTGTTCCATATGAAACAAGGAACTAAACCTCAAATCTCTGTGTGCGCCTCTCAAGTCAAGGAGATGAGGTACTAGATATTTACAAGGAGACAGAAGGTGTTATATCTATTAAGCAGGATGCTCTGACTTGGTGTGCTCTGACTTCAGTGTGCTGTCCTTGCCATGGTTTTGGATCTCTTTTTGGAGGACCACAGCTTTAATACCCAGCTCTGTGCCTGATTCAGAGGAAGAAGCCCTGTCTCACTGAATGAGCAGGAGCGGCTGCAGCTACAATAGCTTGCTGCTGCTTTGTGTGGGCGCAGGTTGTGGCATGTGGGCAGCTTCCTGTCTTTTTGGTGGGGGCGCGAGGGGAAGTAAGGCGGTTTTCATCAGCCCCGTGTACAAACTGGATTAGTTATATAGGGCACCAGTATTACCGTACTGAGCAAAATGAGTAATGTACACTGGTAAAATGTACCTGGGTTATTCCACTCATGTCTTTCTCCAAAAGTATTCTCAGGCATAGATTTAGGGTTAAGTCTGAGCAAGAGAGAGAGGCGGGGAGGAAAGGATGGGAATATCAGTGTCTGTTCTGGTGCAGCAAGCTGTTGGCTTGTGAAAGCTGTGGGGGTTTTTTAGGTTCTTAAAAGAAGGATGTGCCTGCCCTAAGATGTGACATTAAGCTGTGGAAGGTACAAGGAAATCTTCAGGCTGTCACGTGTATCTGACACGTCTAGTAAGTCTTGTAACTGTTAAATAGTAATAAAAGGCAGAAGTTTGGTAACGGGAAGAAAATGCTTTCAAATAACACAGTTCTCAGCAGAAGACGCCTGTGATGTGGCCAAGCTTGATCTGTTCAGATCATTCAACTTTAAAAAAGAGGAACTTGAAGCACTCTGTGAGCTTCTTTGCATGAAAAATGAGGTGGGAAGTACATTAGGAGAGCATCAGAAACGTAGTACTTATAAAGTGCTGTGTTAATGCAAAGTTTTAGTACTAGTCTTCCAGGTGGGATGAAAATGAGGCACTTAGCAGAAATGCCTAATTCTAGGCTATTTTTGGAACATTATTCCTAATGACAGTGTTAACAAAACAAGGAAGTATGTATCATCAGTACAACTGGTAGTATGTATTGCTAATCCTAATTTCTTGGGACGTAGTCCCTAGTTTTCTGTTGTAGATCTGATCGTGGTGTTGAGTTGCATAGCCTCCAAACCTCCTTCTAGACTTCAGGTGCTTAAGCTGCTTTGGAAAGGGGAGTGATGAAATGGGCACGTACCAGCACACCCACAGTGGGCAAATTGATTTCATGCTGAGAAGAAAAGTAATCTGAAGAGGAGATGGGCAAAAAATAATGAAAAAAATTGGCAACTTGTTAGCTTGGAGAAGCACTGCCAATGCTTCCTACTAAAGCTGAACTATTGTACAGCCAAGACTGTGGGTTTGAGCTGCCTCAGGCTTAGGTCTCCCACTTCCTGGACAAGTACTGTAACAGCTAGCATGTTTTAATAAAATGGGCACCCCCTTTGCCAGCTGTGTTTTTAATGAAAATGACTAACTTCTTCTGTTTTGTGCTGAAGTCATTTCTGACTTGCACAGCCAGGGCTCACAGATGTCAGGATGTGGATGCCTTATGACTTTGAGTCTTATAATGAAAGTGGAAAATATATTTCCATTTTAACATTTAACTGTTTATTCCACTTAAGCATCATTTCCATTATCACAGGCTAAGATTAGCCTAAAGCAGGAACAGTCAAACTTACTTTTCAGTCGCGCTGTAACCAAAGCATTATATGATATCCTGAGTTGGAAAGGACCCATGATGATCATCAAATCCAACTCCAATTAGGTATTGAGCCACCCCCTTCCTCCTCCCTCCTCCCCTCGTCCCTGACTGTGCCTCATTCAGCTGAGGAATGGACAGAATGATTTAGAAAACAGGCCTCAAAACTTTGATGTAGACACAACAAAATCTGGTCAATATCCTGTATGTTACTTTTTTTTGTTGTTTGTAAAACCACTTTTCATTTTTTTCGGTTACTGTTGGAAGTACTTGGCAGAGGTTTGTCATATTCCTTCTTGTAAAACGTGGCCTTCCAGGAATAAAAAGAGAGGAGAAATCTCGGTCTCTTGACTACTGTGTAGTAGTTCACAAACATAATTTGTCCATTTTAGCTTTGAAGAATATTTTACATTTTGGCACTAAACCTGTTAATGTTAACTGTAAGAGGGGTCAGGATCAAGTTCTTGGTAAAGCTGTGTATGTAGCCTGAATCAGTGAACCTGTTTTTGCTTTTCCTTGCTGAATTTGAAAAGATTATGTAGAACAGCCTTGAAGAAATGATAGACGATACCGTAAACATCATCCTATCTCTTTATTGAGAAATAACCTTTTAACTTTTGCAAAATAGCGTAAGCTTGCATTTAAACATTGCTCTGGTAATGCTTAGTGTGGTTAACACTTATTTTTGTGAGGTGAGGGATGCCTTAGATAAGGCACAAGATGGTTAGAATAACAGTGCTGGGTATTATTGAGGCCAGTTGTGCAGTTGATTGTGGTGTTTGTAATTTATTGTCATTTTGCAATTTAAAGGAAACAGTACCTAAGGTATTTTTAAGGAATGTACCGAAGCGTTAAGATTTTCTTAGTTAAAATTCTAACACTGGGGTCACAACATAGGCTTGCACCAAATGCAATTAGGAAAAATAACGTTATAAGCTGTATACTATTAAAAACCTATTCCAAATCCTAGAATGAGAGAGCATAATTCAGACAGATCAGTAGGCTGCTAAGGCCCTGCAGTATTGGTCTACAGCTGGTGATGAGCATTGTTCTGTGTTCCTTCCCTGTACCTCAGGGTCTGCTATTCTTATCTACTTACCAGGGTTCAGAGGTAGCACCGGTTTGGTGATCTGCTACTCTCCTCTGAACAGTTGAGCTTCCTCCTAGACTGTTACGGTGCTTTGTTTTGTTGATGTTTAGCTTCCTCACAGTTAAAAATTTGGCCTGCTGGAAAGTACCTGCTTCTAGATGTGTGCATCATCAAACAATTGAGGGGTCCAGAGAATTGTCCTTTGGGCCATGTATTATGTAGACCTGTTTTCAAACACTCTAGCTCTATCTAACAAGTATCTGTTGAGACATAAAAATGCATTCCTTAAAGAAAGGGCCTATAGGTCATTGTTGTCGTGTTTGTTTTATTAAAGCTGTGTATCCTGTAGTGGATGGAGAAGGGTAAGACCATAAATCAAACTGAGGACTTCTTCAGTAGAGCTTGTTCTTCTGCATGTAATGCATAGAAAGTATGTTCAGGTCATATTGTGTATCTGTGTGGGTTTTTTAACCTGTTATAACAACTGTCTCTATTTTTTCTCTATAGTTTATTGTTATCTTAAATTGATGAGCTTGAATACTCCATTTTCCTATTACTAGGAGAAGGAGCTATGCTCAAAAAATCACACGTAATTGACCTGCTTATAAGGAGTGAGTTAGTTTTTACTGACTTGATCATTTTTTTGATCTGTGTTATTTAATTAATATTTTTGTTTTTGGGCTACTTTGTGGTGTTGAGTAGGAGACTGTTCCTTCATGACTAGCTTTTTCAAATACAGAAGAGAGAAAAAACCTCAGTGTTCTCAAAAAAGTTGAGACACTTTAAGGTTTTTCTTAGTTCCACTCCAGAATTTTCAAGGACACATAATTACCTGTGATATAAGAGGCATAAACTGGAGTCTTTTTTTTTTTTTTTCTGCCTAACTTTGGTCAGGGATTTAAGGTGAAATTTTATGCTCCTCCTGCAGTGCAGTTATGATACGTCTCTAAGAGAAAAAACAAAACAAAAAAAGACAAACAAAACAACAATAACAACAAAAAAACCTACTCTTTCCGTATCCTTCCCCCTGTAAAATGAATTTGCCATTTTTAGCACCCTTCTGCACTGTCCTTGTTAGGAAACTGTGTGTGAGCTGTTCTACTGTACTCTGACTTTTAAGTGAAGCATGTATTACATTTACAATAATACCCAGCTTTTTGAATCAGCACTGATTATTTTTCAGCCCAAATGAATGCAAGCTAAAATGGAAGCTGGAACTAGCTGTTGAATATTGAATTTGCTATTGGTGAAAGCCCTGTCTGTTTCCCAATTTTTTTTTTTTGTTATTGTTTTTTAAACAATTTTACAGTTTACATGTTTTGTTTGTGTCAAATGACCAGAATATACTTTGTGAACAGATTCTATAAAGCTGCTGGTAAGTCAGGGTGTGCTTCTTTTGATTTGTGATTCTTGGAGCTGTCGCTGATATTTTGCTGGAGCTGTTGGTTAGTGGCAGCTGCCAACAAATCCGGACGGAACATTGGCCATGACCATGGAAGATACTGAGAATGAACAAGAAGGCTCATTGTATGAAACCTGGGAACTGCCCAGATGCTGGGTACTGTATGCACTTGGGGATTCTCACAAGAGCCTGGTGGAGCTACAGCAGGCAAAGGGAGGCAGCCTTCTTAACACTGCAGTCTAAAATGAGTGGTGGGAGTTGGAAGTGCCTGGTGCTCGTAAGATCATCAGGGCTCAACCATTGCAGAGCTGTTACTCACCCCCAGAAATGCTGAACTTGGGTTTAAATCACAGGAAATAAGCTACATGAAGAGAAATGAATATATGGGGTTTGTTAATACACAGGATCATTGAGGCAGATACTATTAGCAGATTCAAGAATGTAAATTCATGCACATCAAATCCATAACAGATGCTAAATGAACGAAGCAGAGATGTACCATTTACCAGCCATAATATAACAGCTGGGAATGTTAGAGAAGTTTGAGGAAAATGGGTGGCAAATAAGTGACTAAGGTTTTTGTGTGCTTTCCATGCATCTCCTGATAGTTGTGCTGGGGACGGAACGTTTCTTTAGACTGGCCTCTGGACTGAGTAATACTTTTTTTTTTTTCTTTACCAGTGGGTCTGTATGTTAGATTTTCAAATTGAATGATAAAGTGTTCAAGGAGGAGAGCCTTGTTTTATACTTTTTTTTTTTTTTTTTTTTTTTTTTTTAAATAGAGTTTAAACTAGTTCTTCAAACTGTTCTTGAGTTACCATTTGACAAACAGGTAGCTAGGTGGTACATGGTGATCTTTTTAGTAACTAGAGTTACTAGTTAAAATTTCTTACTGTGCACAGGCTTTAGGGAACGCTTTTATAAACTTCTAGAAATATTTTTACACTAGCAGAAAAAAGATTTGGAAGCTGTTGGTCCTAATTGTCCTCTTTGTTAATGTTAGAGACATTGCTTCTTTGTTGGTAGATTTACAATTAATTCCTATAATCATGTGATAGGAAAAACTTCTAGAAACTATATCTGACTTGAAATTTTACAATAAATATGAAAGATATATCTTGTTCATACCAAAATTTAAGTATTCAGAATTATCTCTGAATAATTCTGTATTAGAGAAGAAACCCGAAGAACTAAGTGGGGAGAAGTGCAAGTGTTAACACTGCTAAGAATAGTTTAGTTTTTAGAATATTTACTGTTAGAAAAGAGTTCTGATATTGACACGTGGTATGTTGATGTCCTTTATGAGCAGGTTATTTGCTATTAATGTAGGGGTCGGGAAGGTATAGATATCTAAGAAGCCACAGGGAATGAATGGAAATGCTTATGTCATGCTATCAAATGTGCAATTGTTTAAATTTGGATTACAATCCAAAAAAAAGTAAAATTGTATGTGTAAAGTAGCCACTGCGGGAGATGAACACTTTCCCTTGAGGAGGAAGTCTTGATCACCATTTCTAAGTACCACCTCCCCCACTGGTTATACGTTTCTTTGAGGAATAATTTGGTAAATCCACTAGGCTAGATCTCTAGTTAAACAGAAGTGACTAAAATTATTTAACAGCTTCCTAAGTTAAGTGCCTATAAAACCTTTTCAGTGTCTGTGGTTCACCTTAGTTTTAACATGGGTGTCAAACTTTGGCAGAAAAGCCATCCTGTTGCAACATATTTTTCAACAACATTCAGTATAAATCTCTTCGGATTCTGTTCAGTAGAAGTTTGCCGACAGAGGTTGCGGGTTTCCATGGTACCTAATCCTTATTTAGCAGACACATTTGGTATTTCTACACAGCTGTGGAACGGCAGCAATGGACTTCTGTTCTGCTTTTCTGCTTCTACTGCAGATTTTACACCTTTGACCTCAAAACATGTTGACTACTGTTGAAAACTTTCTGCAGAGATGTAGCGTTTTAAAAAATGACAACAGACAAAAAAAAACAAACAGCAACAACAACAAAAGAAAACCACTCCACTATCGTGACTGTCACTCGATCTCAGCATGTGATAGTGGAGACTTGCCAAGTGATGGGATGGTGGAGGAAAAAAAATGTATGTTCCATGTGCTTGGGAGTGCTGATTAAATTTGAGCAGTTAGTTTCAGATAAGTATCAAAGAATTAAAAGCAAAAGGTAGCTGGAAGTTGCTGTACTTCGGTGTTTTACCGGAATGTACTGAAGTGCCTTATAACCTTCATTGCTTCAGGGTTTGGTATTTATTAAGAGACTTTCATCTTCGGAGACTTTCAGTTTTCTAGAGCTCTGTGTCTGTGGCCAGTATTGCATGTTTCAGGAGAGATTGCATGTGATGATGACTGACTACAAGGAGCTTGCTTCCTAACTTGCTGGGAAGTTGGCACTCTGCTCTGTGTGAGTTCGCATTGGGCTGGTGTTACAACAGGAGCTTGGGGAAAAAGACATCATCTTGTTGTAAGCTATTCTATTGGTAAAGGATGAAAACCTGTACTTAAAATAAAGTTAGCAACCTAAAATGCAATGATGTGTACTTCATCCCCCGAATATTATTTTATTTTAAAAAACTGTGAAAGATTTCTTCCGAATGCTGTTGTGAATTTTTATTTTCCTTCTAAGAAAATAGTTCTTTAGTGGAAGGATTTATGTCTCTCTTCTGCTCTTGTATTTCTTGTCTAAGAGTATTTATACATTATTTGCTTTAGTTTTGATTGTTCAGTGGCTTTTGGTGACCTAAATGAGAGTTGATTGATCTTAACACTTGAATGGCACTTATAGGTTAATGGTATGGTTTTTATGTTTATTTTTTTCTAAAAATACGGAAGCAATTAGTGTGTAGTGTGAGCTGGTGAGACCATAATGCCATTCAGAAACAAAAGAGATAGGGAAGTTGAACTAAAAGCTCTCTCTAACATGAACTATTTTCACAACAGGTTCAGAATTAAAAGCAATCTTGAAATAAAATTTGTTTTTATTTTTTCCCTAGAAAATCTAAAGATAAACACTTTGCTATTTGCAGATGAAGAAACCCTACTTTACACTACTAAAACTGAAAAAGGCAATGCAAGATGTGGTTACAAGACCAGCACTTAATATGCAACCCTTATGTGGTCTAGTGAAATTGTTTTTATGTTGATAGAGCCTTCTCCTTTTAAGCTTGCATTTCTTATGAATAGCATCTCGTTTGTATGGAACAGTTAAGAGTAGGTTTACAAATAATTACCAATAGGCAGGTGTAAAAAAAACTTTATTTTTTTTAGTACATAGAGATATCATGTGTAACATATAGGGGGAAAAAAAAAAAAAGGGAGAAGCTTCCTGAAAGCCTGATAAAGATGGTGGAAGTTTTCTTGTTAACCTGCTGTTAGTTCCACCTCTAATATTTACTGTGTTACAATTCCTGTGGAATAAATACCTGTGCACCAGTATGGAAGGGGTCCTGAATCTACTGCAGAAGTGTTGGATAGCTGTTAAGCACTGCAGAGGCAATCTTTGGATGAGTCCTTCCCTGCAGCACCAGAAGCTGCAGTAAGTGGATATTTTCGGTTGGCCTTTCGGCATGGTCTGAAACTTGCTCTAGAAAACTAGAAGTGTGGAAGTGTTAACTTCTCCAAAGTGACAAAGATGAGCCTCTGCTGCTGAGAGCATTGCTTTTCATGGAGGAGGTGTACCAGTTGACTGGCTTAGCATGCAAAGGTTGAATTTGCATGATCAACTAGATTATGATCAACTTTTTGAACATTTGCATGATCAACTAGGTTATCTCCATGCTTTCCCTTAAAGCATATCGTAAGATGCAGTGTTTTGGAGTTTCTGTGCATTATATTCATTTTAACACCATCGGGACGAACTCATACACTGATCAGTGTGAGGTCAAAACTGGAGGAGCCAACCCTTCTGAAAAATGTTGTAGTAATATCATGGGAAAGGCTAGAAAGGAGGACAAATTCAAGTACTCAAAATTGAAAATTGCTGGTGAGAATGCTGGTCTTCAGTGTCCCAGGCAGAACCATTACTACTGAAACTTATGCAAAAGCTTACCTAAAAGTCAGGCTGTGTCAAGATGAGCTGGTCATAAAGATCTAAAAAAGACAGAAGAAGCAAGCTAGCTAGATGCTTTTTTTTTGTCTGTGGCAGCATCTTCTGGATAATCTTATGCTATACTGAAGAGATTTTATAAATAGCATGAAAGTAGCTTATATTTTTAAACAAGGTTTTCATGCTGCTTGTAATGTGCCATTGAAATTATGTTGCAACAATTTTACAATGTACTGAACTTCTGTATATCACTTTTTTTTTTAAATTGAAACCTACAACTTTTTAAGGAATGTGCAGAAAATTAGTCACCAGAATTACTGAGTGGTTTTTGTGTATGTTAACCTATCAGTGCGAATAGAGCTGGCATGTGTTACTTTATCTATGTTAACCAGAAAACATCATTCTAATCTCGTGCAAATAGCATACACGTGGCATTAGACGTCATCACGTGATATCTTTTTCCTGTGCCCTTTTTAAAATTTAGTGTATCTTAACAACTTGCCTATATTGCCACTCTTCTACAAGTCAGTCAATGCATCACATATGTGTTGACCGGAATAATGGATTTAGACTGAAAGAGGGGAGATTTAGATTAGATGGAAAGGAAGAAATTCCTTACTCTGAGGATGGCACTGGCAGAGGCTGCCCAGAGAAGCTGTGGATGCCCCATCCCTGGAGGTGTTCAAGGCCAGGCTGGATGGGGCTTTGAGCAACCTGGTCTGATGGGAGGTGTCCCTGCCCAGGGCAGGGGGGTTGGAGATAGATGGTCATTAATGTCTTTTTCAACTCAAACCGTTCTATGAAATGAAGCAAAATGTTACCCAGCCCAGCAATGTTCTGTAGGTCAGAGAAAATTACTGTTGCAGGCAAAAGAAAAGTGTAAGCAGAGAGTGAGGTAGTTCTCTTTTTTTTTTCTTTGTTTGCTTTTTTTCTTCTTTAAAGGCTTAAAGAGTAAAAATACCCAAGCCTGTCCCTTCAGGAAAGGACCCTGTGCCAAGCACTTTATTTTGGTTCATGTTCTGTATAGTGTGTAAGTAGATTTTAGGTATCAATCTGATTACTTTGGAAATAACCACACAAACAAAATAGAGGACTTAAGGAAAGGAGAAGATGCAGCACCTGAAGAAGTGATTTGTAATAAAAATTTAATGCTAAAATAGCTGTATTTTCAAACATTTTTATGCTGAAATTTCTGTCCCTGATTTTTAGCTTCTTCTGGAATGAAATAGTAAATTATTGTTTTATAGACATTTTCTGCAAAGTAAACTGAAGGTGTATTATTTTTCTTCAGGTGACTTTTACCATGTGTTTTTTTTTCTACATTGCAGATATTCTCTGGCAGTCTCCATGAGATCTCGAGCGTTTGTCAGAAAAAACATTGCTGCTATATCTAGCTTTGAATTTTAGCTGTGCTAAGACAGACATATCTTGCAATGTATCTGCTAAGACAGATACATCTGACTCTTCAGCCTGGAGTGTACTGTAGTTCAAGGGCTGTGAAAGCTGGAGTTGAAATACTTGTGTGTATAGTTTAATAGAAATACAAGTCTGTTAACAAATATTCCCTTTTTTAATTGTAAAGCTTCTGGTCGGCCAGATACACTGCATACAACCAAGATTTAAAGGAATCTGCTTTGGATTTTATGAAGATGAATTTCCAGACAGCTAACTATTGCTAGGTATGGCCAACTAAACTACAGTCGCACAGGAAAGCATTTTTTTTCAGAAGAAAGTTTGATACAGAAATAACAGGGAAAAATGTCTTTGCATCCCACTTTTAAAATGCTGTGATGAGGGCAGGGGAAGGTGGTAGCTTGCAGTTGTTTGTAATTTAAGAGGTCCTAGCAATTGTTTTGTTTCTTTTTTTTGTTTTTTTTTTTTGCCGTTATCTTGACAAATTCAGTTGTATTGCTTACAACTATATAGTCATGGTGATGGGGGGTTGAACTGTAATCTGTAATTTCCCCTTATTCCTTTAATTAAAAAGGCGGGCAAAAGTAATCTTGCAGTTGGAAAACTTTCTAGGTCTAATTTCTTCACTTTTAATGTTAAATACTGCAAAGGTGATGTTTAAGTACGTAGCTTAAGTAATACCTTGAAACAGAGGTTTTCTGTTCCCTTCTGAGTGTTTTTAGCCTGGTTTCTATGGAAATGAAACCAATGCAGTGTGTCAGGCCTCTTCTTCCCCTGTCTCCAAAAATAGCTTCTAAATTTACCAGCCTGTATAAGCCAAAATTAAACGGGCAGGGGGAGGTTTGAAGAGAGTTGGGCTCCTACAGGTTGCCAGCAAACTGGTGACTCCACAGAGGAGGATCAGCGCCCTGTGAAGACAAGGCAGATAGAGGCGGTTGTACCGTCCTGTCTTGCAGCACGTCTACCCTGTTGGCATAGGCAGAACTTCCAGCTTGCCAGAGCAAGCTATGCTTTTTGTTTTATTTTATTATTTTTTTTTCCCATTGGAGTCTGAGGAGAGCAGAAGAGCTGAAGTTACTGCCTTGAGGAGAGAGTAGGAGACAACACTTGAACCAGCACTAACAAAAGCTAGCTTCTGCACATGGGACAATTAGCATTTATTACTCTAGCTGTAAATACTCAAGCTTCTTAAGCCGCTTCCTGTGATTTTAATGCTGGGGTATCCTGTAAGGAATGTTGTGATTGTCTTACTGCAACAGGATAACCTTTATACACTTCGGAATTTCTGAAAGGTCTATAGAGTAAAGTAAAAGACAGGATCATAAATAGAAATACTTAGTCCCTGAATGAGTCATACTAAACAACAGTCAGAACTATGCCTTCTCAATGCTCTAAAAGGCATAACAGGACTCCTTTGTATAAAGCCTGTAGTATGGAGTTTCTCTGTTTCCTAATTGCACTTGCTACAACAATTGAATGACTTGTTAACACAGTGAAGTGAAGCAGTCTTGGGTTGGGAGAATAATACGCACCTAATGTTACCTCCATCATTTGTAGCTGTTAATAAATTTTAATCTGGAGAAAGATAGCTTTCAAGAAACCGAGTAGAAGAGACAAAATTAATTTCCTCAGTAATGTCAGAGTGGGTATTGAGCAGTGATCTGCTCCTTGACCAATTGGTGCTGTGAATCTTTGTAGAATGGTCACAGCACAAGCGGTATATTGGCAGGAGGAAAAAAAGCTGTTATTGAAGCGGACAGCAAGAGGGAAGGAGGAACGAAGATAACAGACAGAAATACATTAACTAGGCTTTACTTCCTCTTCTCCAGTTTGTTGCAGTGAGGTAGTCAGACCTATGCATGCATTCCAGGTACCATTTGTATTTTGTGTACTAGCCATTAATCATAGAATACAAAAAGCCGGTAATTTTGTTAGAGACAAAATTCTGTTGTCTCATTGCTAATAAAATGACAATTTTATTTAAAAGTAGTTTTGTTAGCTATATCAATACCATATTACCCTTGTGAATGATTTTACTTAATGTAGAACCATGAGGTTTCTATCTCTCAGGATATTTCTCTGATCTGCTTGACCTTTCTAGAATCAAGTGTCTTGTCTTCTCACATGCTTTCTGTATCTCTAAATACATTAGGTTATTTTGAAGTGTTTTTCTTTTTTCAGGCCTTAACTACTATAAATAGCTTTACATATTTCTCAGTTTACTGCTTTTTCTGGATCACTGATTAGACACTAAATGACCTGCCTGCTCAGTACCCAGAGACCTTCAATAACCTCTATCAGTTCTATGCAAGGTGACCTCTCTAATAGCATGTGCTTGTTTGCGTGTATGTGTGTGTATGTAGGTTTGTGTATATGTCTGCTATATATACAGATAAAACCTTTCCTCTTCAAGCTATAGTTCTTTGGATGCAGTATTTGGAAGGACTCTTGAAAAAGGCTTTAACAAGTAACTTACCACTTTTTCAAATTTGACACCTTTAAAGACAATAGCATAGAAGTAATATGAAAATTTCATGAAGTTGTTTTGTCACAGTAACTTTTTTGAAGTATTTTCTGTTTGCCCTTGGCCTGTCTTTTCAATTTACCTGTCTTTAGTTTAAATGTCGTGTTTGCTTGTAATTCGTTCTGTTATCACTAGTTTATCGTTAGAAAGAAAAGCACAGAATTTATAACCTGCAGAACTTAGATATACTCTGGATATACAGTAATTTTTGTAATAATGTGATGCTAGGTAATAAGATTTGTTTAGCATTCTTATTTTCCAATAATCTGACTACACTTTGCCCAATACAAAAGTAATGATATATTCTTAGTATTTTTTTGTTATTGCTAGGACAATAATCTTCTATAGCTTTGACAGTTTCTAAAAACATCATACAGAATTCTTGCTTCAGATATGTTCAATTTATTCACTTGACTTTGTGTGTTTTAAATATGAATGCCTCAGTAGTCATCATAGGCATCTTGTAGTTCACCCTGGTGTGAATACTAATGTTCAGTATGTACTAATACTTTTTTTCTATCAAGCTTGTACTCTTCCTTCTTAGTTTGATTCTAAACACGATCGATTTAGCTAAAATAATCAAAAACACTTTCTCAAAGAAAATACGTTGGTTGATATATCTGAATTCTATTGTTTTAACAAACATGCTTGCTTATCGTAATTCTCAGTTCTCCGTAAGCTTAAGTGGACGTGTCCTTTTAGAACTACGTTTTAAAAAGCAAGCAAACCAGCATTTTAAAGTTTTATAGGAAAGGATTCTTTCCAGAAGGTAGAGAAATGCAGAATGTTTTGGAAAGTCTTAAAATTTGAGTGGAGAAGCTCTCTAACGAGACGCAACAATATAAGAATTACATTCATACAAGTAGTGTTATTTCTTGATTTCCTCTAGACTGATACAGTCAAAATAGTTTTGCTCACCTGTTGTATTTTAAAATCAGTTAATATATTTTATGAACATATTTAAGAAGATTGTTTAATAGTTTTAAAATATTAACGGAATAGAAAGTATATAAACTTAGCATTTTCTCAATAGAAAACATTAAAAATGCAGATTTATAAAACTGAGTTCTGTGAATGTCACTGAACAGAAGTAATCGGGGGGGGGGGGGGGGGGCAATTAAGATTACTTTTGGCTGTTTACTTTAAAAGTACTTAACTGGGCTAAAGAAGTCATGTGCTGTTTGCCTAAATATTTCCTTTGTTTTTGTGGAAGAGCAGTTTTCTCCTTTTGATCACAGTCCTGCAAGTGTTAGGTGGTTGTGTAAAGAATTGCCTGAAATTTGCTTGTTTTTCTTTTAAGCTTCACAATGAGGATGACCCACCAGAGTCTTCAGCAGCTGAGCAGTCTTCCACTTCTACGGAGACTACACAGACTCCTCAGACAGCAGCCGTATCTGAAGCAGATACTTCCCCCCCACCTTACTGTAGCATAGCTGTAGAAGCAGCTGCAACCTCAGGTATTTTTCCTTACATAACAGCTTGTCAGAGCGGAGTGTGTATGAATCAGCACTTGGTTCAGAGTGGTACGGTGCTGCAGTATTTTTTCTATGCGCACAGTTGCAGCAAAAAGCTAGGCTTTCATGCACAGCCCTTTGTCCAGTTTGTTCAGAAGCATGCTTCTAAATTACACTGATTCTTCTGAATTGCTAGACTAAATGGTTGTTCATTAATTAGTGTAATGATTAGCTTTTATTTAAGTCTGCCTGTAGTTCAGTTCCACATTTAATCTACATGTTTGAGTAGTGCTTCATTATTAGACCTCATTAGGATTTTTCATTGCCTGTTTAAAACCCCTCCACTCCCCTGTCAAACCTAAGACTTCTTAAAAGTATGTGCCATATTTGGTGAAAATATTGCCATGAAAAAGATTCATTTTCCTTTAAAGACTCTTCATAAAACTTCTTGTGAAAAATTAGAAGCAGGACTTTTTCCCCATTTATTCAGTACTCCTTTTCTGATGAGACTGTGACTTTCCTTTAGGGTATAGGAGACTTAACAGCAGGCAACATCAAAGTCACTGTTTCAGCAAAGTTGCCTGGATTTGCATCTCCCATGTGCCAAGTAAATGTTTTGGAATTAATCTATGACCTAATTCTTTAACGTTGATTAAAGAAGCAATTTCCTATCCCTGCTCTGTCAGACAGTGTTTGCAAGTGTAACGTGTAGCTGTGCTGAATTAGCCCTACGTGAAACATTTTTGTAGTGTACTGACATATTTTTGCCATGTGACCTGTGCTGACAAATCTTTCCCATGTAAGCAATCTTGTGCAAACTATTACTGGCTGTAGGCAGAAGCTTGAGGTATATTGTAAATAGATTTATTCACTTCATTAGTGGTTCTATGCTATATTTACTTTGCTATTTTGATATGTAACAATTAAGTCTGTGGTTTGTTTTGATATAAGGAACATTTTTAAAAGAATATGATGAAACGGAGTATCTGGAGAAAATGAATTTCATGGAACAACTGGAGTTAGCAACAGGATCTTGCTAATAAAAATATAGTGTGATTATTAATATACTTAACTAATTGGTTAATATTAAAAATTAAAAGCTTTTTTAGGATGTTTCTTTGAATGTCTCTGATTTTATAAAAAAAAAAAGACTTTGATTGGAACACCTGGAGATATAACTAAGCTCATGAATTGTTTTCATAAACTGTTTGCTTCTTGAAGCATCTATTTTAAGGTTTCTGCCTTGAGTAGCAACTAAGAGAACCATTAA